>NC_056763.1:21206600-21824934 GCF_018687715.1 Carya illinoinensis
CTTGTACACAGCCCTCTCGAGTGCAAATCAGCAACGTCACGTACAGAAACATCTGGGGAAGTTCGGGATCGAAAGTGGCAGTTACTCTCAGATGTAGCCAGACGAGACCATGCAATAACGTGGTGCTGGAAGACATCAATCTGTCTTACGTGAGGGGCAATGCAAATGCAACTGCGTTGTGTTCTCACGTCAATGGCCATGCACTTGGCAAACAAAACCCTGCATCTTGCCTATAGTACTCGGCCTCCTCCTCCTGCTGGTGCATGCATGCACGGCCTCTCTCGAGCAAGTTTTTAGGTTAATTAATTTGCTGCTAGCTGTATGAAAACATGGAATAGTTACGTTCTTCTAATATTGGCTAACTCCTGTACGCGCGTGTTTATATGCATTCATGCATGGGTGTTGATGAATGCCGAATTGATTAATGAAATCATCGATCTCTTACAATATGTTCTGTACATTGGTGTAAATATATAAGGAAAAACATGAAGAACAAATCACAATAATCTAGGAGAAAATCATGCTATCATGAGAGCTGTGGTTGAGGTACTGTTGTAGCCGTTAGTGCTTAATATGGTATATATGTGGCGTGATCACAGGCTTGAGTGGGAGATTCATGTGTATCTGTAATAGGTGTCAAGCTGTAGTACTTTCGGATCGGAGATCGAATATCTGTGTCATTTGCTCATCATGTGTAGTACTATACGTAGTACTAACAATTGTACCATAATCGTTTCGCTAAAACGTCATGACCTTCTGCATGCCGCCGATCGGAGAGATAAATATGATCAGCAATAAACAAGTCGGCGGCGTTTGATCAGAAAATATATTAAATATTATTTATAATCATGCAGACTGATTTGACTATTGCCGTCGGTTAATATGTTTTTATATTAAGCGGAGTATCACTGCTCAATCTTATATCTGCTACGAACACCTTGGCGCATAAATCCACCAAAGATGAGGTTAGTGGTTGAACCAGCAATTTTTCTGAGAGATACTAACTTTTCTACCATGTGATCCCATGTTTATGTAAAATAAAAGGAGACAAATCTTAATCTTAATTTTATGAAAAGTCATAAAATTAACATATATAACTATATACAAATTAAATTAGATCTAAATAATTTGCTACATACATGTAAAAAATAAAATTTTAAAAACACATAGTCACATATTAATATCTATTTTGGATTTCTGACGACAAAGTTTTATAGAATAATATTAATTAATTATTATTTTTGTAATGAAGTATTTAAAATTTGTTTTAATTTCTTCATAGAAACTATTAAGTGATATTTTAGAATGTCATCTTTCATTCTAGTATGTAAGATGATTTATTAAATTTTTTGAGCATATAATGCTACAATTGAGATGCTAAATAATTTATTTATTTATTTCTTAATGAAGTCTAAATGATAAGACCTCTAAACTATCTTTCATACGAACCGACCGAAGTATAGTTTTAGCAAAAACAAGGTTGAACCTACAGGGAATTTTAAAAACATAGGAAACCAATTAAATATAAACCAAACGTATTCTAATCTAGTTTAGAAAGATGAGTTGTAAAAGAAAATAAGAAATTAAGAACTAAATAATCAAATAATGAAAGCAAGAAATAATTAATTTAGAGAACTAATCACAATAAAAAGAACTAAAATAAGCTCAAAAGATAAAAATTAATCTAAACAAAAAATAAACTTTTAATGGATAATGAACTAAGGTTTTGGAATCCACCTCATTAATTCCTAATAATATATTTATGAGAATTGATTTTTCCCAAACATCTACAGAATAATCTAGAAATCAATCTTATCATGGAAAATATCATCGTTAAAACTTCCTTTTTTATAAATATATAAAGTATGTTATTTTTTCGCTTAAAAATATAAAATCAAATTATTACTTATATCTGTTAAAACAAATCACAAAAGATATAAGATTTTATTTTTGAAAAAAATTATAAATCAAGTTCTCAACTAATTAAGATTATTCTAGATCATGAGAAAAACATGATTGAACTCATATTAAGAACTCTATATCTCTCAATTGATATGAAGCAAGAACAGTCACTACAACAGATGGCACTTTTCCCGGCGATTATAAATCGCCGGGAAAAGTGAAAAAATCCCCACCAAATACATATACCGGCGATTACAAAATCGATGCATATTCGCCGGTACTATTCAACCATTTTCGACATACTACGGCGGAAACTAAAAAATCGCCGCTAAAACTAAAGGATTTCCTAGCGATTTTTAAATCGCCGGCAAAGAAATTTAAAAACAGAAAGTCATTTGCCAACGATTACAAAATAGTTGCCAAATCCTTTGCCAGCGATTTTTGAATCGCTGGCAAAGGAATTTAAAAACAGAAAGTCATTTTCCAGCGATTAGAAAATCGCTGCCAAATCCTTTACCAGCGATTTTTGAATCGCTGGCAAATGACTTTCGGTTATTAAATTCTTTTGCCAACGATTTTCTAATCGCTGGAAAATCTTTTGCCATCGATTTTTTATTCGCTGGAAAATGTGTTTCGGTTACTAAATTATTTTGTCAGCAATTCAAAAATCGTCGGAAAAATATTTCCCAGCGATTCAAAAAATGCTGGGAAATCCGTTGGTAGTGATTTTTGAATCGCTGGCAAAGACCTTTCGGTTATTAAATTCCTTTGCCAGCGATTCAAAAATGGCTGCCGAAGGATTTCCTAGCGATTAAATGAGCGCTGCCATTAAATACCTTGTGCAGTTTTATCAACCTATTCCCCGTGAAAAAATGGCTTTTTCCAGCGACTTTTAATCGCCGCAAATAGTATTTAAAAAATATATATATAATACAGTTGAACCTATATGGCTGTCATAGCCTAAAACACACAACAGTCTTATCATACAATTAAATCAACCTATTATATCTTATAAATTCATCAAAATCTATATTCATGAATATTGATCATTCTCCTAGATCTAGACAATCTCACCTGATTTCCATCCTAAAGGAAAGGAAAACACTGACCTTTTCCCACTTTAACCATCTGTGATACTAGTTTGCACCAACTTGAGAGAGTTGGTCTTATACGGACATATAATATCATGATCATCAATTAAAAGCAGTGGAAATATAACATATATTAGTTTTTTTTCATCCCTTTTCTTTAAAAGTGGTACCAGCATGTGCACTTTTTTTCTTTAGAATGACAGCAATGACTCCAAAATGAGTTCAATAACTAACCACGTATACCAACACCTTTAGCATTGTGCTAATGCTATAGTTATAACATGTTGCTCCAATTTAATCAGAAAGTATTGAACCTGGAAAGAAAATACCTTGCCAATAGCAGCAGTAGTATTTTCGGCAGCATCTAAAGCATCTGTTCTTTCCCGTATCTTATGGCTCATACCAGCCATTTCTGCAATTCCACATCCCGCACCGGACTGCAATATTTGAACATGGTAATAAGCATCACATTTGTAAGTTGTCGGTACGATACATACAAATATAATCAGAAGCATTCATGTTTTGTGCAACACACCCAAGGAAAGTGCATGGTGGTAAAATCCCTCAGATTGGACGAGGTCATTTAAACTCATTAGATGGTTAGTGATCTCTTTTACAGTTTTAAATAGAAGGAACAAGTCACAAAGTGATGTAGGGATCACAGAGTTACCAACTTGTCATAAAATTATTTTCTAATAGAAAGCTTCCTTAGAAACTTAAAACAATTTTGACATTTCATGATGATTCCTTGCCACTACGGGTGAACCTACAGCCAATTACAGGTTCTATGGATTGCGGTGATAATTTCATTATGTCTAAAGAAAATTGAGAATATTTGACTCAAAATTTGTGATATATTTGACAGGATCCAAATCTGAAATGGTCATGCAATATAAAAGTTGGAATGCCACGTTTCAGCAGTAGAGCTACAGAAAAAGATCCAATTATCACTACATGGATAGGTATTAATGTTAATATTATAAGCAGCTCTGCAGCAGTGCAGAAGACCAGAAGAAACTAAGCACTAAATTGTAAATCTGAAAAAGATCACTCACCTGTAAGCATTGCTGGTATAATATTCTGTAGTGTACCCAATAGCAAGTCCAGCCCACAAGCCAATGGCAACACAGAAAAAAATGTGCCTGAATCAATTTATTTTAATAAATCAGTCAAAACCTATTGCGAAACAATAAGAATTTTCCAAAGGACAGACGAAGGGGGGAAGCCTACCAATTCTTTACAGCCTTCTCAGCCCCAAAATCATAAAGAGTAAATTCTGATAGCAAAGCAAAGAAATTGACCACGGCAATACCAGCAGTCATCAAGACAGTTGATATAAGAAGTTGTCTCTTCAAGGATGGTTCAATCTCACTCACATTCTTGATCTCAACTGAACTATTGGGTAGAATAAAAAAGAATTACTTCACCTTGTTTGCAGCCAGAAACTATGCATAGAAGGTTGTGGTGAGGAATGCATTGAATGGGTACTTTATGCATTGAATAACAAAATGTAACTAGATTTGTCGGATATGCATTGAATAGCATGCAGTTGAGCAGAGTGTGTAGCCTTAATACACACTCAACACATGAAATGGGTAGTTTTACAAAAACAAAAATAAAACAAATCTGATGCACTCAGAGTTGGAGCAATATTCTCATGCTCTTAAACATCATAACAGTGATGTTTATAAAAAAAACTGTTACAAACAGAGATACATTATAACAGTAACTTATTTATTAAAAATAAATAAAAACATCATAACAATCACATCTCATGATACAGAATAAGAACAGACCATCATTAACAAACCTGTAAGAACCTTATGCTGTGAATCAAGCTTGACTGTAACATCAGAATGACATAAAGCTAAAACACAGCAGAGATATCCCTTTAGAGGACCTACACAGATTCTCAAGGTTTGATCAATAGAGAACATTGCATATTTATAATCCCGATTGACTGCATAGAAAATATTTATTAATTGCCAAGGCAGAAAACGTTGGTATCTATAGCTCAGAGCTTAAAAAACTGAACACCAAGACATACATTCATAGGATTGTTTAGTAACAGGACTAGAGAGTTGAACGCAATTCTTAGGAAACTAGATAACTTGTGAAGCAGGCTCCACTATCTCGGAACTCAAGGGACTGTACCATCCCTAGGACTTAAGCTATTAATCTTGGGGAAAAGTGTTCTCAAAGTACATTCCCATGATCTACTAGTTTAACACATAGTCATAAAGGTTAAAGGCTCTCAAAACATTCATTCAAACTCAATATTAAAAACATGAGCAAATCAATATTAAAAAGAGTAGAAATAAATATCAATATTCAATAAGCCTACATTTGAAATGACAGCAATATTCATTGGAAGAGGAACCCATGCAAACATTGGGAAACAAGCTGACAATGACATTTCAGACAAAGATGTCTTCCAAATCTCTAATCATATATATATGGTGGTATGTATATATATAGCAGTACAGCGGTTCCTTAGTCTTGTTGACAAGACCATGCACCTCTTTCACTTTAAATATTCGTGCAGAAAAAGAGACAAATACATAGATAATTAATTACAAATAACTAAATAGAAAGCTGTTATTGGTACAGCTAGCAATGGAGAGACATATACATTCTCAACCTTGGATCTTTTTTCATGCATCTGGTTTGAAAAAGGTCATAATGAGTACTTAATTGAAATGATATTCATAAAGGAAAAATGGATTGGATGTGTAACATGGGGATGTGGTTGCCCAGAAACTAAGACTTTTTGCTTTACTTATATATTGTGTTTAGTATTTTTTAAAGTTATTTATTGACTGATTAAGAACGATGATTAGTCATTCTTTGCCTGCTAATTGAAAAACAATATAGATGTTGATTGCCTTATTCATCACTTGGTGTGTAAGGAACCTAATTTTTTTGATATAAGCACAATGAAAGGATAAGTGGTCCATAGATATTCTTAATTAAAAACAAGGAATAATACAAACCAGTTTTTATTTATTTTTTTTCGTGATGAGATCAGACAAGACAGATAATACAAACCATTACTAAAACATTAATTCAGTACTTGAGGCACATAAATTAAAGAAGATGCACAGGTAATTCATTGGCCACCTTATACCAATCACTATCAATATTAGGAAGATTAGCTTTAATAAAGCACCAGCTGTGAGATGGAGAAAGGAACCATCTTTAATTACTTGGCACAACTTATATTGCATTGATCTTTTTCTTTTGCTCCATAATCAACACAAACCTTTTAACAGGTTGATGATGAGTACCATCACCTCTCTTTTCTTCACCAGCCTACAGTAGTTATATATAATATGATCTCTTTGGTAAATTTAAAATATGATCAGTACTATTCTAAGACCTCATTTCCAATAAGAATCAAGTTGAAAGAAACAGCTGTGAACATTTTATTTTGGGGGAAGGATAGGTAGGTTTTAGTTGAGATGGTTTTAATATAATGAAATGGGTAGATTCATGTATATTTCAAGCTTAAGGTCATTCATGAGAATATTTTTATTCATATTCTCCTCCGTGGACTTCCTATATAAGAATATTTTTATTTTTTAATAATGATTAATTAAGGTTTTCAATGAGATTATGCAAGACTTATAAACAAAAATATAGTTAAGATATATTTAATATTGATCCTAACTAAAATAACTAGAAATCAACTTTTATGATATTATAAAATTAGAAAAATATGAAGAAGTTAGTAGTCTAATAAATCTGAAACAGTTTTTAAAATCCATCAATTTGTCACTTATATGAGCTATCCCTACCTGAAGTTGGCCTATTTTTTCCTTTTAGGGGTTTAATATACGAAATTCATTCTGGCATAATATGTAAGAGTTGGTTTTTCCTCTTTACCAAATTAATATTTGTTCTTGTAGTTTGGTACATTTTCCTATAGGATTTTAACTGTGAACTCAAATCTCAGGACAAATTTTGAACGGTTGTTTTGCAATAGTTCAAAAAACAGTTCGACCTTAAGCTTGCTCTTGATCTAAATCTATATATAAACATTAAAAACAGTAGTATTACACAAAGAAAACCAAGCCTTGTTTCCAAAATCGGCACTTAAATCGCAAAAGGCAAACACACAACATTTTGAACCAAACATAGGAACTAATACATCAGTTTCACATAAACAAAAATATTGACCAAAAAAAAAAAATACAACTTTTGCAATGCAACCTACGCATGAAGGGGGAAAAACAAATAAATTGGCAACAAGAGATACCTGTTTGGCTTGGAAATATTCCAAGGAGCAGATGGCGATTATACTAGACTGCGGCAAAAGTTTAACTTGGGAAATAAAATGAAGGCACAGAACCTCAGTTGGAACGGAAGGAAACATAGGGACAACATCATTACTAGCTGAAACAAAGGGAAATTGATTTTTTCATTTTGGAGGTAGTCGAAAATGGAGAAGCAATGACGGAAGGGAGAAGAGTGTGGGAAAATAGGACAGTGAAAACGAGATATGGCTGAAGACAGAGGAGGTGACGCTGTGCGGAAATGGTGGGAAGGGGCCAAATGCAGGTGCTCGCAATCGAGGGTCCGTCGAAGTGGGTGTTGGGGGGAAATGTGTTTGGTGGGTAGAAAAATGGTGGGTCGGGGGCGACAGGGGAAAAATTAAAAGTATTAAGAGTTGGCGCCCCGTACTAAATCAACGTAGTTTTGAGCGTTAAGAAAACATGTATATGTATTGCAGCGATTAACCATCGTTGTAAAAGTTCAAATTAATGAGCCATCAACTGATTCGCTGGATTTTACTTTAAAAACTACAGCGATTTTTAAATCGCTGCAAAAGTGTGGATTTCCCAACAATTTTATTGGCAACAATTAAAAAATCGCTGGAATAGGTTATATTTCTTGTAGTGAGTCTATCGTTAAACACATAAATAATTGAAAAAAAAATTAATCTCATAAATAATACTAGTAGTCATCAATGAGGTTTCATCCTCGACCTTAGTTGAAAACTTAGCGCCTAGACATGTTCATAAAAATAAACTTCAAAAACTGAATGTCAATAAATATCAAAATAATATTTAAAATAAACTGAAGAATAAAATCAAGCCAGTTGAAGCTAGGCTATTATTTTTTTTCTTTTTCACGCTGAGTTTTTGCTTTCTTCACGTCTCTCTATCACCTTTTACTTCTTATGTCTTTACGTTCCCACTCTTCACGCCAGCACACTTCTATTATCTTTATAACTAAATTCAATGTTTGACCAAGTCAGTCCATGCCGTAGATCTTTCACATTTTATTCTTTTTTCCGTGTTATATATATATATATATATATATATCCAAGCAGTGCCATTTTGTTTCTTCAATCTATTCCTTTTATATTGACCCTCAAAACTTAATTTTTTATTATTCTGGCATGTAAGAAAAATAAATATTTTAAAATTAATAAAAATATAAAAATTAACACTATATAATTATTATAATACTTCATTTAAACTAATAAAATTATACATAATTCGACTACAATTATCAATGCAGATAATCAATCGATCTTAGATGATTTTTATGTATTTTCAATTTGAATCCCATATTAAGAAGCCTAATATTGTATAATAAAAAATTTCGAAATCCATATACGTATAATATCTCCTAACCTTATAATTTTTAATTTAATTCTGGTGGGGCTACGCTCTTGAAAATAGATAATATAGAAAGATTATACAAAATTATCGGGCTATGGGAAAAAAATTGAAGATGAACATTTCTACGTATATATATTGAGATTTTAAAGAGTTTTGGAGAGCATGTTAGGATTATAATTTTTATGGCAATATGTTATTGCAGAGCATAAAACTGAGCTTTACAACACATCCTGATCAGAGTAAGGGCCCTCAACGTTAATAGGTTCTCTAACATGAGTTTTTCTTATCATCAAGGAATAACATCTTGAAGCACTAAGGAGATCGATGATACATATTTTGAGTTAAAATGGTTAAAGAGGTTTGGGGAAATGATGGATGGAATAAACATAAAATGGAAGAACTTCTGGGGGAGAGTTTAATAAACCAGATAGTGACAAAGGAATTACGGATCGGAGAAGGGAATAACTATCCAAAATGCATGGAATGCTTCTAGCACAGGAGTTTTCACAACTAGATGATCCGCATGGTCTTACGTACACTCGATCATATGGAGATGATCAGAAAGTCACTTGGGCCAAGTGGGTTTGGCACAGAGTCATTCCGTTAAAAATTTCTATCTTTATGTGGAAGAGTTTTAGGGGCATGCAGCCTGCTGGCCTTTTGATATTAACATTCAAAAGTTTAATACTGCTTTAGCCTCCCAAGTGTAACTGCTGTGAAAATCCAGATATGGACTCATTAGACCATGCAGTATTGTGCTTAACTCCGTTTACTTAGAGTTATGGGATTATTTTGCAAGGTTACTGGGCATCAAAATAGAAGGAAGAAGAGGCTGGCAACAGCTGACAGAGATCGATCTGGTTCCGGAAGGCTAATGCTGTCTCCCAACTAGGTATTATTTTGGGTTTGTACCATCTATTATCAGTTGGTGTCTTTGGCTTCGTAGGTGCACATGCAGCTCGCATGGAAGATAAAAAGGAGTCGACAAACACGATACGTTTTAAGATCAAACTTCTGCTTGCTAAACAAATGATGAAACTATCTCCTTGCAAGAAAGTTAGTAATTCTAATCTTGTCATTTTGCATAAATTAGGCATTACTTTCTCAGGTATCAAAACACCAAAAGTTTTGGTTTAGCGATGGACTCCCCAAGTCTCAGGTTTCGTCAAGCTGAATGTAGATGCAGGGTGTACGTAGTTTGGGCAACCCAAGTATTTGTGATGGGGGCAGGGTAATCCGAGATTCAAGAAGGGATTTGATTGTAGGCTTTTCTGCATGTAACAACCCAATCCAGATATTATTAGCTAGGGATCGAACTCAAATAATTTTATTTTTCAATTTAAAATATTATTATACGTGAATTCTCTTATTGTTATTATTAGTATTATCGATTTTATCGGATTCAGTTGGTTATATCTTAAATAAGAATTTTTATTAATGATATTATTTTAATTAAAATTGTTAATATTTTCAACTTTATTAATAATAATCTTTTCTAATTACACTTAATATTTTGAGATCTCCCATCGTCCTTCAAGCTTTTCATCCTCTCGGACGTTCAACATTAATTTAAACTGCGTGGTCCACGGAATGCAAGCTAGCGCCGAAATCCTCATTTTTATACCTCTCTTTTCTTTTCATTATTTTCCCTTCTGCTACTTTCTCTAGGGTATTTTCTTAATCTAAAAGATATCATATATTGTAACCGTGCCCATGTCTCTCGGTTTCGATTGAGTTGAAACGCTTTCAGTTTTTTAGCCTACAGATTCACATGATGAATCAAAACCTATATATACTTCTTTATATACGTACCCACGTAGCCCATGCACGTCTCTCTCACCCACAACGATTTCCTACGTCAAAAGGTTTTCGATCTATTTGGTAACCAACTTAAACACTGTATTTATACTCCTCCAATTCCTTCCCTCACGGCGGCAAGCCACCACATCTCCTCCACAGGCGAGCAATAAACGACACCCTTTTCTACTGTTTTCCGTACTAGATTCTGATATAATTATTCTACTAAGTTGTGAACTGAAAATAAAGAAACGTATTAAGAATATTTAAATGATATTAGTGTTTATTAGATTTCTTGTAAGATTGAATAATTATGTTAATTATAAGAATTGAGGTTTTCATGACTTATATACACTACAACAAAAATAGGTTTTAGTGACAGATGAAACTGTCACAAGAAATGAAAAAAAGGTCACGAAATATATTTGGTGACGGTTTCTGACCGTCACCACCACTGTCACGTAATGTGCGTCACGGATTACATTAGGTGACAGTTTACTGTACAAGCATCACTAAAAATATTTTTAGTGACGGTTGGGGATGTGCCATTTAAAATAACGTTTGAACGTATGATTTTCTGTGACGGTTAGAATCTGTCACAGAAAATAACGTTCGAACATAAAAAAATTACGTTCGAACGTAAAAAAGACGAGCTGACATCCGAACGAGAAAAGGTAATGTTTGTTGATTATAGTTCGGACGTATAATGTAAACGTTCGAACGTTTATACGTGCGAACATTACGTTCGAATCTCGAATCCAACGAAAAGGAAATAATGTCCGAATATTTGTATCATAACGTTCGGACGTTAATTCGAATGTTAAGAGAGTAGAGTTCGAACGTAGAGTGTACGTTCGGATGTTTGGAACGTTAAACTTTTTTGACATTCGAACGTTTTTTTAACTTGGGTTTAAACATTCGAACGTTTTGTTACTATTTTGTATAGTTACGTTCGAACGTATTTTTGAATGTGTAATACTGTTGAAACGTATTTTATTTACATTCGAACGTACATATCAGAAATGCTAAACTCATCCACTTAATAAACAAACCAATTGTTTCATATTACAGTACATATTTCACAACCAACATTGTTTAAAACTGTTTTCAAATTAGATGTTAAAAACGTAATACAGAAATAAAATTCATTTCTTTTTCTTTCCTCGCCCAGCACGATTCTGTTGCAATGACATAACACGCTCCATTTGCAGCATCATCTCCCGCTGCACTTGCTCTTGAACCTCACTACGGATTCTTTCATCCTGGTATCTTTGTTGGTCCTGCAAACGCGTCTCTAAATGAGACTGTCGCTCTAAGAGGGACTCCAACTCTTGTTGTATAGACCTCATATACTCATTCTCGCGTCGTGCAGCTTCTAAATCTTTGGTAAGATTATTAATTTGTAATGTCGATGAGGTTGAGGAAGATGAACCAGAATGCTTGAAAGATCGTCCCAAACCTCTTGCCATACTAGAGTTGGGCCCAAGCACCTGTGAAAAAATGTCCAAGTCACTAGGAGAGGAATCCCCAGAAGCTGACTGCATCTCCATCATTTTTCCCTGCAGTTTGAAAGATCAAAACACACAATAAGTAACATATTAAAAGAAATACAAATAAAAAATAATTTAATCACATGTTACATAATTTATTTAACAAAAGGAACACCGCTTACATAATTAATTGCAGCTGCAGGATCCATCCACTCACTATACTCATTAGTGTGAGCAGCAGCATAGACATGAATGAGGGAAAAGTTTTCAGGATCATCACGTTTCTAAGAAACGACATTAGCAATTTGAAAAAGACGGTGTTAGTACTTATATAAAAGAATAATAAGAAAAAATATGAATTATTTCGTTTATTAATTACCATTTTTTCAGCAAGACGATGAAATGATCTTGAACCAGCATGATGGTGAATAGTCAGAGCAGATCTATTATTTGCATTTGTAGAACTTAAGTGCTACAAAAATAATTCCCACCGTTAATTGTAATATATGTACATACATATAATATAAACAACAAATATAAACGTAAATAATTATAGAAAATAAATCTAGAATACCTGATATTCTGGAGAGGCAAAAAGATCACAACACTTTATCCAGTCGTCTAATTTCATCTGCTGGAATGGGGACTGTGCAGCCTCTTCAAACATCTCAAATTTCTTGAAATGGTCGTAACATCGTCCCTTGTGACGTCGGAATAATGTAGCCATTAACTCATTCACAGTTCTCAAATCCTCGCTACGACCAAAGTCGAGGTCAAATTCATCCTAATTATAAATTAATTACGTTAAAAATATGATAAACTAATGTAGGTGAAAAAAATGATATAATAAGTAAACTCACCAGCACATGACTCCGAATGTATTCCTTAATCTCATTCGGCACATCTCTCCAGGAGCGCACATAAAATCGAGCGTAAGCTCGAACTACTGTGCCAATATAGGAGGAAAGCGCTGCTGCACTATCATTCACTCCTCCAGTGAAATTATCAGGAATTGTGATTTTCAGTTTACCATGCCTTCGATTTTTCTCAAGTGAAATGCCGCATGTATAGCCACGACCGCGACGAGCCAATTGTTCATCAACTAATAGATGATAGTATAATTTTGAAAGTTATATATATTATTTATTGAAACAAACCTCTTGATTATATAGTATTAACGTAAACATTTCTTATCGGTAGGTGTCGACTGTGCATCGTTCTCTGTAATGTTAACTTCATCTTCGGGAACGGACTCCTCAGGTGGGGAGTCCTCAATGGGTTCAGGACTTGGACTCGGTGGAGGAGGCACATTTCTCATTTGTCTTTTTGGCGGCATACTTGGAAATGATTATATATAACAAAAAAATATTATTAGAATAAATTTATATTTATTATAAAATTCTATAATGGCTGTATATGAATAAACTTTTTAGTACTTTTAGTCTTCATCTTCGGATGTGTTTTCCATGTTTGTTTCAGAATCTCTCTGTATAACATCTTCGTCATCATCATCAAGCTCTTCTTCGTCATCCTTATCCACTTCTCCCCCGGATTCTTGTTCGTCTTCTTCTTCTGACTCTTCTTATGTACTTTTCTCACTTTCTTCAATTGAATGATAATTTAATAAAGACGGGTCGAGATGGATGAGTGGGACGTCATCTCTACATAAGGGGAGCAACTCGAGTGCACCGAGGTCAACAAATAAGTTAATACCCCCTCATCCATCTTCCTGGTAGGCCTCTACATTTGGAGTGTCATCTTTATCTCCACTATTATCGTAATCTGCACTCGTTCCTACTTCATATATATTTCGAGGGATAAATTTTTGTACAATTCGCCAAATTATCTCTCCACTATCTTCATCAGCACTTTTCATTGGATCAATCAAGTAATAGATTTGAGTAGCTTGACAAGCCAGTACAAATGGATCATCTTCGTACCATTTAGATGCAGTATTGACACTCGTAAAATGATTATCCCTATATATCGAATCCCGATCACCGCCTAGATCCCACCAATCACATTTAAAGACAAAAGTTATAGACTCACCCAGATATTTCAATCCGATAATATCACAAATGACACCATAATAATCAATATCATCTGTTCAATGACTCCCCTCGACCAAGACACCACAGTTTTGAGTTTTTCTATTACGTTCACGGTCCAGAGTATGGAATCTATAACCTCGAACTGTGCATGCAGTGTATCAAAGTGCTCTGTTTGATGGACCACGGGCCAATGCATACAATTCAAAAGAGACTGATCCAGGATCATGAGCACGTTGTTCCAATATCTAACAATTTAAATAATGTCATTTATTAATATTAGCTAGAGTTAAAACTTTCATCATGTGACATATATTATAGAGTTTAGTTCATACACGTTGTTCAAACCATCTAGAAAATTCTGACTCGTGTCTTGCCACTATATCCTCGACGCCTTCCATCTTAAGTTTGTCCATGTGCTCACTGTATAGTATAAGTTATCATATTATTTTACATAATAATAGTTAAAGTTGTATATAATCTTTAGAATTATTTAAACCTTGTATAACGACAGACCTGAGATAGTGATCAATCTCCTGACAATTGATTGAATTAGCGCACATTGTTTGAATTATCCCGATGTACTAATAATATTTATATTATTAATGATTGATAACACTTAGAAATTATTTGTAGACTTATATAATTCCTAATAACAAATTATACTTATTATCAGCTATATAATATATAACACTACTATAAAATATCTTATAATTACTATTATAAGTTACTGATAACACTTATATTTTATTTGTTATTATATAGCATAAAATAACAATTTTTACTTAATTTATTTCGTATTTAATATAATATATAGTAAAGTAGATTATAATTACTGGTTATACTATATATTGATAACACTTAATTGTTATTAGTTATTATATAATTATTACTATTATTGCCAAAATTATTATAATTATTATAATAATTTTTATTATTAAATAAGTAATTATTATTATAATTACTTATCTATTTCTTATTAATCCTTTTTTAATACTATACATTACATGATAATTATTATTATGGATTGATACTAATAACACTATACTATATATTATTAGATAAAATATTTAGGATTATTGAGCTATTAGATTTTTAGGAATTATTATTTTATAATACTTATTTATATTATAATTTTAGTAATACGAATTTTTATATATACTATATAGTTATGCCTTATAATTGACACTTAGTAATATATGATAATTTATTATATTAGTTATTTAACTAATTATATAGATAATAGTTTTAATCGTAATATTATAATTTATAATTATCGTTATTATAAATTATATACTATTTATTTTTATTTTTACACAAATAATCACACTATTTATTTTTTATCGAAATTGTTATATATATTCTTTTATCACAACAAATTACTAAAATAGACACATAAATTTACAAATAATTATTATTCAAAAACATACACTATACGAAAACATTATCACATTAAGAATAAACATATTCAATAACAATAATTTTTCATTTTAATTTATCCAAACAACACAATCCATATCACAAATTAAATCCACAATAAAATGTAACAATAGAGTTTAGTATATATACCTTCTGCTTTAAAGAAATTCTTCTTCAAAAATCACAACTTTTCAACAATTCACAACAAATGATCCTTCAAAAAATACACAATACTAGTTAGTTAAATATATATGAAACAAAACATTGATAATTATCATGTAAATTACAAATAAAAAATGAGAAATTTTTTTTACCTTAATACTTAAAACTATACATTTGCAAACTCTCTCTCACTATAACCCTCCGCGTCTTCTCTTCCTCTCTCTAAAACTCTCTCTGTCTCTCCAAACCTTTCCACTTCTCAGCCCCCTCTCTCTAAAACTCTCTCTGTCTCTCAAACGAATTCGCAAGGAGGAAAGCAGAAATGAATCTGCTTTCTCGTGCGTGAAAGTTTTATATTCTACTTGTTATGCAATTAACATTTGGATGTTCATTAAATGAACGTTCGAACGTTTCATTTTACGTGCGAACGTTTAAGCAGTAACGTTTGAACATATAATTATCCCGCCCAGCAATTATACAGTACGTTCGCACGTATGATTCTCCATCCTACGTATTCGTCAATAACATTTGAACGTTTATATAGTACGTTAGAACGTACTGTGCAAATTTGGTTTCAGCGAAAAATTTCCCTCCGAATTTATTATAACATCCGAACGTTTCACATGAAGGTTCGAACGTAAATATTATTATTTACATATTAGAATTTAGTATATTCCTCATAATATATTTATATATTAAATTATAAATTACACAATATTAATTAATATATAATTTGTACCAATTATAATATATATAACATAAGTATTATATAAGAACGTACTATATATATTATAACTTTATATTAACTAATAATATAAAATATATATTATATTATAACTCTAATATAATAAGTATATTATATATTATAGTTATAACAAATATATTATAATATATTATATAGGAAAAATTGTATATTATCCTAGTACGTATAATATACTTTAATATAGTATATCTAATAACTATATTAAAGTAATATAGTTATTAGATAATATAGTATAAGTATTATATAATATATTATCTATATTATAGTCTATAATATAGTATAAGTATTATATAGTATGTTATCTATATATAATAACTATATAATATAGTATAAAATATTATATAGTAAATATATTATAGATATAATTAACTACTAGTACTATGTTATATATACTACTTGTATATAATATAGTATATATACTACAATTAATATAGTGTAATATATAGTATAAATTATCAAATGCACATATATGTAATAATGGAATTTGCTTTAAAACAACATTCATTCTAGTAAAAAACATCAACACCAAAGTAATATTAGGAAACCCATTTCTTGCTTTACTTTACCCTTTCTCTATAACAGAAGAAAGAATTTCTACTAAAATATTAGGAAAAGAAATTCAATTTAAATTTTTATTCCCTCCAGTCTCAAGAGAAATTAATTCCTTAAAAGAAGCATCATTAACTAAAGAAATTAATTTTTTAACAAAAGTCAAAATCAAAAGAAAAGAAAAACAAATAAATTTCTTAAAACAAGAATTAAAATACAAAAGAATTGAAGAACAATTAAAAGATCCTTTATTAATCCAAAAAATTAATAATTTCAAAAATATAATTGAAAACGAAGTATGTTCTAACTTACCTAATGCTTTTTGGAGTAGAAAACAACATATAGTCGAATTACCTTATGAAAAAGAATTTTCTGAAAAGAATATTCCACGTATACCAGGATATATATAATATATATAATAGCTAATATAATAGATATATTAACAGAAAGAAGAATAAATAATAATAAACAAATGCATGTGCAGAAAATAAAGGCATGAATAAAAGTAAAGATCAAAATAAGATAAACTCAACTTTATTGAAAACATAATACTTACAAGGAGATTAATTCTCAAAAGTTTGAAAGGCAGGAGACATGGAAAGGAGTTTACAAGAGAGAAGTTTTGAGAGTGACGAAAGAAAGGGACTAGGATTGGCTTCAGATGAGAATTTCTGAATGCCTTTCCTCACTTACAAACTGCCTATTTATAGACTCCAAAACAGTGCCTTACAATAATATTACTGACATGTACAGTGACTCATACACAGTAAATAGGCGGCTACATTTATTAAACATAGGCGGTTAAACAGTAACTAGACAGCTGGATGATTCTTGACTGATGGGCATCTTGAACAGTGACGAGCATCTTAAACAGTGTTCTGATAATGGAAGAAAAGGACGATAATCTTTTGGAATTACATAATCTGAGGGTCATAATTTGCCAGTTCCAATTCATACGGATCTTGAGAATCCATCATCTGTGAGGGATAATATGGTGAGTTGTCATGAGAATGAGAGGCCTGTTGGGATGGAGAGGCCTGCTGTAGTGGCGATGATGTTGTCTGCTGTGCTGGAGATAATCTGACTTGATGGTCTTCTTCTTCATCACTGTCTGATACTTGTGACATTGCTTCTGCTAATTTTTTCAAGTCTTTTTTATTGGTAATTGTTGCTAATTGAGCTTGGAATCTGCTTCTCTGAACAAGAACCTCAGGAGCCTTGGTAATTTTTTAGAACATTTTTACAGCATGATCATAATTATACTTTTCCCACCATTTTACAGAGACTTGGCGGACCAAGAACATAATATTTTTGAGAGAAGGATGAGGTTTGATGACATATTCCCACTTCATGATCCAATTTAATTTAGTTTTAAGAAAGAAAAGGAGAAGTGGTGAACAGTGTGATAATGAAGGTGGACAATCGTTCTGTAATGTGAAAGCCTGAAGACTCTCCTGGAGAGGTGGAGGAAGAATGAGAGATTCTGGTCCAAATTGATCCCACCATAATAGGAACCATCGCGGTAGAGTCTTAATTTCCTGTAATTTATCAAAATGAGAAACCAGGAATGGCGCAAATTCTTGTTCTGTCGTAAGAACGTTTTGTTCCATACTTGTTGATAATCGTAGTAATCGAAATAAGGAGGATCATATGGCTGAGAAAATCTTCTCGTCAAGTACGGGCTTTTTCCCCACTGTTCTAAGGTAAGAACCTGTTTAATAGTAACTTTGTGGAATGCAATGATTGGAATTGCAGGTGGAGAAGGTTGAGATTGTAGAGAGCAGGGGATTTCAGAGATAATAATAGAATCAGTGTCTACTAAAATAAATTCATAAAAGTTCTGAGTCTTGGTAATGTTCTGGGGAACATAATGCCAATCTGGTAATAGAAAAGCGTCAAGTAATTTTTGAGGTTCAGATAAATGCTGTAATTCTAATTCAATAGGAAAGACTGGATGCCAATGGGATTTGAAGATAATAGGAGTTACAGAGGGCTGAGATAAAGGTGGAGGATTAATAATTTGAGAAGGAGAAGAACTAGTAGAAGAAACAGCTTTTGAGTATGTGGGTAATTTTGAAGAGGATAATGGTGAAAATGGATTATAAGATGGCCTAATGTTTTGTGGTAATGTCCCTAGTACTGTATAGGGTTTTGGTGTGACGGAAGGACAGGGTGAAGGATAAGGAGGAGAAGGTGATTTGGCATAGGAGGATTTGGATTTCACTCTGGACTTTGAGGAAGACATGATTTTTCCTGTAAGAATTCTCGGGATAGAAAATCAGGAAGAGAATTAGAATCTCCTTTAGTATGCTCAATATCAAAATCAAAAATACTTAAAATAGCTTGCCATCTTGCAAAAATTTGTTTAGCAGCCAAGTTTTTAACATCTTTTACTAAAACTTCCTTGGCTGATTTACAATCAATTCTAAGTAAAAACTTTTGATTCAAAAGATTATCTTGAAATTTAGAAATGCATAATACAATAGCTAAAATTTCTTTTTTAATAGTACTGTAATTCTTTTGAGCAGGATTCCAGCATCCTGAATGGAATCGAGTAATCTGTTCTTTTTCATCTGATAATTTTTGTTTCAAAATTCCTCCATAACCAAGATCAGAGGCATCTGTTTCAACAATTTTAAAGGCATCAGGTGATGGGAGTCCTAAGCATGGTAATTTCTTAACATGAGCTTTTATTTGTTTTATAATATTTGTATGTTCCTCTGTCTATGAAGTTGGATTCTTTTTTAATCTCTTGAATAATGGTTCACATAAAGGTCTAAGTGCTTGATAAAAATCAGCAACATAATTTAAACTTCCTAGAAATCTTTTTAGTTGTTGCTTATCTTTTATTTCATCAGGGAATTTATTAGCAAATTCTATAGCCCTACTTATTGGGGTAATAGTTCCTTGATAATTATATATAATATTATATAATTATTATATAAGTATACACTAGATATTATATAACATATAGTATATATAATATAATATATAATAACATACATATATATATTATATCTATATATAGTATATAATACGTATATCATATAGTATATACTATAATACTATATACTATATAATATAGGTTTCAATAATACGTATATAACACTATATACGTATTAACACTACATACTATATAACACTATATAGTATACACTATATAGTATATAGTGTAATATACTATATACTATATAGTATAACACTATATAGTATACAGTATACACTATATACACTATTAACACTATATACTATATAATATACGTATATTATACGTATATAATATTATACATTATATAATATATCATATTATATAGTAATATATAGATAATATAATATATATTATATTAATATATTATATAATATATATAATATAATATATAGTGTAAAAACGTTCGAATGTTATAATTAAAACGTTCAGACGTTTTGATTAACGTCCGAACTTATACGTTATACATTCGCATGTTAACATAACGTCCGAACGTACAAGTTATACGTTCGCACGTATGATTCTAAGTTCGAACGTAATCTACATAACGTTCGCATGTTAATTAATGAACGTTCGAATGTTAACTGTATATAAAGCTAGGCACGACGGTTTTCAGGCCATAACTTGTACGAAAACTCAAACTCTCTCTTCCTCTCCGCCACGCACGCCGCCGCAACCGTCGCCATCCGCCACCGCAACCGTCACTAAAAGGTAATGTGCCATCTCCCTCTTCTATTTCCTTGCTTTTAATCGGTGGGTTTCAAAAATTCGAAACCCACCGTAGGCAGATTATAACACTTGCATTTCCAGCCACCATTCGCAGTAAATTTATAAAATAGGACCGTAGAAACATTCCCCACTGTTAGTAGATGCTTATTTTGGTTGTTTGTGGCTTCGAAACATGCGTTTCGAAGCTTTCGGTAATGGCTGAGTTGACTCAGCGATTCCGTGTCGTAACATTCGGACGTCACGACACAACGTCCGAACGTGTGACCTTTAGTATTGTTTACATTCGCACGTTATATTGTAACATGCGAACATATTATTTTTACGTGCGAACATTTTTATCCAACGCTTTAACAGAACGTTGGATAAAACGTTCGAACGTAAACCGTTGGTCTTCTTCGGCTAGTAAGAATGTCCGAACGTATGACGGTTCAAATTCATTACATCCGAACGTTTATATAATACGTTCGGACGTAATGAACTCATTCGTACATTTTTATCGAACGTTTGAATGAAACGTTCGATAAAAAGTCTGAACGTATCATCTTTGTAAATTCGCACGTGACAGTTTTAATTTTAACTTGCGAACGTACTTTCAAGAACGTTCGAACGTTTTCTATTAAAATATTTTTATATTGTTTCTTTTTATTATTATTATTTTAGATATTAAAAAAGTGAAATTATTTAAAAATTTTACTGGCAAAATTATGTAAATTTATAAGGATGATATTTTAATATGTAAGGTTGTTTTTAACCTTACATAAGGTATAAAACAGTGCATATTGTGTGAAAGGCATCTAGAATAGTCATGTAGAACAGCATTTATACAATTAGGTTTCAGTCTACCTTTACTTCTTCATATTGTAGTTGACAGGGGTGTTAAGGGAAGTAATAGATTAAATGTAGTGCCATTACAGGTTACACCCATCCTTTAGGAAAATTCGTATGAAAAGCCCACAAATAATATAAATACTTCATAGGTTTATTTTTTAAATTAAACAGCTATAGTAATTTTCCTTGCTATTGCAGAATCTGAATGTATTATTAAAAATACACCTAATTAAACTTTGCTTGTCAATACCCCACAGAAAATGTCAAAGAGAAACCAGAGAAATAGGTAGAAACAAAATGTGAACCATACAGGAGGGAGAAAGCCATTCGTACGAATATTGGAGGAAATGGTTAGTTTAGAAGAATTTCAGCAAACCATCTAACACCACATATGCTTTCTTATCCACCCTAACAATTTAACTGGAAATTTTGTTGATGGGTCCAGAATGAGGAAGACCCAAACTTGATATAGTTTTACAAAGACGTGCATTGGTCAAGAAAGAAGGGTTGCTTTATAACTGGCCAAGCAGAACAGAACTACGTACGTCAATTCTAGTTCCAGTTGAGTTCATTTTCTGATGTTAAAACAGGTATTCAATCCAAAGTTAATGGTGTTTTCCTATCTATGGATGTAGAAACTAATGCTAGAGCGATTGGATGAGACTGAGGTGAATACAGAAAACAACAATGAGAAGTGCAATGCAGCTTTCAAGGAGGTTTTAGGACATAGACCTAGCTATGCAACAGGACTTGGACACTCGGTTATACCTGAACCTTCGATAGCATTGTACAAAAATAGGGACTATGTTAGGATTGAAGAGAATGAAAGGAACAAGAATGAAGCTGATTTGTACAAGAGCCAGTTAGAGGTACTAAGAGATGAGTTGCATAGTTTCAAGAGTCAATTTAAAGACTACGAAAAATCAATGAACAATCGTGTAGCTGACCTGGAATGCAATCGAAGAGAGTCTCATCAGGAGACTCGCATGGATGCCTAGGCATCCTGGTTTTACCCTTTTTTTGGTTGCCCAGCTTTTGATTTTTGGGAAGTCCTAGTTGAAGTTACAAGTAAGGTTAACATTTCATGAGTAAACTCTTTTGGTCCTTTTTGCTGTGCACCTATATGGATGTAGCGTCAGTGTTTGGTTGGTGTCTATATTAACAGTTAGCTAGTAAAATATTGACAATGGGAATACTTGCTGCCATGCATTCTACCTGGAAAGCTACACGTAAGGTATGCAATTTCCACACTCTTCTTACATGTTGTATATGATTTCTTGGAAAAAAATCAGAGATATTTTTCCTCCATCCATATACACATTTCTCAGAATGGTCAGTTATGGTTTTTCTTGGATATACACTCAAACTGTCCATGGTACAGAAGATAACAAATTGTAATAGTTTGCATGATTGTAGCAAATATACATAGCTACTGGTGGCTGAGAGTATGTAGACTTTAATGATGGGATAGAGTAGTTAGTAAGTTATCAAGAATGAGTTGTTTGGTCATTTATTCTGCCCTGCTAGGGTAGGAAGAAACAGATAGGTAAAACTCTTGGATTAAAAGATGCTATTTATTCAATATATGTTTTTGTTTTCCTTCATTATATTGCTGACACTCTTGATATATCCCTGCTTTAGGATTAACATAAATATATTGCATGAGTTGGATATTTATCCGTGTCAAGTTATTATTTTTGAGTGGAGTCAATTGCATGATCAAGGTTATGACAGTTTGTAAGTGTCATACTATTGTCATTTTGGGGCTAATTTATCAGCTCACCATTTATTGGAACTAACTCTTGCCACAAAAATGGATTGGCATGACTATATGCCAGGATATATGTGCTGGGAGTATGTAGCTTGGCAGCAGGAGGAGCTTTGAAGGAAATGTTGAAACGAAGACAGTATGAGGCCACCCTTGCCATCTGTGTGGACAATTGGAGGTCTGATGCTATATATATATATATATATATATATATATATATATATTTTAGTGAAGATCCCCACTAATAGCTTTGATCAGGGAAGAGATTGGAAACCAATCAATATATGTTATTGATATGTCATGGAATTTGTTTTGGGACATAGAAATGGGACTCATAGAACTTGTATATTGGCTAGGCATGTCAGCTTGAACAGGATGTCATGGTTGGCATCATCATGTAATTAATGAGATTAGAATCGATCATTATGTGATATGTTACCAAGTGATCATGTGCACATTGCGGTTTATGTTGGCTAGATATTAACTAATTGAACAGGGTGCATTTGGATGAAAATTGTATGGATATGGAGAACTAAGTGATATAAGTAATAGATGATGATCTTTATTGGGCTATTGTTTGGGAGTTTTGCCATAGGAATCACATCATTTCTGTTTGTTTGATTTAACTTTAATAATATGGAAAGGTACAGCGGCTCAAGGGGAAATCAGCCAGTTGGTGTGTAAAACCAAAATGCATGTTGATAGTTTTGGTTTTATATCGCTGGGCGCACAAATGTTGGAAATAATAGTATGCTAACTTCGGTATTTTCGGTTGCAACATGCATGGGAAGCATTTATATATTTTATATACTTATTGAGCATTAATTTATGGATCAAGTTATGGTTTACGTCATCGTTGAATATAATTATATAAATTACAGATCATATATAGGACATGCAGTTGTGTACCGGTTGACAAATGGTAAGGTATATATAGGAAATTAAAGTACGTAGGTTGAAAAGCAATTAATTACGTTGCATCACCTAAATAATGTCCAATTAATTTATACAGCATGTTGGGTTTTATGGAAAATACATATTTCTAGCAACAATGCATCATCAGCACCCTTCAATTTCAGCCAATATAATGTACGTAGCTAGTCCTGTTCGGTTTATATGTGTGTGTGTGTGTGTGTGTGTGTGTGTGTGTGTGTGTGTGTGTGTGTGTGTGTGTGTGTGTGTGTGTGTGTGTGTGTGTGCACATGCAATATGCCTACATTGAGCTATCTCCAAGAAAATAATGGCCAATAATAGTTATTTTTAGCTTTGCTGAATTGCCAACAAATGGTTAGTCTAGAGAATATAGGTAGCCGGCAATAAGGCCGACTGGATGAGCCAACGTTCTTGCTATAAAGATTTTTCCAGAAAACTTAGGTGCCAATACAAACCTATTACATAGATTTGTAGTTGTGCCAAAAGACGATTGATGTCAGTCTGAACTTTTCGAACCGCATAGTAATTAAGTTATATTGGGAAATCAAAGTTGCCAATATATCTGTTTTTTGTTAGCATAAGTTCCCGATAAAATATAGTTGCTACAATATATAAGTGTAGTACTCATTAATCAATAGCCAAGTTATCAATTGAGGACACAGCATATTAGTGGCCAACCTGCTTTCTGGGAATTGAGTTAAATGCTCGAAGTTGGGAGGTTATGTTTGCCTTATTTGTGACAATATAAATGACTCATGGCAATGGCGCAGTTTGCCAAGTTATGTAGGTACTTTCTTCAAAAGCTCATATTGCCAAAAGTAGTGGTTAAATTGGCAATTTATTATCTGCAAACCTGTTGTGATATTTTCTGTGGCTTTATGGTCATTTGTAGCAAAAGTTACAATAATTGCCGCCATAAGTTTTCGCGGAAATAATCGGTATTTGTTGTAACATGAACGTACAAGTATATATAGGAGGTATGGCTCAAGAGGTGTAATACCCTCAAAATAAAATTAGATCAAAAGAATTTCTTTAATTTTTTTAATATATTGATCTAATATAAAAATATAGAGTCGAATTCTACCAATTAAACTAGTTTGAACTTCATTTCAAGAGCAAAGTCAATTTATGATCCTCAAAGTGAACCCAAAGCTTCTTGAATTTAATTGAGGTACTTAAGATCATAATTAGATAAAAATATTTTAACCTTAATTTAGTACTTTCAAATTTTTAGAAATTTACAGTGCAATAAAAAATTTTGTGATTTTTGAATACCAAGTGGGCCAATAGGAGTATGCTTGGTGTCACAAAAATCTACCAGCTCACCCCGTAGTTTGTAACGCCCATGGCTAGATTTTGTAAAAATGTGGAGATACTAGGATTTGGTGGCATCATGTTTAACAAAGGCTAGATTTATAGCCTTTGTCAAACATTATGTTATTCTTGAAATGTCTATGTAATGGTACTCTTTTAGGGCCTGTTTGGGATTGCGATGGGAGGTCTAAAAAGTACGATAGAACTGTATAAAGTGCTTATATAACAAAATTTATCCGTTTGGTAGTTTTACATTAAAGTATTTCTAAACTAAGAAAAAGCAAAAAACTACGTTTCAATAAAAGCACCAAAGTGATGCTTTTTGTCAGAAGCACTTTAGAAAAAGTAATCCCTGTTTTACCGAGCTATGTACATTACGAAATGACCCTCATCATTTTAGCACAATGACAACTTTACCAATCTATATTTTTTATTATTCCTGTATAATCTACTCAAGATTTTGCCTATCAATATTTTTCATTCTTCTCCTATCACTTATGCATCGTTGAAGAAATTTTCTTTTTCATTATAATTATTAAAAAAATCTATTAGACTATTTTTGTTATTATTTTATTATAATATTTTATTTTTGTTAAATATATGCCCTTTTATGTCATTTTTATGTCAAAAAGTACTTTTTAAATTTGTTTCCAAACAAATTAGTTTGTTTAAAAGTGCTATAGACATACGGATCCCAAACAATAAATAGTTTTTTAATAGTAAAGCTTATTGTGTTAAGTTCTAAGTTATAAGATTTAAGTTAAAAGTAATATTTTCTACCGCAATCCCAAACATGCACTTAATGTTTGTTGCTGAATGAAGTTGTTTTAAGTTATTTAAAAAAAAAAAAAAAAACTAACCTCCTATTTAAATCTCAAATCAAATAATGGAAATGGGGAAAAAAAATTGACGTTTTAAGCAAGTACTTAAATCGTGGATATCAGGAACTTTTCACCATCAACATTTTTGTAACATTCCAAAAGGAGAATGGAGAATTAAAAGGGGGGGGGGAGGAATGGGGGATCGGAAAAATTAATTTTTTAATTCTTCATTATTTATAATGTCTTTTGGCTTAAGATGGCAATGCCAATGTGAGTAGATTACAAACACCATGCACGTTCTCAGAATACTCTCTATATGCATGCATGGCAGAACGAAGTCTTTTCATATATTTCCAAACCGAGAAAATAATAAATTAAAGAAAATCTGTAGAAAATAACTTGACCATATATAAGAGGATATAACAGGATCTTCTAGTACTCTCTTACAAATTAGTCAATGGCAACGGCCAATATCATACATATATATATATATATATATATATATATATATATATGTATATATATATATATGTAAGTTGAGGGAGGAAAAAGGGCATCCATCACTCACAGAAAAAGAAAAGATCGAGGAAGAAAATAACAAAGAAGATCAGAAATGAGTTTGACATTTTTTCTCTGTTGGGTTTGCTTGCTAATGTCTTTGCTGCAATGCCCAGTAGAATCTCAAGGCCGACCCAAGTTTTTCAACGTGATGGAATACGGTGCAATTGCAGATGGAACCACAGACAGCAGTGAGGTAGTCTATACGTATCATGACTTGGTTCTTAGTTCTTACATGCATGATCAGGTACTGCAAAAAGAATAATGCATGCTGTATTCATGGCTTATTAATTTAATGGAGTTTTTCTATGTTTTTGTAAGTTAGGCATTTCTGAAGGCATGGAAGGAAGCATGTGAATGGAAAGGAAGGGCAACATTTGTTGTCCCACTGGGAAAAATATTCATGGTGAACTCGATAATGTTTGAGGGTTCTTGCAAAGGGCAGATGGTGTTTTTGATCAGAGGGATTCTCAAGGCTCCAACAGATCCATCCAAGTTCTTAACTGAGAATTGGATTAATTTCAGATATGTAGATAATTTGACAGTGAGTGGTGACGGCACCTTGGACGGCCAAGGAAAGGTGGCTTGGCCTTACAATGACTGCCGCAAGAATCCTCATTGTCCAGCTCTTCCTGTTGTAAGTTTTAATTTCTAGATTAACTTCGTTAATGTAGGAAGATATATATATATATATATATTTTATATATGTATGTATGTATGTATATACACATTTTGATTTGTTCAGTATAATCTAGCTCAAAATCTTAGAATCTGACATGATCTTTATGAACAGACAATGAGATTCGATTTCGTCAGGAACGCACGCGTTCATCACTTAAGATCCATTGACAGCAAGGGCGCCCATTTTATCATATTCGGATGTCAGGACATGAACATCAGTAATATCAACATTTCAGCCCCCGGTGACAGCCCCAACACCGACGGGATAAAGATTGGAAGCTCACAGCGCATCGGAATCGCACATTCGAATATCGCTACCGGCGATGACTGCATAGCCATGCTGCCCGGAACCAGAGAGGTCAATATTTCCGATGTTGTTTGTGGACCTGGGCATGGAATAAGCATTGGGAGCCTCGGAAAATCCGGGGATGAAGATGTTTTGTCGGGTATTGTCGTAAAAAACTGCACCATCCGGGGTACTTCAGATGGAGTGAGAATCAAAACATGGGCTTATCCAATGCTCAAGGACACCGAGGCTTCTAATTTTGTATATGAAGATATTTTCATGGATAATGTCAGCAATCCCATCATTATTGATCAACAATATTGCCCTGTCCCTCCTTGCAAGTTTGTGGTTCGTAATTATTTCAATCATCTCCTTTGCTCTCACTCTCTCTCTCTCTCTCTCTCTCTCTCTATATATATATATATAAGCTCTTCATTTCGAATACTAACATATATATTGTTTGTAAAAGGTCATCAGGTCATCATGCATAAGTGCTCTAGCTTCGATCTTGATTACAATTTTTTTTTTTTAAATCATTGCGTACTCTTGATCTTGTCCGCAGCCCTCTCGTGTGCAAATCAGCAATGTCACGTACAAAAACATCTGGGGAAGCTCTGGATCGAAAGTCGCAGTTACTCTCAGATGTAGCTGGAAGAGACCATGCAATAACGTAGTGCTGGAAGACATCGATCTGTCTTACGGGAGCGGCTATGATGGAAATGCAACTGCGTTGTGTTCTCACGTCAATGGACATGCCCTTGGCAAACAAAACCCTCCATCTTGCCTACAGTCTAATTGGCCTCCTCCCTTTTCGAGCAAGTTTTTAGGTTAATTAGTTTGCTAGCTGCTAGCTGTGATCTGATAGTAATTTGAAATAGTTACGTTCTTGTAATATTGGCTAACTCCTCATGTACGTGTGTATAATATGCATGCATGCATGGGTACGTACTGCCAATCTGTAGTAGTAAAGTAGTGTGTACCGAAATCGTTTCGCTAAAAACGTACGTACGTGACGTTCATGTTGCTGATCATCTTTCCTACTTCCTAGAGATAAACAGCAGGAACAAGTCGGCGGCGTTTGATCACAAAATAAATTAATGATTATATGCATGGCTGATCGATTTGACTATTGCCAG
The DNA here is from genome assembly GCF_018687715.1 of Carya illinoinensis. Taxonomy (NCBI): domain Eukaryota; kingdom Viridiplantae; phylum Streptophyta; class Magnoliopsida; order Fagales; family Juglandaceae; genus Carya; species Carya illinoinensis. The sequence goes on from NC_056763.1 coordinate 21,235,492, forward strand.
CTTGTTCAGTTATTATGTTTTTATATTAAAAAATAATATTTATAATCGTGGTTATACAAACGTAACGTAATTTTTTTAAAAAAGTAAATTAATACAGAATCTACCGATTGTACGATATTTGTACACTTCACAATTATATATAATATTATTCTGTTATCTTTTTAATTCTACATGATGCATGCCTTCTATATATATATAACTAAAAATGAGAATTAATGATTTACCCTAAATTAAATAAAATTAAGTTTACAAATTAACATTAACTATAATTAATTAATCATAATAACTAAAATAAATTAAGACAATTTAGCGACAATATATAAAATTAGATCTTGATAATTTACTATATTTGTAGAAATAATATCTTAAAAACACAACTTATATATATATATATATATATATATATATATATATATATGTTTCTTATAATTTGTGACAATAATATTTTATAAAATAATATTCATCTGTTATTATTCTTGTAATGTAATATTTAGAATTTGTCTTCTTCATAAAAACTATCAAGTAATATTTTATAAAACCATCTTTTATTTTATTATGTAAGTTAGTAATTAATCAAGTTTAATATAAAATCGAGATATTCTCATGTCACCATTAATCTATAATGCTACAATTCACACCTTAAATAAATTTCTTCTTGCTCTATGAAGTCTACGTACAAATAAGACCTCTAAACTATTTTTCAAATAGATCATCCACTTTAGATGGGCTTTCTTATATTTTCACTTTGAATTCCATATTAAGAAGCTAGCCTAATATTGTATAATGAAGATTTTTGAAATCCATATTAATAAGTTTAATATATCTCCTAAGCTTATTTTTAATTTAATTTGATAGGGCCGCGGCTTCCTTGAAATATATATATATATATAAATTATACAAAGTTATAGGACTATAGGAATAATTGTAGTCATGGAGTGCGTGGCATGCGCAAGTGCTACACACTCTTTTTAAAAAAATGAAGTAAATATGACTCGCTTTTTTTGAAAAAAAATGCAAGATATTTGCACAATTCATAATTGTATTTAGCATTATTCATAGCCACCCTAGCTAGCTAACACCGGCCAAGGTGGTCCAATCTATCTCGGATAAGCAAACATTCGACAAGGAGTGGTTGCCAATATCGGGTGGCAATTTTTAAAACGAATAACTCCCTAAACTACAAATTTTGATAATTATATGGTTCGTACTACCAAGTTTTTCATAGGATACGTTACGTTTGGTCCACAACATGCCTATAATATTAAACGATTAATCCACATTCATTCTTTTAAAATGTGTGATTGGAATTTAAATGAATTTCTTAAAATATCCAAATCCCAATTCTCTTTTTGTTTTTTCAAAAAAACCACCAATAATAATAATTAAATACGATGATGGCTTAGACGTGGATATATACGATGCTCGAACGCTCATTTATTAGATAAATCATAAATAAAATATATAAAATGTAAATAAATCTAGACATAAAAATTTATATAATTTAGCATAAAAAGTACTTATTTCTATAATTATTAGGTTTAGTAGTTTTACATGCACTATTTAATAACCTCCTATAACTCTTTATACAATAGAGACAATAAGGTTGAAGGAAGGTTGAAGAATAATCCTTTAAAAATCCGGAAAGGTGCAGCCAAATAATCTTCTATTCTCTCTTTTTATAGATGCTCATTTCTTGTCTGTCTCTTTCTTTTAATCTTGACAGTAGGCTTCAATGGATTGGGGCATTAAACACACCTGTAGTGTTTTTTTGACGAGTCTGATCACTACTCTGCCGCCTGCAAATATCTTATCACTACTAGTCTAAAATCATCCTATCATCTTTTATTTTTCAATTTTTATTCATATTTTTTATCATTTTAAAACATTTTTAAAAAAATATAAAAAAATATCAATACACTAAAAATTATTTTCTTAATCATTAAGTAAAAAACAATATATATATATATATATTTTCTGAGCAGTCAAATGGAGCAGTTAAATTGGAGCGGCACTGTAATTTTATTCTTTTTTTGATATAATGGGAGAGAGAATTGAACCCAAGACCTCTATTTTGAAGATTTAGATGTTGTGCCATAAGTAGTACTGTTAATCAGCATGAAAATAGATTTGTTGGATTCACTGATTCAGGTCACATTTCTCATATCTTCTATTTGAAACACGTGAAACTGATCAAGCATGTCCAATTTCATTAAGGAACTTGATTAAAAAATGGGGATTCTCAACAACTATCGGACCTTTAACCAAAAGATTCGGAAAATTTTGAAATTCAACTCCAGCTAAAACGGTTGAAAGAAATACTTTAATAAAATTATATATTAAAAACATATTATTACTATATTTTTCTCTTTATTTTTAATATTAAATAATTTATTGCTTTTTTTTTTATTTGTTTAACATTTGCTCCCAAATTTAACTTCCTCTGTTAATATATATTAGGTTGCATCGAAAGAGAAATGGTATTTGCTAGATCTTAAGGTGTAAAAGTCTCACGCACTTTTTTAAAAAAAATGAATAAATATGAGATTATGTATAAAATTACACAATCTAGGACTGTATTTAAAATTACTCACATTGAAAATGCTTTAAATAAAATAATTATTTTGATTAATCATATCAATAGAATGCGTAAAGATTAGACAAAAGTATCTATACGTAACAAAACTGTTATTAATTTGTATGTATATTTTCTCATTATCATCTGCTCCTTTACGTTTAATGAAAGTAGATGATCATTAATGCCCAGTTTTTAGCTGCAATATATAAGGCCACTAGGCCAACTTCCCTTTGAAAAACTTAACTAATATTAATTGTCAACTAAATTGATCAAATGTGCGGCTGCATTCCTTTAATTTGTAATGCTGGAGTACTTTGGGATTGCCAATATTGGTGGCAAACTGTGACATAAACTACATGAGTATCCTGTATTAAAAGGCCTGGTTTGGTTATTAAATGCATCATCGGTTTATCTCATCTCATTTTATCTAATTATTACAATTTTTCAAACTCTCATATAAAATATAATAAAAAATTCAATATTTTAAAATCTCAAAACAAAAATAATATTAACAAAATAATATTTTATTCAACTTTTAATTTTTATCTCTTTTCGTTTTAGGCTAATTTTCCTTAACATTCATATTTCTTGTTTGGTAACTTCAAGTGGTGGCTTAGTGGTCTCCCGGTGAACTATACAAACTGGATATCATGAACATGGTCACCTTTTTACAAACAAATGGTACAATATTTAGGTTAGTTAACCAGCATTAATTATCATAATCTACAGCCCCCACTCCTAACCATAACACTGTGGTTGATTATTCCTAACTTAATCTGGTGCATCAAGACCCCTGCGGGAGAATATCACCAAAGACATTCAGGGACTTATGCAGAGCTTCCCGAGATGCAAGATTCGGCATGTCAACAGAATGTGCAATGAAGCTGCTTATAAGTTTGCTAGATATGTTTAAAATATGGATGATATCAATGTATGGTGGAATCAATCCCAGATTTTATTCAGCTAAAAAAAAAAAATTGGTGTAGGCTGCAAACCTAAGAGTCCTACAAAATCTTGAAGTGCTGAACGCTATCACATGACTACCAAATCCTAAAGAGCTAGGGAGGACAAACATGCATCCTTGACATTCCTCTAAAACCAAATAAGATAAAATGACGCATCAAGAGTTATAATCCTCCAGGGAGAGTAAAGTTTAGCAGATGGAGAGCTAGGACCACCTTTAAGGTTCTGAATATGTAATATAAAAATGGGTAGTGTTACTCTGTCTTCTCAATTTGTTTATTTGGTGTGCCCCTAGTGCAAATTATACTTTTTTTTAGTTTTTATTTCAAACATTTTTTAAATATATTTAAATATTTTAAAAAAATAAAAAAATATATCAATACACTAATAATCACTTCTTTAATTACTAATTAAAATAAATAAATAAATGTATGAGCAGTCACTTCTATAAAATTAAATATAGCACAACTAAAAATTCCCACTCATTCATGCCCCTTAGCCTATATAAGCCCCCAACAAATTGTCAAACACTTCAATATCTGTGGTAATTAGTTGTCAAAGTTGCCAAAGGAAAAGTGCATATGATGACTCTCTACCTAACTAAATTTATAAGCATACTACAGTATTTATGGTTGGTACCAATATTTAACCCTATTTAAATAACTTCTAAATAAAATTTCAATAATTATATATAAGTAAGATTCTGGCCCAATAATCATTTAAAGTTAACTAACAAGTAAAACTGAAGCAAGCTTCCAAAAAAATATATATATATATTCAAAAGCAAAATAATGTTGATCATCTTGAGTTTCACACTTGTTGTGATGTATATTTTAAATGATTAGCACATAAAATTACATAAAACTTCATATCATTAAGTGTGATTCAAGATAATAATAAATAAGATGATTAGTTTAACAAAAATAATATTATTTATAAATAAATAACTATTTAAAATGATATATATACATATTTCTTCAAGAAATGTTTTTATTCTTCATGTTACGTTTGGATGTTGAGATGAGTTGGATTAAGTTGTGAATATTACTATTATATGGATCTCATTGATATGCGTTTAACTTTTTTAAGTTGAGATGAGATTACATTTTTAGGTTGAAATGTATGAAGTAGGTTGGGATGAGTTTAATTTTTTATGATAAATTGAAAAAATATTGAGTCCAATCGATGATTAATTTGTTGGTGAATAATACTACATACAATAATTTTTATATACTCTCTATGTATTTTACTGATGTGATTGGTTGCGTCAATTTTTTTAAATATTCAACTAATCATATCAATAAAGTGTATAAAAATATATGTAAAAGTAATTATGGATATAATTTTTATAATTATATATATATATACCTAAAAAAATAAATAAAAATTATAAATAAAATATCTGAATCCCAACAAACTCAAATTTACATAACAGTTTGGAATGACAAAATGATGATATTTTTTCAGTTACAGATAATACTGACGATAACAAAGCTGTTTATTAGATCATCTTGACATCAGCTGTCATCTTTCTTCCCATTTTTAACAGAAGCCCACTTCTCAATTCACTTCACTCCCTATAAAAGAAAATTTCCAAAAAAAAAAAACAAGCGAAAAAGAAAGAAAGAAAGAGAAAGAACAAAGAACGTAAAAGCCAAATGGAAAACCAAATACCAAAGACCAAACCCAACTGTCTCGTCTCCATGATCGTTATTCTCCAAAACCCTATTTCAGTCTCTACATTCCTTTTCTTTTTCTGGGCATTTTTTCCTTAATTCTTCTCCATATCCGGGTCTTTATTTTTTCTTCTTCTTCTCTCGCTGATTAGTCTAAAACCCAATCGGGCTCCCGCAGTCCTAAATCCTATTAGTCTAAAGCCACAATTTTTTTCCTATTAGAGGGCAGCTGAATAAAAATACGAGAAAACACTGTTTAATTTGGTAATTTATTTTAATTTCTCCTTGTGTATATTCTATATTATTGTGGGATTTTTCCTTTTTCGCTTTTTTTTTTCCCTTTTTTTTGGGTGGTGTGATTCTATGGCTGCTGTGGCTGAGGTTTCCGGTGAGGTGGCTGCTGCCAAGAACTTGGATTCCAAACCCAATTCGGAATCCGAACTAAATGTGCAGAAGCTCGTTGAAATGTTCACGAAGTTGAATCCTTTGGCGAAGGAATTCTTTCCCTCTTCTTACTCTCATAATCAGAACAATGGTCAATTGTCGCCCAACTATTTTCCGGCCGCCGATAAGTTGCCAGGAAACGATAATTATCCGAACAATCGAAGGGTAATGATGACCCTCACTTGATCTCCTATTTTATTTATATAATGATCGTTGTTTTTCAATTCATATCTTAGAATATGAATGGTGGGTTTGGCCTGATTTTTTCATTTATTAGGTTTGGAGCAAAATGGGTTTCGTTGGTTTTGCTTATTTACTCTAGTTGTTTTAATTGAATTGAGTAGACTGTCTGAATTGGTTGATTTAAGGGGTTTTGGTCATTCAAAATTTTATTATTGTTAAAATATTACTGTGATTAATTTCAGTATGAAAATTAGAGTGCATAATTAATATCAGTAGATATGGTTTTAGCATTGATACCATTGTGTCCATTTTATTTGATTCGTTCCTTTTGGGACCCTGCAAAACTGGAATGATTTCCTATTCTTTGTGTTTAATATTTTGAGTTGACGTGGAATTCTCGGTTTCAATTGATTGGCTGAATTTTGTCTTGGAACTTGTTTGAATAAGTATTAAGTATGGTTTCTAGATGGGCTCTGTAATTTTTATGATTGAGTAGTGTCTGAATATTTATCTTTTCCTCAAATAAAACTATTTCTATGTTATCTATGGGCTGAATTATTATTTTCTTTTGTGCTTTGGATTAGTAAGTAATTCATTTTTTTTTTTTTAATTTTAAAAGTATAGGAAGTGATTAGGCATGATTAGATAAATGATAAAGCTTCCCCGTTAGAAATAAAAGGATGAAAATGTAGAGAAGGCTTTTAGAGAACTTTCCAGCAATAAGAATTTACATTTTACCGTCTTTTACCCATTATATTTCTTCACTATAATTGCTGAAACTTCAAATTTGTAACTTCCAGAGGAGAAACAACTACAACCAGGGGAGGAGAAGGTTGAACGGACGATCTTTTAAAGCTCAACGAGAGGATAGTATTAGACGAACAGTTTATGTTTCTGATATCGACCAGCATGTGAGTGAAAATTATGGGAGTTTCTAATCTTGTTGCTTTAGTTTATAAAGATTAGGTCTTTGTTTTCTTCAATCCGTTTGGTTTCAAAGATGGTCTCAACTCATCTAATTATCAAAAAAAAAAAAAGATGGTCTCAACTCATCTCATCTCATCTCAACATCCAAACACTATTCAAACACAAACACTTTTCATTTTCAAATTTTCAAATTTTTCATCTAATCATTACCTAGTCATACAACTTTCCCAAACTTCTAAACAAAACACAAAAACAATTCAATTTTTTCAAATCTCAAAACAAAAATTATATTCTAACAATATTTTAACTTTATAATATTTTTATTCAACTTTTTCTCTCTCCTTTCCCAAAACTCCATAAAAGATCTTAACTCAAACCATTTCACTACTAAACTATCTCAATGCTATTCACATATTTCTCAACTCATTTCATTTCATCTGTATAACCAAATGAGGCCTTAATGTAATAGTTTTAATAAATCCATCTCTCTTATTAATTCAGGTCACTGAAGAGCGGCTTGCTGCCTTATTTAGTAGTTGTGGCCAAGTAAGTTTCAGTGCTCACTTGAATACGCATTGATCGGCTGATTTTGGCCATATGTGGAAAGTAGTTATTTCATTATGTTTAAGACATCTAACCGAGGTGTTTCATCTAAATTCTTTGATGGTATGTTAATTCATTTAGATCATTCTTTTCTGTTGATTAGTTTCATCTTTAAATGTTGTGAACATATTCAGCTACTATATTTAATTTTCTTGAGGGTGCTGCTTCTTTGAATGATGTGAAAAACTCTCTCATTGTCTTTGCTGCATGCCCATAAACGCTCCTTGATCCATTGGCAGCCCAACACAACTAACATTATTTGTACACCAGCTTCTAATAACTCTTGTGGCATAGCCATTACAAGAGCCATTTGCCGGTGTGGTACCTAGGCATGCAACACTGGTATATGTAGGAGAACACCTAGTTAAGAAAAAAATGAGAACAAGAATTCAGAAAATGTACTACAGAAGCAAAGCTAGCAATGATGTGGAAAGATGACTATTCATACAATGACTGGAGCACGAATGTTTTTAGCTCTGGTAACATTCTCTTGCGCTCTTCAAAATTGTGGGTGTTGTGTTCATTCCAACTACTCCATATTAAACACGACAGAGCCATCCTCCATACATCTACCCCCAAATTGCGTCCCGGTTTGCCTTCCAAGCCGCCATTAAGTCCAGCACTTGTTGGGAAATCTCCCTCTCAATACCTACGATGTGAAAAATCGATGCCCACAAGGCTCTAGCCATGTGGAATCTGCGGTGCATTGTAACTGGAGTTGAAATATTCAGCACATCATTTAGCAGGGTTTTGCAACTGTCATGAAGTGTCTGTATCCTAACATGTCTACTTGGTCATGCCCTTAATTATATTTTTTGAAGTATTTAGTGGATGTGTTAGAAGAAGAATATATGAAGTAGAGTCAATTGAAGATGAATAATAAAGTTTTTCCTTGAAAAATAATCTAGTTGTGATCATCATTAGAAATGATTCATGATTTACTTACAGATGAATACAGTTCTCCATGACCTTTTTGGGAGCAATAATGATTCTTGGGTTACTTACAGAATGGAAATACATGTGGCAATGTAATTACGTTTTTGTTAGGACTATAATGTGTTATGATTTAACATTATTGTGAAGTTTGAGTAGTATCATGCAAGAAATGACCTGCTATAGAAGCACTTGTAGGGATTTTGTAATTAATAAGCTGTGAAATCATATCATTTCACTGCGTAGATTAAGAATCGGCCATGTTAAGGGGAACTGCAATTACTGTGATTGCTCAAACGATACAGGGCACTCAAACAAATTGAACTATATTGGATGATATGGTGACATAAAATTAGACGTTCTTTTTCTTCTTTTCTTTTTTTTCCCCCCTCTGTATTTGTTTTTATACCTTGATATGTGAAATTAGATAACAAGGTTCATCTATTTTCATTTTGTTGTACATGTCTTTAGTCAATGGGATCTAGCCATCGACCCTTGAGCCGATAATCTAAGTCATCAAACCATGCTGAATCAATGGCTGTCATTCGGTTTTGGTTTTGGGTCAGGGTTTTTGGCTTCCTCATTCTCACCTGAGAGACCCCTTTTGGATTATATTGAAGGTTGTATTTGGTGATGGAAATTGGAGATTCATTGACGACACAATACGCCAGGACACAATAGAGATTGGTCAAGACCTAGTTTGCATGGATATGGTCCTCTCCACATGCCAAATCTGTATTTAGACCCACAGGCTTCCTAGATAAACCACAAGAAATTCATTACAAAAGCATAAAGCCATAAGATAAAAACTATATAAAAAAAAACCCGTAACCACCACTGCATCCACAAGTCACAACTTAACTACCACAGATATAGAAAACCACCTTTGCATTCAACTTATATCGTGAAAAAATTCTCAAGTTTGAACTTACAAAAGCCCACATATTCCATTCATTACTGAAAACTGAGGAGTGCTGGGTACGTGGCTCATGGGTGTGCGTTAGGGTTGGCACATTGTGAGGGTAGTTTATGAGTTAAAAGTGAGAGGGAGGATGGGATACTTGTTGTGATTTGGGTGAGGGTCAGTTACTCATTGTATGGTCGCAGAAAGGAGGACAGTTTGATGTTGGTTAGGCCTTTGGTCTGGTTGTGGGAAATAAAAATGCAGAAGAGAGAATAAAAATACAGTGGGTGCGAGGCCACTGAGGGTCATATTTATTACACCATTGCTAACCCCCATTGATATTTCATTCCTGAAACCCACATCTAGACATTGCTCACTGGCGACCAACCAACGTCGATACACTTACGAGTTGGATGGGTCGGGGTGGTAGTTTACTCTCACCTATTCTATAGTTCTCCACCATTATCACATCTTCTTTGATGATTACCTCATTATTTGCCAATTTATTCTTTTCTGGTGAAATTCCAATAAAGTATCATTATTTTTTTAGATAGGTAATCGAAAATTTTAATGATAAGACACAATACACATAGCCCAAGTACACGGGATGTATACAAGAGAAAACACTCGAGTAAGAAATAGAAGTAGATACAAGGAATTCATGGGAACTTAGTTCATTCAAATCTATAGCTATTGCCCAAAGGACAAAGTACTGAAGAAGAGGCATTTACATTCATCCATTGCCTGCTCATGATCGGCAAAATTTATATCATTCCTTTCCCTTGAAATAACTATAAGCATATTGGAGTCATCTTCACATTGCTACAATTTGTGGAATGCCATATTTTTTGTTTTTTTATTTTATTGTGGACTGCCATATAAACCTCTCTAACTTGCAAAAAGGTCAATACCAATCCATCATAATGATCCCACGCTTCCTTAGGTGTCTGTGGTTAGGATCTTCCCTAGTTAAGCTGCCCATGCAAAGAAAGCTGCTTTTAGTGGCACCTTACTCTGCCAAATACTTATTTAAGGAGAGGTGCTCTCTTGAGTAGTGAGGACCTCATAGTTGAACATACAGTGAAGTCCCCTTTCTAAGAGGGTTTCCAAAGAATCTTTTCTGTACTTGAGCACATAATTCAGTAGAGTAGAAAAAATTGAAGAATTATGGGAGAGCACCAACCTCCCATTAATGATCAACTCTAAGGAAACTAACATTCTACCATGGACAGCCACTGAAGAAAATAAATTAGCCACTAAAGCCTCGTGCTCATGTGGAATCCATTAGACTGTTGGGAAATGTTCCTTGAGGCCCCTATCTTCACACCATTAGTCATGCCAAGATTTAACCTAAAGCCATCACCCACCTCAAGTCTAGAGAATATCCCACGTCCTTTTTATTACTTTTTCCACAGCCCCACTTAAAGTATTAGTATTTGAAGATCTTTTATGTATTTCTTCGTTTTCATGGTTTCTTGCCTGGAAGTGTTTGTGATATGTAACCTTTATGGAGGCACTAGACTTATTTCCTGTGTTCTATGATTTTTTGTTGGTTCTTAAAGTCTGGTCTGGACATGCTCATTATAAGGATGAAAGTACTGGCTAAAAATCAGCAGGATAATGGAGGCTCCGAATTACCCATAACTTCTGAATCAATGAAATATAGCTTATGTGTGTTTCTTACTAAAAGAGAAGAAGAAACCATTAACCCTCTCTTATCTGAAATTTCTAGATTGCAGAATTCTCTGGATGGCTTTTTAATGTCTTCCTGTGGTTTGGCTTAGTCTTGGTAAAAGGCTTGCTTTTTCGAACTACACTTCAAATCATTACTCATATATTGCATATGAATGTTCTTTTTATTTTTCCAGGTGACTGATAATATCAAGTATATGAGATTTTTACTTCATTTCTTTATCTCATTCTTCTTTTGTTCCCTTTATTGTCAAAAGTTTTTAATTTTGAAGTTTCTATTAACTATTCCTCCTACCTTTCATCTGCCTATATGACTTTGTATCTTCTGTGCCCCATGAGGAACAAAATTGTTTGCTTTACGCCTTTGACTTTAAGAAGAATGGAAATATTCCTTTCTCTATTGATGTGGATTGTATTTTTGACAGAGTAGGGTTTTATATAATTACCGTTGCTTTTTACTATATGGTTGATTTGGCAGATAAGATGTTAAATAAGACAGTTCTGAAGTTCTTGTCATATTTACTTGTGAAGGTTAATGATTGCCGAATTTGTGGTGATCCACACTCCGTTCTTCGTTTTGCATTCGTGGAATTTGCTGATGAGTGTAAGTTGATTGTTTGGGCCTGCAAGTCTTCCTAACTGAAATTGTTTTACCCAGGTCCCTAAACATGTTTTGTGTTCTAATGTAATAATAACCATATCTGCATGTTCCATGGATTTTTTGCTAACAGATGGTGCACGAGCAGCTCTAAATCTTGGTGGGACAATGCTTGGGTACTATCCAGTTAGGGTCTTACCTTCAAAAACTGCCATCCTTCCTGTGAATCCCACATTCCTTCCTAGGGTATGAATCAATATCCCTCTGGCATTTTTTAGTTGTGTTAATAACTTCATGATGCTGGAACTGCACGTCTGTACTGTTTTGACAAATAATCAAGTTCATAACTCTATCAAATTTTTGCTGTTTTGATGATTGTTTTTAAGTGCAGTCAGAGGATGAACGGGAAATGTGTGCCAGGACGGTCTATTGTACAAATATCGATAAGAAGGTATTGACCTTGTTTAATATTTTTCAGATACATCTGATAATTGCTTCTGTGTTGTGGATTACTCCCATTACTTGATGCCTATAATATTTTGTTCATTCCTACTGATAACATGTTTGTTTGTAAATGCAGGTTTCTCAAACTGAAGTGAAGAACTTCTTTGAATCAGCTTGTGGTGGTGAGGTTGGGATATAGCACTTGAACATGGTTATTTTTTTATTAGATTAGAAAAGTGAAATTATGATGTAAAAGTTATATGATAGTTGACATGGTCTTAAATTTACAGGTTACCCGCTTGAGGCTTTTGGGGGATCATGTGCATTCAACTCGTATAGCTTTTGTTGAATTTGAACTTGTAAGTTTTTATTTGCAGCCTTGAAGGTATTGATGCTTTCTAACTAAACTTCATTTAGAACTTAGTCTAATGCCTCGAAATCGAGAATGTAACATAGGCCATTATATCTTCAGCATTTGCCCTATTCCGATGGGCAGCGCGAGTTCTTCTATTTTTGAATAACTGGTTAGTTCTTCAGAAGTAGCTGCATACAGGGCATAGCATCATGCTTATTTTATCAACAGTATCTTCTCTGACTCGCCCTCCACCCTGCCCCCCGGCGGTTAAAGACTTCTTGACTAATCTGTTTTTTTAGAGTTCTTGGGTGTAGATAAATATCTACTTCCTTTTCTCTGGTCAGTGTTGGTTGTAAATAGTTGTCTTATAGGTATGAGAATGGATCATCTTTCATGCAAGAAACATGATGCACATTGTTTTGTTGATGCAAGTAACTCACACAAAATTTCTTTATGGGGAGCGGTACCCTTTTCTTCTTAGAGTATTTAGGCTTAAACACATCCACAATTTACCATTGGGAATGTTTGCGTGGTCATCTTAGTAAGAAATGCTTACATTTCTAACAGGAAGATAATTTCATGACCACATTATAGTTTCTCTTTTTAAATATGAGGTGTCTGGATTATAGTTCCACATTGTCTCAGACACAAGCACACGCCTGTATTTAATGCCTGTAGTTTAAGCATATATATTTATATATATATATATATATATGATCGATGAGTCATCTGAGACCTCGTGCCATTATGCTCTCAATTGCTCTTACTTTGCTTGCAGTTGCAGACAAGGGCTCATGCTTAATTCTGACGTGTTCTTTTGTTTCCATGAGCAGGCAGAAAGTGCCATTACTGCACTGAGTTGCAGTGGGATGCTCTTAGGAACCCAGCCCATTAGGTGTGTTCTCCTGACTGATCTTCTTGAAAAGTCCTCAACTAAGTTTAACGTCATCATATCTTGGTGTTGTTGATTTCCATTTAGGGTAAGTCCTTCGAAGACACCGGTGAGGCCACGAGTTGCTCGCCCAACATTGCATTAACGAGAGATCATAGTCGGAAACACATGGATGGAATTTGTTCCGACTTCCCTGTTGAGAGAGACTTTGTTGAGTTGAAGGATGGTGAAACTTTCTTTTGTTTCGGCATTTCCATCTTTTTCTTTGCAACGGTTACTTTTTGGGTGACTGCAACATGTTGTGATCCTGCTTCAAATGAAGTTTTTACAGGACCGGGTCTCGATCTTTAAGAACTTTTACCTTATTCCATTCCCTTTTGTTTTGATTTCATTTCATGGTATTCTTTTCGGTTATCAATCCGATTGTCGCTAGATTTGCTCGAAATTTTTTGCAGTTGAACAAAAGCTCAAAGCTTTACTACTTCAGGTTTCACTCAATCACTTTGTCATTTCCATGTGAACATAACCATCTTAATACCCGATAAACGACTTTAGCACCGGAGGTCGTGTGTAGGATTTAGGATCTACTCAAGGTGGATTTAGATCTATAAAATCAAATCATTGTGTGAAAGTAATAATAATACAGCATTCTGAATATTTGATGCTCTTTTTTATGGGCAAACTAAAATTAAAAAATATGCTCTTGCTCATCAAGGTGCGTTCAACATTGAAATTATAGCTTAGAAATGCATAAAAGAATAATAAAAAATGTTTTAGTCATAAAGTGATATCATAAAAATAAATTTATAAACTGACGTGATTTGATATAATATATTTAATTATAAAATTATTTTTATATTAAAATAACTCTAATATATGATATAAAATTATGTCCCAATAAATTTTAACAGGGGATATCTCTCGTTTAAGGAGTCGAAACCCAAAAGAAAGTGAATCCAAATCAAACCGGCCATCTCCGACTTTGTCGGAGGCATGTTTCTGCGAAGTTTCCAAAACCAAAGAGATCCAGATCCAATGAAGCCATGACACTTAGACAATGCCGAGGTAGGGTTGGTGGTATTAATATTGGTCGAACAGAGAGTCCTTCATTCCTCAACGCAACAAAAACTCTTTAAGTTTTCAGCACAAAAGACGGTTTGTAATTGGACCACGTAAAAAAAAATTTGTCGCTTCTTCAAAGAAAGCAATGATTGAAACGTGGTCGGTTTTAAAGAGAGTTTACTTTTTGAAAGAGAATACTCGCCGCAAAAATAAAAGAATCGGAGACATTGTCACAAAATCGTAGGTGGGTCAAAACATGGACGTCCCCGAATACATACGTGTCCAACTCTGGACGGTGGTTGTCCGAATCACAGAAAATTCTTCAAGTTGACGTGTCGTAGAATTTAAGTCCAAAGCGCTTCGCAATTTCGGCTCTAATTCTTTTAATTCAAATATAAAGTTTTTTAAATTTTATTATTTTACTAAATAACACGTCAGTATATATATATATATAGTTATAAATATAGATAATATTTATTAAAATAAGAGGAGGGTGCGATGGACAAAGTGGGAAGAAGTCAAAAGTTTCAATGAATGAATTAAAGTTGTTTTTAAATCGTGGCAGCCTGGTAGGGAGTTTGGGTTCTCCCAAGTGTACGATTTGATACAAGCAGTCCACTTGGTCCAATTGAATCGGGCCATGTTGGCTAAGTGCTTTTAGAGGAAAGGGACGTGTATCTTTTTATCCCAAATGATTTGTCACGCTGGATAAGGATATCTCTAACAAAGACCTCACCCTTTAACTATGGAAAAATCATGTTAAGTAGCTCTATATTACATTCATATTGAGAAAGAAAAATAAAAAAAATTCTTTTACTTGAAAGATATGTGATATAGAATTGCTGAATAGAATAATTCTTTAATATAAATCTATATATATTTTTTTAAAATTGATGCATTATCTGATTCAAAAATAAATTTGAGAAGATCTCAATTATGAGATTTAATTTATTGAATTCTATGGTTTAAAATTAAAAAAAAAATAAATTATTTTTTGTCATCAAGTGTTGATGGTTATGTTTTAATTATTGTGAATTAAACGTGTCATAAGCCAAAGATTATTGGCCCGCCCTTTACAAAAGAAATCTTTAAGTTTTAGAGTTAAATATCCAAAGATTATTGGCCCCTTTATTACAAATGTTGGGACACTTGTATGGATTGAGGTGGTTGATATCTAAGAATAAATATCCCATGTGTCCCAAAGACTCGGATTGTGACTAGGAACATGTCTAAGAAACTTCCTTTACGTGTTTTTTTTTTTTTTTTATTTGGTTGGGGACGGACTGAAACCTCAATCCATTTTGTGTGGGTCAAACCAAGTGGATTTGGTTGGTTCCCCACAGCAAAACGACAGCCAAATGGACCCGTAATAATTCATTGATATCGTTCTAAGCATCTAACTCTTTTTTATTTCTTTTTCTTTTCTTTCTTTTTCTTAGAAACATTCTTATCTCCCATTCTCTCTATTGACTTAGAAAATCATCTCTACGGTCGTAAGTCAATAGGAGAATGCGAAGAGAATTAAGAAACAGAAGTGTAATAGAAGTTATAACAAATACACTTTTCAAGAT
This sequence comes from Carya illinoinensis, assembly GCF_018687715.1. Lineage (NCBI taxonomy): Eukaryota > Viridiplantae > Streptophyta > Magnoliopsida > Fagales > Juglandaceae > Carya > Carya illinoinensis. The sequence goes on from NC_056763.1 coordinate 21,251,314, forward strand.
TTTTGCTATTGTTGTGATTATGGGTATAGACTATGTTGTTCATTATATTCCCATATATAGAGTTAAAGGCTACTAAAAGATGGTGCTTTATAGGAAACTTAGCTGAAGAGGAGAGCACACCAATTTGTGTAGTCTCAAGTTTAGACAATAGTACTCACAATAGAGGCAATTGTAAATCATATGCTGTGCTTAGCATCCTCATTTTCAATCGAGTAGTTTAATAGTGGTGATTCTTAAACCTAAATTACTAATCGGGATCCTCTCATATTTAGTTCACAAATCTATGATTTGACAGTCATCTATTTTTAAAGTACTCACATTGGACTAGTCAAATGCCAATAAAGTAAAAAATATGACTCATTTTTTATTAAATCAGCTGTATTGAACTAGTCAAATATCTTCAAGTAAGACTATGAGCTACAGTAAATTTATTGTAAAAGTCATATTTAGAGTCACTGATCACCAACCAAAAGCATATTTTGTTAAAAAATAATCTAGGAAAGTGGTCCAATTTTCAATGCAAACTCAAGAGTTTGATGTTACCAATTATTTTACATTTAGTGTTTGTAAGCAACTTTTTACTTTTTGATTACTTGAGGTCAGATTTTAAGTCTTTTTTTTATTTTTTTGTTATTTTATATATACTGATATACATATATATTTTTTAATTTGACCACAGAATTAATTAAATTAATGTTCAATTTTTATCATTATAAAGTATCAATATCAGGGTTGGCAAAATGTGTTTGTTGGATAATTAGGTAGGAAAAAAATAGTTGTTAAACAATAATTTAATTAAAAAATACTTATTAATTAACATATGGCTAGTATAATTATAATTAAAAATTTTGAAAAAAAATTATAAAAAATTTAATATTAAAAAAATAATATTTATTATTATTTTGCCTAATAAATGGATAATCTAATATATATGGAGTTATATCTTGAATGATAAAGGTAAAAGGCAAATCATGCGATGTTAGGCAAATTTTAGTTAGACCATTACCAATACTCTTAAGCCGTGAGATTCTTTGGAGTCCAAATTAAAGCCTTGATCAAGCACAAGAGTTGAATCCCACAACGCGCTACGTAATTATCATTACCATCAACTGGTCTTGGGGTGCACCAATCTAACAAATCAGGCAAGATTATTCCTTCATAAATCAAAGTAACATCTCATATATATTAAGGCATTGATGATAGAATCAATATCCGCTTAAATACTTACCCTTACTTGAAAATATATATACGCAATTCAAAACGATGTATGAGTGAAAAATCATCCAAGATGGGCATGTAGCTAGAGAATTATTTACTTTCTTTTTAGAGCTTAAAAGAAAGGATCGAAGGGAACAAAGGATATCGATCCCACTTTTTTTTGTGGGGTGCGGGGACATCAACCTATTCAATGTATGCATGTGCTTTCCAACACTGTCCTTTCAAATGGGCCACGCCATGGGCACCATCTCTCTCTCTCTCTCTCTCTCTCTCTCTCTCTCTCTCTCTCTCTCTCTCTCTCTCTCCACACACACACACACACACACACACATATATATATATATATATATCTTCTTGAGGAGCCTACCCTTCCTTGTCTAATTGTCACAAAGTACTTCTCTTATCTTTATCCTAACTATTGAATAAATCCTAACTTTCGGTTATGATGAAGATATTTTCATCTTTTGAAAAGAGTTTGACACATACGTGGTGTGTGTATATATATATATATATATATGATCACACATGTACCCATCACTTAACACAATCAAAGGGCAATCCATTATTGCTTTCTTCGAGATTGTAGCATCCCACATCGGCATAGAATATATAATATTGATAAATTAATGGCTAGTGCATTTGGTTGCGTTGTCTGTTGGTGGTCGTGGCAGTTGGCAGTTTTTTCTGGTAAAGTCAATAGGACCAGGAATCCTTTTTATCTATTGGGAGATTTTCCCATGACATGCAAGGACACTAAAAGTCCATATTATTCAGTTCCAATTGAGATATGTAGAACGAGAAACTGCCAATTTCAAGACAGAGACGAGCTTTAAGTATGAGACTGTCGTTAAACAATTGATATAATTTGATCTTTTGTTTGGATTCATCCTATATCACCGGTGTTCTAAGCATATGAATCTACTCTTTCCTTTCCTGTTTATTAGAGTGTAGCCGGCCTCACAAATTGAGCTAATTGGGAATTAAAGTCTAAAACAGCAGCACTTGTTAAAGTAGAAAAAGATTAAGAGAGTTATTTAATTTCGGTTATTCTATTATTGCCTTTTATCTGTATAAATATCAAAGTTTTGAATACCGTGCTAGATGTTGTACTGGTCAAGGCACTGGAATAAAATATTTTGATACTGGTACCGTTTCGTGTACCGTTTTGGGATAGTCAATATACGAATAAATTAATTATAAATATATAAATATATATATAAATTATATTCCCAAATGATAGTCTATATATAAATAAATATACATAAATTTATATATATAAATTATAAATAGTCTGGTTTGAATTGGGGGTCAAAAAATGAACTTATAGTTTAAAAAAATGAAAAAAAAATAGTAAAGACTGAAATACCGGTTGGTACAGTACGGTATTTGAAACATTGATAAATATAGTTTAGTATTTGTAATTAAGCCATTCAATCAATTTGATAAAAGTCTTTCATTTCATCTTCCTCTGTTTTCATCTAGATTCTGTGCTCACCAAAGTTGCATTCAAGTGTTCATTAGAATCTTGACATTGTATCATATTGAAAATCATTGTTGCTTCAGCAAACTCATCTTCTCATCTCTAAATTTCTAATTTCTTGAAATCTTCATTACAAGATTTTGCTCAAGAATCATTGTAGTGATCTTCTTCTTTTTTCTTCTATACTTTCTTGTATTCTCTTGGATAGATTTCTGGAATGGATTCTACCAATTCTTCTCACTCTGTTATAAATCCCTCGGATGATTCTTCAAGTCCATATTATCTACATCCAAGTGACAATACTAGTGCCCTCCTAGTCTCAAAAACTTTTGTCAAGGATAATTGCATCGCATGGAGTTGATCAATCACCATAGCATTGGCTGTCAAGAATAAGGTGGCATTCATTAATGGTTTGATTGCTGCTCCTCCTGCTGATCAACTTGTTCTTCATACTGTTTGGTTGCGTGCTAACAATTTTGTACTCTCTTGGCTAATGAATTCCTTTTCTAAAGAAATAAGGAATAGTTTACTCTATATTGTCTTTGCTATTGATCTTTGGATTGAGTTAAAATTTAGATACTTACGAAGTGATGGTCCAAAAGTTTTTCACCTTGAAAAATCTCAAGTTGTATAACTCAATGTTCTTTATCAATCACCGAATACATCAGTGCTTTCAAAACCCTATGGGATGAATATGTTAGCTATAGACTTTTCCCAACTTGCTCATGTGGAAAGATGGCATCATGTACATGCAATCTGTTTGATTTCTTATTGTTTCGACAATAATCTGATTACGTGTTGAAGTTCTTGGTTGGGCTAAATGATTCATATGCTTTAGTTAGGAGTCAGTTACTTCTTGTTTACCCATCGCTAAATATGGCTAAAGTCTTTATTACTTCAAGAGGATAGCCAGAGACAACTAAATAATTGTGTATGTCATGAATCCCATGCCTTGTTAGCCAAGCAAAATAATCAATCATCTGTTCAGTCAAATTTCTCCAAAGACAAGCAGACAAAATCTTCTTTTTACTGCACTCACTGTGGATATAATGAACATACAATGGAAAAATGTTTCCAACTTCATGATTGTCCTCCTGGTTGGACTGGAGCTAAAGGAAAATGAAATCTCTCCACTGCACATGATGTCATATCAACTGGAGAGGTCTACATTCAAAACAGTAATGAGAATCAAAAGTTTTCTTTAACTTCTGAGAAATTTAATAAACTTCTAACACTTGCAAATTCAAATTCGTCTCCTATACTAGCAGTTGTGAATTTTAATACTCCTCAATTCTCTAGTAAACTTCTAAATTCTTGCTATTCTATTTCTTCAACCTCACAACATGCTTTTTCATGGATTTTGGATATTGGTACAACATATCACATGATTTGTTCGCCTCTCTTATATTTTTCCACACTTAAGCCAATTAATACCTTTATTAATATGCCTAATGGCAACTTTGCCCCAACCACCCATATTGGTACTATCTGCCTCTCGAACACATTATTTTTGCATAATGTGTTGTGTCTTCCTAGTTTATCATTCAACTTGCTATTTGTCTCCAAACTAACAAAGGAATCTAATCTTTCTGTATCCTTCTTTGACTCTTACTGTCTTTTACAGGATCAATCAACAAAGAAAATGATTAGGATTACATTTGAGAAACATGGGCTTTATCACTTATCTCAAGCTACTTTAGAAGTTGCTACCTGTAATCAACCTCAGTTTAATTCTTCATCCTTTGTTTCAGGCATCGCTCAAAATCACTTAGATCTTTGACGCTACAGATTAGGTCATGTTTCTAGCTCGATTACCTTTTCTTAGACAATTAGAATTATCTATATCTCTTGATTCAGCAAATGGTTGTAATATATGTGATTTAGCAAAGCAAAGAAAGTTTTTCCCTATATCTCAAACTACTTCTAATAAAATGTTTGATTTGATACATTGTGATATATAGGATCCTTTTAGTATTGTATCCTATTCTGGTTTTAGATTCTTCCTCACTATAGTTGATAATTTCACATGTTGCACTTGGCTTTATTTGCTCAAAGCAAAGTCTGAACTCCCTTCCATACTCAAAAGTTCCTATAAAATGGTTGAAACACAATTTAGTGTTCCTAACAAAACAATAAGGTCAGACAATGGACCAGAATTTCTTCGAACCAAATTCTACAGTGACAATGGCATTATGCATCAAAGAAGTTGTATGAAAACTCTACAACAAAATGGAGTTGTGGAGAGGAAGCATCTACACTTATTAGACATTGCTAGAGCCTTAATGTGACGCCCCCAAATTCCGTTTTGGATCGGACGGACATTTGAAGCGTCGAGACATGCAACACAAGGTTACCTGCCCCCGTTCATGACATATAAGATGCACTGTTCCTAACATGCATCTAACATTATGCAATATTCGCAGCGGATAATTTTTTTCTTTAGCAATACTATGCACCAAATTGAAAATATCCCAAATGCTTAAAACATACTTCATACATAAAGACCCATTGAGTAGATCATAACACTAGTCAAAAATGGTTATGATCCAAAAAGTACTAAAGATGCAACTCCATTGTACAATTAGTAATTTACGTTAACTACTATATTAACATTGACGCCGCACTATCGCTTAGTCAACTGTATCTAGTTGATCAGCTCCTGATTCTCCTTCAGGTCCTGTAACAAGATCTACCATTCGGGGGAAATGGTAGTTGGGACTACCAAAGTGAGATTTGATTACAAATCTTAGTAAATTAACAAAAAACTTCCACACAAGCTAATGATGCATGCATGACAGTAAAAGTATAAATGCATAATCAAATTCATAAGTAATTAAAGCATAACTTGGCGTACAACATAGCATAATTGACATAACTTAAATTGAAACATGAACTGAACTTGACTTGACATGAACTTGATCTGAAACTTGACTTAACATGAAAAATACATACTCCACAGTTGTTGTGGCCCCATGTATTCTACGTGTAAATACATACTCCACAGTTATTGTGGCCCCATGTATTCTACACAAACTTGACTTAACATGAAAAATACATACTCCACAGTTGTTGTGGCCCCATGTATTCTACACAAACTTGACTTAACATGAAAAATACATACTCCACAGTTGTTGTGGCCCCATGTATTCTATACAAAATTATTCTTTAACTGCTTAAATACATGACCAACTTGAGATAGAAATATTTCGTAACATTGCATAATATATAATAGACAACATATTTAACATGACATACTTGCAACAGTGAGTATTACATGACTTGACATACATGTAATAGATGACATACTTAGCATGACATACTTGTAAGGTACAGTAATACATGACAGAATATATTATGTAACGGATAAAAATTGACAACAGAATAAATTCTGTATAATAGACAATTACGTGATAACTTGGCATGGCATGACATATATGATAACACACATACATACACTGTAGTTCCTTTACTTAGCACACATACACAGTAGACTGCTAGTAAGTTAAAAACTAACTTACCTCGATCTCCGCGTTTCTTATAAAACTTCAAGTGCGACCACGAGGAACTGTAATTAGTGATTCTAAAAGTTAGAACTAAATCACTAATAATTTGAAATATGGAAAATACTAACTTAAAGAGTAAAATTTTCATTTTACTCTCTACATGTGGGAAAATGACCGTTTTACCCATAACTTAAGGATTTTGCATACTAACTCCAAAAGTTTCCAAAATTTACATTCCTCATGTAAATTTTGTCCTAAACTTAAATATCAACTTAGAAAAATTTAAAACAAAACACAACTATGAAGAACACACTATGGCCGAAACATCCATAGGCCATTTCCCTTGATTTTTGTTGCAATTCCTTCCAACTTCAAAACTCATGCTTAAACCAAAATTTTGCAACAAACATCTTCCAATCCTAAGTTCAAAACCATACTTAAAACATCCATTTAGAACAAACTAATAATTAACACCAAACTTTTTGTAAAAAAATTCAAGCACTTGAATCACAAGTTTTGACCTTACATCAAAACATCTCCAAGAATTTCAAAAATCAAATCTTACTTTTAACATATTCATAATATCATCCTAACATCAACCATGCTTTAAATCATCAAACTAAAGTCACCAAAATCACAAAATAACATTTGGAGTTTTTGGTTTTACACTTAGTCCAAAAACAGAAACTTTTTCCTCAACTAATTTTGATAAATCTCTTGATCTATGACTTATAAATATATGATCTTCAAACCAAACCATCACATGGTTTAAAAAGATGTCCTAAAACATATATAAGCTTCTAATTCAAGATCACATGGTTAGAAATTAACCAAAATATAAATTTAGCCAAGAATATCCACACTTTGGTTTATTTGAATATCTCTTTGCATAAAATTTCATATCTTTGAAACTAACATCAAATATCTTCAAAATAATAATATAACATGTATATAAGATATTTAGGATCCTCCAATAAAATTATTAAAGTCATTAGAATAGGTTTAGACCACCAAAGAGTTAAACTTTTTCAAAACAGAAACTGTTTTTCTTCTTCCAGTTTCTAAGTTTCTAAATCTAAGAAAATCTTTCATCAAAACCTTTAATCATGCAAAAATCCTCAACCAATAGTCATATATACATGCTAACAATACTCCATAAAACTTTCAGACCAATATCTATCTATTAGCTTGGTTAAAAACTCCAAACTATAACATATTCTCCAGTTTATCTCCCAGAATGACCTTTCTATAGTTTACACAATATTTGACTGACCAAATGATCTCCAAATGGGGCAAATAAGATATCCATGTAAACTAGACTAAAAAAGGAACAAGGAGACTTTATGATAAAACACTTACAAAAACTTCGAAATGGGTATGCAAAAGACCTCCTAAAAGCTGTCTGAGAGAGAGTGTTTGATATTCTTTCAATGGAAAGTGTAAATGAAGATAATTTCGTGGGGAGAGGTGGCTGGAGATACTTATGGATGAGATATGGAAGAGATGAGGCTGGAGTTGAGAGTTGAGTGTAGTTTTCTCCTACCCAAAATATCTATAAAAGATTATCTCATAATATTCTATCCAATAGTATCTACAAAAAATCAACTTAAGATATTTTTATCTGATAATATCTATAAAAATCAACTCAAAATATTTTTACCCAATAATATTCATGAAAATTACCTCAAGATATTTCTTTTTATCCAATAATATCTACAGTTTTGAACAGACGTTTTGTCCGAAAATATGAAAAAATGTTATTGCGCCATAAGACTTTAAATAACCCTCCGAGTCTAATGGTACAAACCATAATACATTTTGACACTTCTAACTATCTCCAATAATCAAAAACATACTTCTGATACCATAATAAATAATAACACTAACTATGTAGTTAGACAAAAACCTATACGATTAATGGATTCGTAAAAACTTATGGGGTTTTCACGAGGTTCCTAAAGTTAATAGAAATTTCACAATTGAATTTTTAGCGGGCTGTTACACTTAATGTTTCAAGCAAATATACCTTTAACCTTATGGAGTGATTATGTGTTGACTGTAGCACACATCATAAATAGAATCCTCACCCCTCTTCTAAAAAACAAAACACCATTTGAAATGATTTTTAATAAAGCACCTAACCTCTCTCATCTCAAAGTATTTGGTTGTTTTTGTTTTGCCTCAACACTTATAAATCATAGACATAAATTTGATCCAAGAGCTACAAAATGTTCTTAGGTTACCCCTCTAATATAAAAGGTTATAAGTTGATGGACCTCAATGCCAACAAGATATTCATCTCGAAAAATCTAGTTTTCTGTGAAACCAATTTTCCTTTTAGAGCTCTTCAACCTAATTCTAAAACACACTCTTTTCTATTTCCTCCAAGCAACTCCACTTCAAATTTTTATTTTGATCTTTCTTCCATCAATCAGTCAAAGTAAAACTTATATCCTACTAAACAAGTTTCAAATACTGAACCACCTTTTCCTAATGATCAGTTTCTTTCAAACAATAACCAAGAAATCTCTCTTGATCCTTCTTCTATTAGTCAGTCATATCAGAACCTATCTTCTAATGATCAGCATATCTCCAATAATGACCAATCCCACCAATCTACCTCAAACACACAACAACTTAGAAAATCTTCAAGAATTAAACAACCACCAATTTTCTTGCAAGATTATTATTGTGGTAATGTTTCTATTATTTCAAGTGCAAATCAATCATCTACTTCTACTGGTTGTTCTGTTAACACAAGTAATCTTTATCATATTTATGCTTTTCTCACTACCAAACAATTATCCACATCTCATAAAGCCTTTTTAGCATCAATTCCAGCTTCCCAAGAACCTAAAACCTAAAAACAAGCTGCCCAAATACCTGAATGGCAAATTGCTATGCAAAATGAAATAAATGCCTTGGAGTTAAACAAAACTTGGGAACTTGTTATAGTTTTGTGAACTTGTTACTCTTCCTCAAAGCAAACAGATCATAGGTTGCAAATGGGTATTTCAAATTAAGTACAAGCCAGATAGCACTATAGAAAGACACAAAGCTAGATTGGTAGTTAAAGGCTACACCTAACAAGAAGGTTTAGACTTCTTTGACACATTTTCTCTAGTAGCCAAGATCACATCTATTTGGTTGCTTCTTGCCATAGTTGTAATTAAAAATGGGCACATTCACCAACTAGGTGTTAATAATACTCTTTTACATAGTGACTTGCATGAAGAGGTTTATATGGAAGTGCCCACTGGATTGACTGCAAAAGGAGGAAACAAAGTTTGTAAACTTTTCAAGAGCCTTTATGGTTTAAAACAAGCCTCTAGGCAGTTGTTTTCAAAACCGTCCACTACTCTACTTGATTATGGCTTCACTCAAGGTACTTCAGATTGTTCTTTGTTCATTAAGAGATTTGAATCCTCTTTTATAGCACTACTGGTTTATGTAAATGATGTTCTACTAGCTAGTGATAGTTTGCTAGAGATTCAATTGCTCAAAACTTTTGTGCATGTCAAGTTCATAATAAAACATTTGGAGGAACTCAAATACTCCTTTGGCTTGAAAGTGGCAAGATCTAAAACTAGCATCTCAATCTGTCAAAGAAAGTATGCCTTATACATACTTTAAGATACTAGAATAATTGGTGCTAAGCCTGTTGCCTTCCCAATGAAGTCGAACCTTAAGCTTACAACAATAGATTCTGATCTCTATGAAGATCCATTAGCTTATAGAAGGATGGTTGGAAGATTAGTGTACCTAACAATCACTAGACCTGACCTTGCTTATTCAGTCCAAGTTCTGAATCAATTCCTTGCCAAACCAGCTATTAGTCATTATCAAGCAGCTGTTATAGTACTCAAATACCTAAAAGCTATACCAGGACAAGGTTTATTCTTCTCTTTTCATCAGAATTGTAGCTGAAGGCCTTCTTAGACAATGATTGGGCAGGATGTGTTGACATTCGAATGAGTGTAATAGGCTTTGCTATTTTCTTAGGCAACTCATTGATCTCGTGGAAAAGTAAAAAGTAGGCCACCATTAGCAGATCTTCTGCAGAAGTAGAATACAGAACTCTTACATCAACAACATGTGAGATCCCAGTGGCTTCTTTATTCCTTGCAGGACTTAAACATCAGCCATCAACAACCAAAACTACTCTACACAGACAATAAATCAGCATTATCTATTGCTACAAATTCAGTCCAGCATGAGAGAATAAAGCACATACAAATCAACTGCCATCTTGTTTAATAAAAGCTGCAACAAAACATTATTAAACCTTTTCACATTCCTTCATGATTGCAGCTGGCAAATATATTCATAAAGCCTCTAGGCTCCCTCCCTTTCCATCACACTCTCCGCAAGATGAACATCCTTAATATACATGTTCATCTTAGGGGGGCAGTGTTGGAATATAACCTCACAAATTGAGCAAATGGAATTAAAGTCTGAAACAGCAGCACGTGTTAAAGTAGAAAAAGAAGAAGAGAGTTAGTTAATTTCGATTATTTGGTTATTGCCTTTTATCTGTATAAATATAGTTCAGTACTTGTAATTAAGTCATTCATTCAATTTAATAAAAGTCTTTCATTTCATCTTCCTTTGTTTTCATCTCGATTCTATGTTTACCAAAGTTGCATTCAAGCGTTCGTTAGAATCTTGACACTATTCATCATTTGCTTTCAATATTGTTAGAAGAGAGAGAAATGTTTTAATTACATAGAGATTTCATAAAGTAAATGCATAAATTGATGTGTCTTATGTGGTCATGTTAGTTTATAAATTTATTTTTGTGATATCTTTTTATGATTGTAACACTTTTTTAATAAAAAATACACAAATTCTTTAACACTATCATTCAACTTGCAATCACCCGTCAAGTTATCGATTTCGATATTCATTCTCTCAACTATCAAGAAAATACGATATACCCATTTTCTTTTAAAAGGACAAGATTATCTGACTTTTGAAATATACAAAATATCCTATTAAATTAAAAAGATCTTATTCTTTTAAGATTTCTAAGGATATTTTCTTAATGTTTTTATTTTTGTTATATTTCACAACTTTATCTTTTCAGCCATGTCTGAATGGCTATATATATATATATATATATATCTGTGTGTGTGTGTATGGAATATAAAGAGATTTTATGAAAAGAAACTTACGAATAGATATAACTTGATATAGTATGTTATATTATAAAATTCCTTTTATTACAAAATAGATCTAATATATTATATTAGTTAGCCTACATTAATTTTTAACTTTTTTTTTTTTAATTTTTTAAAATCTAACACTACTTTATATATTGATGTGGAAAATATATCATTCGATTTTTATGCTGTTATTGTGACATAATTTAATTAAATCATTAAAAAAACTCAAAATTAAATTCTCTCTCTTGACAAATAAAAATTAAGTTATATTACAAATCAAATCATGTCATATGAACATCATGAAGATCGAGTGTTTCTTTTATAATTATTTATAAATATAATTTTTCAAATTATACAAGCTGATCATGATATATATATATATATATCTATATATATAGTCTTATATATGCGCATGCAAACACAATCGTGGCGTGTTTGCTTTGATTGGTGAACCTGCCAACCCTATTGCATACTTTGAAAACTTAATTCCTATCAAGTATAATAATAATGATTGGTCCATACTATATTAATATTAATGCATAGTATGAGAACTAATGAAAAGAAAATACAACTTAATTATAGGGAAAATTCCTTTTCAAAAGACGTGTATCACGACACGCATGTTGATAGGTTGATCAGAATGTTGTATTAATTTGTTGAAGGATGGTGTGATCAGGATCTGAAAAGCATTCACCAAAAGGGCAATCTCTATTGAACTAGTCACTTTGAACTAGTTTTTCCACAAGTGATTATAATAATCCACCTTTTTAGAGGTTAAGGGTCATCCATGACATCAAAGAGACTAATCCTCCCTCATGTATAAAATATGTTTAATATGGTAGAACGTGTAGGGAAGATATGGTTGTTAGTCCATGATTCATGTCACATTTAAGACCCTTTAAAAAGTAATTAATAAATTGAATTCTTTCGGTGGATGGGGGAGGAAGGAATCTCTACCTACATTCATGAGAAAAAGGTGATTTAACATGAGAATAACAACAACAACAACACTATTCAAAGCAGTAAAACTAATTTGTATATCAAAAAGTTCATATTACAATATGGGTAGTTGCTATGTACCCTATATTGCTTGCCCTTCTGTTGGATTTGCTGCACACTGCAAACTACTTCTTTTCGTCTTTTACCAAATCAATGAGAGAAGATCATCCATCTTTACCTTCCACTTGTAAATGAAATACTCTCTTAGTTCATTGCATTCCCTTTGCTCGATCTTGGAAGATGGTTTATCCTCTTTCGTTGGCGTTATCATCACATTATGTTTTGTCAAACTAATTTGTATATCGAAAAGTTCATATCACAATATGGGTGCTTGCTACCCTATATTGCTTGCCCTTCTGTTAGACTTGCTAGCTGCACAATGCATACTACTTCTCTTTATTTACCAGATCAACGAGAGAATATCATCTTTACATTTCACTTGTTAAGGAAAGGCTCTCTTAATTCTTTGCATTCCCTTTGCTCTCGGAACATGGTTTATCCTCTCTGTGGCACAATTATCAATACATTATGTATTGTCAAACTAATTTGTATATTGAAGAGTTCCATATCACATGAATATGGATACTAAATACCACTAAATTTATCAAGTTATATGGATTTTAGATTGAGATAAATAATTATTATAAATAAGTAGATATCATCAATATTTTTTAATTTCTCTTGCAAGATCGATCAAATAATAATAATAATTAAAAAAAAAAAAAGCATACAAATATCTAGTATAGGGTCATGATGTGGATGAGTCATGACTAAAAGTTTTGTTTTATTTACGAGGGAACTCTTGCCATGAAGGTTCAAGGTAGGGCGTGACGCAGTCTAGCATATTCTTTATAAATCCTCTCTGTTTATCATTGTCGGTGCACCAAAATATATCTGCTGTGAATCAGCGATGCAAATAGGCCCATCTCGGTTTTCCTTTTTATTTTATTTATTTATTTATTTTCATTTTTATTAAAGGGTTTGGAATTAACGCTTAAACAGAAAAAGAAAAAAAAAAAAAAAAAAAGTGATAAATAAAAATGTTCAATGTAAGCGTGTGGGGGCAAGTGACGTGGACCATAGCATTACCTAGATATCAGGTTGAAAGACGCCACGAGAAAAGGCCACGTGTCCATTTGACTGCTCTTATATAGGGACAAGGGCGAAGAACGCCGCCTTTAAGACGTGTTTTTTGTACCAATGTCCAACTCCCACCTCAAATCGAAAAAATATTCTTTATAAATTTATATAATAAAAAAATAAATAATATTGAATATAGTAATAAATTATTTAAATGCTGTATATTTATTTATTTTTAAAATATTATTAAAAAATTAATTTTTTTGAGTGAATTATATATGACTTAATTTTTTAAAAAAAATAAAAAATAACACTTATGACTGTAAATATTATTTTTTATAAAAAAATATATACATATAATTCTTTACACAATTTTGTTTAAAATAAATAATATTTTTAATAATTTATTTATAAAAATAATATTATTTTATATATAAATACTTTATTTTTTTAATATAAAAAATCATAAAAGAATATTATACAAATATCATGTATAATATTTTCTTAATCCGTCACAAATAACTTATAGTTATTTATTTTATCCATAATCCTCATTTATTTAATTCTGACCCCTCCTTCTCTCCTTAATCATTTTGTGTTGTTAGGAACCTAACTTATTTTAATAATTATATGTTTGATCCGAAAACTGTTTCACGTTTTCGCCGACAAAGACAAAAATGTTATAAAAAATTTAGAGACAAACAAACATAACCTTAATGTTTTTTTTTTTTTTAATCTTTTCCAAATTCTTGACCGTATTGTTATTAATGGTATGGTCAAATAGTCATTTATGTTTGAATATAAAATATAATATTTATAAATATAAAATTAATAAACGTATAAAATATGGTTGGAGGAATGTTATAAATAATCGTAAAGTATATAAGTATTATATAGTTATTTTAAAAAAGAGTAAGATTTATTATTAAAAAATTAATTAATTTTTATATAGATTTTATATGTATTTAATTTTTTAAAAAATAGAAATTCTGTTTAATACAATTATTTTTATGTATTATTTATACATTTTATTGATATGATTAGTTAAAATTATTATTTTATATTATAAAAATAATGTAATTAATTATATTAATAAAATATAAAAAATATATATAAAAATAACTATATATAAAAAAAATTAAAAAAAAAATTATACGATATTTACGCGAATCACTGTCATTTCTTTGCTTATAAATGAATGAAAATTGAGTTTTGGGGTGTCAAAGAAATAGGCAAACGATCCCCACCCCTGTTTTTATCACTTATTATTGGAGGTGGAGTTCGTCTTTCCAAAATGTAACACGTGGCCTCCTCTTACAAGTCTGACGTGGACCTCCATGTCTTCCCCCCCTCTCTTCCTATATAAACCCTTTCCCTCTCCCTTACCTTTCCCGCAAATCTCGTACTTCTCTCGACAAATATCATTCAGTCACAGCTCTCTTTATTCGCTTCGTAAAATACCAGCCAGAATCTTCTTCTTCACTGAAACAGCTAGGGAGCGATGGCTTCTTCTTCAGCAGTAGCAAGTACACCTTCAAGCACATGGGCTAGAAGAAGATTTTCTTCTTCAACTTCTTCATTGTTCATGGAGATGGGTTCCTCTAATTCAACCGCCATTTCCTTGAAAAGGCCTACCAAAAAACACACCGTACGTTGCTCACTCAAAACGCTCCCATTCCATAATGCTACTCCCGCCATTGCCCATCTGAAAGACTCCGTTAACTCTTCTATTTCTTCTTCTCCTCCATCTTCATGTACAGTCGATAAGCCTTTTCCCTTCCAATGGAACCTCTTACAGAAAACTGCAGCCATGGCCTTCGACGTAATGGAGTCTGCTTTAGTCTCACATGAGCGTCAACACCCACTTCCCAAAACCGCCGATCCAGAAGTTCAAATTTCTGGTAATTTCGCTCCAGTAACAGAGCAGCCCGTCCGGCACTCGTTACGGGTTTCAGGCAAAATCCCTGACTGCGTACAGGGCGTCTACGTTCGGAACGGCGCGAACCCACTTCACGAACCCGTCTCCGGCCACCACTTATTCGATGGTGACGGCATGGTCCATGCGGTCCAATTCAAGGATGGCTCCGCTAGCTATGCCTGCAGGTTCACCGAGACGCACCGGCTTTCTCAAGAGCGAGCTCTTGGTCGTCCTGTCTTCCCCAAGGCCATAGGTGAGCTTCACGGCCACTCCGGTATCGCCCGGCTCCTCCTGTTCTATGCTCGAGGACTGTTCGGAATTGTTGATCCCAGCCACGGCATGGGAGTGGCTAACGCTGGCCTCGTCTACTTCAACGGTCGTCTCCTCGCCATGTCCGAAGACGATTTACCATACCAAGTTAAAGTTACTCCCGCCGGCGACCTCAAGACTGTAGGCCGCTATGATTTCGATGGTCAGCTCCGCTCGACTATGATTGCTCACCCGAAATTCGACCCTGTTTCCGGCGAGCTCTTCGCTCTCAGCTACGATGTTGTCCAAAAACCATACCTCAAGTACTTCCACTTCTCACCACAAGGAGAAAAATCCTCTGATGTTGAAATTCCTCTAGCTGAGCCTACAATGATGCATGACTTTGCGATCACAGAGAGGTTTGTGGTGATCCCGGACCAGCAGGTAGTGTTCAAGCTCCCGGAGATGATTCGTGGCGGCTCTCCGGTCATTTACGACAAGACCAAGATGTCCAGGTTCGGGATTTTGGACAAGAATGCCACCGATGCTTCCGGGATCAAATGGATTGAAGCCCCAGATTGCTTCTGCTTCCACCTTTGGAACGCCTGGGAGGAGCCCGAGACCGATGAGGTCATAGTAATTGGCTCTTGCATGACTCCTCCTGACTCCATTTTCAACGAATGTGACGAGAGCTTGGACAGTGTGCTCTCTGAAATTCGCCTTGACTTGAAGACTGGAAAGTCCACGCGCCATCCCATTTTATCCGATTCTGAACAGGTAAACTTAGAGGCCGGAATGGTGAACCGGAACATGCTCGGGAGGAAAACCCAGTTCGCATATTTAGCCCTTGCAGAGCCATGGCCGAAAGTATCTGGTTTTGCCAAAGTTGACCTATTCACAGGAGAACTAAAGAAGTATATGTATGGAGACGAGAAGTTCGGAGGCGAGCCTCTTTTCCTTCCCAGAAGCCCCGATTCAGAGAAAGAAGACGACGGATACATCCTAGCTTTCGTCCACGACGAAAAGGAGTGGAAATCAGAGCTACAAATCGTAAATGCCATGGATTTAAAGTTGGAAGCCACAGTTGAACTTCCGTCCCGGGTTCCATATGGCTTCCATGGAACCTTCATAAACGCAGAGGACTTAAAGCTGCAGGCTCAGGTTCGTTAAGGCCTGTGTTTCCCGGGGTGGTGATCTTTCACGCACCGTGTTTGCAGGTTTTGTGAATATATATATTAGAGTGGAGATTTACCAGAGGGATGCTCACAGATACGTCCCCGGAATCTCTACTTCTGTTGAGAGTGACAGCCCTTTTCTTTTTCATCTTCAGTTTATGATTTGGTTATGTTGATTTGACTAGTGGAAGGTCTTTGGGAGAGAACCAGCTTGTAGCTCTTTGGGTGTAGATAGAAATGGAGCTCAGCTGGTTTATCTCTCTGTTTTACCATGAAGTTCTCTTCTGTAAGTACTACATTCTGCTACTGTCTATATAAAAACCAGTACGATTATTCCTTTTGAAAGCTATGCCCTCTTAGAAAGTAAAGCTAACAGAATGATGTAACAGAAGTGACAACAACTGCCGAAGACGGAAAAGGATTACCCAAAATTATATTAACAGAATGAGGTGGTTTGACGTGATCGGTTAAACATTTATTTTATAATATAAATAATTTTATATTTGTTAAATTATCCCAATTTTTTATATTTAGATTATGCTCGGTCACTGAAATTTTTTAGATAAAAATTTTGAGTTTTAAAATTAAATATTAAAATATTATATTTTAATATTATTATTATTTTGAGATATGAAAAAGTTAAGAAAAAGTTAAATTGTTTATTATATTTTGTATGAAAATTTGAGAAAGTTGTAATGATGATATGAGAATTTTGTATTTGAGATCCTTAGTTTTAGTTTTATTAAATATTGTAAATTATAAGTGTCATGTTTATTGCTACGGTATTCCTATATTATAAATGAAGTTTTTTTTTAATAAAATTAAGAGAGGGTCACTCATAGATGTATGACATTCGTCTCTTAAAAAAAATTTACAATTTAACATAACATATCACATTATATCAATTTGTAAATTTATTTTTATATAATTTATTTGTAATTAAAGTATTTCTCTACAATAAAATAGCTTTAAAATCTAAAGGTAAATGTTTCAAATCTCAAGAAAATATAGTTCACAAATTAGTATAGTTTGTTGTGATAAATATATTGGAAGAGAGAAAGAAAAGGCGATAGAAAGAGCGTTACAATCTAACGAAAAATGATTGATTTACAAATAAATCTTATAAAAGTACTGCCGGTAATTAACTGATGTGGCTACTTATCGTAAAAATTTATTATTATTAAATTCTTATTACTCTAAAGTAGATCTAACATATATTATATGCTATATATGTATATCAATTTGTGAGATTTATCTTTTTAGTATATTTTATGAACTTAGCATTCTTCCAATATAATGTATCACAACAAACAATATCAACTCTATACCACATATTTTTGAGCATTTCTTTTAAAGCCAAATGCTTTTCTTAAAATTCATTAAAAAAAATACTATTATTTTCTTAAACAACAAGAAAGAATTAGGTAGAGGGTGAAAGCATGGATTAACATAAATGCTTTAGTCACCAAAAAATTTTATATAAATAAATTTATAAATTAATATGATTTAATATAATATGTCAAAATATATTTAATATGTAATATAAAATTAAGATAATTTATAAATTTATTTTTATGAAATTACTTTATCGCGATAATAGTTCTTTTGAAGAATTTAGAAACAAAATAATACTGCCAATTAATGGGATGTTGATCGGGTCAGTCACTTGTACTGGTTTCCAAGGTAAAATCTATGGGTTCATGGAGTGCCCAGTCACCGGAAGAAACATCATGGCTCATGTGAAAACTTTGAAGCAATCTCTAAGATACGTAGGCGGTGTTTGAGAGCTTACACTATTTTAGATTATTTTATTATTATCTACAAACAGGTAATTACTATTCATTACCATTAATAAAGTATTTCATTATTATTCATAAATGATTTGGCATATTCTTAACATTCACAAAGGAGTTGGAGCGAAGAAGTTTTGATCCAAGAAAAACAAATAATTAGTCAGAATTCATGGCCCATTTGTTGGAAGGGATAAAGTTTGCGCAAGTAGTTGTGGTTTATCCACTCAATTATTGGTGTCCAGATTAGAGAGGTTCCATGCCAAACTTCATCATTTCAATGTACAGTCTTTACAATGAAAGCCAGTACAGTGAGAAATGGAAGAAGGTCATGGGCTTCATTCCCTGCCTCTACAATTGCCTTGAGATTTCCTTTTCCTGCTCAGTCATGCTCTCATTATGTAGTGTCATTTCTTATAATCTCTCTTCAATTGTTCCTTTGGTTGTTCTTGGAAAACATGCTACCATCAAAATTAAATGAACATATTTTAGAGCCCATATACACCATTGTCCATATATATGTATTTTTTTTTTTAAAACAGATGTGTGATGTAGGACTGCTGAGTATAATAATTCTTTTATCTGTCCTGGGTGGGTGGTTGGTTCATGTTTTGAGAAATGCCTTTCACTTCTATTTAAGAAGGGTAAGGGACAATTAATATGTAATTGGCAGATGGATTTTCTTAAAATGTTTTTATCATATCAAAAGAATCCTCACATTAATGAGATCTAGGTCCAAATTATACTGGTCCAAAGCCCATGGGTGCATGGCCCAAAACCTTGTTTGGATCTCTTGTTTATCTCTTAACTTGAACCTTTCTTCATTCAATCTTATTAAAGGGTGATACCACGTTCCGGCCCAAGCTGTCCCCAATGCATTTTTGTATTTTTTACATGCCAGAATTCGGCTTTCGCTATGATTCTACCATTCAATTATGTGGTGTAAGATTTTTATGTAGAATTTATATCTATATTGATCATAATTATATATTTTTTATTAGTATTCTTTAAAGGCCTTTACAGTAAACACTATCCATAATACATAATTTGATTTGTAAAATTTGAATTTTAAAATTTATTTTTTGAATCAAATTATATCACGGGAATAATATATAGTATAAAGACTTTTAAATATAATTATTTAGGTTGTGTTTATATGTTGAGTTGAGTAAAGATAAGTTGAGTTCTTTATAAATAATAGTTAGTTGAGATGGTAAAGTGATTTTTGTGGAATTCATCTAAGATGAGTTTAGATATATTTGGATGTTAAGAAGAGTTTATATTTATTTATAATAAATTGAAAAAAGTTATGAGTCCCGCATATAAAGAGGTGTTGATTTGAAAAATATTGTGTATCTTATGTGTAAAAAGATTTAAATTGAAATAAATTTAGTGATTTGAAAGTTATACATTTAGATATTAAACTTAACTTAGAATTAGATTGAATTGAATTTATCTTAATACATTAGCAATCAAACAGAGCCAGTTTGTGACTGAAATCACAACAGCCGGCTTAAAATCGTGATGCCATTGAAGAAAGATAGAGAGAAGAAGCATTTGGTTCGGAGTAGTCGTTCACGGGGGTAATTAAAAGAAAAAGAAAACAAAAACAAAAACAAAAAACAGTCTTAGCAAGGAAGATATTGCCAAACAGAGAACAGCAGGCAGCCATTGATATATAAGACTTTTTCTTTTCTTTTTCTTTTCGTGTTCTTATAATTGGCATGCAATAATTGTTGTAACATTGCAAAAAGTAATCATTAACAAAAAAAATCTTCTTGCCAGGCTTTAAAAAGTTGCAAGAAAGTTGCGCACTCAAGAGTTAGAAAACAACCATAAGATATGAACGTGCCTAATCTTTCATCTCTGAGGGAAAAAGTGAACAGAACAAGCTTTAATTACTTAATGTCTAATCTCGCTTTAGTTCTTTGTGTATTGTATTTGCTTTCCTTAGCACTACTGCTTTTGTGTCTTTTCCTTTCTTTCTTTCTTTCTTTTTTTTTGACAACTTGTAGAGAAACCACAGCAATTCATCTTTGGGAGTTTATTCTATTTTTTGCCTTTTATTTTTAATTTTTAATTAAGAGAAATGTTTTATCTATAAAAGAATTGTATATAAATAAATTTATAAATTAATGTAACTTAATTTGATACGTCAGATTATAAAATTACTTATATTATAAAATATATATAATGTGTCACATGAATTTACGTCAGTTTATAAATTTATTTTTTTTAAATTTTTTTTTATAACTGTATAGCTTCTCTCTAATTAAGGCTTTTCAAATTGTCGTCAAGAAATGAAAAATAGAGAGAAATTTTGCTTGGGAGTTGTCTTAAATAAAGATGTGTGCTGAAGTTTTTCTTTGAAAGACTTAATTTAGAAAGACAATGATGAATTGGGAATAAAATATAAGACAATGTACAACTTGTCCTTTTCAAGGGAGTCCTAAACCAACAATACAATTGTCCCCATGGTAATTCCGCCCTCCATAATTGGACCGTCCTTGTCCTCTGTGGCAGATGAAAGACAACTTAGGTTTAGCTTGATTTTCATGTTAAAACACATATAATTTTTATATTAGTTAGTGAAAAATGATATTTATAGTCATAGATTGTGTAAATATTGTGTAATTATTTAAAAAAAAAAGTAAATACGAGATTTATATAAAAAAATAATAATTTATTAATAATAAATCTTTATTTTTTAATGCAATTGTACAGTATTTATATATTTTACAATTATATATAACATTACTCGAAAAACTTATTTAAAATAAGCACGCGATGCCTTTTGGGTAGCCTTGGATCGACTAGCTTAGATGACCAAAAGGCACAACAATGTTGGCTACCTACGAAAGTTTTTGATGGAGTAATACTCCCATGCCCAAGTTAACATAGAGATATATTACTTCTCACCCATTAATTTTAGATAACTTACCATTACTAAATATTATTAAAAAAAAGTAATGTTATCTAACATCTCTCTTATCATCATTATTTTGTTTTAATTATTCTATTACATAATATTAAATAATTAGAAATTATTTATTATTTTTAATTTATAAATCAATCACTTGATGTCGCATTATAGAATGTCAAAGGAGATATATTCATATTTGATTTTATGGAATGTCAAAGAAAATAAATTAATTAGGAGTTTTCTCCCGTTTATGGGTTATTGATGCTCTCGTGAGATGGCTCAAGTTTAACTTATAAAGAGAGCTTGCAATTTTCATCTCTACATCCTTGATGTTTACTCTCGATTAAGTGTTATTATGGTTATGTTTTGAAAAGAAAGTATTTCTATTTGAAAAATATAGTTATAAGCATAATTATACATTAATCTGTATATTAATTTGATGTAATTAATTAAAATTTACTTTTTAATTTATTTGTATTATTTGTATTATTTGTATTAATAAAAATAATATTAATTTAAATTTTAAATTTAAATAAATTAATATTAATATATAGATTAATATATAATTTTATTTGTATATAATTAAACTCTGATCGGTAACGAGTCTACGGAAGAATCGTACGTGGACAGAGCATTGTCCAAAAAAATTAAAAAAAAAAATCAGATCTTCTACTACAGTCGAGTTGACAGCGCAGAGACGGAGGATGTGTACTTCCAACTGTTGGAAGTGTACTTTGCTTTATTTGTTTTTTAATTAATTTATTTTCCTCGTGCTTGCACTATGACAACCAGTTCGATTTCGCTCTCTGCATTGCTTTCGCCCAGTCCCCCACCTCCACGCATTGCACTTTCAAAGCTTTACGTTCTCAAAAGCCAGCCACCTTCCCCGCCTTCCCTCCTCATTTCTTAAGACCAAAGAACAAAAGTCCAAAACAACAACCCAGCTTCAAAAGCAAAAGCAAAAGATCGCAATCCTTCTTTCCAATATCACCCCATAAAGCTTCGAGGAAAAAAGAAGAAAGCAAACCAAACCAAAGCAAACCTCACTAAGAAAACGCCCATTAACAAGGATATCTCCCTTATATAGTCTGCACCCATGTCTCCTTCCTCTCACTTTTCCTTATTCCCAACGACCCTTCTGAGCTTAGTCCAATGGCCGAGATTGTGGTTGTCGAGCCTAGCTATGAAGTCTACACAGAGCACACCCTACCTTCTACCGGGACACTTACTGTTGGTTCTTGGCATGATCACGTTCCTAAGCCATTTGAGAGTGAAAGGTTGCCGCCCACTTTGGCATCCGAAATCCAAAGATTTCTTCGCGTTGCCAATTTGATTGAAAGCAAGGAGCCTCGTATTGCTTATCTTTGTAAGTTTATTGTGATTTGGAGCTATTATGTTTATCGAGCATTCACATTGGTATATGGATATGCATATGCAAAATTAACTCTTTTGCATATCCATTTTGGCATTTCAACAAAATTCTCACATTGGCTTATGCATATTTAAAGCAAAATAATAATAAAATATTATTATTTTAATTTTAATTTTTTTGCCTAATATTAATTTTTTTATCTTGTAATTTTCATGTACTGGTTTGTACATGCAATCAGTAGCCATGATCCATTAAAGTTAATTGCTATGATCGAATTAAAACAGCAACCAAATCCATTAAACTCAGATAATAGAACCCAAGAACAGAAAATCGAAACCAAGAAACCCATAATATCACACAATCACGAAACCCTAATCTAAACCAAGAACAAAATCAAATGAAGAAATGGCAACAGAAAAATAGAAAAACAGAAAAACACATGCACGATCTAAAACCCTAACCGGAATCACTGTGAAGAGAAAGGGAGAAATCATATCTGAAATAGCAGAAAATTAAGGAAACCAGCAACCTCCAATGATTCCCAGCAACAGTCGCAGGCTCCGTCGATGACCGTCGTGAGAGAGAGGTGCACGGATCTAAGCTTCTTCCGATGGGGTTGTTTGGGTCGAGAGAGGGATGGGGATTCGGGAAAGGAGAAACCGAGGGAGAGAGAGTGTGGAAATAATCCCGTTTGGGGGGGGGGTCGGGGAGAGAGAGTGTGAGAGGAGAGAGAAATAAACATTAAAATAAAACTTGGAGAGTAAATAGTGGCTATGGAAAATTGTAATGTTACTGTTCATAGTTAGCTAAAACTTTAGAGATAGAGAATCCAATGTAGACTGATTTATGTTAATATTATGCAAAATTGACTTTGCATATAGGGATGCATAGTCCAATGTGAATGCTTTTATTGGTTTTAGAATTTTATTTGACGGGCTGCAGTATTAATTCCTAGTGTATTTGGATATTGGATTTGATTCCGAATGAAACTAAAGAAGTTTTTGGCTAATGCAGGATACGTTGGTTCACATTTTACTAAATTTTTCGTTTTTATCCGTTGTTTTGCGTTTATTAGGCAACTGAAGAAATGGGGTTCTGAGTTATAATTTCAAAACTAGACAACAACGCCTATGCCATTCATGTTATAATTGAGGTTGAATTCGACCATTTTAATCACTACTTTGATAAAACCATTCCCGTAAATGATATATATTAAGTAGGCCAAATAATTGGTATCCTACCATGTGGAATTGATTAAATCCCGATGATTAATTTCAAACTGAATCATTAAGATTACACCACATTAATATTTATCATTTTAAAACGTTTGAAATATGGTAAGTACTAAGATGATCATGTTGGGTTGGTGGAATGGAAGAACAAATTGATGAGGCAAAATCCTAACCATTAAATTTGAAAATAACAGTTTGAATTTAAGAACTCTACGTGGTACAATATCCTAGGAAATTAGGAATTTTCGGGCATCTTTGTACATTGAATGGCGTATTTGTTCGGTTAGATTTCAAAGCTTAATGATTTAAGTTTAATTTCTTTGCTTTCTTTTCCTCAAAAAGGAGGAAAAGAATGTGTGTCAGTTGACAGTAATTCTTAGAGCACCAAAATTACTGATGGATTAAGGAAGCCTAACTGAATGATTCGGGTCCTGCAATGGAATTTTGAAATAAAAAAATAAAAAAAGGAAGCCTCATGGTATGATATTTCTCACCATCAAATTCACTCAGAAATGGGGCTGAATTTCTAATCTGGCAGAACCTAGTCCTACAAGAGAATTCAAAGTTTCACCCAAAATTGAGGCATAGTTTATGTCACATTGCTATAATGGTTTTCCTTGGCAGGTCGCTTTCATGCCTTTGAAATAGCGCATAACAAGGACCGCAAGTCAAGTGCGCGGGGTGTTCGACAATTCAAAACATCACTACTTCAACGACTTGAACAGGTAGTCACTCATATTGATACTTTCTCATAACATATTTGATTTTCTTATATCTCCCTTGCATCAACATGTGGGGAAACTAGACAAGATTTTTTACTATAACCCCTAGGGTTTGGCTCAAGTGGTAAAGGTCTTGGGCTTGGAGGTATGCTCCCTCTAGGTCTAAGGTTCAAATCCTCTTGAGTGCAAACAATCTCTAGGGGCCATCGGATTAGGGGATTTTCCCCTTGAATTATTGGAGGTACACTTACTAGAAACTCATTGCTGAGAGCCTGTACACCCCCGGGATTAGTCAGGACACTGTTCTTGGACGCCTAGTGCCAATAAAAAAAAAAGATTTTTTACTTGTCTTTTATACATGTAACATTTTGAGATTTAGCATGAGACAGTGGTGAATAAGATCTCACATTGCCTAGAAGAGAGTCATTTTAAATGGTGAATAAATCCAAATGTGGTTTGGGCTTTCCTTGAGTCATTACAAATGATGTCATAGTCAATCACAATTAGAAGTGTGGAATTTAAGTTGTGCCACCTATAACATAATAGCTTGATGATGATGTTAGATATTTAAAGATAGAGGTTGCAACATGGTGAGTTTTAGTATGGGAGGATGGTGAAGGAGATTCGATATTTCTTTTATGGGAGAAGTTCTTGCAGTTTATAATTATTCCAAAGGCCTCCTATTGTAATCTTGACTTGTCATTTTGGAGATAAGCCCAAATGTGGTTTGGGCTCTCGTTAGCCTTGCTTATTTTTAATATTACAGTCATTTTTAAGTGAGTGGGAGGATGTCTTGATCTGGGATGCGTTAGGACTTGTTAGTAGCAACAAGGTTAGTGTTAGGACAAGTGTTCCTTTCCTTTCCTTCCCAGATCAGTAATTTTTAAGTGAGTGGGCGAACTTTTCCCAGATCAGTAGCAACAAGGTTAGTAGTTAGGACTTGTTAAACTGTAGATTAAGCAAATATCAGTGTCTTTGACATGGTTTTATGCCTTTCACCATGACTTCTCTCTCAGCCCATAAATGTTCACTCCTCAAGTGTCACAAAGAAACTGAATTCCTTTGTTAATGTCTCTAGTTTCTCCATGTCCTGTTTTAATTCTATTAAAGGCTACCACAAACCAGTTTCTTTAGCTACTTAATTTTGATTTGAAATTAAAGCTGAAGCTGATAACTTCATGTTTCTTAAGCTTTCACAGGGTGATTTTGTTAGCGAGCAAGAAACATAAAAACTGGTATCGATGATTGAGATGATTCTCTGATTCACCTTTTTACCACCAATGTAATACCACCTGGGAATGGCATATCCTAGTACTATGCCCCTTATCTGGAAAACGGTCTTAAGTAAAATGGAAGCTATGCATATTTCCTTGGACCTCTGAGAATATTGAGAGAATCAAAAAGCATAATTTTATCTGGGGTGTCATATTTCCCACTAATGCCTATTTCCTTGTATTTCTTACGTTCCAGTCATCTATTTTTAGTTTTCTCAGGCCTCAACTTTTATCACCAAGCTTAATCATGCTTTTCTTCCTTTTTCATTATGCTTTTTTCTTACTTATAAAAAAATGCTCTTTTTTTTTTCTTGTTCTAATTTTCATGTCTTTCTCTGCTTTGAGGAATCATAGGATGAAGATCCTACAAAAAAGAAAATGAAGATAAAAAGTGATATATGTGAACTCAGACGTGTATATCATGCATACAAGGATTATCTGACCCAACATGGTCAAGTATTTGTTTTAGGAAATAGGTAATCAAGCCCCTTATTTATAACTTATAAGCTATGCCATTGGCTCTTGTTCAGGTAAAGTCAATGTGTAACACTTTTTGTGTCTTCTAAGCCTAGTTAATCGGATTTGTTTTATCTTAGGGACCAAGAGAGGTTGAGATATGTGAGAGATGCATGTTTTATTGCTGATGTTCTGTATGAAGTGTTGGCGGCAGTTACAAATGCAGATGGTCCCCAGGTGGTTTCCATTTTTTTTTTTCTTTTTCCTCTGCTGTGTTTTTATTTAGAACATTAGCAGGTTCCTTTATCACTAATGTTTTTGTTCTTACTTTTACTCTTATTCTCTCCAAGTAGGTTGAAAGATTTGAGTTCAACATTCTACCACTTGATCATGGAGGTATTCAGCAACCAATTATGCAACTACCTGAGGTCTGGTGCTGTATGGATAATCTAGAAGATACCCTTTTTAATCAAGTTAAATTTCTCGGTTATCTTAGCAGTGCATGCTGCTGCAACTTGCCTGAGTTGTAATCGAGCATAGGAAATATGCTAATAAACAAATGAATTGTACAGATTAAAGCTGCAATTGCAGCCATCTACAATATTCGTGGCTTACCTTCAGCCCAAGATTTTCAGAAACATGGGACAGTAAGAGATTTGTTTGACTTTCTTCAGTTTTGGTTTGGGTTTCAGGTAATTTATTGTTTAGTTTTAGCTTACTTCCTTTCTTATTCTTCATTACTGTATGCAAACGGTAAATTGATGACATAGTCTAGCTGCTTACTTTCAGGCAATGAATATTTTCCTGATATTGCTACTGTGTTTTTATCAGAAAGGTAATGTAGCTAACCAGAGGGAGCATCTGATTCTACTCCTTGCTAACAATCACATTCGGCAAACCCATGATCAGAAATCTAACTCAAAGGTGTTTTATTGTTAATTTGTAATTTCTGGTTTGCTTTCTCTATGACTTTGTAATGCTTGGTAATTGTATTTGAGCAGTTGGGGGATGGTACGGTGGACAAATTGATGAGAAAATTCTTTGAAAACTATATAAGTTGGTGCAAATTTTTGGGGAAAAAAAGCAACATTCGGTAAGATTAAGTGATATTGTTTACCCCTTGCTCATTGAAGTAATTAGAAATCTATGCCTTCTGTTCTTAGCTTTTCTACTTGTTAATGTTTTGCTAACTATTTGCAATTAATTTCCTTCTTTCTGCTTGATATATTCTTTTTTTCCACCATCCTCTTGTTATGATTTTCATATACACATGTTCTTTCAACCAGATATATCTTTATTTTTCAATTTCTTTTCATTTATGAGTATCTCTTAGATTATCATTATTTTTCCTTACTACAGTTAATTGTCTGTGCAGGTTGCCTTCTGTTAAGCAAGAAGCCCAACAATACAAGCTTTTATATATAGGGCTTTTCCTTCTTATATGGGGGGAGGCGGCAAACTTGAGGTTCATGCCCGAGTGTCTCTGTTATATTTTTCACCATGTGAGAATAACCTTAGATTATTATGATTTTCAGCAAGCATCTATTTAAACCATTCGGAGCTGCAGAAATTTTAGTAGTTGCTGCCAGCACTATGTAGATGATGTCAGTCTGATTTTCAGTTGAGAGTGAGTGAAGATACGTAAGAGAAATCATGCTTCATTAGAGTTTGAAGCTAGATGTCTGATAGTGTTCATAGTTAGAACAAATGCTGATAATCAACTTTTGATTTTGACTATAGTTTGTTACATGGAACTTAGTGATTAATGGTCTGTTATACCTCTCGAGCTATTGACTAGTTGAGCACTATCATCTTGAAAAAACCTGATGCTTTCTTATGCGTTTTTCAAAATTATACTGTCAAGGTGATGCATGTAAAAATTGATGTAATACCAGTATATTTCATCCCGTATAACTATTTTATGTCTCTCTCTTTTTTTTTTCTCTCTCTCTCTCTTGAAGATGGCATATGAGTTGCATGGAATGTTAACTGGTGCTGTTAGCTTGATAACTTGGGAGAAGGTTATGCCAGCATATGGAGGGGAGTCTGAATCGTTTCTTAACCATGTAGTTACCCCACTATACAGGGTTATAAGCGAGGTACAGCTTGATTGTATCCTGTCATTGTATATTCCTCTGTAAAAGCTAATTTTGTTGTTAAAAACTGAAGGAAGGTAAGAAAAGCAAAAGGGGGACCGCTGACCATTCTACATGGAGAAACTACGATGATCTGAACGAGTACTTCTGGTTAGAATAATTTATGAGTTTGGCAAGTTGAGGTTTAAAGAAATTAGAACAAGGTATTTAAGTCTTCCATTTTTGCAGGTCTCCTAGCTGTTTCGAAATAGGTTGGCCCATGCACCTGGACCACAATTTCTTTTGTGTACAGCCTTCAAAAAAACCTAAAGCTAAGAATGCTCCAGTATCACATTCTACTGTAGAAGAAAGGAGGAAGCAAGAAGGGAACAAAGATGAAGAACTGGGGGTAGATATATTTGTCATTATTACTCTCAGAGGAACTTTGTCTCAAGCTTCCAATAAATTAGGATTGTTTGCATTATTTCAAATTAAAAAGTAATTTCTATAAGTGGTCATTTTGTCTCACATGATGTAATAATTTACTTGGCAGTGCTTTCTTACTTCCTACTAGAGTATTTTTGGATATGTGGCTGTTTGGTTTATGCAGTATAAATATCAGAGAAGCCTCCAGATCAAAATCTTTTTATTGCAAAGTTTAATGTTTCTGGCATGCCAAGGGAATAAGCCGACCCTTTTTCTTGCACATGAAGTGACAATTGATTTTGGAGTTCTTTCTCAATGAAAAGGACAGAATATATTCATACAGGACCCAAAAATTTAAACTGTTTAAATTTTTTATAAAATATGCTAGAATTATTTTGCTTCAAATTTATTAGGGTTTGGTGCATAACTTTCAATATAATTTATTCTAAATGATTGAGCTTCTTGTTCTTGCCTTTTATTAGCACAAGGATTGGTTCTTCCTGGTCTTCTTGTTCTATCCCCTCTTCCAATGGTTAGTGGGGAAAAAGAAGATTAGTTATGCATTTTTCTTCCAATCTCGTGACTCTGCTCTCTCACTTGTTCGTTTCCCACAGGATTCCAAGGAGGAAGCTCATGAACAAAAATGGCTAGGAAAGACAAATTTTGTCGAGATCCGTTCATTTTGGCAGATTTTTAGGAGCTTTGATAGAATGTGGAGTTTTTTTATTCTTTCCCTTCAGGTGTGCACAGCGCCTAATCTGAATGCTTTTTGGAGTGCTTAATTCTTGCAATGGTTTTGCCATGGTGTTTGATGATTCTCTTCCTCCTAGGCAATGATAATTATGGCGTGCCATGATTTGGGATCTCCATTTCAATTGTTCAACACAGCAATATTTGAGGACGTTATGAGCATCTTCATTACTTCTTCAATCCTTCGACTCATACAAGGTATGGTGCTATTTTTCCATCATTCAGTATTGTGGAAAATGCTAGCATGTTAACAGATATTGTGAGAAACAATTGATGCAGTAAACTGAAAAGATCTGACACTCTAGAGAAGTTTTAGCGGATTACTGAAAGCGATTCAATGCACAATCGTAAAGATTAAATGAGGGAATAAAATTATAGGGTTTGCATTGGACCCAAAAAACATTTCTCTCATATTTTATTTCAATAGAATAAACAAAAGTGACTGATTACAATCTCTTAATATGTATTTATTATTAAAAATAAAATCACTGTATTGTCCTAATCATTGAAGATACTTCACTAACCCCTACTTAAGTGAGTCACTTGAATGCCACAACCTTTTTAACTGCAAGTATAAGTACATTCCAGCACTTTCACTGCTCTGGCATTAACCTCCTCAAGTGGGTGGAAGCTTGAGTCTGGCTGAAAAGTGGTTAATTCAGCACGTGTTTCTGGCTCAACATGTTCCATCCCTTCCTCATAAATCCATGTACATTCAGTTTGCAGGTTTTCCCTGTCAAGATAAGTCAAAAAAGGATGAATGGCCGAATGGTTGGCCTTGTGATTTCTCTCTATTATATAAACTGTACAAGGAATTCTATACATGGAAAGAGCTAAGTATATGCTACTGTTATTCCTATACAATCTGTCAAATATTAAGCTAATTACACGGAAGAGTAAATCACGTAAATAAGTATGAAACAAATATGGACAGCAAAGCCGTCCATTGATAGCCCCCCTCAAATTGAGGCGGGTTGATAGAGGCATCTCCAATAGCAGCTATTGGCAAGGCACTACCATTGGCAGTCTGAATGGCAGATTGACCAGCATAGGGCCGAACATGACATAGAGCAGTAGGAGTATTCGTCATATGATTAGAAGCACCCGAGTCTACATACCAGAGTTTAGTTGTAGTTTTACCTTGAAACCCCATTGCAGATAATGCCGAAATTAGCATTTGTTGCACCATTTCTGGTGTGCAGTAGTTTGTTGCAGGAGGTGCGAGATCAGAGGAAGCACCTGAGGAAGAGCCATGTGCTACAGAAGTTTGAAATGCTTGAGCCTGACGATTCTGGGGATGTATACGACAGTCTTTGATAATGTGACCCTTCTTCTTGCAATAAGAACAGTATTTCTTAGGACAATTAGCAGCAATATGCCCGTATTCCTTGCAGCAGAAACACTGTAAGGTGCGAGAATGAACAGGCGGTCCTCGTCGTTGAGCAGCATAAGCCACAGGAGGGAATCCGGAACTTCCAGGAGAATGTTCCAGAGAAGCTTGAGTACTGAGCCTTTGTTCTTCACGAAGTAACTCACCAAAACAAACATCAAGAGAAGGAACAGGGGAGCGATTTAGTAGAGAAGATCGAACAGATTCATACTCGGGGCGGAGTTTCATAAGAAACTGATCACGACGACGAGTCTCGTGAAGATTTTGAATAGTGGAAAGAGAGGCAACAGGAACATCCGCAGTAACCAAATCAGAATATTCGTTCCAAAGAGTCAGAAACGCTGAATAATAATCTTGGATGGAACGATTGTCATGTGAAAACAGGGCAATCGTATGTTCTAACTGAAAGCGACGAGCACCATTATCTTGATGATATACTTTCTTTAAGTAAGTCCACATGAATTGAGCGGTACGATGAGGCCGTAAGTGGGTGATAATATGTGGCTCAACTGAGCCAAGAAGCCAAGACATAATTCGAGCATCAAGTACATCCCAATCCTTGGATTTATCAGGATTAGATGCACAATCAGTGCCATCAATATGCCCCCAAAGATCTTTTCCTTTAAGAAAAAGTTCAAACTGAAATGCCCACGTAGAATAATTATTTCCCGAAAACTTAGTACATACAGGTACGGAGTCCATGTTAAAAGCCGAAAATATCAAAAAAAAATTAAATCCGAAAAGAAGATTAAATGGAACCCGAGACAAGACTAATAAATTATATCCCACGGCAATTATGGCCGACCAGGAAAAAAAACAACTGACAGAAAGAACAAACAGCCGAAAATAGCTAAAGACCGAAGAGCTAAATGACAGGCAAAAAAAAATAGTGGGACTTGAAGGAAAACCTGAGACTTGAAAACCGAAGATCTAAAGACCAAAAAAAGAAGGCAAATAGCAAATAGCTAAATGACAGGCAAAAGGAAGGCAAATAGCTAAATGACAGGCAAATAGCTAAATGACAAACTAATAATTAAATGAAATAAAGCAATTGTGGCCGACCAAAAAAAAATTTACCTGAACCTAAAGAACCAGGTTTCTTTGCAAAAGAAATAAACAATTATTTGCAACTGTGGGACCGTGGGACCAAGAACAGCAAATAAACCGAGACACTTGCAACAGCGGTGAGAGTTTCTTTGCAACCGTGGGACCGAGAACAGCAAATAAACAATTATTTGCTGCAAGCTGGATAAGATTGAGACACTTGACTGAAAAAGTGAGTGAGCACTCCGAGACCCAACACGTGACTGAGAAATAAAGACCAAAGACTGAGACCCAACATAAGCCGAAAGATACAGAACAGAACCGGGAACTGGATTTCTGAAGAGGTGCTGAAAAAAAAATTCTGAAGAGCTTCAGTTTCTGAAGAGCTGGATTTCGAAATTTTCTGAAGAGCTGGATTTCGGAAGAGGTGCTGAAAAAGAAAGTCTGAAGAGCTTCAGCGGTAGCTCGGTGAGAATTTCTGTAAAAAAAATTTCTGTAGGACCACAACAATAGAGATAGACCGAAAAGAAATTTCAAGGAAGCTCTGATACCATGTCAAAATGGATTCCAATTCGATCCATCTTTCAGAGGATTTATTCCCCTTATATAGAACATATTTACATGTCTATGTACTATCTAGTTTGAGCGGGAAAAGCAGCGCCGTATGCGGCGCCGAATGTAGCCTCCCTCTATTTAGGCTACCTATATATATAATATGAAATAAGAGATCGACTGTTTGTACGTTGACATTGGCAGCAATATCCCCATATTCCTTGCAGCAAAAACACTGCAGATTTTTAGAAGTCATAGAGAATCCTCGTCCTTGGGCAGCATAAGCCACAGTGGTTGTCCCGAAACTGCCATGAGAGTGCTCCAGAAGAACTTGATCACTAAGACGTTGTTCTTCGCGAAGTAACTCACCAAAACAAACATCAAGAGAGGGAACAGGAGATCTACTCAGTAGAAAGGAGCGAACAGATTCATATTCCGGGCGTAGTTTCATAAGAAACTGATCACGCCGGCTAGTCTCATGAAGCTTCTGAATAGTCGAAAGAGCGGCAACAGGAACATCCGCTATAACCAAATCGGTATATTCATGCCAAAGAGTCAAAAATGCCGAGTAGTAGTCTTGGATGGAAAGACTACCATGTTGAAACATGGCAATCGCATGTTCCAACTGAAAGCGACGAGCATCATTATCTTGATGATAAATCTTTTTCAAGTAATTCCACATGGATTGAGCGGAGCGATGCGCCCGCAAGTTGCTAACAATATGTGGCTCCACCGAACCAAGAAGCCAAGACATAATCCGAGCGTCAAGAACAGCCCATGAAGGAGTAGTCTTGGGTTTGTCAGAAGTAGATGGTTCGTCGACATCGGTACCGTCAATATGACCCCAAAGATCTTTTCCCTTTAGAAAAAGTTCAAACTGAAAAGCCCAAGTAGAGTAATTTTTGCCAGTAAACTTGACACACAGAGGTGCAGAGTCCATTGCAAACAAAAAAATGGAACCCGAGACAGCAAAATGGCAGAAAATAAATCGAAATAAAAGGAGGTAATAAACTGGTAACGAAAAAGATCACAAAAGCCAAGAAAAAAAATGCCACGAGTGTTCTGCAATTGCCACAAAGATACAGACTTCCAAAAAAAATTCAAACCAAACAGAGGTGCCGAAAATACCAGAAACTTGCGCTGAAAGCCAGGAAGGAGCAGAAGAGTGCATGGAAACAAGAACCGAACCCAAGAGATGCAGCAGAAGGTGCCGAAATCAAGCACAGAACTAAAAAACAGCAAGGCCGAAATCCCCAAGACTGAAACAGACCCAGTCGAGAAACACCAAACCAGAGACAGAAGGTGCCGAAAACACCAAATGGAACAGACCCAGCCGAGAAACACCAAACCAGAGACAGAAGGTGCCGAAAACTCCAAATGAAACAGACCTAGCCGAGAAACACCAAACCAGAAAGCAGAGAGGAAAAAAAAAAAGATTGGGACGTCGGGGCACCACAAAAGAAATACTGAAACACAAGAGAAGCCGAGACCAAAAAAATTCGAGAGAGACAAGAATCTTAGGCTCTGATACCATGTCAAGATAAGTCAAAAAAGGATGAATGGCCGAATGGTTGGCCTTGTGATTTCTCTCTATTATATAAACTGTACAAGGAATTCTATACATGGAAAGAGCTAAGTATATGCTACTATTATTCCTATACAATCTGTCAAATATTAACCTAATTACACGGAAGAGTAAATCACGTAAATAATTATGAAACAAATATGGAAATAAATATGGACAGCAAAGCTGTCCATTGACATTCCCAACCACTTCTCCAAGAATCCATGCTAGTATAAGGATCCCTTTTTTAAATTCAGTTGTAGGTTTTCTCAACCAAACAGATCTGATGCAAGAAAATATATGCCAAACTACCTTGCCTTTATTTTATTGTTAGTTGCAATGGCAGCTTGCACTTTATAGAAGGTCAGAGGTTTTGGTTGGAAAGTATTGGTTTTTATATGAAAGAATTAGGTCAGAAAATGCTAGAGTGATGGCTAATTCAATAGTCAGATTATGACTTACTTGGAATGTAGAACCAGGATGCCTATAATTTCACAATGCCTTTCCCCAAATATTTTCATAAATTTTACTAGCAAAGGAAGCAATGCGTTTAACTCTTTTTTTGCTCCCTGGCTTTTTAGGTGTTTGCAGTTCCAAAGTTAGGGTCTCCCAAATCTCTTTCAGTATCTTGTTGCAAATTTTTGGAGGTTTAATTTAACTTAATATACCTACTTGCTTCATCACCTATCATAAATTGGTATTTTAGGACCATTATGAAAAGCCTTGTGGAGTTATGTGGATATATTTTTTGGGTTTGTTAGATGTTTTCTTATGTTATCTCAATTCTCAACTAATACTTTTTGATATTGAAATTAGATAAATAATTGAACAACACTTCTAGTACCAACGAATCTGCTCTACATATTAGTAGTACTTTGGCAAAAATCATATTTCACGTAATTTCCTTTGTTTCGCCAAGTTAACTTTTGGTCTTTTTAAAATGAATAATTTTGTAATGAGCCACTCATTTTTGTCTGTTTCCCAGTTTGTCATACAATATAGTCCTTCAATATTGTTTCAGTAGCATAGCTCCCTCCCTCTGTAGTACCCCTAAATGGTCAGGAATTTGTGCATGTTCTTGTATAAATTTGTAGATTGTAAGGAATGTAGAGTATAGGGATGCAAGCGTGCCTCATTCTCAATGTTTTTCAGTAGGGAGTACGAAAAATTTGGTATCAGAAGTCATGATATGATTCTATAGACTTAACAATTGAGTGTTTGACCTTGACTTAGGAGCAGTGAGAGTTTGTACTTGGCATTAGTTAATCAATTATTTTGATAGATAAGTAAGGGTTGTAGTACGAAATGATTCTTGTGTATGTTTTGGATTAAATTTGGTGGTTTGGCATGATGTACCAAGCTGAGCTTGTTGCTCAATGATGGTTGCACTCTTTCACTCAGCGTTACCAGGCCAGGACACGACTCCCTCTCCATTTATATTTGTATATCAACTGTTTCGAGTAATTTTGCCTTCTCATCTGATTAAAAAGTCGAGTAACTAGAATGCTCTCCGTACACTCTCTTGGTATCTGCATGCATGCAACCTACTCTCACTCCGGCGCCCCTCGCCGGAGTTGATTTCTCCCTTCCCTCCCTATAATCCTCCCCCCTTGCTCATCTTTTCCCTTATCTTTCTTCTCTCCCCCTCTCTCTTTCTACCTTGTTTTTTCTGCAATGGAGAGCTTTAGGCATTTTTCAGTGGAGTCCAAAACTTTTTTCTTCTCAAAGGAACTGCAGCGCTTCGAGGACAAAGAAGCGATTTTGGCCCTCACGGCTGAGGAGAAGGAAAGGAAAATGGCGATGATAGCCAAACTGGAAAAAATCACGCTTTTGGAGGAGATATCCTGGAGACAAAAATCACGAGCCCTTTGGTTGAAAGAAGGGGACAAGTGCACTAAATTCTTCCACCGTGTCGCCAACTCTCATAGACGAACCAACGCCATTGAGGTTCTGCACTCCGATGGGAGGATTATCACCAACAAGGTAGCCATCAAGGAACGCATTGTGCACTTTTACGATCAGCTGCTTAAAGAGCAACATTCGTGGCGGCCTAAGGTAGATGGGTTGACTTTTGACTCTATTGATGCAACAAGTGCAGCGTGGTTAGAAAGGCAGTTTGAAGAGGAGGAAGCGCTTAAAGTTCTAAAAGGGATGGAAAAAGACAAGGCCCCAGGCCCTGACGGTTTCACTATGGCTTTCTTTCAAGCTAGCTGGGACACCGTCAAAGAGGACATTATGAAGGTATTTTTCGAATTTCACTCTTTCTTGAAATTCGAAAAAAGTCTCAACGCCTCCTTTATCACCCTTATTCCGAAAAGGGCAAGCTCGGTAGAGGTGCAAGATTTTCGCCCAATTAGCTTGGTGAGTGGGGTTTACAAAATTATTTCCAAGGTGTTAGCCCAGCGGATGAGCACCGTTATGGGAAAGATCATATCGAAGTCCCAAAACGCCTTTGTGAAAGGGAGGCAAATTCTTGACTCCGTTCTTATTGCCAACAAATGTCTAGAAAGTCGGGTCAAAACTGGCATTCCGGGTATCTTGTGCAAGCTGGATATGGAGAAAGCTTTTGATCATGTAAACTGGGACTTTTTGATACACATAATTGGCAGGTACAGATTTGGGGAAAGGTGGTGCCAATGGATGAAACATTGTATAACAACTATCAGATTTTCCGTTTTGGTGAATGGCACTCCCGAAGGCTTCTTCAATAGCTCCCGGGGCCTGCGGCAAGGAGATCCTTTATCACTTCTTCTTTTCATCTTAGTAATGGATGTCTTAAACAGAATGTTACACAGAATGGTGGAGGGTGGTCACATCTCGGGTTTCTCAGTGGGCGGCTCCACCAATGGTAATCTCTCAATTTTCCATCTTCTCTTTGCCGACTACACGTTGATCTTTTGCGAGCCAGACCCTGATCAGATCTGCTCCCTAAGGGCCCTATTGCTTTGTTTCGAAGCCGTCTCCAGACTCAAGGTCAATCTTGCAAAATCTGAGATGGTTCAAGTCGGTGAGGTCGAAAATCTAAGTGAATTGGCTGATTTTCTGGGCTGCAAGGTGTCATCCTTGCCTAAGAAATATCTAGGTCTCCCTTTGGGGACCTCTCACAAATCCAAGTCTATGTGGGATGGGGTGGTCGAGAAAATTGAACGTAAACTTGCGAGTTGGAAATGACTTTTCCTATCCAAAGGTGGCATAGTCACTCTTATTAAGAGAACTCTATCTAATCTCCCCACATATTTCCTCTCCCTTTTCCCCTTGCCTGCAGGTGTGGCGCATAGACTGGAGAAGACCTTCCGTGATTTCCTATGTGGTAGTTTGGAGGATGTGAAAAAATTCCACTTGATTAAATGGGAAAAAGTATGCACACCAATGGAAAATGGTGAATTGGGGCTCCGCAACTTGAGAATCCTCAACAAGGCACTACTTGGTAAATGGCTATGGAGATATCATAGGGAACGAGACGCCCTTTGGAGAGAAATTATCG
Organism: Carya illinoinensis; assembly: GCF_018687715.1. Lineage (NCBI taxonomy): Eukaryota > Viridiplantae > Streptophyta > Magnoliopsida > Fagales > Juglandaceae > Carya > Carya illinoinensis. Next base: position 21,289,155 of record NC_056763.1, read on the forward strand.
ACAGCAAATATGAGAGCTTGAGTGGAGGTTGGTGTTCCAACGCAGTAAGAGGGGCTTATGGCGTAGGTGTGTGGAAATTCATACACAACGGTTGGGAAGTCTTTTTTGCTAATTGCAGATTGGTGGTGGGAAGGGGCAATCAAGTTAGCTTTTGGCACGACACTTGGTGTGGTGAGATTGCTTTGAAGATCGCTTTTCCTTCCCTATACAGGATTGCATTTGATAAGGAGGCCACAGTTACTGATAATTCCAACAACTCCTCCACCTTCACGCATTGGTCAGTAAAATTCACCCGAGCGGCACAAGATTGGAAATTGGGAGACATTGCTGATTTTTACAGCGTGTTACAAGTGTCGAATCTACATGCTGATGGAGAAAGATCATCTCCTTTGATCACCCACAGGAAATAAGCGTTTCTCAATACGTTCCTTTTACAAGGTACTCTCGGCACACCCCTCCACTGCATTCCCTTGGAAGAGCATTTGGAGGACTAAGGCGCCTTTAAAAGTGGCCTTCTTCGTAAGGCTAGCATCCCATGAGACTATACTGACTATTGATAAACTGAAAAGACGTGGCCTCTACCTAACGGATTGGTGCTTTATGTGCAAACACAATAGTGAGACAACGGATCATCTACTTCTTCATTGTGAAGCTGTCACGGCATTGTGGGATGACATCTTTACAAGACTAGGCTTGGCATGGGTAATGCCTAGAAAGGTGGTTGATCTTTTGGCTTGTTGGAGAGGAATCCGGGGCAAGGGGCAGATTGCAGATATTTGGAAAATGGTGCCACTTTGCCTAATGTGGTGCACATGGACCGAGAGGAACAGTCGCTGTTTCGAGGATAAGGAGCAATCTCCGGAAGGCTTTAGGGATTTCTTTTACCATACTTTAGTCTTATAGGCATCCTTTATTGTATTGAATGGCACTTCTTTTACTGAACTTTACGCTGCTCTTCGCAGCTCTTAGCCTGTAGCAAGGCTCTTTGTATACCCCCTGTGTACTGTTGAGGAATGTGGAGTCTGGTCCACACCGCTCGAGCGGAGGCATTGGCCGCTCGAGCGAAGTCAGGCAGAGTCGAACGCTCGATGTTGGCTCGACAGTGAGCTCGAGCAGGAGGAGTTCGCTCGAGCGGAGGCATTGGCCGCTCGAGCGAAATCAGGCAGAGTCGAACGCTCGACGTCAGCTCGACAGTGGGCTCGAGCGGGATGCGGAAGGGAAGTTCGCTCGACGCGCGCTCGACACGCCGCTCGAGCGAACATACGATTTAGGGATTCTGCCGTTTGAACTATAAATCTGATTTTTGCCTCTTAAGTCTGTAACAGAGCAGCTACGAAAACACTGTGGATGAACAGTGTTGTGACCCATCTTGTAGTGTGATTCCTCAATAATAAAAATCCTCTGCAGCTCCCGTGGACGTAGGCAATTTGCCGAACCACGTACATCTTGTGTCGTGTGTGATTGCGTGTGTGATCGTTTTCTCATTCGGTGTTATTTTTCAATTCATTGTCATCGTTTTTCACAACAATTGGTATCAAGAGCCAAGGTTCGGGTCTGAGGAGAAACGATGGCTGGAGATGAATTGAAGGTATCGGGGATCGAGAAGTTTGATGGCACGGATTTTGGATACTGGAGGATGCAGATAGAGGACTACCTCTATGGGAAGAAACTCCATCTTCCACTATTGGGGCAGCAACCGGAAAAGATGGATGATGCTAGTTGGAATCTGTTGGATCGACAGGTTCTGGGGGTTATTCGATTAACCCTGTCGAGATCCGTTGCACACAACGTCATCAAGGAGAAGACGACGGCGGATCTCATGGCGGCTTTGTCAGGTATGTATGAAAAGCCGTCAGCGAATAACAAGGTACATCTGATGAAAAAGTTATTCAATTTGAAAATGGCAGATAGTACGTCTGTTGCACAACATCTGAATGATTTTAATACTATCACAAATCAATTGTCGTCTGTTGAAATTGAATTTGATGATGAGATACGTGCACTGATACTATTGGCTTCATTGCCAAATAGTTGGGAAGCCATGAGAATGGCTGTTAGTAATTCTGCTGGTAAAAATAAACTGAAGTATGATGATATTCGTGATTTGATTTTGGCTGAGGAGGTGCGCAGGAAAGATTCAGGCGAGACCTCGGGTTTGAGTTTAGCCCTGAATGTTGAATCTCGAGGGAGATCACATGACAGGAATTCAAACAGAGGAAGATCAAAATCAAAGTATAGGGGCAAGAGCAAGTCGAGGCCTGGTCAGCAGGCAACTTGCTGGAATTGTGGCAAAGCTGGCCACATAAAGAAAAACTGCAAAAACCCCAAGAAGACGGAGAATGATAGTGCTAATGTGGTAACTGAAGAAGTACAGGATGCACTATTGCTTGCAGTTCATAGTCCAGTTGATGACTGGATACTGGATTCAGGGGCTTCCTTCCATACATCTTCCCACCGGGAACTAATGAGGAATTATGTTGCAGGTGATTTTGGGAAGGTATATTTGGCTGATGGTGAGGCTTTGAACGTAGTGGGGATGGGAGACATTGACATTGCACTCCCTGGCAAGAGCAAATGGACCTTGCAAAAGGTCAGGCACATTCCTGAGTTGAAGAAGAACCTCATTTCTGTTGGGCAGCTTGATGAGTGTGGTCATTCAGTGGTGTTCTCAGATAGCACCTGGAAGGTCACAAAAGGGGCATTGGTACTAGCTCGGGGTAAGAAAACTGGTACACTTTATATGACTACTGGTTTAATTGACACTATTGCTACTACCGTTGCAGAGAGCACAGCAGATTTGTGGCATTGTAGGCTTGGCCATATGAGTCAGAAGGGCATGACGGAACTTCTGTCTAGAGGCAAGCTACCAGAACTGAAGACAGTTGATCTCGGTATGTGTGAGAGTTGTGTTATGGGGAAGCAAAAGAAGGTCAGCTTCTTGAAAAGTGGCAGAACGCCAAAGACAGGAAGACTTGATCTTGTGCACACAGATGTGTGGGGTCCTTCTCCAGTTGCATCTCTTGGAGGTTCTCGCTACTATGTTACGTTCATTGATGACCATAGTAGAAAGGTATGGATTTATTTTTTGAAACATAAATCTGAAGTATTTGATGTTTTCAAAACTTGGAAAGCCATGGTTGAGACAGAGACAGGCTTGAAACTGAAGTGTTTGAGGTCTGACAATGGTGGTGAGTATGTTGATGGCGGGTTCAAGGAGTACTGTGCAGCTCAGGGTATCAGAATGGAGAAGACCATTCCTGGGACACCACAGCAAAATGGAGTTGCTGAGCGTATGAACAGGACCATTAATGAGCGTGCTAGAAGCATGAGGTTGCACGCTGGACTACCACCCACTTTCTGGGCAGATGCAGTCAGCACTGCCGTTTATTTGATAAACAGAGGGCCATCAGTTCCACTGGATTGTGGATTGCCTGAGGAGGTTTGGAGCGGGAAAGAGGTTAAGTTTTCTCACCTTAAAACCTTTGGTTGTCTTTCTTATGTGCTTGTTGATTCTGATGCTCGCAGTAAACTTGAGGCTAAGTCAAAGAAATGCTATTTCATTGGCTATGGAGACGAGGCATTTGGCTATCGTTTTTGGGATGATCAGGGTCGGAAAATCATAAGAAGCAGGAATGTAATTTTCAATGAGAAAATGATGTACAAGGATAAGTCGAGTACAGTTCCTGCAGTAGCTCCTCAGGAGTCTGAGTTTGTAGGATTGGATGACCTACCAGAGGTCACAGTGCAGTGTAGAAATGAGAGTGACGGGGAGAGTGGGTCCAGTACACCCATTCCTATTATTCCGCAGGCAGTTTCAGAACCGTCTACTCCTACAGTTGCAGTTCGCAGGTCAGTTAGGACTATACGTCCCCCACAGCGTTTCTCACCTACTTTGAATTACATTCTGTTGACAGATGGTGGAGAACCGCAGAGTTATGAAGAAACCTTGCAAGATGAGAATTCTAGCAAGTGGGAGCTGGCCATGAAAGACGAGATGGATTCCTTGCTAGGGAATCAGACATGGGAGTTGACAGAACTTCCATCAGGGAAGAAGGCATTACACAACAAGTGGGTGTACCGGGTGAAAACTGAGCATGATGGCAGTAAGAGGTACAAGGCTAGACTTGTTGTAAAAGGCTTTCAGCAGAAGCAGGGTATTGACTACTCTGAGATCTTTTCTCCTGTGGTAAAGATCACAACTATCAGGATGGTACTGGCTATGGTTGCCACTGAAGATCTATTTCTTGAGCAGTTAGATGTGAAGACAGCTTTTCTTCATGGAGACCTTGAAGAAGACATCTACATGCACCAGCCTGAGGGGTTTGTGGTACAGGGAAAGGAAGGTTCAGTTTGCAGACTGAAGAAGAGCTTGTATGGCCTGAAACAAGCTCCTAGACAGTGGTACAAGAAATTTGACAACTTTATGCACAGTGCAGGGTATATTAGATGTCAGGCAGATCACTGTTGCTATGTCAGGCATTTTGGCAATTCTTATATTATTTTGTTGTTGTATGTGGATGACATGCTTATTGCAGGGGCTAGTATTGATGAGATCAATAATCTGAAGAAGCAGATGTCAGAGCACTTTGCAATGAAGGATTTGGGAGCTGCAAAGCAAATCCTTGGCATGAGAATTGTCAGAGACAGAGTCAGAGGTACGTTGAGACTCTCACAGGCTGAGTATGTGAAAAAGGTACTCAGCAGGTTCAACATGGACAAGGCCAAACCAGTTGGCACACCCTTGGGAAGTCACTTCAGACTCAGCAAGAATCAGTCACCAGAGTCAGAGGAGGAACGAGATTACATGAGTAAGGTTCCTTATGCCTCAGCCATTGGTTCACTTATGTATGCTATGGTTTGTACAAGACCGGATATTGCCCATGCAGTGGGAGTTGTGAGTAGATACATGAGTAACCCAGGAAAGCAACATTGGGAAGCAGTGAAGTGGATTTTGAGGTACCTAAAGGGTTCCTCAGAAACCTGTTTATGTTTCTCTGGAGAGAGCTTGGAGGTGCAGGGCTATGTTGATGCTGATTTAGCTGGAGATATTGACAGCAGAAAGAGTACCACGGGCTTTGTTTATACACTTGGTGGTACTGCAGTGTCATGGGGTTCTAATTTACAGAAAACAGTTTCTTTGTCTACAACAGAAGCTGAGTATATTGCAGTGTCAGAGGCTGCAAAGGAGATGGTATGGCTACAAGGCTTCTTGGAAGAATTGGGTAAGAAGAATCAGAAAGGCACTCTCTACAGTGACAGTCAGAGTGCCATATTCCTTGCCAAGAATCCAGCATTCCATTCCAGGACCAAGCACATTCAGATCAGGTACCACTTCATACGGTCATTGTTAGATGACGGACAGTTGTTACTTGAAAAGATATGTGGAAGCAAGAACCCTGCTGATATGTTGACAAAGGGTGTTACGCTTGAGAAACTGAAGTTGTGCGCAACTTCAGTTGGTCTTCTAGAATGAAGACAGGAGCAGTGAGTTGCAGAGGTGGAGGATATCATGTTTGAGGAAGACGGAGATACAGCGAGTGTACCAGTCTCCAAGTGGGAGAATTGTTGAGGAATGTGGAGTCTGGTCCACACCGCTCGAGCGGAGGCATTGGCCGCTCGAGCGAAGTCAGGCAGAGTCGAACGCTCGATGTTGGCTCGACAGTGAGCTCGAGCAGGAGGAGTTCGCTCGAGCGGAGGCATTGGCCGCTCGAGCGAAATCAGGCAGAGTCGAACGCTCGACGTCAGCTCGACAGTGGGCTCGAGCGGGATGCGGAAGGGAAGTTCGCTCGACGCGCGCTCGACACGCCGCTCGAGCGAACATACGATTTAGGGATTCCGCCGTTTGAACTATAAATCTGATTTTTGCCTCTTAAGTCTGTAACAGAGCAGCTACGAAAACACTGTGGATGAACAGTGTTGTGACCCATCTTGTAGTGTGATTCCTCAATAATAAAAATCCTCTGCAGCTCCCGTGGACGTAGGCAATTTGCCGAACCACGTACATCTTGTGTCGTGTGTGATTGCGTGTGTGATCGTTTTCTCATTCGGTGTTATTTTTCAATTCATTGTCATCGTTTTTCACAACAGTGTACTTGGGCCTTGCCCTTTCTTTTTCTAATATATTTCTTCTTACTTATCAAAAAAATATATATATTTGTATATCAAACAAAAGTTATTTTGTGCTTGCAGCAATTCTTGACATAGCATTTACGTGGAAAGCTAGAGGCACAATGGAATTCTCCCAAAAGATGAAACTTTTGATGAGGATGGCTGTTGCAGTGATATGGACTATTGTTCTTCCTGTATGCTATGCTAAATCGAGAAGAAAATATACTTGTTATTCTGCACAATATGGGAGCTGGCTTGGAGAATGGTGCTTTTCTTCTTATATGGTTGCTGCTGCAATTTACTTGATAACAAATGCAGTTGACACAGTGTTATTTTTCGTTCCTGTTGTGAGCAAGTATATTGAGGTCTCCCATTGGCGGATATGGATAATTTTATCATGGTGGACACAGGTAAGTTCATTATAGAGCTTAGTAATTCTTTCAAAGGACCCTTCTGGTCAATCTTTTATAAATTTCGCTTCAGTTATTGAATCCGGCATTTTATAGAATGTATATAAGTTGTGCTGGAGTTATTAAGCAGTGTTTCCCTAAATTTGTCTAATAATTATCACATGAGCAAGCAACACTGAATTTGCTCAGAAAATAAAAAGACTCATTCATATCAAAGACACTGGTGCATTTTTTTTTTTTTAAGAAATGAAAAAAGCGAATTTCAAGTTGTTGAATACATAATTAAGATTCGTGTGTAATTGAAAAAACCATTGTTGGGGGAGGGGGGGTGGGTTGGGGAGCAGAGTGCTAGCACATGGTTGAACTAAGAACTATTCTGCAGTATTCTAATGCTTTTATTTTTGTTATTAGTAGATATCATATTTGTATTTCTCAAGTTCATACCGTAGAAGATAAAGGAAAAAAGGAGCAAAAAGAAGATTACTAAAGTAGATAGACTTTAGTACTTGAAAAAAAATTGTCAGTTCTTAGTATCAAGAACCTCTAGAAGAAATTAATTGTAGACCAAAGAAATTCGATAATTGATTCTATTCTTAGTATTGAAATAAAAGTTCCACCTTTTATTAGGAAAAGGTTTCGTTATATTTATGGCAAATTAAACGCCTTTTTGGTGAACATGAGAAGTACTTGAAAAATTAAACACCATTATAAGTTGTTCCAACATCAATTTTTATTTTCAATGCTTATGGATTTCTTGATTTTGGAGCCAGACATGTAATTAATATTGACAGTGTCATAAATCACCAAGGCTATTGAAATGATAATTGTGGTAAAAAAAATGCAACATGTTGAATGGCTCATGGAGTAGACATATGAGTGAGTAGTATGAAATATATGTTAACATCCATAGAGTGATAATTCTGGTGTGCTAGAAGACAGTTTGACAAGTTGATGGATCTATATCTTTTACATTGTATATTAATTGTGGGAAGCCATGTTCTGTTAATTAATATAGACTAACAAAAATCAAAAGATGAGATTGCTTCGTTTTGATATAAAATAGTATAGTTTAAGGATTCATTGCCATGTCTTTTACTACAGTTAGTATTGTATGCATCAATATGTATTCCATACACTTATTTGTTATAGCTTGTAATTATTACCTTCTTAGCATAAATTTGTGAAACTACTAATTTCAAAGTTTGCTGCCTGCATTCCAAAGGATTCAGTTGTCAGGAGACCACTAAAAGTTGATGCCCTGTGTCCAAAAACCATTGCAATGGGTGGTCGTAAGACAACAGTGATTGGATCATGATCAGTGGCAATTATTTTTCACACTATGAGAATAGGATCTTTAATGCTAGAACTTTTGTGCCTTTAATATAATAGGATTGCTATTTTAATTGTTGTTCTGGATTCTTCATCGTACTTTCTTTAACATGCAATATGGCAGGAGGATAGCACAACATATATCTGGTTGTTGGCACACGTACCTCTTATTCTGACTTGCCTTTCTCTAGAGAAATTTCAGGATAAGGGGAATTGGCAACCATAGGGAGTGTTGTTCCTATATGTAATATAGTTAAATTATTTATGGTACTAGACGGTTTTTTTTTCTCCATCATGATTGTATGACCCATCATGGCTGTATGATGTTTATAAGTTATTTTATATTTCATTATATTGAAGCTCATTTTGTGTTTTTGAATATTTTTTTATAAATCTTGTTTCATCATGCAGCCTAGAATCTATGTTGGACGTGGAATGCAAGAAAGCCAAGTTTCTGTGTTGAAGTATCTCCTGCATCACTATACTACAATTTTGTTGCAGTGTATTAATTCTTCCTAATATCTTTTTCCTACCACGTAGGTACACCTTGTTTTGGATACTAGTACTGTTAAGCAAATTTTTGTTCAGCTACTATTTTGAGGTAAGTATCAACGTAACATTTACTTATAAAAAAAAAGAATCAATGTAACATTTGTCTCTATTCAGGATGAAAATACATTTCTGTGGTTTCTAATGTTTCTTGTGAGATCATTGGAGCTTTATCCATCTTATACAGTGGCTCATATTTGTTTGGCTGTATTCACATCTTTGTTTACTTAGATGATATGCAAACCCTTCACTCATGAAGTAATCAGTTCCATCTATGTTGCATTCATTGACTCCAGTACAAGTTCATGGGAAAAATTGTCATGTTTATGTCAGAGATCATCAATACCATAACTTAATTCTACTAGGAACTTTTCCTAGAATGAGTATTAAGCACAGCACACATTAATAGCTACCCCTAATAGTAGTTCCTTGCCTTGTACACCTGGAACTCCACGCGGATCATGTCGGTGCAGATTAGAAGAGATTACCAGAATAAGTCTTTAAAACTAAGGTATTTGGAACACTGAAACCATCTGTTCCAAAAAGGCATCAGCTGTCAGAAACTGGGCCAATAGTGTAAATCAATCATATATGAACAATTTCAAATATTTTCAAAACTACCCTATGTTTTATCTAAAAAACTAGACGCCTCTTTCATTTTTATTCGAAAGACGTTACATTAATGATGTCCCTTGAGAAGCAGTTGGATGAGCTAAACAGTACTGACAATATGGCACAGGAGAAGCTTGCACTGCGTACCACACAGTCACAATTTTAAGCTTCCAAATCAAGATGAATATATTTCTAGGTCTTGTTCATTTGTAGAAGTCAAGTTGATATGTCAGTGTACAAAAGTACACAAGTTTCTGGTGCTGCAGTCATTGTATGGTTGGAGAAGAAACTTCCTTTTTGGAAGCCTAAGATTATGGAAGAGAAAGCAAGAAGCTTTTTTGGTCGACAAACAAGTATTCATGGTAATTAACTAGTTAAATACCATGCTATCCTTTTTGGTATCCATGGTATCGAAGACAAGGAGCATTCATTGGAGAAACTCAAAAGTTTCTTTCTCAACACATTGGTTCTTTGGGCAATAGCTTTAGAGTATAATGGACTCAATTTTCATGATTTCTACATATTCATTTCTTCTTCCTAATAAGGTGTCTTCTTTTGTATAAGTCCCATGTACTTGGGCTACACCTATTTCTCTATTGATATAAATAAAATTCCTTTACTTATAAAAAAAATTATTTTATATCACTTTATATTGCTTTATAATATGATGTCGAGGCTATTTTCATAAGTACAGTTGCTAGTTGTGGGCCATAGTCGTAGGCTTTGGGTTTTATTTTTATCAATAAACGAATCTTATTTACTATATGAGTGAGAATGTCTACCAGACCAAGCAGTTCTGATAATATTCTTAGTAGTGTATGAGTGTGCCATCGTACTTCAGAATTGAATAACAAAAATTGAGTCCTTTGCTTTGTGGAAGACTTGTGTAACCAAGTGCTTCCTTCCTTTGTCTCTATTTCTTGGTCTTCACAAATCTAGAGAAATAATTGGTTTCTTCTCTCTTCCCTTTCAACCCCATACAGTATCATTTCTCTCATACCTTTTGAAACAAGTAACCTAAGTTTTTTTTCCACCTTCTGAGGACAACTAAACCCTGCAAAGCTACCAAAAAATCCCTTATCTGTTGCTTCCAGGAAATTTTCCGCTTCCAGTTTTCTCTAAAACCACAACCTATCACCTATTAGTACATAAGACAACCGTCAAATGAATTGTAAAAAGGATTGCCTACATCAGTTCAATGACGTCATTTTTTAGAAATTGGATCACACAATATTTGAGATGCACTAGAGTAGGCTGTTCTTATGGCAGAGGGCATTCTTATTTGATATTCATGGGGAGGGGGGGGGGGGGGGGGGGGGGGGGGGGGGGGGGGATGTTTTGCGATGGCAGGTTGGTTAGATTGTTACTAAACCTTGTTTCATGAAGACAAAGCATTTAGAGATAAACAAATCTCATTATTAGGAACAGGCCATAAGCATCAGTATCTAAAACATGGTCATGTTACATGGGGTCAGAAAACATGAACAAAGTTGCAATTATTTAGAAACATGTTATGAAAATGATATTTTTATTCCAAATTTGGATATAATCTATGGTAGATAACGACAAAGAAGCAAATTTTTGTTTCTATTTGGTGAACTATGTGAGAAAAATCATTATGGTATACTTAATTTTGTCTTCTACAAACCTCAATTAGCACTTTAGCTATTGGCTGAACAAGTAAGAGCATCAGCATGGGACTAGTTTCTTTTTCATATCCGAGTTTTAAATATTATCCTTTCTCACACCCTATTGCACAATTTATCATGGTCTTGACTTCTTTATGAAAAATCAATTGAATATAGAACACTTTTTGTAGACTCCAAAACTTGTAATTTCATTTTGTAAGTGAATAATATTTAGATTGTGTAGTCTAGATCATCACTACAGAACTAGTCCATTGTGACAATGCTGTGATGAACAAGCTGGTCATTGCTACTGGGTTATAACTAGGAGAGACTTCTGGTGGGGATAGGGGAGCAATCTTGGGGTAATTTAATTTAGCTAAGCTTTAAAGTTTATCTATGTTTATTATGAGTGTTGGATGCATATCCCAAGAGTTCTCTTTATTGCAGGAATTGACCCAGCTTATTGGGGTTACTTCTTGTTTATATCTTTGTAGCTAGCCAAGCTTTTGCTTCTTTTTCATTCCATTTTGTTGTCAGTATTCTCTTAAAACAATGACACAAGTAAGTTAGGGTTGACCAAGCAACTTTGGGTTTAGTTGATGCAGTTGTTGTGAGTATTCATACTTAAACTACAATGTTTGTATCTCAGGCTCCACTGCTTTTTATTTTTTAACCTTATGGGAAACCACAGAAAATGAGGCAAAATTATATCTGCAAGCTTTTGATATATGGTCCAAATGAATTTTTGGGATCTCCTCCACTGCTTTACTTGGTTAATGTTACTGCACATTAGTTGGATTTAGTGTGCAAACTAGTAATATATTATATTTTTCACTTCAACCACATTTAGAAGCATACTCGTGCAAGTCGACTTTCTGAAGTTATTACCGATGTGAAAATGCAGATAAAACCACTCATGGCTCCGACAAAACAAATCATGAAAATTGGCATGAAAAGTTATGAATGGCATGAGCTCTTTCCAAAAGGTAGGTTTTCTACACTATGTGCTTGGAGGAGTTCCAATTTTAATACTACTGATGTCAGCTCTCTGATAAAAAAATTTTCTCCTGTTGCAGTCAAAAGTAATGCTGGTGCAATTGTTGCTGTATGGGCTCCTATAATAGTTGTGAGTTTTGATTACAATGTCTGCAACAGTACTTATGATGGTCAACCTTTAGAAGTTTGAGCAGGACACAAGCTCATAGTAAAAAATAACCAAGGCTTAAAGTAATAAATCAACCAACTGGACGATAACAATGACAACAAAAATAGTTGCAACAACAACAACAAAAATAATGAAGAATCACAGAAACAAAACTCTTCCTAAAATAAGAATAACGGATGTGGCTTCTTCCAATTACACATTTTCTGCCATCGAGTATTTTCATTCCTTTTTGATTCTAAAGAAATCATAGGCTATGATTGGTAGTCGTTTTCGAGAAATGTTTTTGTTTTTGGGACTTGTAGCACCTGAGAAATTACTATAGGACTCCAACTTGCGTGGTGGTGGAGATCCCCAACCGCACCAGCCATCCATGCCTGTGGTGAGAATGGAGTGGGAGGAATCATCCCCTCCCTCCCCACATGATGGGTAGAGGGGGGACTCCCTAATCCCACATGAGAAAAGTCGAGGGAGATCCCCACCACTCATTCAGATGGGGGATCTCCCCCAAACCCCACCCACAAAGTGTTATTAGTGGATTATATTTATTTAAACTAATTCCTATGTTTATCTATGTATTTCGGGTATAGACAGATTTGTACGGCTGTATAGGATTTATAGGACTTGTAATTTGAATATTTAGATTGGGTAGATAAGTATGGGAAACATATCTTATCCAAGATTTGAATCCCTTTAAGATAGGAAGTCAAATTTCGAATTTCCTATCTATGTAATCTATTTTTTGCTATTTATGAATGAGAAGAAAGAGGAGGAGATCATTCAGCAAAAGAAAATTGTTATGGTATCATAGCAAGGTTCAGAATCCTAGGTTTTTCTGATTCTAAGATTTTTTTTTTTTTTTTTTTTTGGCTAGGGTTTTTCTGTTTTTAGAGTTGCAGCTATTTTTTTTCTCTAGTCTCAAGGGTTGCGGCTAGGGTTTCTTGTCTATCATGTCATTTGAAATTAGAGTTTCTCTTCTAGTTTGATTCAATGGAAAGAATTATGCTATGTGGTCTTTTCAGTTTCAACTTTTGGTGAAAGGGAAGGAACTTTGGGGTCACATTAATGGGAGTAGTGTGGCACCAGAGGACAAAGATCAGCAAACTTCTTGGGAAAGCAAGGATGCCCGAGTCATGTCTTGGATTCTTGGATCTATTGATCCCCATATTATCTTGAAATTACGCTCTTCAATAATGCTCGTGATATGTGGAATCATCTCAAGCAGCTGTATACTCAGAATAATGCAGCTAGGAGATTTCAACTTGAACTAGAGATGTCGAATTTCTCTCAAGGAGCTCTCTTTATGTAGGAGTTTTATTCTGGTTTTTGTAACTTGTGGGCTGAGTATACAGATATTGTATACACATCAATTCCAGCAACAAGTTTGGCCGATATCCAATCTATTCATGAAGCAAGTATGCGGGCACAGTTTCTTATGAAACTAAGGCCTGAATTTGAATTTATTCGTGCTAATCTGATGAACTGAGATCCTGTGCCTCCACTCGATATGTGTTTGGGAGAGATATTTTGAGATGAGCAAAGATTGATGACTCAAACAGCCACGGAACAAGCTACTCCAGCTCCTGTGGCATATGCAGCTCAAGGAAAAACCAAAGGAAGGGATTTGAGCACTACTAAATACTATAGTTGCAAAGCTTATGGGCATATCGCTGCAAATTGCTCTAAGAAAACTTGCAACTATTGCAAGAAGCAAGGACATATCATCAAGGATTGCCCGATATGTCCTCCACGTCGCCAAGAAACTGCTTATTCAGCTGCTGCTGAGGCTACTAGTGCTGCTAGTTCTACCTTGGCCACTTCCTCTCATGTTCCAACTTCCACTTCTCAAAGTCCCACCTCTATTACACACCAGAAATGGTACAACAAATGATCATCTCATCTCTTGCAGTTTTTGATATTTTAGGTAAAACCAAATCTGCCTATAAACCTTGGTATTTTGATTCCGGTGCCACCAACCATATGACAAGTGCCTCTCACTCTCTTGTTAATGTCTCACAGTATGCTGGTCCACTTAAAATTCACACGGCAGATGGTAGTGCCCTACCTATCACTGCCATAGGTGATATTTCACATCCTTGAAAAATGTTTTGATGTCTCCTTCATTAAATACCAATCTGATTTCTATTGGCCAATTAGTTGACAGCAATTGTAGAGTCAATCACTTCTTCTGGTTGTCTTGTCCAAGATTAGGTGACCGGGAAGATGATCGCGAGGGGTCCTAAAGAGGGTCAGCTGTTTCCTTTATGTTTAGATTCAAAATCTGTTGAGTCAAAGTCTTTATCTCCGTTTTCTTGTAATGTTGGTACTTTGAGTGTGAAGGATTGGCATAGGCGGTTGGGATAACCAATTCTCACATACTTCATAAGTTGTTATCTTCCGGTTTAATTGGCAATAAAGAGCTCTATTCTCTCGATCAATTAAATTTTGATTGTGATACATGTAAGATAGCTAAAAGTAAAGTTTTGCCTTTTCCTTCAAAAGGATCTCATGCCACTCATGTCTTTGATGTTATTCATAGTGATGTACGGGGTATTGCCCCTATCGAATCTCAAGATCATTATAAATATTTTGTGACGTTTATTGATGCTTATACTCTTTTTACGTGGATTTACTTTCTTCGCACTAAGAATGAAGTATTTCCAGTATTTAAGCATTTCTTGGCTTATCTCACTAATCAATTTTCTGCCTCTCCTAAGGTTCTTCGCTCCGATTCAGGAGGAGAATATATATCTACTAAGTTTCAAATGTTCCTTCAAGATCAATGGGTTATTTCCCAACGTTCTTGTCCATATACTCCACAACAAAATGGAGTAGCTGAAAGAAAGAATCGTCATCTTCTAGATATGGTCCGGGCTCTCCTAATTGATTCGGGTGTGCCCTCTCGTTTTTTGTGTGAAACTTTGTCTACTGCTGTGTACTTAATTAATAGATTACTTACTCCAGTATTAGACAATGTTTCTTCTTATTCTTTGCTATTTGGGCACTCCCTAGATTATTCTCAATTGCACTCATTTGGTTGTGTTTGTTTTGTGCATCTTCGATCTTACGAAAGACACAAACTTTCCGCTCAATCAATCAAATGTGCTTTTTTAGGGTATAATTCTTTTCAGAAGGGTTTTGTTTGTTATGATCCTCAAGCTAAATGCATTTGATTTTCTTGCAATGTGGTGTTCTTTGACAAAAAACAATTTTTTCGTACTCATTTAGACCATATTCCTCCTAGTTTCTGTGTTTTGCCAAACTTTTTAGACGAGGATACAACTTCTACACCAGCTTCTGCTTGATTTAAACCTGGTTGTGTTTACACCAGGCATAAATCATCTCATCCAGCAGATCTAACCACTCTTTATGCCCCTTTTGAGCATCTACCCATGGCTCCTGATCAATCCCTTGACACATCTTACGATCCACCATCTCATCGGCATACTTCTAGAGTCTCCAAGCCCTCAGATTGGTATGGTTTTTCCTCTCATTCTTCTATGATTGCTACACTTTCTTCTATTGCTATTCCCTCATCTTATAAGAAGGCTATGGAACATGAGTGTTGGAGGAATGCCATGCAAGTAGAAATGGATGTACTAGCGGCCAATGACACTTGGGACATTGTGTCTTGTCCTTCTTCTATGACACCTATTGGTAGTACGTGGGTGTATTCTGTGAAGCTTAGATCAGATGAGTCCCTTAAGAGATATAAAGCTCGTTTGGTAGCTTTGGGAAATAGACAAGAATATGGGATTGATTATGATGAGACTTTTGCTCCTGTTGCTAAGATGACAACTGTTCGTCTCCTTCTTGCCATTGCCACTTCTCAGTCTTGGCAATTGCATCAGATGGATGTCAAGAATGCTTTCCTTCATGGTGATTTAAAAGAGGACATTTACATAAAACTTCCTTCTGGTGTGCCACTTTCTCAACTAATGATGTTTGTAAGCTGAAAAGGTCATTGTATGGTCTAAAACAAGCTCCCAGAGCTTGGTTTGAGAAGTTCCGCAATACCTTACTTGAGTTTCAATTCACTTAGAGTGAGTATAATGCTTCTTTGTTCCTTCATAAGAGTGATTCTGGTTTTGTTTTCCTGTTGGTCTATGTGGATGATATCATTATTACTGGATCCGATATTAAATTTATTCAAAGGGTTCAAATGCATCTTCATAAGGTCTTTCATATGAAAGATTTGGTACTTTTGTCTTATTTCTTGGAGCTGGAAGTTCATAATCAGCCACATAGGTTATTTATTAATCAACATAAATAAACCAAGGACCTTGTTTAGTTGGTTGGGCTGGGGGAGACGACTTTAGTTGATACTCCTATGGGAGTCAATGTGAGGTATCAGAAGGATGAGGGGGATTTTAATTTCTGATCCTACATTATATAGGAAGCTTGTTGGGAGTCTAATTTACCTCACTATCACACGTCCGGATATCTCATATGCTGTCCATATTGTCAGTAAATTTATGAACACACCTCGACACTTGCATTTAGTGGTTGTTCGTCGTATTATCAAATACTTGATTGGGACTCCTAACCGTGGGTTATTTTTTCCTATTGGCACTTCTCTACAACTTATGGCTTATAGTGATGTGGATTGGGCTGGTTGCCCAGATTCAAGGCGTTCTACAACTAGTTGGTGCATCTTTCTTGGAGATTCACTCATCTCCTATAAATGCAAGAAGCAAGAGTGTGTTTCTAAATCCTCTATTGAAGCTGAATATAGAGTTATGTCAGCAGCTTGCTCTGAGGTGATGTGGTTGCGGGGCATTCTTCAAGAGATTGGTTTTTCTCAAGACAAACCAACTTCTTCATGGTGACAACACTAGTGCCATTCAAATTGCTGCCAATCCAGTATTTCACGAGCGTACCAAACATATTGAAGTGGATTGTCACTATATTCATCAAGCCTATGAGGCTAAGTCTATTATTCTTCCTCTTACTCTACAAATCTTCAAGTAGCTGATATATTCACAAAGGTGATGACTAGACAGCGGCATCAATTCCTAGTTAAAAAATCGATGCTAGTAGATACATCAACATCAATTTGAGGGGGGTATTAGTGGATTATATTTATTTAAATTAATTCCTATGTTTATCTATGTATTTCAGGTATAGACAGATTTGTACTGCTATATAGGATTTATAGGATTTGTAATTTGAATATTTAGATTGGGTAAATAACTATGGGAAACATATTTTATCCAAGATTTGAATCCCTTTAAGATAGGAAGTCAGATTTCGAATTTCCTATGTATGTAATCTATTTTTTGCTATTTATAAATGAGAAGAAAGAGGAGGAGATCATTCAGCAAAAGAAAATTGTTAAGTGTGAGGGTCACATTTCTACCATGCGCATGGTGGGGCAGATCCCCTCCATCTCGCATGGTGTGCCGAACGAAGATCTCCCCTCTAATGCACGGAGTTCGAATCTCCTCCGTTCAAGAATGGAGGTCCCTTCAGTATGATGGGTGGTAGGAGGAGACTAACCCCACCACTCCCTCCCCTTTCTGTGCAGTGGCTTGGGGAGATGCTATTGCACAGTGAGTGAGAGCCCCACCATTTTGGATATTTTTCTTTTTCTGTTTTTGAGTTGAGAATTGTATATTGAGTTTTTTTACCTGTGATAAGAGTTATTTTTAGAACTGTTCACAAGAATTGGAAACCGTTCTCTAGAACAGTCGCTGGATGAAGCATTACTTTTCTTTTTCAGTCTTTTTTATATATGGCATTCATTTTTTTTGTATTGTGTTTATTGAAGGTGTATTTTATGGACACACAGATTTGGTACTCTGTTTTCTGTACAATCTTCGGTGGAGTCTATGGCATTTTGCATCACATTGGAGAGGTAATTAGTATTTTTCTTATCAACTTACATGGTAGTGGTCTCACCCTTACTTTTTTATTACAGATTCGCACATTGGGAATGCTGAGAAGTAGATTTCACTCATTGCCTTGTGCGTTTAACTTACGTCTTATTGCACCCTCATCACGGAATGATTACAAGAAAAGAATCGGGTTTTTTCTGAATAGATTTCAGAGGGTATGAGATTTTCACAATGCAAGGTCATCACAACTTCTCTTTAGATATCTTTTCATTTTATTTCTCTGAACTAATAACTGATTGTCTCAGGTCTCAAAGAATAAAAAAAATAGTTTTTCAAGGTTTGCCCTAGTATGGAACCAAATTATCAACAAATTTCGATTAGAGGATTTGATAAGCAACAGGTGATTTTATTGTTTCTGAAGTGTTCTGTATTGTTGCATGACATCCAAGAAAATAACTGAAACAGATAGGTTTCCACAAGCAGGGAGTTGGATTTAATGAAAATTCCTATGGCATCAGAAACATTCTCTGGCTCGGATTGTTGGCCTGTTTTCCTTCTAGCTTATAAGGTTTGTTGCGTGTATTTGAAACTCTGTGAATTTTTTATTTTTTATTTTTATTTTTATTTTTTGTTCTTGTTTTTCACTTTAAAATGGGTCTTCGTATTTGTACTAGTTTTCGACAGCTTGGAGCATTGCAAAAGATTTTGAGGGAAAGGATGAGGCTCTTTTCAGAAAGATTAAAAAAGAGGAAGGCATGTACCATGCTGTAAAGGAGTGCTACGAGTCATTGAAGTACATCCTTCAAATTCTTGTTGTGGGAAATCTGGAGAAAAGGTATATATGATAAAATGTTGTGGTAAAACCTACTATTTTACATAAAATTCTTTGGATAAGTACATCCTTCAAATTCTTCTAAACGTTTTTTTTTTTTTTTCCTATTTCTCTTTTTTGACAAGAAAATATAATTAGAGTTATTGATGGCATTCTGCTAGCTACTCACTTCCAACCTTCTTGGAATGGTATATTCTGCATTGCTTTCCAGGATCATATCTGCCATAGTAAATGAAATTGAAGAAAGCATTGGAAAATCAAGTCTCCTTCAGGACTTCAGGATGAAAGAGCTCCCAGCTGTGCTAGAAAAATGTGTCAATTTAGTTGAACTTCTGGTAACTATGTCATGCACTTGAAAGCTATTGTAATAGTACTGCCAACGATTTTCTTCAAGCCTGTACTAGATACTCTAATGACTTGTATTATGAAATGTTATAAGGTTGAGGGGAATGAAAGCCATTATGACAAAGTTGTAAAAGCTCTCCAAGATATATTTGAGGTTGTAACCAATGATATGATGACTAATTGTTCCAGGTTTGACATGCTTTAGACTATAGTCCCTTTCAGGATTCATTTTCTCCTCTCTTGGCCTGACCTTTTAACTAAAATTATTTACCTCATTACTTTTCCTTTTATATGCGCACAGGATAATGGATTTGCTCTATTCACCCCAAAACATAGAAAAAAGTTATGGTGATTTTTCTAGAAAAATTGAACCGCAATTATTTGAGTCATCTGCTAGCACAAGATCCATTCACTTCCCTTTGCCAGATAGAGGCCCGCTGAATGAACAGGTATGTCCATTGCTTCATATATAACTTCGGAGCTGTGCAAGGTGAAGTCTTATCTGAGAGAAAAATTTGAGGAATCCTCTTCTCAATTGATGTTAGAGATACACAGTGATATGTATTGGATAGTTATGCATGTAATAGAAAATATGTCTCAGAGATGACATTGTGTGACAGGATATGGCACATATACTTTTGGTTTGTAAAATTTAACTTTTCTAGGAAAAAGAGGCTTCAATGTAAAATGCAAGATCTATTGTCTTAGAAATTTAGAAACTTTCAAAGTTTCTGAATTTCTATGAATATCAAATATTGATCACAAATCATGTGTTCTTTTGTTCTTTTCAAATACATATACATATAGCTTTTGATGTTTTTTGTCTTCTAGACTAGAATTAGTTTATTATGTTTTCAATAATATTTCATTAGCATCCGTAAAAGAAAATACTAATTCATTAGCATATCCGTATTGTATAATATTCTAGGTTTTCAAGGGTGAGCATATTTCCTCTCTTGAATGTATGGTGTATTGTTTTGTATTGGTGTTTTATAGTTTGCAACATTCATAAATGTTACCTTTAACATGCACAGACGTGCCTGGACATTCAATACATGGATTGGTTTATATGATCGTACATATGGATAATCAGAAAGTATGAACCTGTACTTGCATATCAAAATTAGAAATATAATAGCCGTAGTGTTCAATGGCAGATCAAGCGCTTTCATTTCCTGCTTACTGTCAAAGATGCAGCAATGGACATACCTGCAAACTTAGAGGCAAAAAGGCGTATTTCATTCTTTGCTACTTCTCTCTTTATGGATATGCCCAGTGCTCCTAAAGTGCGAAATATGCTGTCATTCAGGTCAAATTTTTTTCATGGTGAACTTCTGTGTTTTGATTTTATTTAACCATCTTTCAGTTCATGTATTTGCTTTCTATGTCATGGAATTCTATAGACAAACGAAATATTACTTCTCTTTGCAAAAGATTCTCTAATTTCTGAAAAGAATGAAAATGCCATTGTTAAAATGATTGAATTTTATGATGCTTGAGTTTCCCCCACTTTTTTGGATGCTTGTGTTCATTTTGCTCGGTGTAATTTGCTGTTGTTGGTCTCTTACAGAAATTGAGGATTTTTCCATTAAAAGTTGAATATGAAAGATTAAAAAAAATGAGCTTTGCAGATTGAAAATGATGAAGGTTAAGCAGGAAAACTCTCAATTTGGAATCAGTTAAAAAACAAGGTCATACTATATTGAATCTAAAATAGGAGAGATTGTTGGAATTTACACCACATAGAATTTCAAGGAGCACATGTCAGGAGTGGAATGCACTATACTTTATTAAGGATATTATAGACTCCTAATTTATTAAAGATTATAAACATCTCTTAAAGTGTTAGTTGGTACAATGATATGGAATATAGACTCAATTAGGATTTTAAAATTCATTTTATTGTTAAATGTGCCCATACAAATTACAAGATGACTTCAACAAACTTGGATATGGACTGAAATGAAAATTGCTTTCATAGTTATGTAAATAGATTGACCGTGTAGGAGTTTAAAGATACATCTTATTTTATAGATAGAACCAAGTCAAGATGATACTCTTAAACCCTTATTAGTTACCACGCCCCTCAATCCCTAAAAGAAGTTTAATTACCTGAAGATGCCTGGTGATATAGGTAGCAAGAAACAGATTATTATATTTTAATATAGTTTAAATTAATTTTAGTAGTAAAGGAAGTTTCTGCAATTTCTATATTTCTTCACGAGTCAACTTTCAGCTCATTAGGTCTTATTTTGGATTTAATCATGTATTTGGGATTTTTAAGAATTAGGGTTTTGCAAAAGAGAGGAATGAAAAATTCCCTTCTACCTCCCACTGATCACCTATATGTAATGCAAACACAAATAGAATATGATGGACTAGTATAGGTTAAGGTTATACTTCATTACAAGAATCTCATCTGACATTTCTTCTCAAATACCAAGTTGGAATTGTAGGTTTGGAGAAAGAAGAAAAAAAAGAAAAGCTTATAGAAAAGTTTGGAGAGAGTTGATTGTCTCTCCTCGCCTAAACATATTTGTAGTTTTAAAGTGGTTGGAAAAATTTAAAAAAAAAAAAAAAAAACTTGTCTAGAATATTCTAGTATAATGGCATAGCCTAAGATACACACATCTGGATCGTTATCTTCATAGAAGTTTTTATTGGTACAGCGTTATAACTCCACACTACATGGAAGATATTAATTATTCAGTGGAGGATCTCCAATTAAGCCAGCAAGAGGTTTCCATCATCTTTTACATGCAAAAGATATTTCCAGGTTACCATAAGATAATATATATTTTCTTGATAGTTGTCATATCCATTTGGATTCAACTCTTATCTTAAGATCATTTCTTTTTTTCCTTATCCATAGATGAGTGGAAACACTTTTTGGAACGCACGGGTTGTGAAAACCTCAAGGGACTAAAAGAGAGAAATGAGGAAGAGCTAAGAAATTGGGCTTCATTCCGAGGTCAAACATTAAGCAGAACAGGTAGATGAGAAAGATATAGCAATATTCATAAAGTTGGGTGCTGATGCAAAATACAGCAGATTATTTTACTATCCTTATTATTTTATCTTATATGTTGATTGCAGTTAGAGGAATGATGTATTATAGAGAAGCCTTAAAATTACAAGCATTTCTTGACATGGCAGAGGAGGAAGGTTTGTGCTCATGAATAGAGCTCATACTACTCATCTTTGTTTGGAATTCCATCCTCAGTGCCTAATATCTGGATACACTGAGAGGCCATTTGATATCTTAATAACTTGGTTAGGATTATTTTAAAGAAGGATTTCACTAAAGCTTTTGCCATATGCTGATTCTTATCCAGATATCCTTGATGGTTATGAGACTGCTACAAAAGGAAACCATCAATTATCAGCTCAACTAGATGCGCTAGCAGACATGAAATTCACATACATTATTTCTTGCCAATCATTAGGATCACAAAAAGCTTCTAGACATCCCCATGGGGACGACATAGTTGACTTGATGAAAAGGTAATCCTTTGTCACAAAAGGGAGAAAAAATTCTTTTAAAAAAAGAAAGAACAAAGGAATAAATTATTGCAAAACTACCCGATGCATGTATATAACATAAGGGAAACCACGTTCTGCACCCCCAACTTACCACTTCTTTCTGCAAGGTATCATCCAAACTTTCAATTTCAGATCTTTTTACGCTCAAACATCCAAAAAGTGCAACATGTACCCTCTATTACCGGAAATGTCTAAAGTGTGCTCATGGTATTTTGAACATTTAAATTTTAGGTAAAGACAATTTTGACATTTCAGATCTGATAGGGTGGGCATTTAAATTTTAATTTATAGTTGAAGTCTTTTAAGTGTGGTAATTACTGAAATTGAAACTCCGGTTGACACAATGCAAAGGAGCTGATAGTCTGGAGGTGCAAAGTATAATTTCTTTGTGTTCAGATAAGTAACTAGAACTCATATGACTTGGATTATCCATTTATTGCTTGAAGGTACCCATCTCTCCGTGTTGCTTATGTTGAGGAGAAAGAAGAGATTGTTGCTGAAAAGCCTCAGAAGGTTTATTCTTCTTTGTTGGTTAAAGCTGTCAATGGTTTTGAACAGGTAATCGAGTATTTGCCTTATATTGCAGAATTCAACGCGATAGGACTAATCTTGAAAATTTTGGATTTTTACAAGGGCTAACTCTATGTTTTTTGCAAAGTTAGTCTAATGTCCTGTTATGCATAGCAATAATAATGTTAAAAAATGAGCAGAATGATTGAACCAATTCAATGTGTCACTTCAAAGTTGCTACACAGTTTAGTTGTAACAATAAAAGATAGAGAATTTACCATAAGAATGCCATTTGCCTAATTTAAATTCATTGAATACTTTCATTTTCATAAATAGACTGATTTTAACTTGTTTTTTTTAATAAGTAAACGATATTATTAATAAGGATAGGCATAGCCCAAGTACACAAGATGATATACAAGAGATAAGACCTATCTAGGTTGCAGTAGTGGAAACAAGAAAATCATTTAAGTTTAGGCCATTAAAATCTATAGCTATGGCCCATAGAAATAAAGTACGGAAAAATAAAGATTGAAGCTCCTCTAGTGTCTACTACTTATTTTCAAATGTCCGCTTGTTACACTCTCTCCATATGCACCACATAATGCAGATAGGGACCATCTTCCACACAGCTTTGATTTGTGAAGCACCACCTGTAATTGTCCAGCTAGCCAATAACTCAACCACTGTAGCAGGCATTACCCGATTTAACTCAACTCGGCTGAACACTTCACTCCACACGGCTCTAGTTATCTCGCAATGTAGCAAGAGATGATTCACTGTCTCGCTAGCTTTCTTGCACATACAACACCAATCTGAAATAATTACCCGGCACTTCCTTAGATTATCGGTTGTCAAAATCTTGCCTAGGGCAACTATCCAAGTGAAGAAGAGTGCTTTGGGGGGTGCCTTATTCCTCCAAAGTCTTCTCCATGGGAAATGAGTATTTGGTAAAAGTGTAAGGGACTTATAGAAGGATCAAACCGAGAAGGTACCCTTGCCTGTAGGTATCCACCACAACTTATCAACTCGTAGTCCATTCAACTCCACGGAATATACTAGGCTGAAAATAAGCCTCAAAGCTGTCCACTTCCCAATCTTGGGCCGCTCTACTAAAGGTGACATTTCATTGGGATTGATCCCCCTGATCGAACCATCAAGTCCACCACTGAAGCTTCTTGATCACATGCCACTTGGAAAACGAATGGAAAAGAGTCCTTTAGGGCCTCCTCCCCACACCAAATGTCCCTCCAAAATTTTATCTGAGTACCCACACCCACCACAAATTTAGTATGGAGAGTAAACACCCCCCACCCTCGTCTTATGTGCTTCCAAAGTTCAAACCCCACTCCACTCCATAGGCCGCGTTCCCGCGTTCCCCTCTCTAGCCCCCCCCCCCTCCTCCCCCCAAAAAAAAAACAAGCTTCCGTGTTTGCAATCGACCACCAATTCTCATAGGGTTTTTGGTTCCATATTATATCTCCATAGCCATTTCCCAAGTAGGGCCCGATTGAAAGTTCTTAAATTCTTTATCCCTAACCCACCTGAAGGAATTGACCTGCTCACCTTGTCCCAACTGAGTAGATGGATTTTGAATTCGTCCCCCAACCCGCTCCATAAGAAATCACGATGGAGTTTTTCAATCCATGCTGCCATGCAAATAAGTTGGTAAGTTAGAGAGAGTACTCTTGATTAGAGTCACCCAGCCTCCTTTCGACAAGTGCAATTTCTTCCACCCTGGCAATCTTTGTTCTATCTTCTCGATAACTGTATCCCAAATAGATAATGTCCATGAGGCAGCCCCTAATGGCAATCCCAAGTATGTCACAGGAAGAGAAGCGACCTTACACCCCAGAGTGCTGGCCAATTGCCGAGTGTTACTGACGATCTCAACTGGCACTAGCTTTGATTTATCGAAGTTCACTCTCAGGCCTGATGCTGCTTCAAAGCAAATGCCCTTAGCTGGTCTTGCTCTGCCTCTCAAAAAATTAGTGTGTCATCTGCAAATAATAAATGAGAAATCGTAATAAGGCCCCTATTAGGATCACCTACTGAAAATCTAGCCATAAAACCGTTTCTAGCCACAGTCGGTAGCATCCTACTCAAGGCCTCCATGATGACAACAACAAAGAGAGGTGGGGACAGCGGATCTCCCTATCTTAGGCCACGACAACTGCTGAAGAAACCAGCTATGCTTTCATTAATCAAAACTAAGAACCTTGCCATTGAGATGCACCATCTGATCCATGAACACCATCTCTCCCCAAAACCACATCTCTCCAACAAATAAAGATGGAACTCCCAGTTTACATGATTGTATGCCTTTTTCTATATCTAGCTTACATATAATCTTTGCAATACCAGACTTTAATCTTCTATCTAGATATTCATTGGCTATAAGAACTGAATCCAGGATTTGACGACCCTTTACAAATGCATTTTGTGGCTTCGAAATTATCTTACCTATGGCCTCCCCTAGCCTGTATGCGAGCACCTTGGAGATAATTTTGTACACACCATTTATGAGGCTAATGGGCCTATAATCTTTCACCTCCAATACTCCAATCTTCTTTAGGATCAATGCAATAAAAGTAGCATTTAGGCTTTTCTCAAACTCCACAGCCAAGAACAATTCCTGGAACATATTCATTATGTCCTACTTCCCAACAAGTTTGGAAAAACCTCATCAAAAAGTCATCTGGACCTAGTGCTTTGTCTTTAACCATTCTTCTTAGCACATCATAGACCTCTTATTCCTCAAAAGATCTTTCCAACCAAGACATTGTCTGTGGCTCAATAGAGTGGAAATCGAGTCCATCAAGTTTTGGCCTCCACCCTTCTCGTTCTATAAACAATTGTTTAAAGCATTACAAAATTTCTAGTTGCCCAACCAAAAATAGTATTAAAATTTTTGCACTCATAATTCACATTATTTACTACAATAACTGTTGAATTGTGGAAAAAGAAAACTGAATATTCCCCTAACTCAAGAAAAAGATTACATTCCCTTTAAATAGATGATAATTCTCATCTAATTACTAGGGATCTTTACAACCTATAGAAAATAGAATATCCTATTTAAAATGGAAAGCAGTAAAATAGGAAAGTACTATCTACATAATCGAGTAACATGCTACCCAAATCCCCTAGGATCATGGAACCAAAAATAGCTAACAAATCAGCTGAAAATCTCCTAAAGATTAGCCTCTAATGAAGGTTGACAGATATCTAATAATTCTACACTCCCCCTCAAGTTGGGCTGTAAATATTAATTAGGCCCAGCTTGGAACTCAAATCATCAAAATTCTTTCTTGGCAAAGCCTTGGTAAGGATATCAGCTGTTTGGAGACATGTAGGCACATGCAACATTTTGATTATTCCTTCCTCTATTTTTTCTTTTATGAAATGTCGATTGATCTCCACGTGTTTTGTTCTATGATGATGCACTGGATTCTTTGAAATGCTGATGGCTGAATGATTGTCATGGAACATCTTCGTGGGTTCTTCAACGGAAATCTTTAATTCCTTTAGAAGCCTTCTTAGCCATATTCCTTCACATATGTCGTGTGCCATTGCCCTGAATTTAGCTTCTGCACTGCTTCTTGACACAACTGATTACTTCTTACTTCGCCATGTAACTAGGTTTCCCCACACATATGTGTATTACCCAGAAGTTGACCTTCGATCATGTATTGATCTTGCCCAATCCGCATCACTAAATACTTCAATATCTCTTCTTTGAGTCTTCTCAAAAAATAATCATTTACCTAGTGTTAGCTTCAGATATCGTAGGATTCTATAAATTGCCTCCATATGTTCTTCATTGGGATTGTTCATGAATTGATTCACCATACTAACATAAAAGCAAATATCAGGTTGGGTGTGAGAAAAGTATATAAGTTTTCCAACTAGTCTTTGATATTTGCCTTTATCCACTGGTGCACTGTCTTCCTTGGCTCCTAGTTTGGTTGTTGAATCCATAGGAGCATTTGCTAGCTTGCATCAGAGCATCCTAGTCTCTTTCAAGAGATCTAGAACATATTTCCTTTGGGAGACAAAGATTCCATTCCTTGACCTTGCCACTTCCATGCCCAGGAAGTATTTGAGATTCCCAAGTTCCTTGATTTCGAATTCTTTAGCTAGAAGACTTTTGAGATTACTCATTTCCTCCTCATAATCTCCCGTTAGAATGATGTCAACCACATATACAATGAGAATAGAAAATTTTCCTTCAAGAGAGTATTTAACAAATAGTGTGATCTGATTGACATTAAGAATAGCCATTCCTCTTGACCGCCTTTGTGAATCTCTCGAAATAGGCTCTTGGGGATTGCTTGAGCCCATATAAAGATCTTCTGAGTTTGCAGACTTTGTTGTGTGTAGCCTGTGTCTTGAATTCAGGAGGAATTTCCGTGTAGACTTCTTCAACTACGTCTCCATTGAGGAAGGCATTCTTGACATCTAGTTGGTGAAAAGGCCAGTCTAAATTTGCTGCCAAAGATAAGAGGACTCACACTGTATTTAACTTGGCTACAGGGGCAAATGTCTCTTCATAGTCGATTCCATATGATTGAGTGAATCCCTTTGCTACCAACTGAGCTTTGAATCGGTTAACACTTCCATCTTCATTGTATTTCACAGTGAATATCCATTTGCAACCTACTGGACGTTTTCCAGCTGGTAATTCTATGATCTCCCATGTTCCATTCTTTTCTAGTGCACTAATTTCTTCCCAGACTACAGACTTCCATTCAGGTGTACCGAGAGCCTCTTGTATGTTATTAGGAACCTGGATTTTGTCGAGGTTGGCAACAAAGGATCTAAAATTCGATGACAGCCCCTGATAGGACACAAAAGTGTATATTGGGTGTTTTGTGCATGATCTCACACCTTTTCTCACAGCAATAGGACAATCACTATCATCAATAGTTAACACATTATGGGAAGTCTCGGGATTAGAGTTACCCGGTGGATCTTCACTTGATCTAGGGCTCGGATTAGACTCTTGGATTTGCTCAAGGGATGTTTGTTGTTCTATCTCCTTTTGGTTCCTTCTCCTCCATGAATAGGTAATCAACTCATCATTTTTTGTTGGTTGAATAGTGTCCAGATGCTAATGTTTCACGGGAGATTCTAAGAAGGGATGTCAAGGAGGAATGGAGTCAGTAGTTGGAATAGATTCAGAAATTTGTGATGGGTGAGAAGGGCCAAAATCAGAAGAAGGGTGAGATAATTCTTCAATATCCCAAAGCTGGTATTCCTGTGTAATCTCCCCCTGAATTTCAGATTTGGGCTAATATGGTTGTTGCTCAAAAAAGGTGACATCCATGGAGTGATTATCTTTTAGTAGCTGGTGAATAGCATTTATAACCCTTTTGGTTTGGAGAGTACCCGAGAAAAATGCACTTAAGGGCTCTAGGATCAAGTTCACCCCGGTGTTGACGATAAATATGAACAAAAGCTGAGGACCCGAATACTTTGAAGGGAATAGTGGAGATGAGTTGAGTATTGGGAAAGGACCAAAGTAGAGTTTGACAAGGAGTTTGGAATTTGAGAACGCGAGAGGACATCCTGTTTATGAGGTAGGCTGCAGTGAGAAGGGCTTCACCCCAAAAGTGTTTCGGTACATGTGTAGAGAAAATGAGGGAGCAGGCAACATCTAGTAGGTGCCCATTTTTTCTTTTGGCAATTCCATTTTGCTAAGGAGTGTCAACATAGGAACTTTGGTGTATTATACCTTGACTCAAGAGTTAATCATCAAGAATGAATTTGAAATATTCTTTGGCATTATCAGTTTTCACAATCTGTATTTTTGCTTGGAATTGTGTTTGGATCATGGTGTTAAAATTTTTGAAAATCTAACCTGCCTCTGACTTTTCTTTCATGAGGAATATCCAGGTAAGTCTAGTGTGATCATCTATAAAAGATATAAACCAGCGAGATCCGGTAATATTCTTGATCCTAGATGGCCCCCTCACATCACTATGAATCATTGAAAAGGGTTGGGAGCTTTGTAGGGTCGGTTGGGATAAGAGTTGCGAACATGTTTTGAAAATTGACACATCTCACACTAAAAATCATTTGGATTTTTATTACTGAATAATGTAGGAAAGAGTTTCTCGAGATACAAGAAACTTGGATGTCCTAACCTATAGTGCCACAACATAATTGCACTATCATTATTAGAACAAATGACAATAAAATAACTTTGACTTCTAGACACTAAACAAACGGATTTGTGAGTTGTTCCTTGAGGAGGATCATTAACCTCAAGAAGATAGAACCCCAAACACATCTTAGCACTGCCAATCGTCTTCCCCGTATCCAAGACCTCAAATTCACACATATTTGGGAAAAATTTAGTAACATAATTGAGATCCCGAGTGAGTTTACTAATAGACAGTAAATTGCAATCCAAATTTGGCACTAATAGAACTGAGTTGAGTGTTAGGATCTCTGAAATTTTAACAGAACCTATACCAGCTATCTTTGAGAGTGAACCATCTGCCATCCTGACTGTTAAATTTTCATAACAGGGACTATAAGTAGAAAAAAATTTCCCATCTCCAGTCATATGGTGCGATGCTCCCGAGTCTATAATCTATGGACCTAGCTTCTCCTTTTAAACATTAAGAGCACTTAAAAAATTCCCTTTGTGTGCCAATGAACCGGTACCAACCACAGTAGTGGTAGGGGCTGCTGAAGATTGGCTGAACATTTTCTGCAATAATTCTAGTTGCTCCTTGCTGAAGAGACTGGGCTCGGGTGGTGTCGGTTTTTCATCTACCGAGACGAAATTCCCCGTCCTTCTCTTTCGTTGGCAAAGCGGGAAGGTTTCCAATCTGCAGGTTTACCGTGGATTTTCCAGCAGGTGTCCTTGGTGTGACCAAGACGTCGACAATGGTCACACCACGGTCTCCCTTTCTTCGGTCTACTGTCACTGCTGTTGTATGGATTTCCTCAAACTGCAAGGGCTGAACTCTCCAGGTTTGTTGCAGAATCTTGAGGGCCCATCATTATCTTCTTTCGACTCTCCTCTCGGCAAACTTCTGAAAACGCTTCTTGGATGTTTGGCAATGGTTTGGATCCTAGGATTCTTCCTCGTACTTCATCAAGATTTTTATTTAATCCAATCAGAAATTTGTATATTCTTTCTTTTCAACAATTTGTTTATACCTGATTCCATCTTCGGGACAGCTCCAATAGTGCTCCTCGAATAAGTCCAGCTGTTGCCAGTAGTGGTTGAGGGTTTTGAGGTATTGGGTCACAGTCAAATCTTATTGGCGTAAGTCATGGAGAACACTTTCCACCTCTAATAATTCAGATGTATTCTCATTGTTAGAATACATTTCCTTGGTAGCTTCCCAAATCTCCTTCGCTGTTCTGTAGAGAAGAAAATTTTCTCCTATGTCATTTGTCATGGAATTAATGAGCCATGATATGACCATGTTATTTTCCGATTTCCATGTTTTGAACTTCGCATCATCCTTGCTTGGTTGGGCTGCAACTCCTGAGAGATAATCATCCTTTCCCTTTCCGCATATAAACATCATCACGGAATGGGACCATTGGAGATAGTTATTCCAAGTTTGTGTCCTGTAATGGGCATGAGGCTGCTATCTGAACTGCTGCTGTTGCCTGAAACCATGGCTCCTGATTGGTGGTGATGTCGGAGACTGAAGAGGTGGAGTCACATCTCCCAGTGGCCATACCGTATTTGGTCATATGGGAAAATTAGGGTTCAGAGGATGCTCTGATACCATGTTGACTTGTGGAAAAAGAAAACTGAATATTCCCCTAACTCATGAAAAAGATTACATTCCCTTTAAATAGATGATAATTCTCATCTAATTACTAGGGATATTTACAACCTACTGAAAATAAAATATCTTATTTAAAATGGAAAGCAGTAAAATAGAAAAGTACTATCTACAAAATTGGGTAACATGCTACCCAAATCCCCTAAAATCGTGGAACCAAAAATAGCTAACAAATCTAGCTGTAAATCTCCTAAAGATCAGCCTCTAATAAAGGCTGACAGATATCTAATAATTCTACAATGACCCTCTTAGTAATTTATTTACTGTGAGAAGCACAAGCTACATCAGTTCAAAAATTCTTCCTACATTTAGCTAGGTTGGATTGCACCTTTTGTTCCGAAAATATAGGCTAACTTCTGCAATATATCCTCCTGTCTATCAGATTCATGATGCGGTTCCAAAATTGATGACACCACTCTATTAGTGTGATGAGCAGCATCATTTATTTCTGTTAAAATATCATTATCAATTTGGATAGAATAACTGCAGGACTTAAATGGTTGTAATTGCATTACTGTCAATGAAATAAATACCAGAGTTATTTACTTAAAAAATTGAAAAATTCATATTGCATCCTCAAACCATCTCCTCTTAGAATGCGCTATTAAATCAAGTATAGACATAGTAGTATTTTTTAAGTACATTGTTATCTTCTATAGGTAATATATCGCATAAAGCTTCCTGGTCCACCTCATATTGGAGAAGGGAAGCCTGAAAATCAAAATCATTCTATAATCTTCACCCGTGGTGAAGCTCTCCAAGCAATTGATATGAACCAGGTAGGATTATTTTCAAGTACTTGAAAATATTAATCATTTATGTGGTTCTTATCGTGTCTGGTTTCTCAGGATAATTATTTGGAAGAAGCACTCAAAATTAGAAATCTTCTGCAAGAATTTCATCAGCATCAAGGCTGTGGGCCTCCTACAATTATTGGTTTAAGAGAGCACATATTCACGGAAAGGTTAGATTCTCTGGGCTCATATGTTACACATACCATGTCACTGTCAGTAGTCAATACCATATGATGGGAATCTGAGCAGGGACCATTGTGTCAGATTAGTTTCTCCAATAAGTGTATGACGCGATATGTTTTGGTGGTTGTAAGGATATGCAAACCATGATTAATCTGTCTTGATATGCATATCATTCATATACATGCTTCTAAACAAATTCTATAACACCCATTTATCTCGTGATAAATTGACTTATATATTTCAATGTGCAAATTTCATTCTTTCTATGGTTTAAGCTTCATGACCATTTGATGCAGAGTCCATGGATGTTTAGACACAGAATATATAAAGTAATTCCCAATCAATAAAATCTATCATTTTTCACCAATATTATATCAGGATAATGTTTTCCACTTCCAGTAAATTCAGTCTACTTTTCCTTTTCTTCTTCTCATCAATGTTTTTTCTCTCTTTTTCAAAGCATTGCTTCATCATTAAGCAAAATTTGTTTGTCACAAACCATGTCTGTGTTTTAGGCATTAAAACCACCTTGCTATTTTGAACACCACTGATGCAGGACTTAGATGCTGACACTAGCACATATATGAACACCTAAGTCACTGTCAATAGGCTTTCCAATGAATCACTTTGTAGTTAGTTTTTAGGCCTGGGAAATTATGGTCTAGACTTCTTACCTGTTAAACCTTGCATAATTCGGTTGAGTTAGTTATCCAATGGGTTGGGATGGAAAACATGAATTTCATTTGAAGTTTTTATTACGGACTTGTTTCTTCATAACCCATGCTGAAGAACTGTTTATGAATAAACTTCTATGTGCATAAGATGCAATTTTCTCAAGTTTAATTTCATTTTTGAACTTTTGTGCAAGATGGAAAATTTACGGGCATCAAATTATAATGAAAATATCACCATCCCAATATATGCTATTTCAAATCATATACATGAAATATCATAACAGATATCAACTATTTTTGAAATATAGGCTGAGTCTGCGTTTTCTCCTCATCTGCAGTGTTTCTACTCTAGCATGGTTCATGTCCTATCAAGAGACCAGCTTTGTCACCATTGGTCAACGGCTTCTTGCAAATCCTCTCAGGTAAGGGATGCATTGCATGTGTGCATGTCTCATGGTTGGGTGGGATATTTGCCTGGTATCTAAACTAAGCCCAGACACAAATTTAAGGTTCACAAACTTAGTTGACTTGGGGATATTATCTTTTTGCCATAACTTTTACTGGTTATGCATTGATTATTATTCAGTAGTATTGTCATCTCAAGTTGTTTGATTGAATTTTGTAACTGGACTGATTTTTCTATGTCCTGCTTACTCTCATTTCTATGATTTTGTTCTAATATCAGGGTGCGATTCCACTATGGGCATCCAGATGTATTTGACAAGGTATTTCACATCACAAGAGGTGGCATAAGTAAAGCATCCAAAACAATTAACTTAAGTGAAGATGTCTTTGCCGGTAAGAATTACTTATCATACAAGGAATGCAATAGTTGATGTTAAGTCACAACCACATGAATTTGATAACGTGTAGGATTTAATTCTACTTTACGTCGGGGATGTATTACATACCATGAGTACATGCAAGTTGGCAAAGGTCGTGATGTAGGCCTAAATCAGATCTCAAAGTTTGAAGCAAAGGTTGCCAATGGAAACAGTGAACAAACTTTATCTCGTGATGTTTACCGCCTTGGACGTCAATTTGATTTCTTCCGGATGCTATCTTGTTATTTTACAACCATTGGGTTTTACTTCAGTAGCCTGGTAAACGCTCTCATTCCTCCAAAATCAGTTCTTTTTCCCATTAAAGTTCTTATTATGCAGAACTTCCCCCCCTCAAAAGTGACGTACACTGACACAATCTTGAATTTGAAATAATCTATAAAATACAAGGAAAATAGACCTGACAAAAAATTGAAAATCTATCATTATGTAATAGGAGACCCCCTATAATCTTAACTAACTGAATGACCAACGTCTGTGATGTTAGTTGCCTTTTGGTTTTATGCAAATATGGAGACGTACTGTGTTACTGGAAATTGATCCCTTGCAGTATTCAGGTTGTGCATTTCTGTTAGTTAATATTTAACCTTTTCTTTCAATTCTATGTGAGAAATTGAACATGGCTTTTGAGAAGTCAGTACAACATTCTTATGTGATGCTTTTTTTTATCAACTGTTTTTGTGTAATATTTTGTGGTTAACTTGTTATTTGCTTTACAAATCCACAGATATCAGTAATTGGGATTTATGTGTTCCTCTACGGCCAGCTCTACCTTGTTCTTAGTGGACTGGAGAGAGCCTTTCTTCTTGAGGCTAGAGTGCGGAACCTACAATCCTTAGAAACAGCTCTTGCCTCCCAATCATTTATACAGCTTGGCCTCCTAACAGGCTTACCAATGGTGATGGAGATTGGACTTGAGAAAGGGTTTCTCACAGCCCTTAAAGATTTTGTCCTCATGCAATTGCAACTGGCTTCTGTTTTCTTTACTTTCTCCCTTGGAACAAAAACTCACCATTATGGCCGAACAATTCTGCATGGGGGGGCTAAGTACAGACCCACTGGGCGTAAGGTCGTGGTGTTTCATGCCAGCTTCACTGAAAACTACAGATTGTATTCAAGAAGCCACTTTGTGAAAGGATTTGAACTATTGCTCTTGTTGATTGTCTATGATTTGTTTAGGAGGTCATACCAGAGCAGCATGGCTTATATGTTAATCACTTATGCCATTTGGTTCATGTCAATCACTTGGTTGTTTGCACCATTTCTTTTTAATCCCTCTGGTTTCAGCTGGGGCAAGATAGTAGATGACTGGAAAGATTGGAACAAGTGGATCAGGCAGCAGGGTGGCATAGGAGTTCAACAGGATAAAAGTTGGCAATCATGGTGGGATGATGAGCAAGCTCATCTTCGTCAGTCAGGGTTGAGTTCTAGGTTGATTGAAATACTTCTCTCTCTTAGGTTTTTCATTTATCAGTACGGTCTGGTATATCGCCTTGACATCTCCCAACAGAGCAAAAACTTTCTGGTTTATGTGCTTTCCTGGGTTGTGATTCTTGCAGTTTTCTTATTAGTCAAGGTATGTTCTTCCTATAACATTCAACTGGAGGGTTTTTTCCCTGTATGCTTTATTTAATCTACTTGCATAATATGCAAATATTTACATGAAATATGACAAGTTTATATGCTCAAATACAGTTAAATTATTTGGTTGGAATATTTTTTTTGACCTGAGAGATACTGCAGCGATTCAGACACAGACTTGTCTTCACATGCAATTGTCAGTTTAAATCTTAGTCAACTCAGTTCACTGCATAGAATAGGTCCTTCCTAGATACCTGATTCTTGGTACTTTCTTTTGTATTCAAAGATACTCTATCTAGTTAAGGCGTGAATGATGATAGCATCATTCTACAGACCTAATTTCAAACACTTAACTGTCTAAACCAACTTACACTAAGTGAATCCTTGTATATTTTCTATTTCTCCAGCACACCAAGAGGAAGGAATCTAAGAATTAAAGAAGAACCATCAGCAAAGGAAAAAGGATTCATTACATATTGACCTAGGAAAATGCTGTTACTATCCAGTCATTTTATTATAAAATGATTCTTGGCAACTTTTGGTTGACTACAACAATTTTGCAACACAAGGTTTTAGGTTTACTTGTTTGCTTATACTAGTTGCTACAGCAGTGCATGATTTGCTCAAGTAACATAATCAGAACATATTTTGCAGGCAGTTAATCTCGGTAGGCAACTGTTCAGTGCTAATTATCATCTCTGGTTTAGACTATTCAAAACATTCCTCTTCCTGGGCGTTCTAGCCATTATGATCACTCTTTCCGTTGTGTGTGAGCTATCCTTGATGGACTTGATTGTGTGTTGTCTCGCATTTTTGCCAACCGGATGGGGTCTGATATTGGTAATTTTTTTATTTTTTTTATTATTATTTTGTAAGCTTGGCATTGATAGCTTTAGCTAAAGGAAACTTTGGCATAGGACATTAGTTCTTGGTTCCCTTGCAACTAATACTTCTTGTTTGTTCAGATTGCACAAGCTGTGAGGCCTGCAATTCGGATTAGTGGATTGTGGTACTTCATCCGGGTACTTGCTAGAGCTTATGATTATGGAATGGGTGTTGTTCTTTTCGCTCCCATAGCTGTTTTGGCATGGCTCCCAATTATATCTGCCTTCCAGACTCGTTTCCTCTTCAATGAGGCATTCAATAGGCACTTGCAAATCCAACCAATTCTTGCAGGAAAAAAGAAGCAAAAATAATTTCCCTTTTTTTTTTTTTTTTTTTTGCCCCCAAACGATGATTTGTATCGTATATATGTAACTATGATAAGTCTATGTACATGTATGAAAGTCAAGTAGATCATAGAAAATACTGCATATATGATGCTGTAATCATTCATGCCAGCTTTGCAGTTGACATTATAGAAACACAAGTTTGATTCTTGTCATAGAACTTGAATTGTATGTGATGATCAAATAAAGAAAATAAATGCTAGATGCTCATATTATTTCCACTACAATATTTAAGATGTTGGACTTAGCCATT
This sequence comes from Carya illinoinensis, assembly GCF_018687715.1. NCBI lineage: Eukaryota > Viridiplantae > Streptophyta > Magnoliopsida > Fagales > Juglandaceae > Carya > Carya illinoinensis. The sequence goes on from NC_056763.1 coordinate 21,325,396, forward strand.
TTTACCTTTTTCTGGATCTTGCTTAGTTTTCCATAAAGCAATGGAATTTGAAATTTGACTGGTTTTTGCACCGTTTGGATACTTAGAATATTTTAGTATATATCTAATTTATAGTTAAATTGTTTAAGTTAAAATGTTTTATTGAATTTTAGAAAATGAGAAAAAAAAAATTAAATAAAAATATTATAAATGAAAAAAAAAATTGTTTGAATATAATTTTTTTAATATATATATTTTTTAAATTTGAGAAAGTTTTGTTGTCTTTTATGTTTTATTTGGGAGTTTAAAAAAGTTATACTAGTAAAAAATTTTATACACTACAGTATCATCTCGCTTTTATCTCACTATATAAGATGTGATATATTTATTATTATTAGATAATTTTTATTATTTAATAATAATAAATATAATATTTTTTATAATAAGATGAAAATGAGAAGAGAGTACGTACAAAAATAAAATTTTTGTTAAAATATCTCGGACAAATGCAAATAGAGAGTTGAAATAACACGTGTCTGGAATTGAAACTCGTGTCTCGATGTGTCTCTGTTTAACAACCCATGCAAGCACAACGAGGAAGAAATACGACAGAACCGAAGTGAAGAATGATTCCTCGTTCTTTGTTTTCGGTCAATACTACGAAGGCCCGCCATGCAATCTTTGCGTCTCTCCTTACAAGCCCAACAATCATCATCCGAACCCCATCATCTTCCACAATTCTTCTTCTTCCTTCTTCTTCGTTCTCTTCAATCTCTTCCTGTCCGGTTCCACCCCAAGATACCCACACTCTCAATAGACTCAACCAGAAGGACTGGTTGGCGACAAACGAGGTTTTGAAATTCATCGAAGCCCTCGAAGACCCCAGCTCCGTGATCGCTTTCTTGGACCGCTACGCAAAGCGAAAGGACTACAAGCCCAGTGAAGCTCTTTACACTTTGGTCGTCGACAAACTAGCTCAGGCGAAAATGTTTGATGCCATTGAAGATGTCATGCACAGAATTAAAGCCCCAAAGCATCGTTGCCGTTTATCCGATGACTTCTTCTACAATGTTATTAGGGTTTATGGCAATGTAGCCGGTCGCGTAAGCAAAGCGATCGATACCCTTTTCGATATGCCCAACTACAATTGCTGGCCTGCAGTGAGAACCTTTAATTTTGCCCTGAACTTGCTTGTTTCCGCTAAACGTTTCGATCTTGTCCATGGGGTGTACATGAGTGCTCCTAAGTTGGGCGTCGAGATTGATGCTTGTTGTCTTAATATACTCATTAAGGGGTTGTGCGAGTATGGTAAATTGGAGGACGCGTTTCACGTGCTCGATGAATTTCCAAAGCAAAGGTGTGAGCCGAACGTGAGGACATTCTCAACTCTAATGCACGCGTTGTGTGACCGTGGGAAGATAGAGGAAGCATTTGGGTTACTTGAGAGGATGGAAAAGGAGGGGATTTTTCCAGACACGATCACATTCAATATTCTGATTTCAGGGCTCAGGAAAGAAAGGAGAGTTGAAGAGGGGATGGAGCTTCTGGAGAGAATGAAGCACAAGGGTTGTTACCCGAATTCTGGGTCTTATCAAGAGGTTTTGTATGGTTTACTAGATAGCAACAAGTTTGTCGATGCAAAGGAGTTCATGCATCGGATGATCTCAGAGGGTTTAGATCCAAGTTTTGAGTCTTACAAGTTAATAATTCGTGGGTTATCCAAGAAAAACCTTTTGGAGGATGTGGATTGGGCCTTGAAGCAGATGGTGCTCCAAGGTTTTGTACCAAAGATGGGGATGTGGAAGCGGATTCTCCGGAGCATGTTTCCAAGAAAGAGCAGATATGGCAGCATTTCTTGTGAAGAAATTTTAGAGAATTAGCTAAGATGAAGCTGGGAAGATGATCTGTGGGGGAGAAGACAGAAAGGAAAGATGTGCTCGTAGTGCTTTTCCGCGCACGAATGGTACCGAAATACCTTACAGATGAGAAGAAGGTGAAGATCCAGTTTGGCTAGTGATAGTTTGTCAGAATATTGAACCAGGTTGAGCATTACCCTCTCTCTTTCTCAATCTCCTCCTCAGTTCGAAGAGGAATGTTCCAAATTTTTACCCTTTGACGTGTCTCTAATCCAATTAAAATCATTAGACTTGCGAGTCTTATTGTAATTTGAAAAAATCTAATTGCAAGTATAATTGTGCACTAATATGTTCACTAATCTATTTTGATTGGTTAAAAAGTAAATTTTATTAAAAACAATGCTAATTTAAATTTTAAGTATGAAGAAATCAGTATTGGTACGTAGATTAGTACGTGACTTTGCTTGTATGTTGCAAAATCCTTATAATTTTAATGGGTTTGCTATATACAAACATATTTTGTGCACTAATTCGTGTACCGATAATCTTTTTTATTTTAAAAAAATATAAAAAAATTTTGAAAGAAGAAGAAAATTTCTTATTTCGTGAAAATTATTTTTATTTTCAATTTACATCATTTCGTTAAATATATGCATTACGTATCATTATCGATGCGTAAATTGGTACACAATGTGTGCTTGCCAAAATATTTTTCCATTTTAATGTTATAAAGACTAGATTAAAACACAAATTCTTTTCGAATTAGCTATGGTCATAGGATTCACATCTATGGCATCTTTTGTTAGAAAAAGAATAGCAAACAAAGATTGAAATTGCAAAATAGTGAGACGATTATTAATCTGTTTCTTTAATAAATATTGCCTTCAACTTACTAATTGAGTTTTGTAAAAAAGAATCTAGCAATTATGTCATCAAGATACAATATTGTCTATACAGTGTGTAGATTGTAAATTCTGAATATTAATTTTAGAATGAACAGATGCAATAATAGTAGATGCAATGTTTCATTGCAATTTAAAATAATCTGCTACATTTCATTTCAATTTAAAATAAAATGTTTTCAACTAGAAAATGTGTGAAAATAACTGGATGACACTACTATTATCTGTCTATCTTTATATTTTATTTAAGAAAAATTTAATTGTAAATACAACTACATACTAATATGTGTATCAATCTAATAAAATAAATTTTATTAAAAACAATGCTAATTTAATTTTTGAATATGAATATAAGTAATGGTACGCAGAATAATACGTAACTTTGCTTGTACGCAGTAAAACTCTTTTATTTTATATATTGTGAAACTTATTTACTTATCCTAAAAATTTGTTTACCTTCCCAATGTGAGAAGTCAAATTGGAGAGAATATTTAAAATAATCCAATATTTGAAATAATCCAACATGTTTTACACGACAATAAACAGAGTTGCAAATAAATAATTTTCTTTTAAAAGATATATTCTCAGTACCATTATGGTGTGAGTTTACATTTTACAACGGTTCCTTTTATACAAGGAATTTACAAAGTAAATGCTTATACAAAAGCTACTTTACACACTCTCAACTGGATTTACATAATATTATCAAAATTCCCCCCGGCTTCCTACCATTCCCATTGTAAGCAATGAGAAATAACGAGGATGTAACAAGATTCACCAAGCCTATAGAATCAACATGTTGACTTGAGAGTAATAATAAATTTCGGAAAGTCATTGAATTCTGCATATTCCACAACCATGAGATAACTCCGAGCTGCCTTTTAAACCGTCTAGGCAAAAGGCTATCTCTTGTCTCCTTCCAAATCCACTCCAGCAAGCTTGGGTTGTAAGGACTCTTCCACCCCATCATGACGTTGGTCATGGCTGCCAGGCTTGTCATCTTTCTTTTCCAATTCCTCAACACTTTCATTTTCATTAGGGCCTTCAATTCCCATTGCATGATCTTCATTTGAATACGTCTGAACCACATGTTCCTCGGAGTCCGAGGGATAAAAAATGCAGTCAGAGCATGTTGCCTCTGGAATTGATGAAATCCTTTCGACTCCTGGGGAAGAACTGGATTCATCCTCAGAATGGTCAGACTCCGCTGTGACTTCTCTTTCTGCCCCTACCAATGCATCACCTCGAGAGTTTTTCGATCCTTCCCGGGAAATTACATGCTTTATGCCACGAGCAGATTTCCCAGCATGTCTTAAAATACTCTTTGCCATACCTTTCATGTTTCCTTTCCTTGGGCTTTCCGAACCACTCCCTTTGGGACTTGTTACATTCTCTACCTTGAGATTCTTACCAGATGCATTTCCACAACCGTTCCCTTCCATAACAAACTTCACACCAATCTCCTTCGAGTTGACTGCCCGAAGATTAACATGTGGAGATTGAACAGCCCCCCTGGAGCTGCCCATTGGATCCTCCTTTCTGGGAATCATGTGAAATATTGAACCTATCTTCCTTAAGCCTCTCCGAACCGATATCAATGGACTCTTATCATCAGGATTTTCATCAGTGCTACTGGTATCGGTGCTAAGGGATCCAGATGCTGCTGCATTAAAGCTGTTCATGGAACCATTCGGCTCACTGTGAATTTTAGTATCCATGCGTCGACTCTTTCCTTTTCTAGGCTCCCATCTTTGTGAAACTTCACTTCCCGGGTGATGGACCCATATCCCAGTTTCTGTTTGACCTTCTATCTCAATGGGCTCAAAATTATCTGGCACTCTCGGAGACTTCAATGATGATACAGATGAGAAAGAACCTTTAAGGTCAGTCTCAGCAAAGGAGTTTCTTTTATCTTCCATGCTTAACGTTTCCTGGTTACATGGATGGTTATCCCCCTGTTATATGTTGCTTACAAATTTTTTTAAACCCCATATTTTTCCTTATTACCTTCCGCAAAACCAAAAAGAAAAAATTGAAAGGAAAATGTACCTTTTTATTGTCTTCAAGCACAGTAATTGCCAGATGCAACCTCCCCATTTTAATATTCTGAAGAGGCAACCATCTATCATGCCTCTGGCCATCCCTAAGATCGCTGATGTTCACAGAACAGTCCCTGTGATAGCAGTAAGGGTCAGTATGTCCTGTAAATATTACAGCTTTTGCAGAATGAATTGTGGGATATTGACGAAAACAGAATTTACAAGAAAAAAAAATGATACATAAAGAAGACTAAGCTACCTGTAAAGAAAGGAAAAGAATAAAAAATATCGTAAAAATGAAAAACAATTGATTAGGGTGCATACCCAAGTGTGTCATCAACAAAATAGTCCTTGTCACGAACTTCAATACAAAGCATATTGGCTGATTCCCATGTAAAAATGGGGATCTTAAATTCCTCGTGCCATTTTGGAGCCAGAGTTTTCCTCTGAGTCTTAGTTCTGAACCTGTAAGTCCCCAGTTGACCTTTTACGTATGGATCAGCCAATCCTGAAAAATACCTCCATTTCAAATTCGCAAACTGTCTGTGTTTCAGAAAAATAAGACCAGCGTACCAATGAATTAAAGTTAATCCAAGCAAAAAAAAATGGAACTAACCATTTGGATCTGATGGCTTCATGTCGGATGCTTCGATAACTTCTAGTTTAGCATAAGCAACAGGCTTCTTCTCATCCACTGAGAACCAACCTTCTGCATAAATGATAACTTATGAACATTCAAAATATATGAGCAAAGAAATGGAGAAGGATAAGGCATTGCAAAACTATGGTCATATTGAATAAGTATACCAATATTACTAAAACACAAACAATAAACAAACCAAACCAGAGCAATTAGGGACTACACATTGTATACGGCTGCTATGGATTCTAGGGGAGCTTATAACCAAAGGTGATTAAAAATGCATGAGAAACAGAAGCCAATGACAACTTCCTCTGAACCATATGAAGTGTGATTAGAATAACTTTTTCCTTCAAAAGAAAAGTTCTATATACCATACCCATCCTACTTTTATCCCACTATGATAAGATGGGCATTATCCATTGACCTTCGAAGTTTTCTTTTAAAAAGAAGTTGATCCGAGAGTGATAAAATCTGTCACATTTAACATAATGGGATAAAGTGGGATGATAATGTGGTATGTAGTACTTCTCCTTTCAAAAAGTGAAGATGATACATATCATCAAGATATAAACTTCTTTTCAAAGACATGCCCTGCCTAAAAATTTAGAATAACTTGAACATTTCCGTTCAGCTCAAAAGTATAGTAAACTTAGGGCTAGTTTGGGAACATAAGTATTCTCAGCTATTTTTAGATATTTCCTTCCCAAACATCACTCAAACACAAAACACTTTTCAATTTCAAATCTTCAACTTTTTCATCTAATCAGTACCTAATCATTACAACTTTTCCAAAAATAACACAAAAAACAATGCAACTTTTTCAAATTTCAAAACAAAAATTACATTAAAAAATTATAATTAAACAATTTTTTAACTTCATACTATTTTTATTCAGCTTTTTCTCTCTCCTTTCCTAAATCCTAATAAAATATCTTAACTCAAATCATTTCGCTACTATTTACAAACCATTTTACTACTATTCACAAATATTCTAAATAGTAATTTTTGTTTGGATTCAGAGATGAGATGAGATGGTTTTAAATGAAAGGTAAAAGTTAAATAAAATATTGTTATTATTGTTTTGAGATTTGAAAAAGTTGAATTGTTTATTATATTTTGTGTGGGAATTTGAGAAAGTGGTAATGATGAAATAAGATGAGATGAGATGAAATGAGATGAGTCGAGATAAGGTGAGATCACCCCCCAATCCAAACAAGCCCTTACTGCACTCAAGATCAGGATTACTCCAATTCCTATTTTTAGACAACTATCTCCCCAAGAGAAGTTTGCATTTCTCAAGTAATGCATAAGTTTATTTAAACTCATAAAAGCACCACATGCTTATGTAAAGTTCTTTCATTAAATTCCTGCATTTGTAAACTTTCATCTATTGTGGGACAAAGAAATTTTTACTGATTATGATGAATTGCAAATGGATGCAAGTTCAAATACTGACAGATGCCCCACTTAAATTTCATAAAGTTTTTTGCTGCCAATTTATACTGGTAATGAAATTCTACAAGTACGCTACTCTTGATTAACAAACAAGAATGTTAACAGTTATGAAGTTCTATTATAATGATGGAAATAACGATATTCATGGAGGGCAGCTTCCGAAATCACGTGCTAGGCTAAACCAAAATATATTTGTCAGGCAAAATACCTGGCTGTGGTGAAGCAAATTTCTCCATGTCAACAACCAGCATATTAGGCTGCAAAGATTGCAAGCGTTTAAATTGATAGTAATTCCCAAAAAAATTGTCTCGACATAAGATGAAACTATTAACGACTGAGTTCTGAAAAGCCAATGCTGTTTATCCGTAATATGTCTCACTGGGGTTGTGAAAATAGGAAACAATACAGAGTAACTGCCAAAAAATGGAGCATCAAAGCCAAGTGTTTAACCTCAACAAGTGTCTGCTCAAAGGCAACGGACAGAAGCTTATCCTGATCACAAAAAGGAAAAACTACAAAAACTTAGATAAAGAACGAGAAAATAAGCAAGGTAAAAGATATATATATTAAAAATGGGAGGTTGATCATTTATTCAGTAAATTTTGGTATAAACTTACTAGCCATCCAGCAATCCCTGGAATTTCTGTAACATCAAGACCATGAGTAAAGATAGGCTTGACGGTCATCTGAAAATACGGAGGCTCAGCAAAGCACACCCGCAAACGACCAATGAAAGGCCACTTGTGAAGGAACTTCACCCCAATTAAGACCTACACAAGAAAGAAGAGCATATCGAGGTGCAATACCAGGAGTGAAAAATCATTTGATCTGGTTGCCTATGGGCACAGATCAACAGTTAAAACTGCAAGACAGAGAACCTCAATATGTTTGCTTCTGAAATCTAAAATACTACAGTTTCCACATCTCAATTACTATTGATGAAAGAAAAACACCCCGAAATCACACACACGCACAAATGAACTGCTTCAAACAATGCACACAAACTATTTGAGCATAAATAGATGACCAAAAAATCCTGACTAGAAAATAAACTTAAATAGAGCAACAAATAATTACAATACCAAACAAAAAAAAAATTTAAAAAAAAAAAAACCTACCCAAATGTCAATAATGGAAATGGACGAGGAAAGCTGACAATAATCTGTTGCATCCATTAGAATTTAATGGATGTCATTACAAAGATACAATGGAATAGAAGAAACCATATAACAAAAATACTACCAATTATATGATCTCTTCAATACCATAAACCACAAACAATCCATTTTCAACTTCGGTGCATTCCAAGGTTCCAATGCCCCCCACCCCCCACCCCCCCAAACAACAACAAAAAAAATAAAAAAATAAAACAAAAAAACAAAAAATAAAACTGTTACATGTAAAAACACAACATAAACAGACGTGTGTGTGTGTGTGTGTATATATATATTTCATTTGAAATATTTATATATTTTTTCACGTTCGTTATAAACAAGAATGATTGATTTTGAATTCTGCCCCCCAATGCCCCACACCAAATTTTGGCTCTGCTCAAGTTCTAGTATGTAAATTTTGTGTATCATTGTACGTGCCTTCCTATATTCATGCATACAAACATGTAATTGAGGTACAGTACACATTAGTGTATCTATGCATGCAGATACATATGCATTACATAAATTAGAAGTTGGATGTTGCTACTAAAATTATTCAACTTCAGTGACTATAAATAAATATGAAGGGTTATGCAAATCTTTTTTTATAAGAAGGTTTATGTAAATATTACAATTACAGTTTGAAGTGCTTCAAAAAGAAAAATCTGAGTCCATACCTTGCCTTCAACATGCATGCCTGTTATATGCAACTTTGCCCACATTCCGAATCCCAATCTTTTTCTTAGCTGCACAGCAATTATTGCACTCATATCATCAGCTGTGAGAAAGTTCATCCCCAGCTCCATAACCTGGAATTGGTTCACTGTATAATATTAGTTTGTCTGAAACATTTAGCTGAGGACACAAGGATCACATAAGACAGCTTACTACCAAGTGGTCATCATCAGAGGACTGACGGAGAACCCTCATTTCTGTGAACATAGGAGGGTCTCTTCCCAAGTACAGGTGCTGAGCCACCGCTTTCTTCTGCAAACATATTGTAAATTTTAAGGTGTTAGAGAAAGCAATAATTGAAGTGAAAATGAGAATGGTGGGAAGAGCTATAGTCTCACTCTACCCTCTTGCTATTGTCTTTATGCAACATTTGGCGACTATACCCTCATGGGTTATATGGTACAATTATATCCTATAGCACAAATTAAATACTGTCATCCCATAAATAACTGAGGGTACTAACAAAATCTCCAGAGTGACATGCTTTTCTAGGCATCATGAAATTCAAAGAATCATCCATTTAAGAGAGCAATCGATTTAATGTAATATATACATGCTCTGCAGACTGCTCAAACTAGGTTATAAGCTGGAAATAACCATGCATCTAAAACCGAAGCCGATATGGATGCAATTTAAAACCACAAGTTTCAGCAAGTTATAGGATATATATACATATATATATATATATATATCAAATTTAAGTAGTTCGGTGTACTTAGAGACCAAAAGAAAATATAGCAATAAAGACTAATTGAGTGAAGGTGAAACCAAGCCACCCATCCATTCATGTTGAGTACACTATCGTCTAAAAGATGCACTTCGGACTAACACAAAAGAATGAACGCAAAAGGAGGGATATCAGATATAGAACGGTGGGAAGATGCTACATACAACAGTCCATGGTTTGTACTTCTCCAAGAACCATGGTATGATGGGCAAGAGAATCTTCTGTGAAGCAATCTGTTCCATACATATGGGCCAGATCCTTTCAACTGCATGGTTCAACCACCGCACCGTTTCAGAATCAGAAAGCACCTGAAAGGGGCAAAAAGAAAAAAAAGCATTAAGAATTACAGTTGCTCAGGAACATGTGCAGATAACCCCCCCCCCCCCCCCCCCCCCCCCCCCCCCAAAACAACAGTTAAAACACCAACACGAACTACAAAGGACATGTTGTATAGCCCATTGCTGAAAGTTAAATTTTGAAACTTCCATTATAGAAGTTTAATGGAGGTGGTTCTTATTTTTGTTTCCAATTAATTTTATAGCAGGATTTTTATTGTACTACAGTCCTTACTTTAATTTCAGGAAACAGAACAACATAATTCTTAAGGCTACGAAGTTTCGTTCTCTATTATTACACCTACAATAACCCCAATTTAAGAGTAAATGAATCGCCCAATAAGGCAGACAATCACGATCAGAAATGTAAAGAAAAGGATAAAAATAAAATTACCCTTCTCTGATCAGCTTGTTTTCTTTCTTCGAACTGTAATTTCCTCCGCATTCTTGTAACATACTGCTCCTGAACCTTTCAAAAAATAAGCAGAAATGTTCTTTTTTATTTGCATGTTTGGTAATCAACTGCAAACTCCTTCGAACCGCTATAAAATATATAGCAATCCAAAAACCGTAATAGAAATTTATAAGTTATTCTCAGTCTCTGCATAACAAAAATACAAACCACAACAACGAAACTTCTTTCCTGGTTCCAACTTCTTTCTTTACTTTGCGTTATGCAATAAAAAAGATATAAAAATGAAAAGAAAAAAAAGAGTAAGCGAATGATGTTCAAAACTGATAGATAGTGCAATTACCAAATAGAGATATATCAGAGACACAAAATAGGCGATCGGATGGCACCAATTGAACCAAGAAAGCAACCAGAGGAATAGCAGCACCGTCCCTACATGAAGCATTACGAACATCTCCATTATATGATATATCCGTCTGCTCTCCTCCTTCAATCCCAATTGGAATTGCTTCTTCTTCTTCTCCTCTTCTTGTTTTTGATATATTCACAAACGCTTTCAGTCCAATTCAAATCTACACGCAGCCTCTCCAAGACACTTTCCAAGACCAACAGACCATAGATCTCCAAAAACTCAAATCATTGATAAATGGAAATCGAGAAATCAAACGGCATCACAGTTTAAGTTAGTGGTCCAGAATCCAAATACCAAAGAAACGAAACATCAAAAACCCAGAATTGAACGTGGCATACGTTGTATGTATAAATTTATATACAAGTTAAGGGAATCAGAGGAGATGAAGAAGTCGATGAATGAAATGGAGCAAGAACTCCTTAGATCTGCTGCGGGATCCAAGGGTCTGACTTTTTTTTTGGTTTAAGAAACGCAGCCGTTAGAGGGAAGCAACTGCCAACCGGGGGGAGACAAGAGAGAGGGAGAGAGAGAAACGGAGAGAGGGAATAGATGTCTGAAACGTGTAACGTCGCTGTTTTTGAAGTTCACACGTTTGACTGCCATTTGTTTGCCACGTGTCAGTTGAATGTCCAAGTCGACGGCTGCTCGGGTTCTGATTTGGTAGACGACGTCCACTGCAGTTAAAAACGACAGTTTTATAACTTTGAACTGTTCAAATAAAACTGGAATAAAATAACCAAATTTCTTGAACAACCAGACCAATACCTACTAAATAATAAAATAAAAATAAATATTAAAAAAATAATTATCACAGTTGTAATTAAATAAATGCCTTATAATTATTTTAAAATAAATAAATAAATATAAGATTTATATAAAAAATAATAAATTATTTTTTTTAAAATAATTAAACGATATTTACATATTTTACGATTATATATAAATATATAAAATGAGAATTATTTATTATTATTATGTAATAATAAATTATTTAATAATAATTTATTATATCACATTTTATATAATATAATAAAAATAAAATGATAATGTGATGTATAAAATTTTCTATCTACAAAAGACGCATTTGGGTAACTTAAGTAGTAAGGAAGAACTTGTATACAGAAGGCCTACGTTATACATTCTTTAGGTGATTAAACTACTATTTAAGTAGATGATAAGGAGACATGTGGACGTCCACATCATAGACAGCCTTAAAATTCCTATTTTTGGTTGGACCTTTACGAACCTTCCTTTTCGGCTCCGAATCAAATCAACCGAGATAGAATCATTGTCCGAAGTGAAGTTTTGCACCCGGGACGCAAAGATTTTATGCTTTTCTATATACATTATTGCGTCGGATACCAGCAAAAAATCTATATTAACTTTTCTATCAAAGAGCGTAAAGAATCAAATTTACACACCGAATCCTTATTTTTAAAAGAAAAATGATACTTAACAGTCGTGTGAATGTGTAAGAATTATATAATTATTTAAAAAAAAGTAAATAAATACGAGATTTGATCATATGAAAATAAAATTAATTTTTAATAATAAATTTTATTTTTTAAAAATTACATTTATATATTTCACAACTATAAATAATATTATTTTTTTAAAAAAATTTACATTTAATTTTAGATTTTACTATTTTTTGTTTTGCACTGCATTATATGTCATGTGGCATACCATGTCAATATAAGTTAATATTTAATTTCTAACAAGTCTACCAACTAATTAATATAAGAAATAATATTTGTAGTAATAGGCACCATCGTCGCGTACTAATTTTAAAAAAATAAAAAATAAGTGAATAAATATAGAATCTATCTGCATGAAAAATTAATTTTTTAATAACATATCTTATTATTTTATTAAAGACGTGTACGATATTTACATAACTTAAAATTATATATAACATTACTTAATTAATATTAAAAAATACAAGAGTATGAAAAGAACAACTAATGCACGAAAGAGCAATTTGACTTTAAAACAAACCACGTGGACTAATTTGTATTTAATCTTATTTAATATATAAAAAAGCTCATTATAGAATATCATACCTATTCATATAAAATTTATATACTCTCAATTATTAATAATGTCAAACAATTCGCGATTCAAAGACTTTCTTTCCCCTTCAATCTACTTAGTCAAACAATTCAGGATAATTACAAAGGTTCATCGATAAGAATTGTCTGGCCGCCAAGGAATTCTACCGACAGTGTAGATTTTTTTTTTTTCTATTTTTCAAAGCATTTTTTAAGTATTTAATATATATATATATATATATATATATATATATAAACAAACACATATATCTGTCGGTACAAAAGACTTGCTCGATCTATAAAGATATGTAAATGAATTTATAAATTAACATAATTTTATCTTATACATTATATCTATTTTATAATATTAAAAAAATATTTTATAATTTAACAAATAATATGATTAAGAAAATAATTTTATTTGAAAATTTTTACATCACACAAAACTACGTTCCATAATTTAATTTAGAAGATAAATTTTAAAAATTTAAATCTTATAAATTAAATTATATTATATTAATAGTGTGTAATGTAAACGATTTTTATCATTACTTTAAAAAATAGTAATGCTACTTATTATTATAATTATTATTATCATCTTGTTATTTTATAATATGGTATTAGATGATTAGAGATTATTTATTATATTTTATTTATAAATTTATTATCTAATATTATATCGAGATGATAAAAGTATGATAAGAAAATAGGCAACCAATAGATTTAAAAAATAGGAAAATGATAGGGATCGGGGATTTCACTAACTTGTCCTGCTCTCCTTTTTTTTTTTGAATTTTTTTTTTACAGAAAGATTAAGAAAATTATATTTAATTATATTGTGAATTTTATTCATTTTTTCAAAATATTTAAAAGTGTTAAAAAAATGATATGAAAAAAATATTTAAAAGTGTTTATTTTTTATTTTTTTCATATCATTTTTTAACACTTTAAAATATTTTAAAAAATGAATAAAATTCACAATATAATTAAATATAATTTTCTTAATCTTTCTGTAAAAAAAAATTCAGAAAAAAAAAAAGAGGTTAGCAGGACAAGTTAGCGAGATCCCTATCATTGTCTTAAAAAAATATCTTATATTAATAAGTGTCAATAGCTTAAGCTCCAGTTTTTTCGTCTAATATTTTTATTTCTAATTTTGCCCTTAACTTTATTCCAAAATTACGGACAGTTTGTTTTTATTTCTGTTTTGCCGACAGATGTTTTAGTCTTTTTTATGTTTATGATCTTTTACTTCTTTTTCAGCTTTCACCCATTTCTCACAAACCCCTCTCTCTCTCTCTCTCTTCGTTTTTTTTAAATCTTTCATTCTCAGCTTCGTATTCCTCCCAAGTTTTCTCGACCCATCCTCTATTCTCTCTCTCCATCTCGCAACTCTCGATTTCTCTTCATCTTGCTGAACCACTCTCTCTCTCTCTCTTTCTCCGTTTTTGAATTTATGTATTATTTTATTTATAAATTTGATGATCTGTGATTTTTGTTTGTAGAAGAAGGAAAATATTACTCCGATTGGCTTGAAGATCGTGATAATTTCTACTCCATGTCTTTTTGCTTTTCAACTCCTCCTCACCCATTGTTGTTGGTGTTGGTGTTGTATTGGTGGTGAGAGATCGATGGAAGATGGAAGATGGAGAAAAAGTTTTGTCTCTCTATTGGATAACTGGATAAGACCGACGGGTAAGGGGGTGAAGCTTGATTAAAAAATATATATATTTATGTAAGTTCTTGCTAGCTAGCTTCATCATCAAGAGCTCCACACCTTAAACATCAGTACGTATAATTTCTTTCTAGCAATAATATTCAGGCTAGCTAAAAGGATGGACCCGACCAGCTCCATGGATTCTTATTATGATCCTACAGATCAAAACATGGATGTCACTTTTGCTTATAGCTTCGGATTCTCCCTTGTCATCGTCGCTGTTATCATAACGATGGCCGTGGCTTCTTACTACTGCACCCACAAGTATTCAGGCTCTGAAACTTCCAATGACAACGTCTCCCTTACCACCACCGGAGATATTGGTAGCTCCCACTCCGTGGCAATCGAAGTTATTGGCCTCGACAAAGCCGCTCTTCATAGGTTCCCGAAGTTGCTTTACTCCCAGACCAAACTCAACAAGGCTGGTGACTCCACTGCTTCTGCCTGCTGCTCCATATGTCTACCACTGAGACTTTAAAATATCAATAGAAATCTTAAGAGGATCCTTTTTATTAAAAAAAAAAAAGGTGCATTATTTTCTCTCAAAATTTTCTTGGAAGTTTCATGTACAAGCGTTCATCAAGAGATGACTTTTCTTCTTTTCTCACTGTTTTTTGGAGGAGAAATCGCATTGATAGTAGTGGGTAGGTGAGATATATTACCCAAAGGTATATTTTTCTTCAATTGTTTTTGGCGTGTGTTACCCACCATGATGACAAAAGGGACCCTTTAAAAACTTGCTATTGACATGTTACCCAACGTCTCTTAATTCATACATAGCTCTATTATTGTTTTTTTTTTTTAAATCCTACTTTAGTAAGTTTAGAGACTATAATTTGAAATAAAGAGATTAAGCTTAATCCATTGTTTAATTAACAACATGTCATATCCCCAATCCAATCTCTTTCTTTCAAGAAGACTTTTTCTCTCAGCCTCCGCGATTAGCATGAGATTTGAGACTTTATCAAAAGTTTTTTATTTTTTATTTTTCAGTAGTACGGTGATACATGAATTATCTGTATAAACACATGGGTCCCGTTATTTGGGGCCTCCATAAATTAAAAGTATCTCTCTTTTTTTCTCCTTTGATTTACTGATCAGACAAGAGATATCTTGTCCAAAGAAAAAAGTAGAACAAAACAGAGAAAAATGAATGCAATGTTTATGACCGGTAAACTTAAAACGTTTCGACGTACAACAATAATTTAAATGCTCAATAATGACAATAAAAGAAATCTTTGTAGATGTATTTCTTCCCTAAAAGTCCAAGTGAGTTAGTAGAACAGCAAACAAAAGTCCAAGTGAGTCAGTTACTGATCAGACAGGAGATATCTTATCCAAAGAAAAAAGTAGAAAAAAACAGAGAAAAATGAATGCAATGTTTATGACCGGTAGGGCAACAACTTTCGACGTATAACGATAATTTAAATGCTCAATAATGACAATAAAAGAAGTCTTTGTAGATGTCTTTTTTCCCTTTCCTATGAAGTCTCCCGCTAGCAGTAGTAGCTATGGCTTTTTAAACAGTTCAAGTATGGCGAAATATAGAATATAGACGTGGTTAGATTTGAAAAGTGAGATAAGGATTTTTAATTTTAAATAAAAGTTTAAAAGATTATATTTTAATATTATTATTATTTTAAATTTAAAAAAAAATTAAATTAAGACTTAAAATAATAAAAGATGCGATTAAGCTAAAAGAAGGTTGTTGGAGAGGTTTGTTTTGTGGGTGATTGATTATGTATGTTGTGGAACCAGGCTCTTTTCCATGCATGCTAGCTTTGTTTATTTTATTGTATTTTATTTTTATGAATCTTCATGGATAGCAAAAGATCATCATATAATGTTAATTGAAGGGCCGCCCACGTGATTTTACGGATTTGTGATTTGTGATTTTTTTAATGAGTCATTATCTATAAAAATAATAAGAGAAATGATAGTTGCAATCGTGAATACGTAAACGTTGTGTAATTATTTTAAAAAAATTAAATAAATATGAAATCTACATGAAAAGAAATTAAATTTTTAATAGTGGACTTTACTCTTTTTCAAATCGATTACACGTCGTTTGTGTACTTCACGACTGTATGTAGCATTACTCAAGTAATAAATAGTCATTAATATTCCAAGAAACTTGTAAAACAAATTACTAAAGTATTTTTCAATATTGATAGAAGACTACCTATAGAAAACAAGAAATATATAGATCTTTTAAAAAATAAAAGTTAAGATCTCTACTTTGTTTGAACATGCATGAGAAGAATAATTTAAAGATAAACTTATATATATGTAATTTTTTAATTTTCACCCAAAAAAATATATGAATTTTGGAGAAATGTTGAACATTAAAAATAAAATGATACTGAAATACTCCCCCCCCTATTTTTCCATTCATTCATGTTTTTGGTTTTTGTTTTTTCTTTTTTGTTTTAAAGAGATCGAATTAATTAGTGGAAACTGATCTTCTTCCACTTACGCCTTGTTTAGATAGTGAAAGTGTTTCATATCATCTCATCTTATCATTACAATTCATTTGGTTTCTTCTGAGAACAGCAGCCGATTTTCCTGTATTATATAAAAGTCAGTGTAATCTTATATTTCTCAGCACAAACATTTGTATCTTTGTTGGATAACTGGATAAGACCGACAGGTAAGGGGGTGAGGCTTGAATTTTTGGTCTAAAACTTGAGTTTTTAGTCATTTGCTTGTATGGACGGTGGAGATTGAGTGTGGAGAGATATTTTTCTCACTTGACATTTTAATGACTAGGATTAAACACAATATTAAAACTATAAAATAAGATATATTTAAGAAAAAAATCACAGGTGACGTGAAAATTTAAAAAATAATTTAAAAAATAAAAATATGAAATACCAATACTGTAATTGAATGATTGATTAATAATGAACAAGTAGTCTAATGTATTAAATATGATGTTATATCATGTTGATGGTGTTGCGAGTAGAGTAGTTAATCTAGGGATCTAACGGGTCGAAGACATACTTAGTCGAGCATCCAAACAAGTCGTAATTCACCAAAAAGCAAAACCGAAAACCGTTTTAAGGACACCTGGTTTTCATTTGGTGGGAGAGAATTCATTTCTCAGCACAAATACATTGCATGTGAGTTTTCCTTATGTGTATTATCACGTACACAAACCTCCCACATTCCTCTCACGAAATAAAACTGTTCTCCATTTACCCACCCCGACTCCTATCATTTCGCTCTTCACCTTCTCTTTCCTTTCACTTATTTTCTCTACTTTTTTTTGCCATATCTCATAGAATTTGCATGTGGGTTTCCGTTTTTGTTGATAAAGCTCTGTAAGAATAGATTTTGGCCGTTGTCTTCTTTGATTTTCTCTTTTTTTGCTCTGTTTGGAGGGTTTTCTGATAGAAAACGGTGCGGATTCAACCTCCCGAGATTTTTTCAGCTGTACCCATGTCGAACATCTTCGGTTTCAGTGGTAAACTCTCGATTGCTTTAAAAATATATAAATTATATACTTTAAGTGTTCTTCTAAATAACATACTTAGTAAAGAATTCATCAAAATTAAGCCGTTAACCCATCTCTCTCTCTCTCTCAACAAAAACGATGACCCTCTATTTTAGACCAAACAACTCTGATCCGTAAGATTTTTACAGATCTTCTGTAGCTGTCAGGCGCCGCAGGTATGATACTACATCGCTCTTCTGTATCTGTCAGGCGCCGCAGCTATGATACTACATCTCTTGTCTCTTGTAGAGAGATGTTTCACGAAAGATGTTATGAAGTAATAGAGTGATACTTTGTCATAATTTTCTCTATAAAAGAATTATTCAGCTCATCTTCTTTCGCATCTCATCTTCTTCACTTTTCTAAATTTAGTCTGCATTCTTACTCTGTAATCTCTTTCTGCTTTCTTACTTTGCATTGGCTCATCAATCTTCTCATTACCAATATATGAGGTATTCTGCACCTCGTTCACCAGTTGTTTATGCTTCTTCCGTAGGTGCTATAATCCAATCCAATAATGATCTGACTAATAAGTCAGATAATGAAATTATCTATGAACTTGTGAGTCTCGGTACCCGATACTCATCAACCCTTGTCGCATATTCTCAGTGACTACAATCTAGGACTGGTGGGGTTGACAAACTCCACGAGAATATTTTTATCCTTCATCGACTTCTTATGGAGTCCAACATGAAGATGGAAGCACTAAAGCGAGAGAACAGAGATTTAAAATCTTTGCTTAACTCTTCTTTTCGAGTGGCTACTCCTTTAGATAGGAGAGGCATGCAGATTTTTGAAGAGTAAGAGCGTTTAAAGATTGAGGCAAAGAGCCTCAAATTTCTGTAATTTTGCTTTGTGATAATAAAATAATACTTCACAAATATTCATATTTGTGTTTCTATCTTCTGTTAGATCTTCTATATATTCCATTTTATTTTTCCTTTAATAATGCACAATTTCTTATAAAACCGTAATATGAATCTGAAATACTAATTGTATTTAAGAGATGATATTTTAGATCTAATAATTTCATTCATCTCCTCCATGAATGTTCTCTAAATCCCAATTGAAGCTTGTCATTTTACAAATTTTTTAGTTACAATTCATTTGTAAAATCTTTGCTTGTTATTTGGAAAAATTCCAGTGGATCAAGATATCAACAATCATGACAGTGTTGCTGCTCTCTTTCTAAACAGGTTGATTCACATGAATAACCTCAGTTGCTTCAGTATACTGAATGAGATGTACTTATTTCTTCTGTTCTTTATTTTAGGACATTTTGAACTTTTGTCATTTATTATAGTAATAACATAATTGAAGATGAACTGATGACTACTGCATAATATGCATGGAATTCTACCTACAGTGTACTAAAATGAAGTAATTTGCTATGTTATATGTAATCAACACATTTCCTAATCAATTTGTGCTATTATCTGCTTCTACAAATTATTGATATGCTTTAGTGTTCCCAGAAGAGCAAAAGCATATAGTGAAACAACTTCTGAATTTCAGGTCAGTGATGGAGAATCCCTCATTTCCCATTAACTTCTAACCGACACTTACCTATCAAATGACACCTAGACAGAAAAACAAATCCATAACTCATTTTATTGTTTATATCTGTGTAGTGTAATATTTTGTTATTTATATGTTTATTATGAAGAGGAAGAAAATTGTTAAAATATAGATGAAATTCTGTCTATTTATAGCTAAATTGAAAAATTTTTAAATTGTTACACTTAAGAAAAATATCGATTGGGCACACGTGCATCGCACGTGCTGCTTTACTAGTATATATATATATTAGTACGGTAGGAATGAAAGAGAGGTTGTTGGTGAACAAATGGGCCGTAAAGACCTGAGAAGCCCAAGGTCCAACTGTACAAATAGCGGCCCAAACAATGATCCCATCCCACTAGGGGTGTGCATAAATCTTTATAAACCGGTTGACCCGATTGACTCGATCAGATCCACCCGATAAAATTCGGGTTAAAATTGAAGCGGGTCTTCAAAGATGTTATGCGGGCGAAACCGCAGCTGAAGAAACCAACCCGTATCCCTCATTCCCGACTCCCATCTCCCTTCGACCTTCGTCTTCAACCATAGCCCCCCTCCCTCTCTCTCTCGACTTCTCTCTCACCAACGTGATCTCTCACACAGACGGTTGTGTGGGTCTCTATCTCTCTCTCACAGACGGTTGCGTGGGTCTCTCTCTCTCTCTCTCTCTCTCTCTCTCTCTCTCTCTCTCTCTCTCTCTCTCTCTCTCTCTCTCTCTCGGCCGTAGCTCCAAGATCAGCTTCGGCGTGGGTCTCCAAGAAGGAGGTATGTTCCTTCTCTGCGTGGATCACTATGTTGTTTCTATTAATAGATCGATTGACTACAAGTCTGCAATATGATTTTGCTTACGGATTTGAGGCATGTGGCTGATGATATTATGGTTGTACTGTACTTAAATTTTCTGGTACTGTTATTTAGATTTAATCCTCATTCTCTCATATCCTAGCATATATATAATCTCTAAATGTAGCAATTAGCATATATATTCTCTCAGATACTATAGTACTATATCCAATCATAAAGAAATGGAGAAATGGGGTGGGTTTAAAATAGTTTCAGCAGTCTCATATTGGAGGGACAAAAGATCAATTAAAGCTTTTTTGTTAGTTAAAACACAAAGAATGGATTAACAGAACTTCAATACCAATTTTAAAATAGCCTCAACTTCTACTTATTCCAAATTAATTCATGAGAATTGGGCATATGAATCGGACAGAATAACCTCAGGTGTAAGCTCTTTTAAGAGTTATAACTTTAGGCTCATCAAGTGTAAGCTCTTTCAAAGGAATAACATTCATACCCATCTTGTCATGCTTGCCAACCTGAGTAAAAGGAAACAGAACTTGAGAAACATGAGGAAAAACTAAAGAAAATCCAACTAAACATCAATAGTTTCATAATATGAAGACCTGTACAACTCAACCAAAGGATGATTTTGGACTAAAAAGAGGCTCTGAATTTTCCACTTAATTTCAAAAGGTGTGCAGTGAAATCCGACTAAAGAGAGGCTCTGAATTTTCCACTTAATTTCTAAAGGTGTGCAGTGAAATCCAAAAGTTGTACCAAACAAATACAAACCAAGAAACATGATTTTACTAAATACAAATAAGAAAAGTGGAGTAAATTCAATCATATTTTCAGTGAATTTACCAACCAAGTATATGCTATTATTTCATTTCGTTAATAATTTACTCCTCCCCACCCCCAATGGACTCATAATTTCATTCCTGGAAAGTTCTCTTGCACCCTTCTTTTTTCTTGTAAATAAATACATATTATGGACATTATAACTGCACACCAACACTGGCAATTGTGCCCTACATAAATGAGATAAGTTTTTGACTAAAAACAGGTGCTAAGAAATTGTTATCTCACCCCAAACGAAGGAAAAGGAAAGAAAGAGTTATGATGAATTCAAATTCATTTGGACAAAGACTATATTAACAAATAAGTAGTTCCATATGGTAATACATGGCTCTAGAAAGGCCATAGATTTTGAAAAGCTTTTCAAATAGGAACAAATAAGGATTTCTGGGCGCTCCTGTGTAATTATTTGGGTCACAGCAATCAAAAACCAAACTCTAGAAAGGCCCTTGAGAATGTTTCGGCTTGCATTCTTGCGAGCAAGTACCCAAACAAGCACCCACTTGATCTCCTTCTACGAAATAGAACAAAGCAAAAACAACAAAACAAATACATTAACAAAGACCAGCTTATTGGGTAAATTTTATTTTTTTAGGCCTTTGTATATGATTGCTAAAACGTACAGCTTATATTTCATTGGGTAAATTGTCTTGTCATTGATGGAGAGACACTTTTGTTTTGTTGGGTACATTTCAGAATACCATTTGTTTTGTTTTTCAATTGGTATTCTTATTTTCTCATACTTTTATTATATGTCAGTTCGTACCATGAATTCCTTCAGAAGTGACACTCCTACAAATTTAAGAGACAATGAGATTTCTACTTCTTTAGCTTCAAACATTAATTTGTCTAGTAGTAGCAACATCATCCTCCCTCCCAAAAGGAAGGCAAGTAAGGACCCATCAACGGTGTGGGAACACTTCACAAAAATAGATGGATGTTTATTAAGTGACCCAAAAGCGGGGTGTAATTATTGCCACAAGACTTACGCTTGTCACCCCAAAAAACATGGTACATCAAGTATGTTGCATCATGTTGGAGTTTGTAAAAAAAAACCTAAGTTTGATCCAGAAGATGTACGAATGGCAATTGCAGAGATAATAATTTGTGATGAGGTTCCGTTTAAGGTGGTGGAAGGACAAGGATTTAGGAAGGTATGTCAATCACTAGAACCAAGATTCCAAGTGCCATCACGAACCACTGTAGCGAGAGATTGTATTAAACTATTTAAAAAAGAGAAGGAGAAGTTGAGGAATAAGGAAATTGGGCGGGTTAGTTTAACTACTGACACTTGGACATCCAATCAGAACTTCAATTATATGTGTCTTACTGCACACTTTATTGATTGTGAATGGAAATTACATAAAAAAAATTATAAATTTTTGTTTAATTCCTAATCACAAAGGGGACACTATTGGAAGGCATGTAGAGTCGTGTCTACAGGATTGGGGTATTGAGAAGATTTTTACTGTTACAGTTGGCAATGCTTCCTCAAACGATGTTGCCATTGATTACTTAAAAAGATTTGTGGAATGTCATTTGTTGGAGGGAAAGTATATTCACATAAGGTGTTGCCCATATTATGAACCTTATTGTGAATGATGGGCTAAAAGATTGTAATGATTCAATTGCAAGGGTGAGCAATCCGGTTAAATATGTTAGATCATCTCCTGCAAGAATGGAAAAATTCAAAAAGTGTATAGAGAAGGAGAAAATCAGTTGTTTAAAATTAGTGTGCCTTGATGTTCCCACCAGATGGAACTCCACTTATCTCATGCTAGAAGTTGCAGAAACATTTCAAAAACTATTTTTGCGATTGGAGAATGAAGATTGTTATTTTTCTTGCTATTGTCGTAGTGTGGGCTTGAGCCCCCCAAGCTCTAGTGATTGGGTGAGAGTTAAAATAATGGTTAAATTTTTGAAGATTTTTTATGATGCTACTGTGAGACTTTTTGACTCTTTGTATGTCACATCTAATGCATATTTTCAAGAGATTTGTGGCATTCAATCGCATTTATAAAAAATGAGTCAAAGTAATGATCCAGTCTTGAAAGTTATGGCTACGAGCATGAAGAGTAAATATAACAAATATTGGGGATCAACTGAAAAGACTAACTTGATGATATTCATTGTTGTTGTTCTTGATCCAAGATGCAAATTTAGTCTTTTGCATTTTTGATTGAAAAAAATATATGGTGGTAATTTAGTTGAAGAAATGATTGTAAAAGTGAAAGAATTGATGATTGACATGTACGGGAAGTATAGTATTATGTATGGGAGTTCAGGTGGAGTTTTATACTCTGAGCCTCCTTCCTCAGTTGATCCTAGTATGATTGATTCTGATTCTCAGCAAATTTTTTAGGTTGAATATGAGCAAGAAATTATTGAAAGTAGTTTGAGGAACAAATCAGAGATTGATCAATACTTGAAACATGGTTGTGAGGCACGAGTTCCAAATTTTGATATTTTAGATTGGTGGAAGATCAATGAAATCAAGTATCCTATTTTGGCGAGAGTTGCACAGGATGTGATGGCCATTCCTGTTTCTCCTGTTTCTTCTAAGTCAGCCTTTAGTGCAGGAGGTCGGGTGCTTGACCCATTTCGTTGTTCATTATCTCCAAGAACAGTTGAGGCACTTGTTTGTACTCAGAATTGGTTAAAAGATCCAATAACTATTGATCTTCGTGCCTCGCTGGACAATGTTGAAAGTTTTGAGGCAGAATCAGGTAATGAACATATTTCTTTCTTCCATATTTATTGAAGTTTTTCATAATGTTTATTTTTATATAATTTAATAATCTTTTTTTCTTTTTTTCCAGAATTTAATCCCCAATCAAGCTTTATTTATGTTGATGATGAGTGACTCAAGGCTTATGGTTGACACATTTTATATTTGTTGTTAAAGATTCTTGTTTGAGGACCATGTTCATGAATTTGTTTAAAAAGGCTAGAATATTTTCCATTGATAATATGTATATGGATATTATATTCATGTTTATTGTTTATATTATGGAAGGCCAATGGGATGTAATGTAGTGGATGGATGAATGAATTTTTGAGAAAGGCTGGACGTTATATTCATGTTTGTTTAAAAGGGCTGAAATATTTTCTATGCATGATAATATATATTTATGGACATTAATGTTTAATATATATTTATGGACATTAATGTTTATTGTTTATGTTATGGATGTCTCATGGGATGTAACGTAGTGGATGGATGGGATGTAATGTTTTATTGAGAAAAGCTGGAAATGAGATATTAAAAAAAAAGCTGGACGTTATATTCATGTTTGTTTAAAAAGGTTGAAATATTTTCTATGCATGATAATATATATTTATGGACACTAATGTTTTATTGTTTATGTTATGGATGACTTATGGGGATGTAACATAGTGGATAGATGGGATGTAATGTTTAAGGCTGAAAATGAGATATTTAAAAAAAAAAACCGCATCTTTAACCCGACTCGAATCATTCGGGTAGGGTCGGGTCATTCTGTGCTGGGGTTGGGTTGTGGGCCACAACAGGTCGGACAAAAATTTAGTTGGGCGGGCTATTGTTCAGGCCTACATCCCACCCAAAGGGCAGGATAGGGAGGTGAGACCGTAAAATGGTACCATCATCTATCAATACAAGAAATATTAAAGCATCAACGACAATGAGATAAGAATAATGATGAGGTTACTATTTTATTATTACTTATTTATTATTATTTTTTTTAAAAAATTTTTATTTTACTTAATAATTAAAGAAGTGAGTATCAGTAAAGTCCTATCACTATTCTAATAATAAACGTAAGATGAATGATTTGATAGAATATGTATTGTTATTATTATTATTATAATTATTATTATCATCATCTTCGTTATTATTTTATGATAATAAAATGTTATAAAATCTAACAAAAATTCGAATTTTAATAATTATTATTATTATTATTTTTTTTTATCAAAATTATCAAAATTTCTCCTGATTTGTTTTTCACAAAATTTGGGAAGTGTAAAGGATTCGATACTATTATGAGGCCTATGGAGGTTGACCAGTAGGTCTACTCACCAATCGGGCTGCCAACCCACAGTCATCTGGGGCCTCGGCCTACTTTCAGGGCCCAATTCATCTTAATTATTGAGAGGATAATTGCTTAAGAGTCTATCGGGTGAAGACAATTATCATTTGAATATAAGATAAATTTGTTATCTTAAAAACTTGAATTTTAAATAGTAAGTAAGTTCGATATTACGTAATAACAAATATTTCACGAGCTCTATATATATATACAGAAAACCCAAGCATGTAAAGGTTATATGATTTATTGGTATTGAAAATAATGCATTTCATTGTGATTATTGATTGAGTTTTGCTACATATAAATATAATTACACATTAATCTGTGTATCAATACTGATTGATTCATACTTAAAATTTAAATTAACACTATTTTTAATAAAATTTATTTTTTAACTAATCACATCATATTAATATATAAATTAATACATAATTATACTTATAATTATATTTTTCCTTAGTAATTTAAGTATTTGAGACATTCTCTAAAATTTTCAAGTCACTCTATTTTTTAGTTATAGGTGATCGTACGTGAGTGATGATAAAACACGTCCACAGAATGAAGACCTACCCTTGGTCCCCTACCATGGGGTAGGTTGCTCCTACCACCCATTAACAACTGTATTTTTGTTTTGGTTAAAATTACCAATAAATAATTAAACGCTTTTATAAAATCTTTTCGCTTTCTATCGGTTTATATTTTTTAAAAAAATTATTATTATATATTTAAATTAGTGTATAAAATATATTATTTATAATTTTAAATTTAAAAAAAAAAAATTATCGGTTACAATAGAATTTTAAAATATCAATGCAATTTTTCTTAAAGACAGAGAAAAGGAAAGAATAAATCTTCACAGAAGCCACTGTTACGCTACATCCATTGCACACATTACGTGTAGACTGGGTTCACTAACAAAGCTAAACCGGTTTTCTCCATTTCGTCTCTCTCAGAGCTCGCGCCCCTCATTCAACCATTTACCCCCCAACCCCAAGCCCTCCCATCTCAAAGCTCTCAAAGCACGACCTCAGCTCTCAGCCCTCGATCCCATCTCTCCACCAACCGAGTCCCTAAGCCGTCCTATCTCTCCACCAACGAGTCCCCAAGCCCTCGGGAGTATTTCTCCACCAATGAAGCCCTCGGGAGTATTTCTCCACCAATGAAGCCCTCGGCCCCTTGGTTCCTTCAAGCCATCAACGAAGCCCTCAGATCTGTGGGAGGGTAATGTATCGTTTCTTCCAAATAATCTGTGATTCTAGGGTTTAGCATAGATTTTTTTTTTCTCTTTTTTCTCTCTGTTTTTGCTAGAAACTAATGTACCCTCCTGTAGATCTTGCCTCTCATGGCATTGCACGAACCTCTCTCGGCAGCTCTAAACCAACTCCTTCGGTTTCTTGCCTATACATGCTTAAAGACTAAGCCCGGAAGTATAAGGTATCGAGAGCTTAAAATTTGCATTTTTTTTCAAATCAGAGTGGTTTTTTCAATTGTCGAAAGTTGGTTGCCTAAAAGTGGAGTGAGACTTTGAAGTTTTGTTCTCACATATGAATATAGTATGGTTTGCTTGCATTTGCTTTTCCATTTTTTGAAAATGAGAAGAATAATCTGAATTGGTGATATTTTGATTTTTTCATAACATGTTATTCCAAGTTAACAGATTTGAGTATAATGGTTGCTTATGGTTTCTTTATTCGTTTGGAATAAAACAATGACTGTGTGTGTATCTTTGTGCTTTTAATTGATACTAAATTTTAAGTACTTTTGCAGGGATGTTACTTATGTTTCTGGCATATTAGTCATTGCTGCAGCTGGAAAGAGTTCCAATGGTATTAATGTGGTTATATGGGATACATTGGTTCCCCCTTCAACCTTTCGAGTTTCCATTATATATCATGAAGGTTTTCCTCTTACTTTGAAACTGCACATGGTGAAACTGGCTATACAATGGCAGCCACAACTCTAACTTTGGTGCTGGAATGACAGAGGATTCAATGAAGATGTTACTCTTTTTGTGAAGATTTTGATTGAATCTCAAAATGTCCATTCATGTTATGTATTTAGATAGCCACAATATTTGTATAACTGGAATGATCCTGAAGTTATGGGAATCTGTTCATGTACATGATGGCATTTATTTTATGAACATGTGGTTAATTTCAATGGAATATCTAGGCAATTTGAGCTTCATCCATTGTTGAGTATGATTATGGGTAGATGCGTTTTTCGGTTTCATGTTGAGTAATGAATTTTTAGTTGTTTTTAGTTTTTACTTTTAGGTTAGTAGTGGAGGTCAATAATGCCCGTTCATGATGTAGATGGCTTTTGAATGAAAACAGCTTGTGCACATGATTTGATGAAACCCATGTATGTAAATTGTATGCCATTAAATTAACCTGTGTAATGAAAGTAGCTTGTGCACATGGTTTGATCTCGCCTGTGGATGTAAATTGTATCCGTCCAAGTCTAATGTCATTGGATGTACCCCCAACAAATAATCAATAAGTCTAAACACCTGCAAATTGCCATTATATTCATAACCTATCCAAGTTCAAAGACTTAGTTTTCCGGAGTCTAAAACAGAGCACGTTCATGTGCTAAACCAACCAAGATTACTAATAATTACAGCTAATTCGTTGACTAGCATAAGTGAATCTTTACAAATTAGAATGAGCCAGATGTATCTGCTGAAGCTAACATAAACATTGGTCAAAAGAGTGAAACATTAGTTCCTATTATACTTTAACTCTGGAAGCACAACAGCTACCCATTTTCACTTTTGAATTGGCCTCGTGCTTCTTCACTTTTGATGTCCCCATTTTCTTTTCAACAAAGATTCCTAGCTTCACGGCTGTAAATAATGTTCATGTAATTAAAAGTGACCATTTCTACTTCAGCTGGATCAGCCTAGAAGGTGGTCCATTCATCACTAAAAGTCAAAATTCCTGGAAACATCTTCAGTGGGTCCTCTGACAATCCTCTAGATGCAACTCCACCATCTACACCATGCATCTATCCTGCCCATTCGAACAAAAAACCATTTTGAAAGTTAATGCTCAAAAGAAGTTTACCCAAATAGAAGCTACAAACAAACAATAAACCAGAAACAGTTGTCTCATAAGCTAGAAAAATAAGTTCATCCCAACAATAAACCAGAAACAGTGAATTTTTCATAGTAGAGTTCACTTTTTTATAGAAGGTACTCATGCAAAACTTGTACATTTGAGACAACTTGTATATATCATTATTTAGCTTCATGAAGTGATCAATACTTTTTTCTATCATTTAGTTGATCTGTTCCTCTACCAATGCAAAGGTCAACGCCATGTGTTTTAGGTCATGATAATAACTTTATGCAATATTTGATTTACAGCAAATTAGGGCAAATGTTGCAGTCGTACGTATAAGACCACCATAGTGCATATTTTTCCTTCCAGATATTAAAAGAATCATAGAGGAAACCAAAATTTGAGAAAAATATCCCCAAACCGTTCCAGTCAGACATCAATCATGAAAAACATGACTAATACATGTTGAGAAACCAAGAATGCAATAATTACATATCTTCCCCAAGTTAACACCAGATTATTGTACTGTTTCATCTACTGCAACTCTATTGTTCCAGATTATCTCATAAGTTAGAAAAATAAGTTCATTCCAACAAAAAACCAAAAAAAATGGCTTGGACTGACAAAAACGCCATCATTACCTCTTTCTCACATAACTAAAGATCATTAAATTTGTTAGATTCAAAATAAAAAGGAAAGAAAATAGACCTTTGCATGTTAGCTAGTGATCAAAGCCTTGGCATAGCTCCATAGCCTCTCAAAGAGCCAAGAGGTACAAAAATTAAACCTTTGCATCTCCACAAAAACACAACAAAAAAATCTCCTTTGATCTTTATTTTAATCCTGATTTTAATGATTAATGAACTGAAGAACTAAAAGTGCTTTAACAAAAATACATCTCATAAAGGTTTCTTCTCAAACATGTTTTCTGTCCAATTCAAATTTGTTTCCCTAAACATAAAACATTCATTATCCATCAAAGAAAACCCCATGGCATAGATTCTTATAAACATCAAACAACAAATAAGAGCCATGAGTTTGGCTACTAAGATAATTCAACAACAGCAGTGGATTGAATGAATGTACACCCTTATGAGAAAAAAAAGAAAAGAAAAAAGAAGCCCATATTATATCAATAGCAACTAACCAGACAAGATCGCTAAGTGCCCTAAAAAGAGGATTCTAAAGCTGGGGAGAGCTGATTCAATAGTCATCATATCTAACCACGTCCGTTGGAAGCTCTCTAGAGTTCTGGAAATATTACACGAACTTGCTTTTCAAGAACCATTGCAGGAGAGAGAGAGAGAGAGAGAGAGAGAGAGAGAGAGAGAGAGAGAGAGAGAGAGAGAGAGAGAGAGAGAGAGAGAGAGAGAGATTGACGTTGTTTGTAAAAATTTCATTTTTTGTGTAAATGTGAACAAATTACTTATGACGGAACAAGAAGATGTTAAAGATGCAAATGATTTCAACACTCCATTCCCTAAGCCGCAATACCCATCTTACAACAACCCAAAACTCACCCCTCTCAGTACACAAGAAGAAACCAGATTTGTCCTTAAAATGTTACCTACGATGCCCTCCAAGGGACGGCGGCGAAAGAGAGCTCCACCATAGTAGTGTCGCTAGTTTCCATTAAATGAGCTCGGGGGAGGGGCGAACCTGGGCAAATGGATGAGCTTTGCAGGGTGGTGCTGGGCAGAGGTCAAATGCCGCGACACAGGTTGCTTGGTGAGGGAGGAGGGGGGTCTTCGCAAGATTAAATATGATTTGCTCCGTTCAATGATCTGATCTCGAGGAGTGGTAGCGCTGGGCAGACGGAGGAGCGTCGCTCGGTGTAGTTGGACAGAAAGACGGCGTCGCCGGGTGGTGCTGGGTAGAGGAAGGTGATGCGATGCGAGCGAGGGAGGAGGTATTTCGCGGGGCTCTGAAATTCGAATGGGGCTCTGAAATTCGAATGGGGAAGAGAAATCAACCGAGAATTAAAACGCACGTTTGGTTTAAAAAAAAAAAAAAAAAACAGAAGCCACGTAGTGAGTGCAATGTGTGCACTGCTACAGTGGCTTCTATATAGCACTACTCAAAAGGAAACGAGAGAGTTTAGCCAGTTGAATTGAAGTGACGAGAACAACCTCAACGCAGATTTAAGATCCGAAGTTGTCGGCAAACCAGAAGAAGAAGGCGGTCTTTCGTGATCTGACAATATGAGCAAGGAAGACAAAAACAGAGTCGTCCCCGCCGAGCATCATCACGTTCAGCATCAGCAATTTGAGCCTCAGTACGGCACCTTCCAAGGCGTCCCCACCTATCCTCCTCCGCAGCCACCCGCCATCGGCTTGCCTCAACCTGTACCTCCGCCCGGCTCCGTCCAACCATCAGCTCCCCCGCCCGATCCTCAGTACTATGCTCATCCGTATCAAACCGTTCCAGGTACTGCCCTTTCTTTATTTTTTTCTGATGGATTATTGGGCTATTTTGTGTCCAATTCAAGTATTTTGTGAATTGCATTTGATCCGTGTTCGCTCGTGAAAATTATGGAATTGTATGCATAAAGGGTTAAATAAAAAGTGAAAAGTGAAGAATAGTGTTCGTTGAAAGCATTTTTGTCGCGTGGTTCGATTTTCGTACATTTAAGTTAATGATATCATCATTGTGTTCTGAGAACGCAAATGTTCCAATAAGACTTTCTTGACCACTGCCTGTCCTAAACATTTCTGGTTTGGTTCCTTGGTTGAATAATTTTTTGCCCGTGTGTTAAGCAAAATGTCCCGAGTAGGATACAGTGATTCAAATCCAAGTACTGTGTTTTTGTGCTCCCAAGAGTATCTTTGGATTATGCAGGTTTTTTTTTTTTTTTTTTTTTTTGTTTTAATAATTATATTTTTACGTTTATTATTATTATTATTTTTTACATTTGGGGAGGGGGGTTCGAACCCACGACCTCCATTTTGGAGGCTTGGGGATATTTTAATCAGGCCACAGGCCTTTGGCGCAGGTTGTTTAAGTTAAGATGGCAGAAACGTGGCTTATACTGCAAGTTCGTGGCCAAAGTTTAATTTTGAAGTTGCTACCGTTATTTTAAAGTGTCGATCTTTGTTGGAAGAAGTGGAAGATACATAAAATATAATCTCAATTGGCAATTTACTATTTCGGTTGGTTGTTGTCACCTACCAATCAAAAAATGTTTTTGTTTTGTTGCAAAGGTGGTTGCACAGTTGTTTAGTGGGAATGGAAGTTTCAATAAACATCGTAATAGAGTGATATCTGCTGCAGACTTGCCCCCGAACAAAATTATAATTATTTAGGCAATTAGTCAATTAACAGAAACTAGGGATTGAGTTTGAGATTGAGAAAAGATTCCAAAAAAAAAAAAAAAGAAGAGAAAACTGTGAGATTAAAGTTTATTGATAAAATTCAAAATTAAGTTCTAAAGCCCACAAGCCAGGCTCAAATAGCTATGGAAATTCAAGATTATGAGAAATTTTCCCCAAAAGCCAAAATCCTAATTGTTGCATAAAAATAAATTATGTAATAAAATAAGAATCGTGCCAAAATGTAGACCACCATGGGTAGCATGGTGACCACAGCATGCCTGCCAAAAAGAACATTCCGAACTGGAGTCTGATGTGTGATTCTAATGCCCATAGCCAAAGTTATGGCCAAAACACCGGCACATGAGCAATATTACCCCAATCTGAGGAATGTTCACCCTTTTTTACCATATTTGCACATATCTGCCTTCTCGAGGTAGTCTAGCGCTGTCAACGTAGAATTTGTCAAATCTGCATCGTCAGATATGGATCCTTCCGCATCAAGATCCTTGTGTGTTTTGTTGCAATGTCAATTGTTCAAATTCGTGGCCCTGTATCATTGGATGATGGCCCGCAATTGTGCCACTTTTTTTTCAGTTTCTTCTTTGTAGACTTATAAAAAAATTCTTCTTTTTGGGATTTTCTAGATTTATTTTCTTTTACTGGTTAGATGTTTCTTTTGTATACTTATTGTGTATTGGGGTACCACTCTCTTTGTTTGAATGATATTTTATCTTACAAAAGATATATCTTATAATTTGGCAGTCTTGTATACTTCTGTGAAATAGGGTGCACTCACTGAGATTGATTTATTTATCAAAATGTCCAGACCATTCCAGAAAACCAGAGTCCCAAATTGCTAATAAATGCAAAGATTGAAGCTCACAATCACGTGTTAGAAGAATGCTTCCTGTAGGTTTTCAAACGTATGTCTTAAGGTACAATAGAATTGATGTAAATGGAGATTTTGGGGAGTTTGGAGATCTTCTATGTGCATGAGTTGGTGTTATGTATTGGCTGCTATGAATTTCCTCGTACTTGTGTTCACTTCAATCCAATATCATTTTTTATTATCCACATGAAGTGAAGGCATTGGCCTTGTATCATATCTCGAAGCTGGGTTGATGGGGCTGGCTCTTTGGGTTTAAAACCACCCATTCAATTCACCTAGCAGATTGGGTTTGTAAGTCAAAAGTGAAGCTAAAGAATAGCAATGACATGTAAAAACTACTAGTATGTGAAGATTTTGAAATTAAAATAATATGCTGTTTATAAGTTTGTTATTTTTAATTGAATCATAACTGTTGAAATGTAACTGGGGCTACCATTCTGGGGTGCGGAATTTCTTGACTCCCTATGAGGTACCTGAGGCTACCCTTGGGGGCTTCTTTTAAATCTGTTAATATTTGGGATGGGGTGGTTGAGAAAATAGAAAGGAGGCTAGCTGGTTGGAAAATGATCTACTTGTCTAAGTGGGGGAGACTAACTCTAATAAAAAGTACTTTGTCTAATCTTCCCACTTATTTCTTATCTCTTTTCCTGCTGCTGGTAAGGGTTGAAAAAAGAATTGAGAGTTTATTTCAGAATTTTTTATGGGTTGGCAAAGGAGATGAAAAAAAAGTTTCATGTGGCTAGTTGTAAGAAGGTTTGTCAACCAATTGATTGTGGAGGGTTGGGGATTAAAAATTTAAGATTGTTTAATAGAGCATTACTTGGGAAATGGCTTTGGATATACCATTTGGAAAGTAATGCCTTTTGGAAAAATGTTATTGATATAAAATATGGTAGTATGTGGGGAGGTTGGTGTTCTAAAGATTCTAGTGGAGCGTACGGGGTGAGTTTGTGGAAGTTCATTAGAAAAGGATGGGGGGGTTTTTTCAGATCATATTAGATTGAAGGTGGGAGATGGGAAGAGGACTCTTTTATGGCATGACTTGTGGTGTGGGGATTCTCCACTAAAGCAGGACTTTCCCTCTTACAAAAAAAAAAAAAGGCAGGACTTTCCCTCTCTTTTCAGAATTGCTAGGGATCAAAATGCAGCTGTAGGAAAGTCTTTCTGTGGCATTGACAATAATATTCAGTGGAATGTCTTCTTTAGCAGGGATGTTAATGACTGGGAAGTGGATGATGTAAAGGCTTTTCTGGAAAGAATTTATAGTTCAAAGTTGATGCTTGGTAGGGAGGACAGCATGCTGTGGATTCCAGCAGGAAATGCTAAGTTCTCAGTTTCCTCTTTTTACAGATTATTAACCTGTTACAGGAGATGTGAATTTCCCTGGAAAAACATTTGGAAAGTGAAAGTTCTTTCCAAGGTTTCTTTTTTTCTGTTGGGCGGTTTCCTTAGGCAAAGTGTTGACTACTGAAAATCTTAGAATGAGAGGTATGTTCATTGCTGATTGGTGTGTTATGTATAAGAAGGATGGGGAATCTGTAAATCACCTCTTTCTTCATTGTGAAGTGGCTAGGTTCTTGTGGAATGAGGTTTTGAATCGGGCTGGTTTTCTTTGGGTAATGCCCAAGGAAGTGGTGGATTTATTGGTAGGGTGGAAAGGTTTGAAGGGTAGTAAGAATGCTGTTCATGTTTGGAAGATGATTCCTTCTTATCTCATGTAGTGTCTATGGCTTGAAAGGAATGGGAGATGCTTCGAAGACAAAGAACAATCATTGGGAGATCTTAGGGATTTCTTCTTTAGAAGAATGTGGGCTAAAGTTTTTGTAACGGAAGACATTTTTCAGTTTCTGTTTTAGTTTTCCTTTTGTTTTTGGAAAGTAGTAGGTATTTCCTTTGTATACGTCCTGTGTACTTGGGCTTATGCCTATTTCTTGGGAATAAAATCTTTTATTACTTAAAAAAAAGAACTGTTGAAATATGTTATCAGCAGCAGAATAACTGAAGAAAACTAACTACAAGTACAATGGGAAACAAACCATATTTGATGCTATTAAAGTAACTTTAGCCACCCAAACTGGTAAAAATGAAAGGAACTGTGGACTGGTTTTCTGGCTTCTGCAATGTTTCCATTGGATTCTATTGACTGGAACCTTGGTGAGTTGGTTTAATCTTTGTTAGATCTTGACAGCAATCATTGTATCTGATGTATATCATTCTCAAAAAATCAATGCATTGTATAACAGCTCTATTATGATTTTATTAATGAAAAAATAAAGCTTTTTATACAATGCAACAATCTTTATACCATTTTTTGGGTAATTAATTGAACCTCCACCATCATGTTTTATAAATCTTCATTAGTGTTCATTGGCCTTTGACTTCTTTTTTTTTTTTTTTTTTTTTGGTAATCTTTAATTCTGTTCAAGGTTATGCTGTTGCTGAGGGAAGACCAGTGAGAGAGCGTCGCCTTCCTTGCTGTGGTATTGGTTGTGGCTGGTTCCTGTAAGTTTTAATCATTGTTTCTTTGTACTTTGGTCTTATCAGAATGTAGGTACACAATATTAGGTTAATAGAAATATTCAATAAGAATTCACAATATGAGTTATATATATATATATATATGAAGTTTCCTATTGCTGATTTGTGGGTTCCGGGGTCAATTCTTCACATATAGATGATATTTCCTGGGAATTTTGGTTAAGAGCTAGTAGAAGTGAATAAAAAAAATTTCACATTCAGAATATTTCACTGTATTGCTCAGAAGCCACCAAAGTAGGCATGCATTTTGGAAAATCTGATTACTTCTGAATATTTATTTAGCAATATGGTTTCTGTAATGCAAAATTTGTGAAGACGTAACCTTATCTGGTAAACATTTCGAGCCACTCAGTTGTACTCTTAATTCTACCTTCCTAGCATGCAGTTGCATGTAGGAGATTAGAAGTTGATGCCATTTTATATGCAGACTCGAACAAGAAGGCAGTTAAATGTGATTTAAATCAGAATGAGTGTTTTGTTTTGGATTTCTTATATTCTGCAGTTAAGTAT
This sequence comes from Carya illinoinensis, assembly GCF_018687715.1. Classification (NCBI taxonomy): domain Eukaryota; kingdom Viridiplantae; phylum Streptophyta; class Magnoliopsida; order Fagales; family Juglandaceae; genus Carya; species Carya illinoinensis. Next base: position 21,360,896 of record NC_056763.1, read on the forward strand.
TTTATTTATCAAAAAAAAGTATTTTACCTTTGTGTGGTGTAATCCAGTGCCTAAGCTGAGTTTATATCACAAATATATTTTAGGTTGGCTTGTTGGCCACATGTTTGTTCAATTGATTTGTATGAATAACTACTTATCAAAAAAATGTATAACTGGATTATCTGCTTCCTAGTTTGACTTTGGCTTGTTACATAGGAAATATTGTTTTTTAACTGTGAAACTCCACAAGCTCAGCTTTGGTGCAGAAAGTTGAGTATACATGGTTTTGTCATTTAGAAATTTGCATATCCCCACGTAAAGGTGTTTTTTATATGGACATATTATTCAAGATGTCATTTGTTATTGTTTAAATGTGTCCTTTGATGGCCATTTTTTTGCAATATGTATCACTTCTCAATAATTATTTATATATATTCCCATAAATTAGTAAATTGAGAAAAAAAGGCATTAACCTAGACATTTCCCCTAGCCTCCTATTTGATGCATGTTATTGCCTCTGTTGCATTCTCTTTTTTTTTTTTTTTTTTAATCAAAAAACTTGAGTATATCCATAATATCAGAGTTAACGATTTTGGTTACCTATTAAAAAATATCGGAATTAAGGATTTAACTGATGTAATGAGAAGGCATTAGGTATAAATAAGGTAACTAGTTGAGAACGATGAAGTGGAGCTCTTCAAGTATGATCACTTTCCTCATTGTTGTCTTGAAAGTTCTCTTTGGCCTTTAACAGAGCATTTAAGATCCTATAGCCTCTTTGTTGGGCATAGTGCTGCATTTTTCAAGCAAGTTTTTTCCTTTCTTTAAAAAAAAAAAATAAAAATCATTGGGTACAAAAAATTTAATTATATTCTCTGCCCACCCTGTTGGTGAGTCAAATGTTGACATGGCTTGCTTTCAGCTAAATGGTACTCTAGTTCAAGAAAAGGGTTACTCGCCGTTTTGATATTTTTACATAAATTTACCATACTAGGTTTAGATCTACTATATTAGACTTGCCATTTTATATATGTGCATAAATCTATCATTCTTCTAATGCTATAGAAATTTAGAATGATTAACATTTTACTGATCAATAAATTTTGTTTACCTATAAAAAATAACACAGTTTTAATTTTGGATATTTTATCTTAGCTCTATATATCCATCTTTTGATTTTAATACAATTTATGAGTTTTTAATGCTGAGAATCGTCTTCTCTTTCAAAGGTTTATTATTGGTTTCTTCCTTGCTGCTATCCCCTGGTATGTTGGCGCACTTGTTCTACTTTGTTCCAGGATTGATTACCGTGAGAAACCTGGATTTATTGCTTGCACAGTTGCTGTGAGTAACACTTCTCTCTATCTCATTATTCTTGTTTTCTTTCTTTCTTTCATTCTTTATTTCTTCTTCTTCCTTAGTTTTTTTTTTTAATCTTTTGAACTACAGGCTATGCTCTACTTATTAGTTTTTGTTGAAAATGCTAAATATCAATGGATTTATTTCCCTAAAATATGATTTCGATCTGGTTAATTCAGACCTAAGAAATCATATTCCAATTTGAAAAGTGGAATCTTATTTTAGCTGAAAGTCAAATCTTTATTAAGTCTGATCAAGACATGGGTTTTATTATATCTAATCTGTCAACAGCCCTAGGGGACATATTGGGCTGATCAGGCCAGAGTTTGATTCTTTGATTCTGTCTGAGTCTATGAATTGGCCATACATACAACTATACAAGGCTTTTAAAGAGACCAATGATCTTATAGACTCTGTAACTGATACACTGATAATACCGCAGATCTTACTCTTGTTGAAACACTGTAGTATGACTCAATTCATCAGGGAATCCCCAAATCTAGATCTTGAATAATTGAGAGGATCAAAGTGATTATTTAGAAGAACTTGGTGTGTTTTATGCAATATACCCTCTTTTAGTTAAATAAGATATCAGAAATGCGAGAATGGAGATTATCCTTATGTTTTGGCTTTTCTTCCTGAGGGAGGGCTAGGCTCCCTTTATATTCAGGTATCTCAGTCTTTAAAGCCAGTTCCCATGTTCCTGAATCTACTACTTGAACAGCTGCTCTTATTCCCCTTCCCCCTTGTTGGATATCTAGCAAAATTATTTTCCACTCCATCATTTGTGACCTCCTCATCACCATTACGTGGATGTGCGTTGGTTGCTAAGATGCTTTAAGAAAAATTTTATACCCAATGCTTGTGCGCTAATCAATAGAGTAAAATCAAAGTTCTTATTTTCTACAAGATAAATCAGTCTTACGTGTCCCTGTTTCAGTTGGTATCAGGGTCACACTTCCCCGCATCGGCTGGTATTAGAGTCATAGTCCCTACATCATCAGTACTCTTATGATAATATTCCATGTGCAGGCTGTTCTTGCTACCCTTGCTATTATTCTTGGTGTGACAAAAGGAGCTGATGACTGGTGATATTGGGGAATGAAGAGCTGTATAGGTAGCAAAGTGGATGTATGCACTTGATGCTATTTCTGGAATTTTACTTTATGTGTCAATATGTTAAAATATTTAGTATGAAACTTGCGAAAATAATTATAGAAAAAATGTTGAGGAGCCTGACGGTTTGCGATTGAGCCCAGAGGTATGAATGGCTCACTGCACTAAATTTTTACTAAAGATCAATGCTGTTCTTGGTGTTTTAACTTCTAGGGACAAAGTTGGGGCAAACAGAGACATGAACCTCTGAAGATGTATCTGGTTTATTTCTATGTATGTTCTCCATTATTGTACGACAACGAATGAATGTTCTTGCTAGAAGCACTCGACAATATTATGTATAATTTTATATAATGTTATTTATTGAAAAAAAAAAATCCAAAACATCCCAAATCAAGTTTGACTTTTATGGTTATAACCCAAGCCATTGAAACTTTTCCTTTTCCTTTTGTCTGTGGTAAGAGTTTCTTAAAATTTTCTTTTGGATATGAAACAAAGTATATAGAGTATTACCTAATTTCATCCACACACACACACACAATAAAAGAAATCTATATCGATAGAAAGGAGGACTTGGGCCAAAAAAATAGAGAATATTGTAGGTAGAGTTGCTATATTTATTAAGATGGTTACCCTGTGAACTATGTGCTTTGTCCATATGTCTTTGCTTTTATACCCAAGTGTTTCACATCTCTAAATTTGAACGTTAAGATCTATTTTGAGTTATGATATACACAATTTTATTTACAATCTTCATACAACAATATTTTAAAATGAAGGTATTTAGGTAAAATGACGTTATTTTTTTAAAGTTGTTTTACAAAATTTTCTGTCATTTAAGACATAGTTATATAAAGGTTTATAAAAAGAGTTACGTGTCTATCACTTTCATTCTTTTACTGTGGAAAAAAATGAAAATTATTGTATCGCTCATTTAGTTTTATTTAATCATTTGTAGTTAAATAAAAAATGATGAAACATCATTTAGTTCTTTAGTTAATATGCTGGCTCAATATTACACAGTTCAATTATAGTAAACACGCTCGTTCGATTACTTAAAATCAAAATATTTAATCTCATTTTATATAATCATTACAATTTTTTTAAATTTCCACATAAAATATAATAAACTATTCAATTTTTTCAAATCTCTAAACAAAACTAATATTAAAAATTATATTATATCAATATTTTATTCAACTTTCAATACATTTCCTCTCATCTCATTTGAACTGTAAAACCAAACGAAGTTTTTTTTCCTTTATGTTTTGGAGTGAAATTTAGGTTTTGGTGCTCTGTAACCTAGTTAACATTAAATAATTATTTAATGTGATTTTATTTTATTTTTAATTAAATTTACCATTGTTATGGTAGAATAAGGTGCTCATGTGGATTCTATTTGTGGCAGTTTGTTGTTAATTTGCATCAGCCAGGCACTTTCGAAATATCAAGCATAAGGAAAACAAATAAAGGTATGAAGGTCTTGCTCAGCATCATTGGTGACTTCAAAGTTTCCTTGCACGGTTTTAGAACTGTGATTTTCTTATTAGGCCATTTTGCCATGGTGCTGAAATTTTGAATAAACAATAAAACAAGCTGTAGTTAAGGCTTGATACCTATAAAGAATATACAACCAATCAAGAACAGCTGGTTTATGTGAAGCAGTGACTGAGGTGCAGATGTGCTTGCTGTAATGGCAAAGGGTTGAATTCAAAACCATTCCTTTAGGCTCAAGGAACTATAATCATCAATGGCTGTTCTATCCACATGGTTCATATTTCTAAGTCCAATTAGTCAATCCGTTCAAGGTTGAACATCACCATATCCTCGAGAGCTAGTCGAAAGGCACCTTGAGGGAGACATTGTAGATTTTGGATTGCTAGATAAGCCTTCTCTTTAGCTAATTCTTGTGCTCTTTCAATGCCCCCACTACTTTTAACCAAGCCAATGGCTTCATCAAGAGAATTGGGCTCACTGAATTCAGATTCAATTATATCCCTCAGTTTTGGATCTTTCTCCAAAGCAAAAATAACAGGTGCAGTGAGGTTTCCTTTCACAAGGTCACTGCCGGCTGGCTTCCCCAGCTGCTCTGCTGACTGAGTAAAATCCAATATGTCATCGATGACTTGGAAGGAAAGACCAAGATTCTTACCATATTCATACATTTTCTGGCATACATCGCTGTCAACCCCACTAAAAATAGCTGCTCCTTTGGTACTAGCAGCTATTAAGGAAGCTGTTTTGTAGTAGCTCTTGATCAAATACTCCTCAAGTTCAACATCACAATCAAACAAGCTAGATGCCTGCTTTATTTCACCACTTGCAAAGTCTTTAATAACCTGCCATTTCAGTAGTAAAACAACATATAAACTAGAGGTTGCAAGTATCTTATCCATGGCTTCATTCTTACTGCAAACTGAAATGGTATTTACAGAACGTGCTATGATTGTATGCTTCAGAGGTCAATTGTAAAGACTACTGGCATATAAAAATTGATGGAATTACCTGGCTGATGAGCTTAATGACTTCAAGATTTTCAAGATTTGCAAGATACCATGATGACTGTGCAAACATGAAGTCCCCAGCCAGCACTGCCACTCTTGTACCATAGAGTTGGTGAACAGTTTCCTTCCCTGCAAATAATCAATTTTCATATAGATAGGTGAAAAAGAGAAGGAAACAAGAAAGGGAGAGGGGAGGGGAGAGTAACAGGAACACGAAAAGAAAAATTTGCCACAAACAGATGTCTGGCAGCTCAGATGTGGTGAAGCATCATTTATCATAAAAAAAAAAACAAAAAATTGTGGTGAAGTATCTTAGCAGCCTTTAGAGTTTGTAGCACATTGAAATGTGTCTATTTGTCAAATGTGGTAGAATCAATTAACATGTTATGACTTGATCTCATTTATTTTGCCGTCTTACAGTCTCAATTTTAAGTAGCTGCCTCATCAAGAGGAAAGAACATGTGAAATGACTCGTTACTGCCACCAGAAAGAGTGCAAATAGATTTAAGTTGAAAGCATTATAAAGACAAGATTTTTTTTTTTTAAGTAGGCCATTGGCTATTGCTATAAGGGCTGCTGGCCTTTGGCTTTATGCGGTTTTTTTTTTGTGCTATCGCTCCTATGTAATGGTAAAGCAAGTGGTTATGAACTCAGCTACACTCTCCAAGTGTGCTTGTTTCCCTCCTTCTGTTCTGTAATTATAAAGGCATGATTTACAAGGATGAGAGGATGAGTAGAGATGTGATGGCCTGGGAGTTTAGCTGGAGAATAGCGCCCTCAGCACAGCTCCATTTATAGCACTAACTTGAGACTCCCTACTGAAGACAAAAGGCTTTAGGGAGTAGCACACTGCAAGTTCATACAGCCCATTAGACCTTTATGCCCTATATTGCCCAGAAATATAAAGCTGCATCTCAAGGGAGACAAAGAGAGAGGGAATAGGTAGAGACGAATGTAGGGATCTGGAGAGAGAGAGAGAGAGAGAGAGAGAGAGGGGGGGGGGGGGGGGGGGGTGGAGAACTGAAGTCAACTCTGTTTTGCTTGGTTGAGAGGCGTGGGTGTCTGTTAAAGGCTGATACTGATACATATCCCTTGTAACATGAAATTTTTTCCCCATCTCTATCGTTATATCTTTAGTAAGCATACAAAATGCACAAGCAGAAGCACGACCAAATGTCTATGGTATTTTTTATTTTTTTGGAAAGTACAAATGTCTATGGCTATTCAAAAAGGGAGCAACACTATAGTTGACTGGAAAAAATCTGTAACAGTTTCAGGGAAAAAGATTATCTAGTCACAATAGCAGTCATCCGATACAGATGGTCTTCCAATTTCATGGCACGCTATTGACTTCAATGGGGCTTGTTTTCAATATTTTCCTGTATCCATTTCTGGTTCCTAGTTTGTAACTAGGTGTTTTCTTTGTATAATTCCTCTGAACTTGGGCTTACGCCTATTTGCCTCACTCAATAAAATTTTATTTTACCTATCAAAACAAGTTTCATGATATGTAGTTGAAGGTGCCATCAAGATGTTACTGAATTATAAATTTTATGGACAGATGAAAGGTCAAGAGATGCGGTATGTCCTAAAGCACGTGATCCTATAAATGCGAAAATGTAGTTTTCAGGACTATTTCTACATTGTCGTTCCTTGAACTATAAAAGTCATGGATTTTATATCTCAAATTGTGAAGATAGGATGGAAAATATACTGCTTTCCACAATTCTTGTCAAATTATTAGATTAAAAGTCTACTCCATTCAACAAGCCTCTCTCCAAACTACTTAAGGTCAGCTACATCTCCTTGCTCGCCCTTGTATGACTTAGAGTTCATAAGCTGTTGCTATATGCTTTAGACCACTTAGAGAACCCAACTTGCTTTGGGCCTTGCATAGTATAAAAGATAAAACTGCAACTACAAAAAGCACTGCTAGCCTTATTTTTTGCAAGCGCACCATTCAGTGAGTTATGGGAGGGTGAGAAGGTCTTCCAATTATTATGCAACATTTGTTCTTCAGTCATTTAGCCATCATCATCCCAATTATGCCAAAGTTTGAAGCAAAGAAAAATGTAGATACAGAAACCAACAAATATTTTGGTATGACAGACAAAACCAAATCACCATGTCGCTCTTTACTTCTCTTACCACCCTCTTTACTTCTCTTACAACCCACCAATACTTGTAAATTTTTTTAAACAACCAAGATGTACGGAAACTTAAAATCATGGGTTGGTGTGCTTGACTCAATGAAATACAAATACGTGTTGGAATTTCCAAACTATCCCATATCTGATTGCACGGGATTTCAGGTAGGTGATAAACTGGCATCAATATAAATAGGAAGGGACTTTCATGTAAGGCTGCAAAATCCTACCTCTCCGTATGTCACTATCATCCAATACATCATCATGTATTAAGCTTGCAGTGTGGATCATCTCAATGATCTCTGCCAAACGCCGATGCTTCATGGTAAGTTCCCTGGTGTAAAGCAAACTTGTGTTTGTTCAGCATAATTAGAATAGAGTGTTTTGAGAGAGGATATGGGATAATACGCACTTTAAACCAACCAATTCGGCTGTCGCTCTAGACACTAGGAACACCAAAGCTGGTCTCATCCTCTTCCCACCTGCGCCAAATATCTGCTCTGCTGCAGACATCAGAAGTGGGTTTTCTGCACCAACAATCTACCAGAGAACTTTCCTCAGATACAATACCATATAATCGATATTTAAATTCTTGCATATAAACAATTCAGATTAAAAGAGTGTCCTCTCAAAATTAAAGTGGATAAGCTGTTCAGATTACAATAGACAAGATGTTTAAGTAACCCTAATATTATCTATATTAACCAGCATTCCTTAAACAACTGACACTCACATGAACGGTAGATATATTCTTGTACAGAATAGAAACAAAAGAAAGATAACTATGGTAACATTACTCCGATGCACTTGCTGAGTGAACTAATATTAACTCATAATATTGTCATGCCAGATGGAATGTTATCAAAAACTATAGCTGTTCTGTATAATCGGAACTGCATCATGTCTACCTTGATTGTTTAATGGTTGGGGCTGTGTGAGCTAGCGAGTGGGGATGCTCCCTACATTGTTGGCCAAGATTCTAATCTCTAGAATGAACTAGCATCTGAGTGAGGGGTAGCTCAAGTATCCAGGGTTATCAGTGCATTAGCACGATGAAATACTTAATTCATTGGCTCCGTGTATAAGATTGCTCCTTGTAATATATATAGACATCCATTCCTGCAGGGCACACGCATATACACACTCATATGCACATGTTGCCTAACCCCCCAATAAAGTATATTTTTAGTGAACAAGCTTTCTTGTTCTTAAAAAAAAAAAAGGAGCCCCATAATTCATCAGTGACCATACACATGCCATATGCCTTCGTTCTTTCCAAAAGATTACATCTAAAAGGTGAAAATATGACATTGAATTTTTACAGCCAAATGATTAATTACTAGAGGACCTAGTCAGCTGGAGAGGCAAGATACAGAGTATAGCATGCAAAATGTTTCTTCTTCTCAACGGTTGATATGAGAAATACTTGTAAATGCAAAGAGTTTCTTCATGAGAAATACTTGTAGAACCTGAGCCTGGACTCTAGCCTACTATGCAAGCATTGTGCCTTTTGGTTGTGGGAATACTTCTAAAGTTAAACTTTTGACATTCTGTATGATTTTATTGTAGAACGATGCCTACAAGACATGTTATACCTGTCTTTCACAAGCAGCTTTAAAAGGTCTCAAGTTTTTTTATACAAACAGGAGAGGGATGATCAAAAAGTCACCTTCTCAAAAGATACCCAAAGCCAGACAGTACCTGACTATTGAGAACAACTCTAGAAGGATAAAAAGTTGCACAAACACTAACATGTATAATTTGTTACCTTCACAAACATATTTCTATTTACTACGTCCCAATCAAGATTTAGGGAGAGTTTTCATGCATGACAACGAGTATATATGTCAACTGGTGTCTAGCTACTAATCAGTTTGAGAAAAGACTCGCGGATTTATGATGGCTTGCAGATTCTTGTGTGACCCAAGGTAGTAACAGTGAGGAATCAGATAGGCATTTAAAAGTCTTCAAAACAGTGTGTAAATGGATGGGATCAGCAAACAAAAATTAATTGCGCAAAATAACTCAATAAGATGCTGAGATTAGATCAGACCCTCAAAAATATAATGACACATGTCCTCTCAGTGAATGGTGGCATCAAATTTTGGTAATATCTGGCATACCCTTGTACCTATGAGGATTATAAATGTAGGCTCACCATATAAAGGGAAACAAATGAAAACAAATTTCAAGCTGCATCAAATCATGAATGTTGCTCTGGCTTTGTGCATATTTGCATAAGTTGTGGATGTTCTAGTTTGCATTGTTTCCCAAGTTATATTTTAATTACTAACTAAGGGATGAAGAAAGCCCGTCAATAACCTCGTTTGAGAAGTCAGGGCAAGGTTTTGAATTGAGGTATAAAGTATCTCCATCTAGATACTCTGAGTTTATGATAGAATCAAAAACTCCTATGACAGAATAAAAAAAGTTAACTCTCAAGGTGTTGCAAAACTATAAAGCATGAAGAAAGATGCACGTTTGCCATGATAGAGACGGGCAGCAACAAAAAGATATCCAATGGGGCTTCACAGCCGTTGCAGAATGAGTTCCTTAAAATTTCTAAAAAGGGTTCCACATGAAGGAACTAGTTTTGAAATTTACTTTTGTGCTATATGTCTTTCTTATCCTGAGTCATTATTTGTTTTTATATCTTCACTGCTAAAGAAAATGGTGGCTTAGCAGGGAATAACAAAACTATGTTCAGATTTGATCTTAGCCTTATAAACTGTGAGGACGGCCTAAAATGATCAGAACTATTCATCCTGCATGCTTAATCATGGTTTATAGATACAGATTTCAGTATCCTACAGAACTACAACTTATGAAAAACTATATAATCTTCTGTGTCATAGTAAAATATTAGCATGTAACACTTCATTTCAAACAGTCCCTTTTCTAACAAAACAAATAAGTTGACACAACAGATCATTTCATAAAATAGAACTAGAAAATCATAGAAGTATCTGAACACCTATCACCGCTGCTATCTCCGCCGATGATTAACCGCAACAACCACAGACTAGTCGGGTATCACTGCACAAACACAACGCAGTTCTCCTAGGCCACCTCAACCTATCGTAACCTTCTCTTACAATCTTATCACTACCTCCCCCTTCCAGCCCCCACCGCGTCACCATGCGGCAATTTTATCCCATCATCACCAGGGGTGAAGCTTGGGGGGCTAGCAAATCTCCGCGCCTGGAAATGGCGGGGCGTGCAGCAGGAGTGACAGCATTCTTACGAAAAGTACATTGTAAAATAACACCGGAAAAGACTCAAAGTTTTAGCACCATCCAGCTGAGGATTTTCACAGGGAATACTCACATTCTGGAGATTTTGGTTCAGAGTCCCGAGGTCCTCAGCGACCACTTCAAACAGATTTGTAAGTGAAATGGGGCTTCTAGACCCTTTCTTCAACTCGAACACCGGTGGAGGGCCTTGAGCTACCTCTGTATTGGTGCAACAAAGTAAACCAAAACTATTATTCAAACCCTTAGCATGTGTAACATCAGCAAAGATATTGAATCAAACTGAATATCAAAACCAGATACAGACTATGCTTTAGAGCGAGATACAGTACCATTACGCAGTGTCTCTGGGGTTCTCGTCGAAGAAACTCTACACCGAGCGATCCCCCGCCGTCTACAAACATCTATCCCACCCCCATGACCTCTGCTACGACTCTTACAACTGGACTTTGCATAATTCCTTACTGAAGACCGATTAAACGTAGCATTCAAATAGCACCCACAAGCAACCACGTCAAGCACGGTTCTTGAAAAATCAAGGTTGTGGCATGTCATTGACATCACTCTGAGTTCAACCCAGAAACGAAAACCACCAAATCTCACACTCAAAAATCAAAAGACCAGGCGGAAGAGACTCATCATCCGAAGCAATAAAACTTGGAGAAGAATCAGTGAGAGATTTGAAATGGGTATTTAGCTCACAAGTTTTCTCTCCTTGGAGACGGAACAGAACGGAAGTGGGATTTATATTGAGTGGATCCAGACTGCCCACATGGTACTTTGGTTGTGTCTTATCAGTTTGAGGGGGAAGTAAGACCAGTGACATAGGCTCGGACAAATAGACAACAAGGCTATTCCTGATTCTTTTATGTGGGAGAATAGTGACGGACTACTCATTTTCATGTAGTAGCAGCGGGTGGTCAAATGCGAGCCAAGCAATCGTTCTCTTGAACTATTGGGAGGTACGGGAGATGATCTTGGGTATCACATTTTGCCACGTGTGATGCGTGATTATCTCTATGATTGCAATAATACTGAATATTTTTAACTAAAAATATTATTATATAAGTTTCAAATAAATAAAAGGTAAGTTTTTGTAAAAAAGTAAATTTCACTAAAAAAAAAAAATTTTATACATTTTCAAGATGGAATTTATATTTTGCAAATGTATGCACTGAGGATTGTCTATTTAAAACTTATATAAACATTTTTCTTATTAAATTAGCACACATGATTAATGAATTTTTGGTCATTTTCACATCAAAAAATGAAAATAAATTGAAAAACCAAATAACACAAAAATAAGCACAGCTCGTTTCATCGTATATATCAGACCACGTCGAATTTAGGTCTAATCTGAGTCAAACTCAATAGAAAAATATTTTAATTACGAAGAAATCTCTAAAAAATAAACTCATAAGTCATTATATCAATTCTCATCCCAAAAATCATACAGATTTTTCCCTACCTTCAATTCAACCAAATTATTTTGTTAGTTGATGTGAATTAACACAATAAGTTGGATGTCTAGTACTTGTAGCATCAAGTGGCCTGGCCCAACACATTAAGAAACAACCCATTTTGAACCGACATGACATAAGTCGTTTGATCCCTTTCACAAACAAGTAGTCATATCACTCAACTCAAAAGTGGGCTTATTATCCATCGGAATATACTAAGGTTAACTCCACATAACTCGTTTAATTTATTTAAATATATAAGATTCTTTAAAAGAAAATGTCTAATAGCGGACGCAATATTTTGTTTTTTAATTTTTTTTATATTAAAAATAAATAATAAAAAATGCAGCTTATTAGTTATTAGAGTTTTACTAAGTACAAATATATTTCATGTACCAATTTGCATATCGATAATTTTGTATTTAAAAAATATATATAAATTTTTTTTGAAAAAATAAGATAATCTCTTATCTCATGAAAATTATTTCTATCTTCAATTTATATCGTTTTGTTAAAAATATACATTATATATCAATATCAGTGTACAAAGTGTGCTTACAAAAAGATTTTTCTTAATTATTACTGCATCGGTCAAATGCATCAATCAAGGTTCCATTTGGCCACTAAGATAAGATAAGAATTTTGAGATTTTTATGAATAGTGTTAAGATGATATGAGTTAAGAATTTTGAATTGGGTTGAAAATTTTGTGTAGGTCCCATATAGATATGTTTGGAAGTAAAGTTGAGATGAAAATTTTAAACTTTTTAGAAATGGAAAAGTTATAGGTCCCACGATTTGAGAAAAATATATAAAGCATTGTAAGCATGGGCAAAATTTGTGACGCCTCCAAATTCTGTTTGGGATCAGACGGACATTTGAAGCGTTGAGACATGCAACACAAGGTTATCTGCCCCCGTTTATGACATATAAGATGCAATATTCCTAACATGCATATAACATTATGCAATATTCGCAGCGGATAATTTTTTTTTCTTTAGCAATACTATGCACCAAATTGAAAATATCTCAAATACTTAAAACATACTTCATACATAAAGACTCATTGAGTAGATCACAACACTAGTCCAAAATGGTTATGATCCAAAAAATACTAAAGATGCAACTCCATTGTACAAGTAGTAATTTACGTTAACTACTATATTAACATTGACGTCGCACCGTCGCTTAGTCAACTGTGTCTAGTTGATCAGCTCCTGATTCTCCTTCAGGTCCTGTAACAAGATCTACCATTCGGGGGGAATGGTAGTTGGAACTACCAAAGTGAGATTTGATTACAAATCTCAGTAAGTTAACAAAAAACTTCCACACAAGCTAATGATGCATGCATGACAGTAAAAGTATAAATGCATAATCAAATTCATAAGTAATTAAAGCATAACTTGGCGTACAACATAGCATAATTGACATAACTTAAATTGAAACATGAACTGAACTTGACTTGACATGAACTTGATCTGAAACTTGACTTAACATGAAAAATACATACTCCACAGTTGTTGTGGCCCTATGTATTCTACACAAACTTGACTTAACATGAAAAATACATACTCCACAGTTATTGTGGCCCCATGTATTCTACGTGTAAATACATACTCCACAGTTGTTGTGGCCCCATGTATTCTACACAAACTTGACTTAACATGAAAAATACATACTCCACAGTTGTTGTGGCCCCATATATTCTACGTGTAAATACATATTCCACAGTTGTTGTGGCCCCATGTATTCTACGGAAACTTATTCTTTAACTGCTTAAATACATACTCCACAGTTGTTGTGGCCCCATGTATTTTACGTGTCACAATTGCTGTGTCTCGCGTAGTATATGCGTCACAATTGCTGTGACCCCATACATAAGTAATCAAGATGAAACGTGACTGGAATACGAAATGACTGAAGCTCTGACGTAACATAACGTGACTTAAATATAACTTGAAATACATGACCAACTTGAGATAGAAATATTTCGTAATATTGCATAACATATAATAGACAACATATTTAACATGACATACTTGCAACAGTGAATATTACATGACTTGACATACATGTAATAGATGGCATACTTAGCATGACGTACTTGTAAGGTACAGTAATACATGACAGAATGTATTATGTAACAGAAAAAAATTGACGACAAAATAAATTCTGTATAATAGATAATTACGTGATAACTTGGCATGGCATGATATATATGATAACACACATACATATACTTTAGTTCCTTTACTTAGCACACATACACAATAGACTGCTAGTAAGTTAAAAGCTAACTTACCTCGATCTCCTCGTTTCTTATAAAACTTCAAGTGCGACCACGAGGAACTGTAATTAGTGATTCTAAAAGTTAGAACTAAATCACTAAATATTTGAAATATGGAAGATACTAACTTAAAGAGTAAAATTTTCATTTTACTCTCTACATGTGGGAAAATGACCGTTTTACCCATAACTTAAGGATTTTGCATACTAACTCCAAAAGTTTCTAAAATTTACATTCCTCATGTAAATTTTGTCCTAAACTTAAATATCAACTCAGAAAAATTTAAAACAAAACACAACTATGAAGAACACACTATGGCCGAAACATCCATAAGCCATTTCCCTTGATTTTTGTTGCAATTCCTTTCAACTTCAAAACTCATGCTTAAACCAAAATTTTGCAACAAACATCTTCCAATCCTAAGTTCAAAACCATACTTAAAACATCCATTTAGAAAAAGCTAATAATCAACACCAAACGTTTTTGTAAAAAGATCCAAGCACTTGAATCACAAGTTTTGACCTTAAATCAAAACATCTCCAAGAATTTCAAAAATCAAATCTTACTTCTAACATATTCATAATATCATCCTAACATCAACCATGCTTTAAATCATCAAACTAAAGTCACCAAAATCACAAAATAACATTTGGAGTTTTTGATTTTACACTTAGTCCAAAAATAGAAACTTTTTCCTCAACTAGTTTTGATAAATCTCTTGATCTATGACTTATAAATATATGATCTTCAAACCAAACCATTACATGGTTTAAAAAGATGTCCTAAAACATATATAAGCTTCTAATTCAAGATCATATGGTTAGAAATTAACCAAAACATAAATTTAGCCAAGAATATCCACACTTTGGCTTATCTGAATATCTCTTTGCATAAAATTTCATATCTTTGAAACTAACATCAAATATCTTCAAAATAATAATATAACATGTATATAAGATGTTTAGGATCCTCCAATAAAATTATCAAATTCATTAGAATAGGTTTAGAACACCAAAGAGTTAAACTTTCTCAAAACAGAAACTGTTTTTCCTCTTCCAGTTTCTAAGTTTCTAAATCTAAGAAAATCTTTCATCAAAACCTTTAATCATGTAAAAATCCTCAACCAATAGTCATATATACATGTTAAAAATACTCCATAAAAATTTCGGACCAATATCTATCCATTAGCTTGGTCAAAAACTCCAAACTATAACATATTCTCCAATTTATCTCCCAGAATGACCTTTCTATAGTTTACACAATATTTGACTGACCAAATGATCTTCAAATGGGGCAAATAAGATATCCATGTAAATTAGACTCAAAAAAGAACAACTTATATGAAGGAGACTTTATGATAAAACACTTACAACAGCTTCGAAATGGGCATGCAAAAGACTTCCTAAAAGCTGTCCGAGAGAGAGTGTTTGATATTCTTTCAATGGAAAGTGTAAATGAAGATAATTTCGTGGAGAGAGGTGGCTGGAGATACTTATGGATGAGATATGGAAGAGATGAAGCTGGAGTTGAGAGTTGAGTGTAGTTTTCTCCTACCCAAAATATCTATAAAAGATTATCTCATAATATTCTATCCAATAGTATCTACAAAAAATCAATTTAAGATATTTTTATCTAATAATATCTATAAAAATCAACTCAAAATATTTTTACCCAATAATATTCATGAAAATTACCTCAAGATATTTCTTTTTATCCAATAATATCTACAGTTTTGAACAGACGTTTTGACCGAAAATATGAAAAAATGTTATTGCGCCATAAGATTTTAAATAACCCTCCGAGTCTAATGGCACAAACCATAATACATTTTGACACTTCTAACTATCTCCAATAATCAAAAATACACTTCTGATACCATAGTAAATAATAACACTAACTATGTAGTTAGACAAAAACCTATACGATTAATGAATTCGTGAAAACTTATAGGGTTTTCACGAGATTCCTAAAGTTAATAGAAATTTCACAATTGAATTTCTAGCGGACTGTTACAAAATTACCCATTTCTCTTATTTTCTTCATTACCTCAGATGGATCCCAGATCTCCCGATGAAGAAAATTTCGAAAGGCCACGAGCTCCCCCTGACCAATGAGATGCTCCTCTACTTCTGACCAACGAGCTCCTTTCCCCATGTGAATTGGATGAAATCCTCTCCCCTTGACTTCATTTCAATTCACCCATTTGACTACTAACAATCAGCATTTCCATTTCCCATTCATTTTAGTTGTTCACGAGATTCCTAAAGTTAATAGAAATTTCACAATTGAATTTCTAGCGGGCTGTTACAAAATTACCCATTTCTCTTATTTTCTTCATTACCTCAGATGGATCTCAGATCTCCCGATGAAGAAAATTTCGAAAGGCATCGAGCTCCCCCTGAGATGCTCCTCTACTTCTGACCAACGAGCTCCTTTCCCCATGTGAATTGGATGAAATCCTCTCCCCTTGACTTCATTTCAATTCACCCATTTGACTACTAACAATCAGCATTTCCATTTCCCATTCATTTTAGTTGTTCTGTTTCAAGTATAACATCTCTTTTTATTATTTCCCCCATCCCTAAAGATTCTACTATGTGGACCTTCTAATTCTTTATTTTTTTGCATAGATCTTCCCCATTGCCTTATTTTTTTGTCGAAATGATGATCTGGGTGTGTATTTATTCGTAGATTTGGTCTTTGGCAACCTATGTATGAGTTAGTGTGTATTATATATATCTATATATGGGTCATTATTTTTTGCTTTGTGGTATGTTCGGTTGCCGAGGAAAATGTAAACTAAAGGAATTGATGCTAATTTCTGGTCAACGATCAACTTTCGTTGTTTATGGTTTTCAGATCCAAAGTGTGACGCCCCCAAATTCTGTTTGGGATCGGACGGACATTTGAAGCGTCGAGACATGCAACACAAGGTTACCTGCATCCGTTCATGACATATAAGATGCAATATTCCTAACATGCATCTAACAATATGCAATATTCGCAGCGGATAAATTTTTTTCTTTAGCAATACTATGCACCAAATTGAAAATATCCCAAATGCTTAAAACATACTTCATACATAAAAATCCATTGAACAACTAAGATCACAACACTAGTCCAAAATGGTTATGATCCAAAAAGTAGTAGAGATGCAACTCAATCGTACAAGTAGTAATTTACGTTAATTACTATATCAACATTTATGTCACACCGTCACTTAGTCAACTGTGTCTAGTTGATCAGCTCCTGATTCTCCTTCAGGTCCTGTAACAAGATCTACCATTCGGGGGGAATGGTAGTTGGGACTACCAAAGTGAGATTTGATTTCAAATCTCAGTAAGTTAATAAAAAACTTCCACACAAGCTAATGATGCATGGATGACAGTAAAAACATAAATACATAATCAAATTCATAAGTAATTAAAGCATAACTTGGAGTACAACATAGCATAATTGACATAACTTAAATTGAAACATGAACTGAACTTGACTTGACATGAACTTGATCTGAAACTTGACTTAGTATGAACTTACTTTGAAACTTGAATTAACATGAAAAATACATACTCCACAGTTGTTGTGGCCCCATGTATTCTACGTGTAAATACATACTCCACAGTTGTTGTGGCCCCATGTATTCTACACAAACTTGACTTAACATGAAAAATACATACTCCACAGTTGTTGTGGCCCCATGTATTCTACACAAACTTGACTTAACATGAAAAATACATACTCCACAGTTGTTGTGGCCCCATGTATTCTACACAAACTTGACTTAACATGAAAAATACATACTCCACAGTTGTTGTGGCCCCATGTATTTTACGTGTCACAATTGCTGTGTCTCACGTATTGTATGCGTCACAATTGCTGTGACCCCATACATAAGTAATCAAGATGAAACGTGACTGGAATACGAAATGACTGAAGCCCTGACGTAACATAACGTGACTTGAATATAACTTGAAATATATGACCAACTTGAGATAGAAATATTTCGTAACATTGCATAGCATATAATAGACAACATATTTAACATGACATATTTGCAACAGTGAATATTACATGACTTGACATACATGTAATAGATGGCATACTTAGCATGACGTACTTGTAAGGTACAGTAATACATGACAGAATATATTATATAACAGATAAAAATTGACGACAGAATAAATTTTGTATAATAGATAATTACCTGATAACTTGGCATGGCATAACATATATGATAACATACATACATACACTGTAGTTCCTTTACTTAGCACACATACACAGTAGACTGCTAGTAAGTTAAAAGCTAACTTACCTTGATCTCCGTGTTTCTTATAAAACTTCAAATGCGATCACGAGGAACTATAATTAGTGATTCTAAAAATTAGAACTAAATCACTAATAATTTAAAATATGGAAAATACTAACTTAAAGAGTAAAATTTACATGTGGGAAAATGACCGTTTTACCTATAACTTAAGGATTTTGCATACTAACTCCAAAAGTTTCCAAAATTTACATTCCTCATGTAAATTTTGTCCTAAACTTAAATATCAACTCAGAAAAATTTAAAACAAAACACAACTATGAAGAATACACTATGGCCGAAACATCCATAGGCCATTTCCCTTGATTTTTGTTGCAATTCCTTCCAATTTCAAAACTCATGCTTAAACCAAAATTTTGCAACAAACATCTTCCAATCCTAAGTTCAAAACCATACTTAAAACATTCATTTAGAAAAAGCTAATAATTAACACCAAACTTTTTTTGTAAAAAGATCCAAGCACTTGAATCACAAGTTTTAACCTTAAATCAAAACATCTCCAAGAATTTCAAAAATCAAATCTTACTTCTAACATATTCATAATATCATCTTAACATCAACCATGCTTTAAATCATCAAACTAAAGTCACCAAAATCATAAAATAACATTTGGAGTTTTTGGTTTTACACTTAGTCCAAAAAAAGAAACTTTTTCCTCAACTAGTTTTGATAAATCTCTTGATTTATGACTTATAAATATATGATCTTCAAACCAAACCATCACATGGTTTAAAAAGATGTCCTAAAACATATATAAGCTTCTAATTCAAGATCACATGGTTAGAAATTAACCAAAACATAAATTTAGCCAAGAATATCCACACTTTGACTTATTTGAATATCTCTTTGCATAAAATTTCATATCTTTGAAACTAACATCAAATATCTTCAAAATAATAATATAACATGTATATAAGATACTTAGAATCCTCCAATAAAATTATTAAAGTCATTAGAATAGGTTTAGACCACCAAAGAGTTAAACTTTTTCAAAACAGAAACTGTTTTTCTTCTTCCAGTTTCTAAGTTTCTAAATCTAAGAAAATCTTTCATCAAAACCTTTAATCATGCAAAAATCCTTAACCAATAGTCACATATACATGTTAACAATACTCCATAAAAATTTCGGACCAATATCTATCCATTAGCTTGGTCAAAAACTCCAAACTATAACATATTCTCCAATTTATCTCCCAGAATGACCTTTCTATAGTTTACATAATATTTGACTGACCAAATGATCTTCAAATGGGACAAATAAGATATCCATGTAAACTAGACTCAAAAAGGAACAACTTATATGAAGGAGACTTTATGATAAAATACTTACAAAAGCTTCGAAATGGGTGTGCAAAAGACCTCCTAAAAGCTGTCCGAGAGAGAGTGTTTGATATTCTTTCAATGGAAAGTGTAAATGAAGAAAATTTCGTGGAGAGATGTGGCTGGAGATACTTATGGATGAGATATGGAAGAGATGTGGCTGGAGTTGAGAGTTGAGTGTAGTTTTCTCCTACCCAAAATATCTATAAAAGATTATCTCATACTATTCTATCCAATAGTATCTACAAAAAATCAACTTAAGATATTTTTATCTAATAATATCTATAAAATCAACTCAAAATATTTTTACCCAATAATATTCATGAAAATTACCTCAAGATATTTCTTTTTATCCAATAATATCTACAGTTTTGAACAGACGTTTTGTCCGAAAATATGAAAAAAAATGTTATTGCGCCATAAGACTTTAAATAACCCTCCGAGTCTAATGGCACAAACCATAATACATTTTGACACTTCTAACTATCTCCAATAATCAAAAACACACTTCTGATACCATAGTAAATAATAACACTAACTATGTAGTTAGACAAAAACCTATACGATTAATGGATTCGTGAAAACTTATGGGGTTTTCACGAGTTTCCTAAGTTAATAGAAATTTCACAATTGAATTTCTAGCGGGCTGTTACACAAAGGATATTTGATCTCCTTCATATCTTAATTTTTGGGTATATATGGTTTTACTGATATCACATAACAAGTTTATTTGGCCGCAGGAGGCTAACAGAAGCGTATCTGAGAAGAAGCCTATAGTTGTTTTTGTTCTAGGTCAGCAACTTGCTTGTATTTACTTATTAATCTTCCATACAGTTAACCACACTAAAAAAACCATTAATATATTTAAATCGGTTCTTAGATGAATTTAGGACCTCACTCTTAACCCTTTACCCTTTTTATGAAAGGAAGAACTGCCGTTGAAGCCAGACTTTGACGTATTTTTTTTAATTACATCTACAAATATATTTGCTTTGGTATTATGAATTGCCTCTCTTTCACATGTTGTCCACTTTGAGATGGTTTTTTTAACTTGGAGGCATGCCTCTTCTATACTTGCCTTGTTTACAGTGGGAACCATTGCTTTTTTGGGAAGAAAAGGAGAGTGAGAAATGGGTTTCCCACCTTTTGAAATAATAATTTTATGCTGTTTAATTTTGAGAATTTAGAAATTTTTTAGATTATTATGATAACTACAAATAACCAATGTGCGAAGATTTAGACTTTTATGATGACAATAATTCTCAACCTCATGGTTGGTGAAGATTGATTAGTCAATTGTTAGATCAACTAGATATGTGAAACCCTCTTGTTTTATCTAAACCTTAATTATTTTGTCCTCATTTTCTTTCTTTCTTTTTTTATAAATAAAATAAAACTCTATTGAAACAAGTAAATAGGTGTTGTCCTCATTTCCTACTGCCAGTGGGTCCTAAAATAATGCTAATGGATAAAAGGCAGCCTCAACCACTGGGGCAAGGTTTTAGTTTCTTTAAAATAATGTGCTAGATTGGATATTTTGTTTTATTATATTTGTTACTTGTGTCCCATCAGTTTTGATACTAATATCTCAGCCAGTGGTCTTTCTTCCATCTATTCGACAAAATTCTTGCAGACCTTTCTCTAAGTTGATTTCTTGATTCTTTTGACTGGCCAGGTGGCCTAGGTAGTAAATATAAGCTCTACGGCCAAAAAACTGAACCCAAAACCTCCATTTAATTGAGTTGTAAGGCCTTGGCATTTTGCTTATTATAGTAGCGCTTTAACTTCCTTATTTTGTTGATGAATATGCCCTCCTTGTCTGATTTAAGATTGAAGATTTGTTGTAGACTTAAATTTCTATAAACTATATGATTCTCCAGTTCCAAATCTTGTTTAGATCCGACATATTCAGATAAATTTTTTTAAATTTGAGCTAATACTTATTTTCATTTCCAAAAAAGGGGCTAATACTTTATATTTGTTATTTTAAGCATATTGATTTGCTTCTTGTGGGTAGCTTTTTTTCATGTTAATTGGGAGTTCGTACTGTATGTAAGGAAATGCGAAGTGTGAATTTTTTGTATGGGCGGATATACTTCATTTGCGAGAGGAGAATTTCCGTGCAAGAGTGAATAAGGCGCCGAAGTCGTGGGATGATTTATTACAGCACAAGTATAATGTTCGGAAAATGGAAGATAAAATGAGAGAGAGAGAGAGAGAGAGAGAGAGAGAGAGAGAGAGAGAGTGAAGAATCTGAAAATTCAAGAGCTAAGATTATTGTGTTTGTACTGAGTTTTGACATTTGTAATAATTTTTGTTTGGTTTAGATAAATTCTATGTAAAAGTGCGGTGTATGGATTGGATGGGTTTTGCATGGTTCTTAGGTTGTGCACATGGCATGTATGCATGTTGTACTGTGTTAACTTCACCCATTTTGGTTTTTGTAGATTTTTCTGTAAAGGATTTTTGTAAAACATGACCAGGCCTAGGACCTTGTTTAGATATCAAGCTTCAAGGGGCTAGCATAATAGGGATTTTTGTAAAACATGACTTTAATGTATCTTTAATTCTTTATGTGGTTCATGATATGTAGCTTTATTTTACTTTAATGTATATACCGCTGCATCTACAAAGAGTTCAATGGAAGAATCGAATTTTATAAGTATTATAGCATCCTACCATTCATCGTCCTCCCATCAATAGCGCTTCAAGTACATGCTAGCTTTGTACCTATAAATAGTCCCACATTTGTTTCAATGGCAGCATTGCATTAGCAAAAAAAAAAAAAAAAGGAATATTTAATGTAAGAGTGTTTCTTCAAACTAGTGGAATCTTTCAACATTCCATCAAGTACAAAGACAGATTATATAAATGGCCATAAAATTCCATTTACACAAATAGCTATCTAAGTACATAACATGAACAATTAGCACCTAACAGGCAGGGTTCCAGATAGTTTTAGAAAAGGTTCTGCTTCCACTCATCAAGAATTTAACAAGTTCTTGACAAGGCTTTCCAAACACCAATACACATTACAATGGCCCGCATACGTACACATAAAATCCATACATGTAATAATACAGTGAGGCACTCTCTTGAGATTTGTCAACTTCACATTCATTGGCCAATTCGATGTGCCCACATCGCTAAAGCGATTGCATCTCTCATTTCCCTCATTGCTTGGGCCAATTCACTGGATATGTCGACCACATGAGATGTTTCTGCCGATTCATTTTCTGTAGCCATATTTTACATTTTTGACCGATGATTCAATACACCCTAAATGATTTCATCATTAGGCGTCACCATTTTAATCATGTTGCGTGGTATACAACATGCAATAATGATCATGCCTTGCCTGGCAGGGCGATAGGGAGGCATGGCATACAAAATTCTAAACCTCATTTTCAACAAAGAGAATGTGTGTTCAATAACATTTCATAGAGAAGCATGTCAGTAGTTGAAATAATCTTTATATCTCTGAAAACCACATTCATTATAATGATCTGATCGGTGATATCTTTCTCTTAGATAAGGCGGCATAAATATTTCAATGCAAAGAAAAGCCGCATCGACAATATAATAATAACCTACCACAATATTAAATCAACTAGAATCAGTGATTTTATGAAATAAATAAGTACAAAATCGAAAAATCCTCTATAGACAACATTTTTTCTATTTATTAATGTAAATAAAATTTACTTGGTTCTAGCCATGAGAATTGGTTATCAGGTCTATTCAATGCATCTATGAAAATGCGTACATCGTGGGTTGTTCCCTCCCACCCAGTATACATATATGTGAACTTCATATTGAAGTCACATACGCACAAGACATTTTGTGCAATCCGGCCATGTCGATTTCTAAATACGTTACCTAGATGAGCAGGTGTAGCAACTGAAATCATTATGTCATCCCTTGCTCCAAGACATTTCTACAAAATCGGGATTATATAACGCATCTCAATCATAACAATTATATAATATTATAATTAAAGATAATTATAGGGTTACTACCATTTTAGTACCCATAAATAATTTTTGTTGTATTTATTTATTTTTACTTAACGATTAATGTTATTATAGGGTTACTACCCTCTTAGTACCCATAAACAATTCTTGTTGCATTTAATTTTTTTATTTTTTATTTTACTTAAAGATTAATGTAATGATATTATTATTTTTTTATAATTAAGGATGTTAAAAAAATACTTAAAAGAAAATGATAGTAAAAAAAATAAAAAATAAAACTTATTTACGTTAGTAGTACTAAATGGCATGTACATGGTAGTAACCCTATCACAACATTTTAGTTAAACAAAAAAATCGAATACAAAGTCGGGAAGTGCTTACCTGAAACCATGGATAGTTATGCAAGTTTCCCGCAATGTACGGATGGACCCCCTCTGTGTGTGTTGTCCTAATCACACTCCTTCCTAACTCATGCAGTGTCCGCATAACCGTCTTTATGTGCCGGTTAATAGTCTCACTTGAATGTTGGAAGCGACCCACAATGACACACTGACCTTGTCCATGACCAATAAGAAGGCAGAAGATGGCCAATGATTCCTCCACCTCGGTCCTCTTTGTAGGCTCTATGATCATTGTTTACCGTAACACATGGCATACATATTCGAATGCGGTAACTTCCATGCAAAACATTTTAATGCAGTTTCGAGGGTTCCCATTCAAAACTCCTTGGATATATTGATCCCCCCGAAGATCAATATTGTGTTGGGGCATTGGGATTCGACGACCACCATTTTGAATTGTTATCCACATCAGCCACACTATGTACGCCTCATCTATTGCATCAGCATCTCCATCTCCTAAGAAAGGAGCATCATCGTCCAGGAAGTCATCATCAGCCATTCTTAAAGGAATTTTTTTGCGTGTGCGTTAACAAAATTTGCTCAGCTAGCATAATAGGGAAATGTATGCGAAATGACACCATGTACTTAATAGTGTAAATTTTGTAAAAAAACTCAATAAAAGTAGCAGTAGCATCACAGTTCATGTCTAAATAAACATTCAAAACAAAATGATAACCATCATTTTAGTACATAAATATCCGCGATAAAGTTGGTCAACTAAACACGTGCAGATAATTAAACCCTATCACATTCTAATAAAAAGATCATCAACAAGAACAATAGCTATAAACTCTAGGCTCACTCTACTCTACGCTCTAAAGAGATTGCAATGAACCATCTCTGCAATGCCTCATCAGATGTTAATTGCCTAAAGGCCTTGTTCCATTGATCAAAAGGCAGGCGAGGTTTAACTTCGTCAAGCAACTAAAAGCAGCGCGTAAGTTTATCTCGAGACACACCATCAGTCTCCATGTTGTTGTCTCTGCTACGCTTCGAGGCCCTCCACTCCTCAGGAGCCATTCGCCTGGCCTCAGAACTTTTCTCAATTGCCTCTAAGGTCTTGCTCATTCATGGCAATAGATTGGGAAGACCCAGCCCTCTAGCGTCGGCAAGATTCACTACTGTATGAGGCGGAGAAGTGTCTCCTTGAGTGCGTGGATCCGTACATGAGAGAAGATGGTGATGAGCCCCCTTCATCATCTGGGGATGGTCCTCCTTGATTTCGTAGCTTCTCATCAAGTAGGTCCTCATCCTCATTAGTTGGGGTCGGGTCAGTTGATGCCTGATGAAGTGTGCCCATCGCAATAGAACAACCAAAGATAGCACATATCTTTTCATACCTTGGACATCCATTAGTCTTAAAATGCTTGAATGAGTTTCTCACCTAACAATAAAAAAATATATATATTAATAATTATTTACTCAATGTAAGTTCCAAAAAAATTGAAGTTTTAGGGAATATAATTTTTATGATCTGTACCCTGATTATGTTTGCCTAGTATTCATCGCTTGCCACTGAAGCCTTTCCTATCTAGATCCCATCCCAACCATGTTTGCTTCATCAGATTTGTGAATTCTCTTTGCCTTCTTTTCAAGTGTGCAATTTTTCTTTTGACTTGCTCAGAGTTAAACGTCTTCGTCTCATAGCCTGACAATCATTGAGCAAGCTGAACATAGTCGTTGTGGGCGATCTTCCCACCCCTCAGTCTATATGTAATGGCACTTTGTATAAGAAATTAATCAGGACATCCTCCATCCCATCATCCCACAACAACTGATCACATATCACTTCATTCAGGTCATCCATGTGGCGCTATCAGATGTTAAAAAATAAACCGAGTCCCCATGCATTTCAATAGAATGACCCATATACGGCATAAATGTGTCTTAGCTATGTTCATTTTAGATATGGTAGATAACATGCTTATAGGTTAAATATAAGAAATCATGTTTTATAATTTCTCAGTCATTTATGGTTGGCTACATAGGCAGGAAAAGAAGATTCCTATTATTTTAGTATGAAAAACAAGTTGTACGTAATAAATGAAAAAATGTTACCTGTCGAGATGATGACGATGATGATGAGTGCAAGTAGTAAGGCTACACAACATAAAACCATGTAATAAGTTAGCAACTAAAAAAAAAACATATAAAATTAAAATTATACTATAATGTATATTAGGCGACATAGTTCAAATCTTACTTATATTCATGTAATTCTAATAAATGAACAAAATCAATTTGGGCATTAAAAACAAAAATACATCCTGAGTTTGTTCCTGACTAACATGAATAAAATTTATCTTTATATGCCTATATGAAAGGCTTCCAAGTTCCAGCCTTAAATGTTGCTATTTTTCCATGCCCTCAATGTTGCTATTTTTCCATGCCCTCCCAATTGACAACAAACAAAATTATTTGTTAACTTCTCTGCATATAAGTTTTTGGATTAATTTGAACTTGGGAAGGTGATGATCTTTGAAACATTTTTGTTTAGCTAACTTTCGAGAGTGAACATATGCTAAAATATTCTGGAGTATTTACATGTGTAGATCGTGTAAATCTTAAAACTATCAACGACAAGCAATGTCCTAGCAGTTCTATCAGGCATTGTTTAATAAATATTTACCTTTTGTCAGCAAATGAATGTCTATTTACTTGGAAAGAATGACTCTTTGTACATAATGCATTGACCCTGAAAATTATGTTTCAGAGAATAAAATTGAATGGACTATACTATTGTAATTTTTTTTTAAAAAAATCTTGTTCCCTTATTTAAATTGAAAAATGACTTGAAGACCAACGGACTTACAGGGTCTTGCTTCAGCTTCTCATGGAGTTCTTGAAGAACCCGGAGTTAACATGGTAGTTACTCTCAAACGTCAGTTCCTTTTATTCTTAAAATTTCAAAATCCAAGTTTATCTTCACTAAGTACTGGAAGAACTATGTCATTGCTTAGAAAACTATCAAGCGCCAAAAAGTTATGGCCTCCTAATTAAAGATCAGTACTGATGTCCTACTACTACTACAACTTATGAGGATATTATATATGCGTCCCAAAACTGAAACCAACAATATTTTTCAAAATGGTTTGTATGTCATGACTACTCTAGGTGTTGTCATGGGGACCATATGAAGGTATGAAGTCTGGGGACATCCTATGCCATGACTACTCTAGGAGTTGGAAACTTCCTCAGTAGTTTCCTTCTTGAGGTCCTGCCCTCCCCTTCTGCTATATCCAAATCCAACATCCATTGCTTCCCATTTTTCTTTGCTTTACCGCCAAGTTCTCTCTCTCTCTCTCTCTCTCTCTCTCTCTCTCTCTCTCTCTCTCTCTCTCTCTCTCTCTCTCTCTCTCTCTCTCTCTCTCTCTCTCTCTCTCTCTCTGTGTTATAAGTTTGTGTCTCATTATGTTGTTTGATTCATATTTTTCTAAGCTATGTTTTGTTCTTGAGTTCAAACTTCAATATGCACTTTGTTTTGTACTTATGAATTCATCTGACTTCTGTTCTCTTCTCATTTTTTGTTCCTTCCAGCAAAAATTCTGGTTTTAGAAAAATCTGCACTTTGAAAAATAAAAAAACAAGACTTGAAAAGGATGCTTCCTCGTCGAAACACCAAATGCATGTCATATGAAATCAAGAGTTTTCTGAGGAAAATTTTCAATTTCTGTTTATTAAATTTATGTATTTATTTATTTTTGGTCATGAGTACGCTGGAGACACTTGCTTTTCGAAAACGTGACAAGTTAACAAAATGACCAATTGTAGAACATATAGTTTATGTAAAAATTGTAGTCATTGCCCATATAGAAAAGGAGAGAAACGACAGGTGAACAAAAACGATAATGTTTTATTATCCTTTTGTCTTTCTCAATTTCATTTTGTTTTATTATTATTGTCCAAATTACAGTCTTTGATATAATTTTTTCTTTAAATATGCATACCTTTACTGAGATTCTTAGTAATATTTTTTTAGTCAGTGGGTAAAATGTATTTTGTTCAATTCTATATGCAGACTCTCATCTTGGCCAACTCAAAGTGAAGATAGCCAAGCTAAGGACGCAATTGTTGGAGCCACCAAAAGTATGCTAGGGCTTGCTTGGTTCCTATTTCTAAATTCATCAAAAAGAAAGAAAAGAAAAGAAAATAAAGCATAAATGTTTTCAAAACGAGGTACACATGTGCTTTCAGAAACTATTTTTCCTCTTAAAACAATTTTTAATAATTTTTTTATATACAGTAAACCATGCCCCGAGTTTCATTTCCTATGTTAATGGTTGAATCCAGATCAATTATCACATGATTCTATATTTTTGTGGCATCTTGTAGTTTTAAGACTGTTTACCTATTCCTTTCTTTCTTTCATATTTTAAAATATCATGTACTTTTTACGGCCATCCCATAAGCTTGTTAATAAGTTCAAGGTGTGATTTTTGTTGTTAGTTTGAACTATGAAACAGGGTCTAGTGGTGGCGGAGAGGGTTTTGAAGTTATCAAGTTTGGACAAAGTTCATAGAGAACTACAGATACTGGGAGATCATAGGTTCATTTCATATTCTCTATATCAATCTATAAGTACAGTTTAAAATTCACATAATTAATTTATACACGTGTATACACTAGATGTATCTAGCAATACCACTTTCTAACTATATCACACACACACACATATATCGCCTTGGGCTTAACTGATGCCTTCCTTCGTGGAGTCTCTTCCAAATATAGACATCCTTTGTTACACAAATGCGTTTAGCTTTTGAAATCATTTTGTTATGACAACGATCAACATAATTATGTGTGTGTGTGTGTGAGAGAGAGAGAGAAGAAACAAGAAGAAAATTCAAGAAAGGCGTGTTGTCATTTTGAAAAATATATGTGGAATAATAATATTAAGCCAACCAAATTTGAGCAAAAATCATAAAAAATGGAGATCGAGTAACAGGGGCCAAGAAGGTTACCTGGTAGGATTGAGTCTTAAGACCTGTGGTGGTCCAAATTCGCCTGCGAATTTGACGGCGACAGCAGGCGAATTTGTAAGAACCAGTGTCTCGCTTGATGGAGTTCATGGCAGTTTCTCTCCTTAGTTTGGGGTGATGGCTTTTATACACCATTTGGAATTTTACAACAACCGAAATCGGCCCAAAATCATACAGAGACTTCACGCGACGCTACTATGTGCATAGAGGTTAGATCACTCACCCTCAAGGCTGACCAAAACAACATTTATTTGAGATTCCACTCAAGCTCGAGGAGAAGGAGTCTGGAACTCTGCCTCTCCGTGCAAATATTCGCACGGCCCGTAGATTTAAGGGGAATCGCTGTGAGTTCTTGCGAGATGGAGAAGGGATTTTGTAAAAAGCGAAGACCTCACCGGGCTTTGCTAGATACAGTCGGCAAATGCAGTCGGCTGTACGGAATGAATAAAAAAAATTATAAAAAAATTATTTTATATTCAGGGGGACCTACATGAATAAAAAAAAATTATTTTTAAAAAAAGTTATAAAAATAATTTTTTTTTATGTAGGTCTCGTATTAATTCATTTTTTTCTCCACGACTGTACGCCGACTGTATTTCCCGACTGCAAAAAGTATTTCTCTTTAACAAAACTTGCGGCCTCGATTTCGTCACCTTCAACCTCTATATGTGTATAGATTGGAAACAAATTTGGGGTGCATCGTGACCATTTTTTGCTGAGGAAAACAAAAGGTGTGACTCGGGGATAAAACCATTTTTTGCTGAGGAAAATGAAAGGACAATCTCGAGGTTATTTCACTTGTGTTCCTGTCAAGTAGCTTCCCATCAAGCTACAGTTTAAAGATAAAAAATTCTTAACTTGAGTTGTGTAAAATGACCATTTGATAATATGGTCTTATCTGAGATAAGAAATTGGGATAAGAATTTCGTATCTTATCTTTGTATCAAACCAAACTTAAATAACAACATCCTTCTACAAATGACAGCTAGCGCTTCTCTCTTCAAAGCAATAATTTCAACTTCCTTGTCGAGAGCATATGCCACTTGATGAGTTCTCTTGGCTCATGGGCCTCATGAGTCGATCAATCAATACTAGTTACAAATCTTAATTAAACAAGTTTTATATAAACTCATTGTAAAAAAGTAGTTTCTACTATTAAAGAATAGCTTTTTATATATTTTTTTTTGGAAAAATATAGTTGCAAGCACAATCGTGCACTAATCTGTACACTAATGTGATGTGATTGATCAAAAAGTAAATTTTATTGAAAATAGTGTTAATTTAAATTTTAAGTATGAATGAATCAGTATTGGTACACAGATTAATACGCGACTGTGCTTATATATAGCAAAACTCATTTTTTTTAGTTCACTTTTTTACAAGGGCATATATGGTATTTGTGTATTTAAGAATGATACAAATCATTTATCAATTATTATAATATTTCAATCTGCTGAATTTATGTCAAGTTTGCGGCCCCTTTCCAATCATCTTAAAAGAAAGAAATACTAATCCACAAGGGAAAAAATCAAATCTAAAAAAAAAAAAAAAAAAAAAGCTTACAAATAAATTTTGAAAAAAAAAATCATTTTTAAAACACATAATTCCAACTTGGTGTGTACAAAATTAAAAAAGAAACACATAAAATCATAAATAAAAGAATATAGAAACATTTGTTTGGTATTTTCTAGAAGACAAATTATTAAAACATACGAAATTATTCAACAAATGCACATATTATATCTCTATGATCTTCCCTTTTAAATTAAAATTTTAATATTGTAAAAAAAAAAAAAACTAATGTAAAGTTTAAGAAATTTCAATAATAGTGAATAAAATAGAATACAAGAGCCATACCATCTATTTGTTTATTATTTTTTTAACCTTTTTTTTTGGCCGAAAGGACCATTAAGAATTTAAAGTAATAAACTTAGCCGACACTTGACTAAGTTTTTCCCTCTCTTAACTTTAAAATTGGCCTGATACATGGCATTTCTTCCTAACTTTACCTAAAATGATGGTTACATGATTCACGTAAAAAGAAACTAATTTTTTAATAATTAACTCTATTTTTTTTCAAAACGACTACACGATATTTATATACTCTACGATTATATGTAGTATTATTTAATTTTTTTTTACTTTATAGTTAAGGAAGTAATTATTAGTAAAATTATATATTTATTTATTTATTTTTTAATGATTAAGGATGTTAAAAAAATACTTAAAAGTAAATAATTAAAAAGAAGTGAAAACTTCAAATACATTAGAGTAGTAAATGCCTAAAGAGATAATAAGAAGGTAGTAAGTATATCATCAGCTTCTCTAAAATATAAGAGCAAAAAACTATTTTTTTTCTTTTTATATTTATTTTTATTTTTGGGTGGGCCAAGGATTGGCTTATTATGTGCTGTAAAGAGTGGTCGGCCCAAAGTGAGCTTCTTTATACTACGTGTTTCATCATGGATGACCTATACCGACCAGTTTTTGCTTGTTGGGCTTTTTAACTCTTTTTTCTTCTTCTTTTTTTTAAGAGATAATGTCGGTCTTCAAATACATTTTTTTTAAAGAGTGGATTTTATTATTAAAAATTAATTTTTTTAATGTAAATTATTTATTTATTTATTTTTAAAAAAAATAAATATATAATATTTACAAATTCTATAATTATAAATATCATTTTTTAAATCATGTTAATAAGTAGCAATGAATTTCATGCTATACTTGACCGAGTCAATGAAAATTATTTGTTTTAATTTTATTCCAGTTATTAAATATTATTAAATGACTAATCAATGAGGTGTTAAGTTCCTATTTTTTTCCTTCAATCTTTAGTGGGTAAATACGTAAATTACATTGAAGTCAAGGCTAAAGGCAAAGAGGAATACTCTCCAATATTTTAGTTATTATTTTTTACTTAAATGGAGGAAATTTTTTTAGGACACCATACTATATTATATATATACTTTACGAGGCATGTTACACAGCAGATTTACACTCAATACATTAAAAATTTTTAAGTATAAAATAAAAGAAGGTAAAAGAGTAAAATCACATTTTTAACTAGTATAAAAAATATAGATTGTTGTTTAGAATTTCACATATTTTACACCCCTGTTTGAGAATATAATTTTTCTTATTTTTTTTCCCTCTTTGAGTCCTGAAATTTTCCTAATTATTCTTTAAATCTTCTTTTTCTTATATTAAACCATTGAGATTGATAAAAATATGGATACACACCATATTTTTAATGACGACGAGTACCCATAATTACTTTTAGTTATCGACATCTTTGTTGACAGTGTAAAATTTAAATGAATTATTCTCTTCTCATTCCTTAAATATCAATTATTAATTTTAAGAATTCATATTAAAAGCAAGATGAAAAATAAATAGAAAAAATAAAAAATAAAAATAGATTTATTATTGTGAAAAATGAGATGACCAATCTAATTTAAATTTCAAATTTTGAATAATTAATTTAAAATAATAAGTTACATATTATCTAAATTTTAGGCTCCGTTTCAATTCTTTGAAATTTGAATAAAAAGTCCAGTCTAATTTTAAATTAAATTTAATATTTAAATATTAAATTTTCAAATCATTAAATTTAAAATCTCTTTACACATAAGACTCACGATTTTGTTCAACTCAATACCTTTTTATATGTGAGATATATAACTATTTTTTATAAATATATATAAACTTATTTTAATATTTAAATACATATAAATATATTTTAAATAAATTATATAAAACTCATTATATCATTTTAATTAATTATTATTTATAAAAAAATTTAATTCACCTCAATTCAAGTCAAGATTAAAATACAATAGCGATCCAAGGCAAGTAGCATGACTTGCGAGTTCGATCACGGTGACGGTGTACCACCGAAAATTAAAATAAATAAAAAAGTTCAGGCCACGTTGTACTCCTAGTACATTCGCACGTGTGGTTACTGTATATGAGTCATGAGAAACTCGAAACGGCACGGTTCGTAATTATTGCCTAAATCCGTTTCCGATTTCGTAATCACATAGCTCACATATTTCATATTCCTCGAAGGAAAAAGAAGAGAAAACCACCTGTTCCACGCCGTACACGTGTCATCGTAAGGTTCGTCCGTTACAAATATAAATAACCCCTCGAAATCTCATGCCCAATTCACTCCTCCCTATAGTAGTAGCTTTAAAAAGTCTTAGGCTCTTAGCTGTAAGTCTATTTTCACACTTATACCGTCTCTCTATCTCTCTCTCTCTCTCTGTCTGCGGCGTGAGGCGAGCTTGGTTTAGTTACCGGCGGTCTCTAATTCGCTTGGTGCAGGTCGGGAACTGCTTCGCTTGCCCTTAATATATGCATACACATATCGGAATACCATTGTTTCTGCGCTTGGTAGCGTATTGAGATTGGTTGGTTATGGTTGTGGAGGGAAATGGGCGAATTGGATCCCGCCTTGCATCAACTGAATCGGAGACCGCGGTGAAGCAGCGGTTGCATGGATCTCGCGTTTCTCGGTGGGTCGTGGTCAGATCTCAGGTCCGGATTCCTATATTTAGTAGTATGCATTTTCCCGAGAATTACAATCGTTCAGATCCGAAGCCTTCATATAGCTAGGAGCTTTTAGTTACTATAAATAAAATTTTTTGATTTGGTAAAAGCTCAAGTGGTTTCTTAACTTTTTTATCCATTATATCATATTCTTATGGGTCTTATAATTTGATCATTCCTGCGGTATTTTCAATTAATTCATTATAGATTCGGTGTTTAAGGTGGAGACTTTTGTTGATTCTGATATTATTGCGCTTGTACTTGTATTAATGGAAAGAGGGAAATAAGAAGACATTGGTGCAGGCAGATCCATTTGGATACCGAATTTTGGATGAGAGCTCCGTTTGTCGACGCTCCAGTCTTACATTTGTTGATTGGATTTAACCTTACAAAACAAGGAGCTGATTCATACAAAAAATGGAATCTTCATATTCATAAATAGAAAAGAGAGATAATAAAAGAAAAGAAAGTATTTTCTGTTCATTTTATTTGTACCTTTGATATATTTTAATGTTTTCAAACAAGGATAGTTGTTTTTTGAAATGAGAATTTTGGAAGCATGGATGACCACTCTTTTATCCATCTGATATATTCCATGCTGAAATTATCAAAATATCAGGTGGATCACTACGTATAGTCTCTGACAGATGCTTATCTTGTACTCCTGAATATATTTTAAGTAGCTAAAACCTCGTTTGCATACCCCTTGCGCACTCTTTATTTTTTTTTGCGCCAAAACTTTACATCTCTCTCCACTTTCCCACATGTAGTGGACAGAAAATGTTTTACTTATATTTTTGCTCGTCTTCCTATGTGAATTTTAACTGTTATGTTCTTTTCTTGCTATACCAATGACATCAAAATATGTTTTTACACAAAGTATTCTTTCCTTTTTGTTAATTTTGGTCATTGACTAGGCTCGTGTCCGCATCTAACTTGTGCATCTTCTCAATTTAATTTTTCCCGCATGATTTAAATACTAGTTTTTTTTTTAGAAAAAAATTCACAGATTACATTATACAGTGCTTGTGTTTTCTTAAGTTCCATTGATCTTCTGAAAATTTCCGGCTTTAATGTACAAAAAGGTTTCTTTCCTTCAATTATTGGTTCTTGATATATTTCTGTGTTTTTTTTTGTTATATACATTTTTTTTCTTCTGTTAAACTGGTGCTCTTGACCTCTGCTTTATATGTAGGATCCTTTCCTTTTAGTTCCTTTTGTATTCACCATATGGTTATGTATTTTTGTTAATTTGGAGTGAGTATTTTCTTTGAAACGCAGTTTTTCACATCATGATGCTACTCAAGATGATATGGAAACATATTTTTTTACCAAGTTCTTTGAGGGAAGAAGTTTAAATTCCCATCCAGATGCTGGTGTTATCTTCTGAGGAAAATGTTTATTTCCCCAAAGTCGGTTTGGAATGCAATTCATCTTTCCTTTTTGAATCCGTAACCTCGAGATTATGAGCCTTGAGAGCTACCAAACTGCTATACCCCATGGAAATACTCAGTTGTCACGCCTTCTAACCCTCATTAAAGCTACTCTTTTATTTTTGTCATATAATGATAAAAAAAAAAAGTGTTTTTAGATTAGCTTGTGCACTTTGCAGACACTTTTTTGTATGCAATACTCAGTTGTCACGCCTTCTAACCCTCATTAAAGCTACTCTTTTATTTTTGTCATATAATAATAATAAAAAAGTGTTTTTAGATTAGCTTGTGCCCTTTGCAGACACTTTTTGTATACTAAGTTAATCTATCCGTAATTAATCCACTGAATTAGCACTCTTAGGTGTTGCTCTTGTATATTTCCCATATACTTGGGCTTTTGCCTACTCTTTTGATCAATAAAATTTTGTTTACCACTAAAAACAATAATCCACTGAGAAAATATAAAACTAAGACGTGGCAGGCATAAGGCCAGTACCTTCTCACCAATTCTTAAATACATTGTGTTACAGTTAAACTCACTTGTCCCAAAAGTTTAAGGTACGGTTTGGCCACAAAAAATTTTCATCTCAAATATAAAATTCTCATCTCATCATTACAACTTTTCTCAATTTTTATATAAAATATAATAAACAATTTAACTTTTTTCCTACTTTTTCAAATCCCAAAATAATGATAATATTAAAATATAATATTTTAATATTTAATCTTAAAACTCAAAATTCTTATATGACAAATCTCAGTGGCCAAGCAGAACTTAAGTTGATGAGTAGAGGTATATTTAATAATTTAATTTATATGCTAACACTCTGGGATGAAGAACCTTCTTATAAAAAATGAAGAACCTTCCTTCTTAGTGCTTGAGCAGGATATTTGTCCTCTATATAGCTTTAAGTTGTTAAGGCTATGTGCTTCATTGTCCTAACCATTGTTGCGGCTAAATTATGTATCTTATATGTTCCTTTTCTCATTCTCATTATATACACGTATGAACCCTTTTTTGCCCCTTATCCCCACAATCCATGGGATGCCTGGTCTAGGTTGGTACGGATTTTCAGATCGTGGTTTCTATCTCGAGACTTGTTCTATTGAAACTTTGAATGCGGCTTCAACTCATATGTTTGGCCCTAACTGTTTCCGATTGGGTATGTAGCTTGATAGAAGATATTTCTCTCCAATTATGAGCTTCTTATTATTACCCTGCAAGATGAACAATTATATTTTAGGAAAGATTACACATCACTCTCTACTATCACTATTTTTGCAATATGACCACTAAACTACCAAAGTTATCACTCGACCCCCTAATACACAACCTAAGTTGCAGTTTACCCTTCTTTAAGATCTAACTGTTAACATGGAAAAACAACAATAAGCAGCACATCAAAATCTTTATGGTTCGATCTTAGAGAGAAGAGAGGGGGGGGGGGGGGGGGGGGGGGGGTTAAAAAAAGTGGTAGTTGGAGGGGGTTAAAGTGACGTCGTTGGTAGTTTGTGATCATATTGCAAAATGAGTGGTATTTTGAGGGGGTTTGTTGTAGTTTGCTCTATATTTTTTCCTTCATGAACAGAGTCTGGAAGTCCATAGGTTTTGCGATTGATTTCCTGAGGATAAGAAATGTTAGACAACCTACTTGGTATGGTTTGGATGGGTAGATCTTAAAAGCGACTACACTTCCTATCAATTATTGCAGAGACAATGGTGTAGGTTGCAGAATTGCAGATCTTTTGTTTATGCTTTAGGTAAGATTTAGATCAATTGGTTTGCATATCGTCTTTTGGTGAATCATATGATGTAGCTTGAATGTCTTGATAATTCCTTGTACAGAAGGTTTATTCTATATTTCAACAATTGGAACTGCTTTTTGAACTTTTGCATCAATCTTATCCATCCGAGGCAGTGTTATATGCTGCCTACTAGGCCTAGGGATTCCTATGATGTTTCTACTTAACTTGCTTTATGATATTTTCCTACTAAAGCATGAATCATTCCTTATTTAAAGTCTTCGTCTTAACTGTCTGTGTGTACGATGCATGCATGCATGGATACTTCTTTTTACCTTTTCACTGAAATATCCTTAAACAGCCAATGATTTTACAAGTTGCTTTAACTTCTCAGCATATTTAAACAAGATTGTTCCAGTTTTCTTTTCTTTTTGTATTGATGAACACACGTCCCCTCAGTTCATATCCTAACTTTTTTTTATGAGCCACTGTTCATATACGAACTTGTCGTGCTCCTGTGGGGAGTAATGTTCCTTATCTAGGAAAAAACCTCCTGTGGGGAGTAATGTTCCTTATCTAGGAAAAATCGGAGATTTGATGGGCACAACTTATCTCTCATCAAATACCAAACCTCTGCCCTAAGAATTTTGCTGAATTTCTGCTTTAGAAAACTACAGAGGCAACAACAATTTCAATATGACATGTCCTTTCATTTTAATTACGTTCTTCATGACAAAGGGAACCATGTCGGACCTCTTTTCCCCATTCTATCAATATCAAGTGGGAAAAAGCCTTTTTAGTCAAATTTGCCTAATCATCACGCAGAACTCTTGCTTAAATTGTCAATACCTTTTTCTGTCTTCTTACCTAAGTTCCTTTTTGGATTCAACTTGTCAACCCAACTTTTTCTTTCTTTTCATGATAATTGTGCTGGTAGTTCTTTCCCCCGAACCATGATGTTAGTAGACAATCCTTGATTCCTGTTAAAAAAGGAAGAAAAAAACTCTTTAGGAGACGACTCTGGGATGCCAGTTATGGTATATAAGTTCTGCAGGGAATATAGATACCATCTCAAATTTAATAGGTCTCTATGCATCCTCGGCCTCTTTCGGGCCCGCCAATGAAAGCAGTCTTTCCTTATTGCTAAACAAATAGGGAAAAACTGCCGATGGTTGGATTTGTGGTTTGATTGTACTGCTGGCATGTTTGATCTTTTGGAAATGTTTCATGGATTACAAATTTTAACCAAAAGTTCCTTTAGCAATCTGAATAGATGGATTAGTTGATTTATATCCCAGTATCTGTACAAACCTTACCCTGAACCTAACTAGTGTCTCCCTTTGTTTCACTTTGTTGTTTTCTTATGCCAGGTCATGTGAGATTTTTTTGATAATATGCTGGAAGAAATTGTGCAGAATCTTTGAGCCAGATATTTGTTTTAGAAAATGATGCTGTTGAAAATGATGGCATTTGTTCTTTGAATCCTGAAGTTTGACATTTGAATGATGTGTTGGGACCTTGGGAAGAATTTTCAGGGCACATAGAAAAAAGGAAAGAGCTATAAAAGAGAGAGAATCTTAGTGCAGGAGGGGAGAAAAATGGTTCTTGAACGTCATGTATGCAGACTATATGCATACATCATTATCATAGTAGAAAATGCTAAGGAGTTGTTGTCCTTGAGGATCTAGGCTTCAGCTTCAAATCAGGGCCTTCAATCGAATAGATTCTGTGTTTTGGGACGTCGGTCTGTTCTTTGGAAAGTTTGGTTTTTGCATTCAAATTTAGATTGTGTGTGTGAACCATACTCTATTGACATGAGCATGGTGATGCGAAACAAAAAAGGAGGATTTTACTGCATTCATGGTTGTACCTTGTAGAGTGCAGGCAAAATGGGATTTCTTGTGATGCCAATTTCAGACATTCTGTAATTCCATTTTCCTTTATCTGGAATTTCTTTTTATTTTTCCTAAGAACAAAAATACACAGAGATGTATGAGATTCATGTGGAAGATGTTTATTCGGATTCAAATCCTCTAGAATTTGTCTGAGCCTTATGTTTAGAACAGAAGAGATAGATACATAAAATCTTCTCTGTAACATCTATTGAACATTTGTTTTTTTCAAATCAAATTATGCCATATAAGATGTGTGCTCTACACCCTAACTCGATTCGAGAATAGAACAATTCTAGTAAGTATTATGCATTGAAATTTCTAGTTGAGTAGTATTATATGTATTTGTAATTGGAAAATTCTTCTTGTCATCCTCACACTTCAGACACTACACTTATTTTAATTTTTTTTCATTTTTTCTATAATAAATATGTAGTGTGTGGATGATAAATAGAATAATTCAATTAGTTTAATAAGAATAAAATGAAATAAAAAATAAAAAAATAAAAAATAATATTTTAATATATAAAGTGTGGTGTGAGATGATGTGTAGTATTCTTTTTTATAATTTTATTTACAAGACTCATTCTATTATTATTATTATTTTTTTTTTTAAATTCAAATTTTGAATTTCAAATTTTACTATTTTCAATATATCAATAATTAACCTGTGAAAAAGTAAATTTTTTGTAAATTTTTTTCTAAATACATTTTACATTTTTCTTACTAGTTATTATGCACTGGAGCCGCATCTCTCTCCACTAGCGAGAGAGTGTGGTCTTGGCTCCCCTCTTAGGTGGCTAGGAATTGGTTCCAAATTCCCCTATTGGATGTGGAATACATATCCCATATTTACCGATGTGGAGTACATATCCTGTTTGGTCTAGCCCCTAGCCCCTAGCCCATTGCATGTCTTACATACCACCTTCCAATTTCCATCATCACATGCCCATGTGGACCTGTCAACCCCAACCAGATTCCACACCCATCTCTGAAAACTATCAATTGTTCTTAGAATCTTTTTAAATTTCTACTATATGGAGGAGGATTTCTTCAAATTTCATTGATTATTAGCATTGCATTGCTTTAAAATTAAAATAGAATATGATAAACATGATAGATATTTCAATAATGAAACAATAAAATAGGGATGTGAGACTGTGAGTCATGTGATTATGGGATTTGAAAAAAAATAAATAATGGTTGAGAGTTAGGATTCTCAATGTTAAGATATATATAAAGGGATTAGTGGGGTTCAAGCCCAAGTCGACATGCTCCACGCCGCACGGCGAAATCTATTCTGCTACCCTGCATCAAACCCAGAGCCACATAAAATATAGCATTTGGAAAGACAAAATCCCTTTGGAGAAGGGTGACAAAAGAGAGCAACAGAAATATTGTTTCCAACTTCAGATTCCCCCCCGGCCCCTGCTTAAGAGCAAACACCACTGCAAAAAGTTGTACCAGATTTACTATTGTTATGCCCCCCCATACAGCATGAAATATAGCCAAATTTGGTTTTTTTTTTTTTTTTTTTTGGGTAGGACAAAAGCTTTTTTGTAGGACTCTTACAAACTGACGTGATTTTAAATGATCTATTTTATAAAAAAAATAATTTTAAAATTTAAAATATCACATTAAGTTACGTTATTTTGTAAATATATATATATATTTTTTTTTGGGGACGAATTAGTGGGAATGCTAAAGGAGTGCGAATTTCAAATTGGGGACAGAACAGACCACAGCCAGGGTCCTTAAAATGTTCATATTCCCCCAACAGCAGCGCCTGAAGCAATGATCTCTCAGCCTCAAGGCGCGACAACAGACAGACAAACCCTCTCGCCACCGGCGCCTTCCTTTGGCCCATAAAAAGGTAGAACGAGCCACGAGGCAAGCAATACCTCGCTCTCCCTGTAACGTCATCTATCAATACACAATATCATATCCAAACAAAAAAGAGGCAGTTTCCCGAATGCCTTTGAAAGTTTCCTCTGTGGTACGCAAGACATTGCAACAAACACTTGACACTGACATCAAACCAAAAATAAATTATTGAATGAAATGGTGTTAAGAACAATAACAAATAAAAAAGGGAGGGCCGGCGGTCTAGTTTTTCAGACTGACATGTATTTAATTCTCATGACTTTATGAGACTTAAATGCCCAATACCTAACACTTCAGACTTCAAAATTTCAATCCCCTATGTAACAATGTTCCCCATCAAACCTTTTAGTTTTCAACTTTTTTTCTTCTAGGGCCATATTGGAGTAATAATGCGATGCATTACTTTAGTGTTGATGCATTTTTCTTTTACTTCAACAGTTTAGTTGGATGCCAAGTAGGGTTGAACGCCGACCCGACCCGAACAGTTAAGGATTTGTTTCGACCTGACTTGAAATGGGGATATTCTGAACGGAAGCATTCCATATTTCAACCGTTACTCGATTACTCGATCCGAATTGTGTCGGGTCGGGTTTGTTTATTCCGTTTAAATGTTTTGTCTTGGATCTGGACGGACAAGATTAGAATTGAGAAATGAGAAGTTGAAAAGTCTTTCCTTTCCCACTGTACACACACACACACAAAAATGTCTTTCTCGATTCATCACCTCTCTCTCTCACTCTCTCTCGTTCTGAGTGAGCTATGGCGTTACGCCGTTACCATGCTGCTCAATTGACCAACTAGCCCAGTTATTAGGCCCAAACACCACCGATGCCATGGCCACTGCAGGCTACATCTGTAACCAAATCTCCACCATCTCCAACAAGTTCATTGACACTGTTTTGCCATGGCGTTACCTGTTCGGGTTTGCCTTCGCCTTTGGCTCCCCCTCCAATAGCTTCATCGGCCGCCACTTCTTCAGACTCAAGGAAATTCCTTCGTCGTCCTTAGACTACAGTAACTTCCTCTACCAGTGGGTCTTCACTATCACAGCTGCAGGTATCACTAGCGGCTCCATCACCGGGGGCACCCAGTTCGTCGCCTTCTTCACTGGTTTCATTTACCCTGTCGAATTCCACGGGATTTGGTCCCCTGATGGCTGGGCCAGCATTTTCAACACAGAAAACCTTGTGTTTGGCATTAGCGTGGCCACGACCTATCCGGTTGCACCACAGCTCTCACCACTCTCTTCGGCAAGAGAATCCTATCCGGCCACTAGTTCTCAAAAACAAATCTGCACAGAATCGGTTAACAGGTAATTACTCGATCCGAATCGTTTGAAAATGGGTAGCAATGGAATTAACCGCTTCCGAACCATTTTGTTTCGATTCAGATAAAATTCTGCGGGTCGGGTCGAAATTTCGGATCGGCCTAT
The DNA here is from genome assembly GCF_018687715.1 of Carya illinoinensis. NCBI lineage: Eukaryota > Viridiplantae > Streptophyta > Magnoliopsida > Fagales > Juglandaceae > Carya > Carya illinoinensis. The sequence continues at coordinate 21,402,934 of NC_056763.1, forward strand.
GTGAACGGTTTAATTGTTCACCCCTAATATCAAGATCTTTTTAGATCAAATGACATAAGGTCTGATCTCTAAATAAAAGAATCAAGTTGAAACTCATCAACTCCCTATTTAAAAAGAAATTATTTAGTTGGAAGATTCTATTTTTGTGTGATGGTGGGTTTAGAATATTCACTTATGATAAATTATAAAAACAAATGAGACAATGATTTATATACTTCAACATTGAGGATTACGTTCACAAGTCTTAAATGTAAAATTCACCATGAATAGAGTTCAGTACAAGCTCTTATTTCTTGCAAAGCTCTCTACAATCACTCCCACGAAGTTCTCTACGAAAAGTAGTTTAAGGACTCATTGATTCTCTTGCTCGCTCCTCTAGAAGTCGGCCCTAGAGGCCAAGGAAGTCGATCAATCTCTATCGACTCTCTCCACTCTTCATGTTCATTTTCTTTATTTTATGTTTTGTATTCCAGCTTTATTTATATCTTATCATTGTGTCCAATCAAGCCTTATAGCTAACAATTCTTCCTTTATTGTTTTTTCTTTTACACTTTTGCACATCCTTTAATCTTACATGGCTCCTTGATGAACCTTACAGTTTATACTCACTAATTTTAACCCCAACATTTATCACATGGAATCTACATTTTCACGTACTTAAGGTTTGGTAGGCGCAGTTAATTCTCCTTCCTATCAATGAGCACTAATCTTGCTTGTACTTGAGACAAATTTATAAAATAATTTACTCATTGTCAGTTATTAATAATCAGAAAAGCATAATATTTGAAATTTGAAATTTGAATTTTAAAAAAATAATTAATTGAATGAATCTTATAAATAAAGATATAAGTAAAATTGTAAGTAAACATAACACTACTTATTTAACAGCGGTGCTACTCTAACTCCTGAATAGTATCGCTCGTTATTACCGCTAGTATATTTTAAACTTTTTTTTATCATATTTTTTGAATATATTTAAAATTTTTAAAAAATAAAAAATATATCAATACATTTAAAATCACTTTTTTAATTATTAAATAAAAAAAATAAAATGATGAGTGATATACTTGAATGGTACATTTCGGATGACAAAATATTTTTTCTCCTTATTTAATTGTATGGAAAAATTTAGTTATAAGCACGATCACGTATTAATACATGTATCAATTTAATATGATTGGTTAAAAAGTAGATTTTATTAAAAATAATACTAGTGTAAATTTTAAATATGAATGGATCAATATTAATATATATTAATATTTGACATTATTTGTGTATAGTAAAATAATAATTATATTTATTCACATAATAAATAAATATATAAATGTCTCATTATTACTCTTGGGTTTTTGAATTTCGATCTTTCTAGTGGGCCCCATATGGGTAGACCTCCGCGAAACATATGCCAGAATAGAGACGATTCAAGTGACATCTGGAACGTCCATTTCTACAGTAGCGCCACATATCCAACGGTTGACATAAGTAGTTGGGGGCGGCCCCGTCCTGGTAATGGAGCGTAGAGGAGCCTCCGAAAGCTCTGAGGTCCACAGTACAGTCCAGTCCCGTCCATACTTCTTAATCCACCCTCATCCTTCCATCCGCCATTCAATGCCCACCGATTTCTATGTGGCCAACTCTGACTTCAGCTCTCTCTATCTCTCGTTTACGCTTTGTGCTCTTCTCTCACTGAACCCCATTCCTCGCTCGCGGGCTCTCTCCTTCGATCGAATACATGCGTATTAGCTACCAAGCTCAAACATTCTAACTGCATTGTACAATTGCAGCTCTGAAGAAAGAAGAAAAAGAAAGCATTAGGTCTGCATGCGGATTTGTGCTTTCCTAGCTTGACAAAAGGTCCGTTTCTATTTTCAACAGTTTATTCTGCTTCTTAATTCCATTTTTGTTTTTTTTGTTCTGTTGTTCAATTTCTTCAATCTCTTGTTTGTCCGTCCCTTGCATTTCTTTCGTTACTAAACTATTCCTGTTTTCTAAGTGGCGTATTTTTTTTTAGTTTTCAAAAAGTCAAGATCAAAGCATAGCTCTCTCCCCCCCCCCCCCCCCCCCCCCCCCCCCCCCCCCTCCCTCTCCTCTCTCTCTCTCTCTCTCTTCCCTTTTCTCTCTCCTTTTCAAAAGTGGAGAGAAAGTGTAACGAAAATGCTACTTCGGCCCGGCATAAATGTGGATAGATCTCCATCTTTTGCGTGAATCCTCCTTTTTTTTTTTCCTTAGATCAAAACAAACTCTCGTCTTCCTTTTTCCTCTTTTTTTTTTTTTTTTTCCTCTTCAACTTTACCTGCAACTTTTCATACGCCGCTGTTTTAGAATCAAAGACGGAATCTGATAAGCGGGAAAGAACTTTTTTCTAAATACTTAAAAGAGTTGCAGTCATGTCAGTACTCCAAAAAGCTTACACCATGATCACTCGCTAACTTACAGTGTTTTTAGCATCTATTGAAAGAACTTCCTAATTATTTTCCTTCCAGTTCTAAGATGATTTTTAATCAAAAGATATCGAGGTTCCCGTCTTGTGTTAATGGCTGGGAAAGCAGGCTTACCTCAGGGGCCCCACTCTTGATTGTCTCGAATCAGCTGATTTTCCGGTTCTCGAAGAAAAAGTGCGAGAAAAAAACAATATGTTTTGGTAGGGGTAGGTGGTATTAATCACAGAGTTGGACATAATTCGTGAATATGCTTTTAGTTTTTTCTAAAATAAAAACAGATGAAGTTGATTCATTCACCATAATAGATCTTGACCATTTATTTGATGTTGAATTTCTCGGCAATTATCTTGATTTTCTTTTATCATATATCGGTGTTTGACTTTCGAGTTCTCCGTGGTGTTAGCAAATGAGATTATTATTTTAAAAAAGAAAAACCACTGCATTAATTATCATCAAGCACAGAATCATTTAAGTTGAGAAAGATAAGTCAAGGTGATTCCGATCGGATAGAAAGGAGTTCTTATTACCAAACGGGAGAGTTATGTTCCAACCTCCATCTCAATATTTAAAAAAAAAGTGAGAATGATAGCCCAAGTGGTCTAAAATCTCCAAACCGATCCGAAACAATCCAGCCAGTCTTTCCCCATGGTTGATCGGTTTTCAAAGAGAAAAAAACCGGTCAGTCGGTTTTGATTTTAGACTGAAACCTAACCGTCGTGTTCATTTTCACTCCTATCTCTTTTATTTGAGCTTTGCTATTATCATTCCACATCAAGTTTATTTTTTGATTTTATTCATGTTAAATTAATTAAAGTATTCTATTTATTATCTCTATATTATATACTTATTAAAAAAATAAAAAAATAAAAAATGTATGATGTACAGTATAGAAATGATGAGATGTATAGAAATTTTCCTCTTAATTATATAGTATCATAGACTTCAACCATTCTGTGGAAAATATCAGTGAAATACTTCTAAAATATCTGTCATTTCATTTGAAAATAACAGTGAGATGTGGACTTTGACGACTTTAGATTTTCACCATAGAAATTCTGGGTTATCTTTATCTTAAGGATCTTGGGCTAGCTTTATTGGCATTGACAACGTTGTCTTCCTAGTATTTTTAAATTTTTTTACAAGCATAGCATAATTACTTACTATATAATTGTTCGTAATCGATGTAGGGCATGGATCAAAGCCGCGGCATTGTCTCCTAAATCATGTACAGAAGTTAGTGTCGTTTTCAAAATCCGAAAAAACAAAAGAAAAAAAGCATACAAGTCTTAATCAATAGAACTTAAGAGATGATGACGATGAGGCGAAGGCTCGCATGCTGCACCCGTGACAGAGAGATTAGCCTCGACTTTGATGAGCAAGAGAGTAAGCCCCGCCCATTTTCCTCTGATCCCTTACTCGCTCTCTCTCTATTCGGATTATAATTATTATTGTTGATAATTACAGAGAAATTTCCGTGATTGTTGCTTGTTCCGAGCTGATTTGCAATCTCGGCCGTTCAATATTTGTGTTCTGCTGTGTGCCTATGACATGCTTGGGTCATGGGTGACTATTGAAAAAGAACTATAACTTCCTTTAAAAAAAAAAAAAAAAAAAAACTATAATTTCCAGGGTTAGGGACGCTGAAACATCGTTAATTTAATGTTGTTCAAATATATTTCTTCATTTTTGTTTTCTAAATTCTATCGATAAAACATTGAAGCTGGGTTTCAGCTACACATCATTTATTTGATGAATTAAAGGGCTGGGTTTCCATTTAAGGGGATGATACATGCGTAGGGTTCATATCCACGTACGTGCAGAGATAGCGAGATGTGCGAGGCTAGGACAGCCCACCAATCCTTCTTAGTATCAGTCATGGCTATACCATGTTATGCATCTAATGGTGTCACTGTTCAGTTTCTGAACATTTATGGTTGGTACTTTTATAAGAAATTTCGAATTTTTCTGGGATTTTCTTCAAATGGTCCATGGTCAAAACTTTGTTTTTCATCTTGATGGGCGAAATTCTAGATAATTCTGGGATTCGTACTCGGAAATTTTTTTTAAGGAAGAAAAGCAGTTTTTACCATCCGAAGAAACGATATTTGAGTGAAGCCAATGTTTCTAATAACATAGATGAACCTGGAGCTCAATAATATTGGATAGAACATTGAATGGCAGGAGTTGCACAGCATTTAATATGGAATTTAAGATAGGTGTGTGAGAATATATCAATAGTGTGTTTATAAGGTTTCTTCTTTTATGAAAAAATGTATTTATAAATAGGTAATGAGAGATTTACAACTCTTTTATTATTACTTTATTATTTGTAGTGGATTTATTTTTTATTTTTATTTTTATAAAATATTTTTTTAATATATTTAATCATTAAAAAATTTTAAAAATATATAATTTTATTGATAGTTATTTTTCTAATTATTAAGTAAAATTTAAAAAAAATTAAAAAATTAAAAAAAATAGTAAAAAAGTCGTAGAATAGTAAAAAGGCTGTCATTATAATTTATAAATTAGCTAATCCTTAATGTCCCTTTTGCACGTGCAAGCCACTTGATGGAGTTGTCCCAAACTTTGAAATTTTGCAGTTGTTTTAGCTTTTCCGGGGATGGGCAAGAATCTTGGTTATTGTGCTTAGAGTAGGTATTTCATAAATAGTAGAGTTTATGATTTCTCAAAAGTCTTTGGACAGACCCCGCAGAAACTGCGTGAGTCAGCACTCCTGCTATAAGGTTTGTCCTGAAAATTTGATTGGTATTTATTTTGATTGGTATTTTTTAAGATTATTTTGATTGGTGTTTGTGGACCCATAAAATGGTCTTGGAATATTTAATCTATCACTTCCACTGACTGAATGAGACAAAGGTGTTGGCAATTCTGATCTTTTCTCTGCCAATTTAGGCCTTACGATCTCAATCCTCACGAGAAATGAGGTAACTGGGACGCAAAAGTCATTGTCTGGATGACGTTTGTCCTCAAAATTTGATTCAACTTCTATTTGGATCATCTTCCGTTGCGGGATTCCTTTCTTGGGTCCATTTCCTCCCTATGGTGCTGTTCCCCGTCTCTGAGTTGTTGTCTTGTGATGTTCTGCTTTTTGTTAAAGTTTATGTGGACCGCGTAGGAGGAAATATACCAAAGCTTGAACTTCCTTTTTACTTTGGTTTTTTATCTCAGTCAAATCCGGGCTCAAAACACTCTCTCTCTCTCTCTCTCTCTCTCTCTCTCAGAGTTCCACTCAAAAACTCGACACCTTTTGTTATCTAGAACTTAATGTTAGAGCTTTCCTCTTATCATTTTTACATCCTATATATCATATTTATTTTTAATTTTTTTTTAATTTTAATTTTATTCTTCCTAAAAAATTTTTTATTACTTAAAATTTTTCTATTTATCATCTATATATCACATTTAATAATAGATAAAAATAAATAAATAAAAATGATGTATAGTGTGTGATGCGAGAATGATGATCAGATTTTTTTTTTTTTAATGTTAAATGCAATCACGTTCTGAAGAAAACCTTCGAGTCTTTTTTTCATCTGACGGTTTCTTGGAAATTTCTTGCTGTGGTCCAATATGCGTGGCCATGGAAGCTTCTGCCTTCCATTCCATCCATGTTGTCACGAAATTGTCATGTGCTCTCCTGCCAAAAGGGGGAAAAAAACAAAGGAAAAGAATATTGTGAATTCTAGTCTGTATCGACGAAAACATTATTGTGGCACTTTAGTCATGACTGGTAAAAAAAAAAAAAAAAGTCGAAAAATCCAAAAAGTCTAGATTATTAATATTTTCCCAAAGGCCCCCAAGTGCTGCTAGATGGAACCGCATGGTTTTGATTGAACGTCCCATTTGAACTCTAGTAGGGTAGAGTGATCTGTTTTTGGACATTTTACTGTCTACTGAGAAAGAAAGGAAAACTAGTTTAGATGTTATCGGATGTGAGATAATCAACTGTGGAATTATTGTTGAACTATTCGCTACCTTTGCATGTGGTAGCTATGAACTGTGTCCTTATATATCACATGTGAAATCTTAATGTTATTGACAATTCAACTCGACAATGACTGTGTAAACATAAAATAGAAGGGCATTATAGCTTCATGAGATGCGGTTCTTGTGATAGCCAATAACCTTATAGTAACTGGCCACCATTGTAAGCCACTATATATATGCCGTGATGACTGAGTAACAGAGACAAAACAGTGAACTGTGAAACAGCCGCAGAGTGAGAAAATAAAAATTGTTTGATCCCCCTTTTACTTTTAGAAAAATGAAGGACCTTTTTTTTGGTTTGGGGGGATAGAACGTCTTTTAGATGCCCATCATAATTTTATTTCCTGAATTCAATGTCTGATCGAAAGCAACTTGCCTAAATCTTTCTGAATTGACTTGTCTAAATCTATATGTAACCTCCTAAGTGCTCAAGTTAATTGACTCCATGTCTAATTGTGTCTTGTGTGCACGAGCATTATATGTTACATTGTGTTTCACTTTCATTTTCGAAGATGAAGTTGTTAAGATTGCTATCGCTATTATATGCAAATAGTTCAAAAATCAGTCTTCCTGCAGTTGTACAAGGGAATCTCTATATTGTAACTTGTGTAGCTTGGGTATTCATCTTGTATTGTTTTTATTGCCAGTCTCGTGGTTGGCAATGAGCATTCTATTTATCTTATTTTTCTGCGTATGCTTTGTTTTGTTTCATGAGCGTCATTTACATGGTGTGAAGCAGCAAGCATTTGTATTTCCTTCTCAAATGTCAACCTTGTTAATTTCAATTTGTTCTACCCTATTTGTTTTTTATTGTGGGGGTGATCTGAAACAAATTCTGCAACTTCTGCTTCATCTCTAACAGAAATAAAAACCATAACGGAATCTTTCAGGAATAATGACATATGATGGCCTTGGGAGTTGCATCCTAAATATTCATTCTTATGAAAATGAAAGCCGAGCAAGCAGAGGGGATGGATGTGCGACTGACTCCTTGGATGATGAAGAATCAATTTGTTCTTCCAGCAAAGATGCTTTTGGATCATTTTCTTCAAAGTGGTTGACAACAAAGAGGGATGAACGGTGTTTGGATGAATGGGATCTCTCAGAAAGCCCCCAACATTTTTTTATCAAAGATAAACCTGCTTGTGCCATTCAGTTTTCAGATGTGGAGGCAATGAAAGAAAAATTTTCAAAGCTTTTGTTGGGTGAAGATATTACGGGAGGATGCAAAGGCCTTAGCACTGCTTTAGCTTTATCTAATGGCATTTCAAATCTAGCAGGTATGCAGTATATCAACTTGCGTATCTTAAAGAATTGATTCATTCTTCTTTTTACTTTATTATATTTTCTGCACTTTCTTGTGCTTGAATATCACAATTATAGAAAAATCATGCTACTTTATATTTTCTGCACTTTATTATATAGATGCATGAAGCTCGTGAGATTAGAATTCTAAATACTACTTTTTAAAAGATATGGGAGTTAACAGCAAATAATAGTTTAGAATCCTATCAAAAGTGAACTTAGATCTTTGGGGTTCTTGAATTTCACAAGTGATTGCATCAGTGAACAGAGATGTGCACATTTTCACCGACTGCAGGAATGCATTAACTCGATAACTAGTTTTTTCTTTTTTTATCAGAATTGAAATTTAGTGATATGAAATTTCTGTCTCCATTCCAAGTCAAACTCAGACTTTCACTGCGGTTCTTTCTGTTTTGGTTTTCATATTTATCTTTGAGCAATTGTACTTGCAAGCTAGTGTGGAGGAGATGCCCTTCATACTGCTAATGCCGGAGTATTTGAGTCATAGGATTCAAAATTTTAAATTTCTCTTGTAAGTCTAAACTTGTCATGTCATGTCATTTGTTAAATTTCATTGCGGTTCTTTCTGTTTTGGTTTTCATATTTATCTTTGAGCAATTGTACTTGCAAGCTAGTGTGGAGGACATGCCCTTCACACCGCTAATGCCGGAGTATTTGATTCATAGGATTCAAAATTTTAAATTTCTCTTGTAAGTCAAAACTTGTCATGTCATTAGTGTGGACGGTGTGTTCTCCATACTGGCTTGCAAGTAGAAATTCTCTTTATCTTTTGGTTTTTGGCTTGGGTAGGGCACAAGACACTCTTCCTTTTATAATTGACTTTGAGGCCTGAATCCATTCACTAGAAAGCTATGTGCTAATTAGTGACCATGAGAATAATTACTGCTATATACCATTTAATGTATAATAAATGGATTTTCAGCAACAGTTTTTGGAGAGTTGTGGAAATTGGAACCACTGCCTGAAGAAAGGAAGAGCAAATGGCGAAGAGAAATGGACTGGTTACTCTCCCCCACGAACTACATGGTTGAGTTGGTTCCTGCTAAGCAAAATGGAGCTAACGGCCGGACCTTGGAGGTATTTTTAATTTTACTTGTATATAGAGGAATACAGCAGATTGATTTTCACTATATCATTCTTAGCTACAAAAAAGAAAAACAAAAGATTTTCGCTTATATATATATTTTTTTGGATTTGATTTGTATCCGGGCAGATAATGACACCAAAAGCGCGTGCAGACATCCACATGAACCTTCCAGCACTTCAGAAATTGGACTCTATGCTCATTGTATGTAATCTGTCTTCATCCTCAACATGATCTACAGCACTTCTTATCTATAAATTTATAGGTCATATAACTTCTTGGTTTTTTATTTGACAGGAAACACTGGATTCAATGGTAAATACTGAGTTTTGGTATGCAGAAGGAGGTAGCCAGGCAGAAGGAAGGAGCAATAGTGCTCGTCAAAGCAAGAGATGGTGGCTTCCATCGCCTCAAGTACCAACAAAAGGGCTCTCTGACACTGAAAGAAAGAAACTGCTTCATCAGGGTAGAGTGGTACGTCAAGTATTCAAGGCTGCCAAATCCATCAACGAAAATGTTTTACATGAAATGCCTGTGTCGTCTATTATTAGTGATGCTCTTCCCAAGGTAATCGACTCTTCATGTTTAAAAAATTCTTGTTACTGACAACCTTCCTGATCTTTTGATTAGGAAATCTCTATATTTAGAAGTCTGGTCTGTTCAAATACTAGGTCACAAACTTAATCAATATAAATATCTTTCTAAAGCAGATCTTTTCCAAAAGTACCTGACCTGAAGTCAGTTTTACTTCGGGAGAGATCAAGGGTTTGGATCTTGAATAACATGCTTAGTTCTGCCCAAAAGAGAAGCGTGAAGAATTGGTACTGTAGTTCAGTGCAGTTTTTGGCCAGTTACAACTCAACTAAACTATTAAAAACAAGAACAGTGATCAGAGAGCAGGGGCAACCTTAACTCTGATCCATGCTAAAAGTGGGTTCATGTGCAGGGTTCAAGGATACAGAAAAGTTAATTTTGATGATTATATTTTCGGCCATGTGACCTTGACACAGCAAGATGAAGTGGGACCAGCATCCTCACCTGCATGGCTGGACACACCCTGAACTCTGGCCTTCAGAGCAGTGGCAGCATCTCCATTTCCCTCCTGGCCGGAGCTCCCTCCATTTGTGTCCAAATGAAACTTTATTTAGCTGGCTGGACACACCCTGTGCTCTTTCCACCAGCTGGGCTCTCCTTCTGGGCCAAAGCTACCTCGTGCATCTTACCCAGCCTTGATGTTTTATTTAGCTGGGTCATAGGTTTCGTTGGGCCCTTATAACGAGTCACCTGAAACTTTAGATAATCTAATGATCATAGCTTACGATTTTATTTATTTTCTTCCCAAAATTATCAATCCTGATTGTACTTTTGTAACTAAATTTGTATGTACTTGCAGTCTGGGAAGGCAAGCCTTGGTGAGGAACTGTACAAGGTCTTATCTGGAGAATCAGGCTCACCTGAAGAGATGCTCAATTCACTCAATTTGAAATCTGAACACGGTGCTCTTGAGGCTGTTAACAGGTTGGAAGCTGCAGCATTTGCATGGAGAGTGAAAGTTGCAGAACAAATCAGTGGTAAGTCTCCAGTTCGAACATCATGGTCCTTCAAAAAAGACCCATTGTCTGAGATGGATAAGATGGAGTTATTGTTGGACCGAGCAGAAGCCCTTCTACATCATCTCAAGACCAGCTATCCAAACCTCCCTCATTCATTTCTTGATGCAACAAAAATTCAATATGGCAAGGTGAGTTATTAAGTACGCATTATACCCCTAGGATAAACTCTTGACAAGTAGGTAACTGCATGTTTTCATGCTCATTTTGTCAATTTTATCCCATCATGTGTTAATCTCCATTTCAATCCTTTCCTTTTCTTCCCTTCATTGAGACATTTAGGTTTCAGCATATCAGGATGATTTCTCTGATACTAGACTATGGTTCATTTGCATTGGTTGTTGTTTGGAACTCGTAATTATACCATAGAGTTGTGTAGGTCTAGCTGGATCAGGATCCTTAGAATTCTCTACCCAAAATCTAGGTAGATTTAGAAAATTGATAGACACCGCCTGTGAGTCCTACAACATTTAATAATCACTTGAAATTCTCCAAAATCCATTCTGTGGAGAATTTCAAGGAATCTAAATCTAGTCCTGCCTTTGCGAATAATCGAAAAATAACACATCGGAAGACAATTGTAGTGGCTTTTATACTGTTTATTTTCTTTAAGCATTTAGAATTGGACATTGTTAAACTGTCTTACCAAAATTAACGTGTAACAATACATTTTGGCAGAGGTTTATGAATAATCATAGTTGTTCTTGTCAATTCCTCCAGGATGTTGGGCATTCAATTCTGGAAGCATATTCCCGGGTTCTTGGAAATTTGGCTGATAGCATACTGTCTAGGATTAAAGAGATACTGCAAGAAGATTGCTTGAGCAATCCGAATTCACCCGTGGCAACACGCGGCTTTCCTGATACAAATCTCTGTGAAACCTCAGCAGTTGGTTTACATGCGAGGCAGTCGCTGATTGATCAGATGAACAAGGTTTATGGGCAGCACCGTTGTGACTCTAATTCAAGCAGCACTTCCGATTCGGGATTTTCATCCAGTGATGCCAAAGCAAGCAGTGTAAGTGCTGCAACACCCGGTCGGAGTAGTAGAGTATAATGCATGAGCAGAGAGGCTTGTACGAGTTCGTCTCCTAAAAACACTCCTTGATTTAAGAAGAAAAAGAAAGGTGTGATTTTCAATAACTCTTATCTGTAAATGGTTTTGCTATAAGCTCAATGGCATAGAAATTAATGTCGGAATGGGATTTCAGTGTTGGTCAATGGGGTTCGTTTTAAGCTTGTAATGTAATTGGATTGTGACTCTACAAGTTATTGCTATGGATTTAGTAGTTATAAAGCCTCCAACTGCTGGTGTCCATTGATAAAGGTTAGACGTTAGAGGCACCCCAATATAAGAGGAAAGGTTTTTCCAACTCAGCTATGCTCCTTTGGAAATTGGTGAGTAAAGTATACAGATTTCTTATTATGAGACCAAAATAATCATAAAACTTTGTATTCTGTAAGAAAAATGATGTTTTTCATCATTGACTTCGTCTTCTTCAGTCACTCTGTTTATGTGGTGCATTGTAAGTGGTTTTATATGCCAATTTCTTAAATGAATAATCACTTAAAATGTGTCATTTCAACAATTGTGATTGAAAATTAGGGTTGAACAAATGAACTATGTAACTGACCTGGACTTATTTAACCGACCCAAAATGCCAAACGAGCAAGGAATTATGCTTCCGCTTGTTTCTGTATAAAACGGTTCGGTATCGGATAATTACTCACTACCCGAAATGTCAAATGGAGCAGTCAATAATCACCTCAAGACCACCTTCAGAAGTCCCGGCAGTCAAGCGGTGACCGCCAACAAGGACATAGAGCTTGTGGCAGTTTAAAGCATCAATTCTTTATGGTTAAAAAAATAAATAAATAAATAAAATACATTTTTATACGAGTTGATGCAAGAAATTTTCAAATCAACAACATATTTACTATTTATTATGTTACTAAGAAAATTTGCACATAGATTATTTCTTTCTGGGGAGGCGGTATTATATGGTGCAATGGTTTTTCCAAGGATTTTATGATGTAACTCTATCCAAATTGCCCCACAAACGCACTTGCATCTCAATTATAATGGTCTACATGTCGGCTTACAAGGCGTTGAGGCCCCGAGGGTCTTGAAATGAAACGGCAGCATTTCAAGAATGATTCAAAATTATCATGATTCTATCAAGCTTTTGACCAGGGAATTGTCGTTTGGGAACAGCCTAAACAAGTCACCTTCAGAAAAATATAAGATCTTGGATCAATATTTTGTTTTGGAGGCTTGAGAAACTTCTGTTGGAGTTCTAGCTGACAAGAATTCAGAGAATCTTCATAGATTTGGCTTAAAATCACGATGCGATAACAAAATTGTTGCATTCAAATATGAAGAAAGCAGCAAAGACACAATGGGAAGAAGTTAAGAGGTAGGGGAAGACAGTGATAGGAGAGTTCACAACTATTTTCAATTTCTATGGCTCAAACCTAATTTAAATTTCTGAGGAGTAGCTCAGTTGGTCAGACCTTGGGTTTGTTCCCTAATGGTTATTAGTTTGAATTCCCTTAAGATTACTAGATGTTTACTTGACCGTTAACTTTAGAATCTCATAGGATTAGTTGAGGTGCGCACAAACTAGCTTGAACACCCACGAATATTAAAAAAAAAAAAAAAACTAACTTAAATCCTTATATTTGATTTTGAACGGATGGGATGCTACTATAGTCACATCCAGGTAGGGAAGTCACCTCCAATTACCTCCTCCTACTCTTTTTACCAGACCAAAAAAATAGCAAAAACTTTTGATTATGCATGCAAAATCCAAATCAATCTTATATGTTCCGCTTTGGGATGCCAATGGCGGTCGAAATATGAGTTAGATAATGTGAATTTAGCAGGAAATGTAAATGAACCTACAAACATCTTGATTCTTCTTTGTAAGACTCTTACACGCATTTTGTATGAAATACTTACCATGTAGCGTGTAGCACCCTTTAGCGCCTTTAGTTATTAAAAGAAGACAAGCATTACCAAATTCTAATTATTCCATTAAATGATGCGCATTACAGGTTTGCATTTTGCTTTTGTTAGAATTTGAATCACCATCCACAAGGAAAGCCTTTACATCTTTCAATGCCTTCTGAATGCCTAGTTTGTGAAGACTTCCTAGGATGATTTGCTCCTAGTTTCAGCACAATCATTCTGATATATATGCCTATACCTTTTTTATGCATTTAAACAAATATATCCCCTACTTTTTTTTCTTTCTTAAAGAGTAAATATTTTCATTTCCTCTTGGCAAAAAATAATGATTACAGAGAAAGCAACCCATGATTGCCAAGTAATTATGCAGGACAAAAACTAAAATAAATACAAAAATGGGGAAATGACCATTTCTCTATTATGAACTATATATTACAATCTAACGTAACCTATACAAAAAAGCCCACAAAATTCTTCCCTTAGCATTCCGAGTTCAAAAAGGTGAATAGGGAGAAAGATCAAGCAGCAAACCTCATTCACAGACTTCCCTGTTTACCATCCAAAATATTTGAACCCCAGTCAAAGTTTTCAAAGGCATACCTACAATAGCCCTAGTGATTAGAAATCATTTACATTTAGCGACCAACAAGATGTGGGTATATCAAGCTACTACTAGTACTTGCCTGCCGGGCACCAAAACTTAAGGCTGGTTGAAGGAGCCCTGCCTGTGGAAAAGAGCCATTGTATGGTACGTCGTCGGTATTTCTTCATGCAAAATTAAAAGAATTTTCTTCAACAAAATTAAAAGAATCCAGCATGAGGGAGCCGCCGTCGGTGGGCAAATCAAGTGGGCTTCTTGGACTAAAGCAAGAAACCTCAGTGTCTATCACTTCCTTGGTCTCTCATGACCAACCTTTTTGGGCACTACATCATGGTCTTAAATTCTAAAAGATGCAAGATTAAGTTTAAGAACCATTTCAATCTACATCATTTAAATCTTAGTATGGAAACATGACCATCATTTCATGCAATAAACTTACAACGTAGGTCTGAGTATTCAATCCATGGAATACAGTATATTGTTCATGGGCTTAGTCATACTTAAAAACCACAATAACTGAGATTTTCATGTAGAGTTGGAGAGAGAAGTGCAAGTTTTCAATACACATCCTAGTTCTCAAAGAACACAAATGCAGAGATGTCTTGTCTTATGCAGAGCCGTCTTGATCTATTACTTGTATCTTCATCTATCATCTTTGAAAGCCCTGGTTGTAATCGGGCACACCAGAGGCAACCACCATATTATCACTATTGCTTTCTTTTGAGTAGTTTCACTTCTTTGTTTTTATTTATTGATATACTCTTCACCCAGGAAACCATGTGATCCTCATACTCATCAGGTTCTGCCCGAGCATGTAGAGGGGTATAATTTGCAAGTGTTCCCTTTGTCCTCCACCGAGACCCACACGCACTGCACAAGACTGGCTTCTTGGTAGGTCCATTGCGCCAAAGGGAAGTGCTGTTTCAATGATTAATAATCAGCAGTCAAGAAGTATAACTGAGGTGATATGTTATTATCGTATCAATAGGTGATAAGCTTAGAATATGAAAAATGTGCATTGAATCATTGATGCCATGAATAAAGACAGTTTGGTGTATCTGCATGACAAAAATTAAACATTTTTACGACAAAAGTTTGTATTTGAGCTTCCTGTGTACTTGGTTTACACTGTTTGCGCTTTTCAATAAAAGGATTATTCCTTAACATATAATAATTGTATTTAACCCACATTGATGTTTGATGTAGCAGTGGAAACTTGGAAGAACGGTTCTTGCATTTTAACCAACCATACAAGAAAAGAACATAATTCTTTGAGAATATGCCATTTATCACAGAATAAAGTGATATCACAGACTATGGACACCAGGATTTAAAAAAAAAAAAATGAAGGCCTTTTTCAAACTAGAACATAGCTTGCTCCTAGCTGATCAAATAAACACATAATTATCTTTAAGCATAAGCTCATACCGTGGATGAAAGTTGTATTGAGTTCAAGGCAAAGTGTTGCCAAGCACAAGATATTAAAAAACTCTGAATGATTATAAATGAATGGGACATGTGTAGGGGATACGTTTAACAAGGGCATCTTACTTGCCATGAATGATTTGTCACAGTCGCAATTTCCATTCTATGACATATTTTCTAGAATGTGGAGAATTTAGATATTTTTTCCACTATGTCATTTGAACTCAAAAAACTTTCCTTCCTATACTGAAAAACACAACTTCAAGTTGCTCCTCCAGTCAATGTAATTTAGGATCAGGATTAACCGATTAACTGATGCTGATAGTGTATAAATTTTAGACTTACTAGGCAAGGGGATAGAATTTCCCATTTTCATAGAGCAGGCGAACTCTCACACACTAGCAAATGGCTGGGACAAGGTGCACTGATTGCGTTCAAGCAAAGTCAAAACATATTTACCTAGCTACATCAAATTTAAATAGATCAGCATCAGTGATACAACCAAAAAAGAGGCATAAGAACAAAACTTACATTCTAATCTATATCACACAGTGGAGAGTTATGACTTGCCAGGATTTGTATATTTGTATTCTGAGACTTGTCCCTGCAATTCCAAGCAGCAACAGAAATATTCTTCACCTGTGGCAACAAGTGGCTTTCCAGATATAAGTCTCTGTGAAACCTCGGCAGTTGCTGATTGATCAGATGAACAACGTTTATGGGCAGCAGCGTTGTGACTCTAATTCAAGTAGCACTTCCGATTCGCAACTTTCATCCGGTGATACCAAAGCAAGCAGTGTAAGTGCTGAAACTAAAAGAATCATGTAGATTGCTTTTAAAATTTGGTCAGAGAGCAAAATTCCTGATGTAAACTAAAACCATCTTGCCATTTGGACCATTGCCTCTTCAGAATATTGTATGCCTTCAATTCATTTTGCCCAGAGTTCTTGACCAAAGCATCAAACCTCAGCTCGGTGGGGCACAGATCATCAAACAGTTCGGGCCCACCAGTTTCCATCTTGTCAGGAGGAATATGCTTCTTCTCAGGAACTTTAAAAATCAGGATATCAAAATTCTTATCACTGAAGGTATTGCATATTGTGTAGTCCATGGTAGAGTATTTAAATGCAACTGGAGTATATAAACAGAAAGGTTTCGGTTTTTCAGAGCTGCCCCACGTCTCTTCTCTGTCATCGACAAGGGAGACAGCACCATCATCACGAAGCTCACAACCAGAATCTGGCACAGCCAATTCACTGGCCACCTGCTTGACTTCATCGCATCTCAGGCTAAATTCCTTCTCTAAAGAAAATCCATCCATTCCTTCCAAATCTGAGTAGCCATTACGATACTCATGAAGTGCAAGTAGAATCGGAA
Organism: Carya illinoinensis; assembly: GCF_018687715.1. Classification (NCBI taxonomy): domain Eukaryota; kingdom Viridiplantae; phylum Streptophyta; class Magnoliopsida; order Fagales; family Juglandaceae; genus Carya; species Carya illinoinensis. The sequence continues at coordinate 21,419,779 of NC_056763.1, forward strand.
GAGGAAGTACTGGACCCACAAGAGCATCATCTCGCTGCACTTTCTGTGACCATTTATTGCTTCGGCGTGAAGGCTTTCTTAGGAAGAAAGGAGGCAACTGAGGTATGTCTGGAACAACTAGAAATTCCAAAGCTACCCTTTTTTGGTCCACTAGTACTTCAAGGAACTCAGGGTAGTTGGAATAGGCCAGTTGCAAAAGTTCTATTGGCAGGCCTGCCCATAGTCTCCTCAAAGCAACTTCGTGCATGCTTGCTGGCAAGCTTATGTCATCAAAAGCAACAGCAACTGCAGGAGACGATCTCAATCGACCAAAGCCACAAGCCTTCAACTTCTCACATAAGATTTCATGAGCTTCTGTACTAAAGGATTCCTTCTCTTGAGGACCCTTACGATGATTTTTAATTTTCGAATCCAGGACTTTAGTAAGGTTACCATTCAAATATGCAGATAGGTTATCAAAGTTCAGGTACTTGAATCTTCTGGGAAATCTATATCCCCCATCTTTCTTGGTAAATAGGAAATTATCTTCAAATGGCAAAAATTCTGTGTGAAATTCTTTCAACTTCTTCACAGAATCCCATGAAGCACAGTATCTTTGTAATTCAAGCTTCCCTGAAGACATAAGCCTTATCAGTGTAAAACTACCAAATTCATCAGACTCGGCAAGCTGTGCAGATAGACCTTTGTTTAGGATGCCAAAGCCCAAAACTATCTCTTTCTTTTGCTGCCAATCAATCCATTCAGGAAGATCATCCTTCAAAATCTCCTCCCTTACAAGACAACTTCCACATCTGCATTCACGACCAGACAATAACAGGTTTGTTGGGAGCTCCCATGCATAAATAGTTTTTGAAAATTCTGAAATTTCGGACACAATGGTTCCTCGTGGGGCTGGTAAAGCAGGTCCATAGCAAAAGAGATTAAACTCACAATTCAAAAAGGATCCTAACATAATGCAAAAACCTGATTCAGAAGCCCACTGATACGTTGTATTCCTTGAGTTTGATCTCAATTCAGACAATCTAAACACGTCAATGTAGCACGGTTTATCAAGACCATGAAACCATTGCAACACCGGCATCGGTTTCCGCACATCACAAAGAAGCAACAAACTATGTGAAGCCAACGCAAAATGAAAGCCATCAGAACCTGCAATCATAAAACTAAGGAACCTTTCATTTTTAACCGATGCATACATACTTAACATCTCAACCTTGGCTAAACAGCTCACGACACATTCATCAAGCCTCAAATCAACTAAAAACACAGCATCGGACCGAGCAACAATCAAGATCCTACAATGCCAACTAAATTGACAACCCAACCATTTCCGACTCCCCGATGTACCCGACTCATCATCCCAAGAAACTCGCAACCTAGTCCCTCTAAAACGCGCACCTGTGGCAACACTTTTCAAACAAGACTCCAAATCGAATAAGAACAATGAGCCACTCTCCAACAAAACCACACTCTCCTCTAGCGTATACGGACTCCAACAAGCACAAACAACCGGGCAACTCTTGAAAACCTTACTACCCAAGCAAACCAAACTCGGGCTATCCCAATTCAAGCCAACTTCTTTAACCTTCACAGCAAACCAATGCACAGAGGACAACGTAGAAGCCATCAAATACCCAACAATAGCCAAGGAATTCGAATCACATGCCCAACTTGTAGACCCAATACCTGATTCAACCATGGGGTTCACCGAGATATTGTTAATCCGGTACTCAAACCCAGTCTTTTCCCTGAAGATGCCACACTTCTTATCGACCCGAACGTCAAAACTGAAACCTGAACCATCCAACAATAATACCAAGAATCCGACTTGTTCAGAATTGACACCGGTAGGGAAGAAAACGACGATAGACTTGGAATTGGGTTGCTGAAGGAAGGAGAGGCGGTTGTGGAGGAGGTGAGAAGCGGCGTCATTTTGATGGGCAGTGTGGTGCCCGACGTGGAAGGAGATGGAGGAGGAAGTAGAGGGGGGGATGGATGAGGTGAGGAGGAATCTGGGAAGAGAGAGTTGGGGAGGAGGAGAGACAGAGTGAGGCAAGAGAGACTGGGAGGAGAAGAGGTGTGTTAGGGTTTGGGGCTTTGGGTTGAAAAATAGTGGACCCAGAGCTTGTCTAGATGAAGGGCCTGAGATGAGGAGAGGAGGAGTAGAGACTGTGGAGACCGGGAAGAGGGACTTCCACTCTGATGAGCAATCCATTGTTAGCATTGGAGAGGTTGATTCAGGAAGAACTTTATAGAAATGATGAGGAGGAAGACGTTTGATTTTAAAAATTTTGCCTATGTATCCAACAATGACTATCATGCCCCAAGGGTGACTCCTTTGAACCTGAAATCCAAAAAATATAAAATTTAGATATAATAATCCTACAAAATCAAATACTTCAAAAATCATTCTAAAGAAAATAAACTCAACACTATTACATATGCTTTAAATCTCACAAATCTACTTATGCCACTTGGCACTTTTCTCACATTTTTGTTATAATCATGTCACGTGCCATCTATTCCAACAGCCACAACCATCAAATTCTCCTAAAAAAATAGAGATAAACGGATGAGTCTACCTACTCAGTAAGCAGTGAACCTATACTAGTATGTAAATGTGAGCCAGTTACATAATGCATAAACAAACAGTCTCAATAATAGCAGTGGTGTTTTCAGAAGCATTTCATTACAATAATAATATATACAAAAGACCTTAGGCACAAGCATAACTGATACAACATCAAAAACAAAGGCCACGTTTACCCCCGTGGCAGGGTTGTGCATGTTTGCAGTTAACCAAGTAGCACATAAATCATTGTCACCAAAGTAAGTGCAATCAAAACAGTGTAACACCCCTTCCTATACATCAGGAATATTACGAATATTCATAACATGATGCTCGATGAAGAGATTTGAAGTCATGAAAAAATACCTCATTTATTGAATAATCAATTAACTTAAAAATAAACTGTCTTTGCTAACATAAAGCTGAAAACATAATGAAAAGGCATAAACTAGTTCTATGTGAAAGCAACACTGCTTAAATGCCTAAATCATACACCAAGTCTCTGGAAACTTATTCTACTCCTGGCACTCCTACTTTGTATCCATGAAATCATCATTTGGGACATTAAAAACATAAAAACAGAGAAACAAACAAATGAGTCGAAGACTCAGTAATAGCACATCATACTGTAAACGTAATTTAACGTTAAGCTTAACTTTAAAAGCTTACGTATATCATAACATACATATCATTCATTAGTAACATAAGTGGAATGATACATAATCATGGCAATACATGTAACATGGATGCATGAATCACTGACTCTATGCATTTCCTATCATTTGTACATATCTTATTCATCTTGTCTTTCACTTACATAGTGGCCATCATAACGTGTGCATTGGTCCAATTGTCATTGACTATACATAACATATCATAGCATAGGGTAACCACGCTTGGGTCCGTGGCACCGTATCACTTATCATAACATGCAGTTAAACATGTTTGGGTCCGTATTGTCACATAACATATGGTGAACCACGCTTGAGTCTATGGCGCGGTCTATTATACTATAACATGTAGTGAAACACGCTTAGGTCCATGTTATCACTCATCATATGGTGAACCACACTTGAGTCTGTGGCACCGTATAACATATCATAACCTGTGGTGAACACGCTTGGGTTTTTGTCACCACCTAACATCATATCTTTCATGTGGTGGACCATGCTTGAATCCGTGGCTTGCACATCCAGCCATAACTTAAGGCCAATCTTAAAGCTCACTTGTCATTCATGTGTTCTCTTATTAACTTTCATAATGCATGTGAACACATTTGACTTCATGAAATTACAAGGCATGACATACTCTTGTGCATGGCATAACATTGAACATGGCATAACAACATGAGTCTTACGCAACATAACATACATAGACATGGCATAACATGATCTAAACATTACATGGCATACATGTGATTTTCATAACATCTCATTTATATAACAACAATCCATATCATCATAGCATACATCATTTATAAGCACATCATTATAATTCATAGAGGTTCATGAAAAGGGGCTAACCTTGAATTGGCTTGTATTGTAGCGTAGGTAAACATCACATTTTTCATGCACAAAACTAAATATTTACAGCACACATAAAAGTATGATCATACTTCTTACCTCTTAACACTGTTTCTACAACCTTACGTTGTAGCTCGTGACCTATACGAGACACTAATCATTACTAACATTTCTAAGAAAACAGGTCGTAGTATTCTAATTACTTAGAATCATGCCATAGAGAAAATTCACTAATTATTCAGCTATACTAAGATTAATATGTAGTAATGTTATTTAAAACCCATAACATATTACTTGGTTTTCTAATTAAAGTATAACATAATAAGTTCACTAAAATCCGATCTAAATAGACAATGGGAATATTAACTAAAATAAAAGGCTCAATAGTTTACATTAAAATATATTTTAAATCACTTAAATAGTTTCTAATAAAAATAAGTTGTATAACTTGGTCTGACTTAAATTTCAGCCCAGCCTCAATTTGAGAAAACAACCCATTTAAGTTACTAAAATAGTTTCTGTAAACATAACCAGCCCCTTTAAAACAATATACTATTTTGTGAAATCAGCCTCTTTAGAAGATAGGAAGGCCCAAGGCTCGTGGAAAAATCAGTCCTTTTAAGGATAACCAAGCATCTAGCCGAATGGGCTTAAGGCCCAAGGGCCCATTAAGAATTTAAAGGGTGGCTACGCTTCTGGAGAACACACGGGTCTGACAGTAATGAAGGAAAACAGTGATGCGATGCAACTGGGAACTCACCGAGAGAGGAGGCTGGATGCGAAGGTGGTGGTGGGTCGAAGCCGACGGAGTGACCGGCGGAAAAAGCTAGAGAGAGAGAGAGAAGTTTAGAGAGAGACACTGTCAAACGGAAAGGAGAGGACGAGGATTCTGGCGTGGGCTTACCGGGAATAGCGCGAGGTGGCAGCGGGTGCCTGGTCTGCGGGTTCTGGGCGGCCCGGGTGGTGCTCCGACGTCCTCTGAGGTCGACGGTGGGCTGAGCGAAAACACAGGTGCTGTTTGGTTTTTAACAGTGGAGAGAGAGCGACTGATAGAGGTTTAGAGCGTCGACGTACGTCGTGGAGGAAGGAGGGCTTACCGTCGGCGTGCTCTGTGGTGGTTTCCGACGAGGCGGCTGCTTGGTTGCTAAGAGGAAGGCTACGGTGTGCTGAAAGGGCTGGCTTGCTGTAGAAAAATCTGATTTCACTGGTTGGGCCTCGAGAATTCTATTTGATGGAGGGACTGATGCGGGTTTGATGCAGAGGAAAACAAAAGGAATCAAAGGATTTTATGGGAGGGCTTTGGGGTGAGTTTGGTTTCCAATTAGGAAACCATTCAAACTAGGAAATCAATTAAGGAGTATACGGTTGTTGATTAGGTGCGTCACTAATCGGTTTAGTCTAGTTTTAGATCAAATTTAGAACTGAATAACTATATATCGATTACGTACCGATTATTTTTTTAAATTGGTATATCTGATTTTACTGATTTTAATCCGGTTTGACCCCATTTTTTAATTCTAATAATATTAGTTATAGTAATTAGAATAATTATATATTAATATTTGTTATAATAATTTTAATTTATTATAACTATATTATTGATAGTGATAATATTAGTATTAATATATCGTTATTTTCTATATAATTATTTAGTATGGTAATTTCTATAATAATTTATATATAGATTTAAAATATATTACTAACAGTAATATAGTATTAGACTATAAGTATTGGTCCAAAACCGAACTAGTTCTATTGGTTCATACTGGTCCGATTTTCCAATTTCCTAGTTAATTTTTACACTCCTAGTGTTGATAGGGGAAGAAATCCAATCAAATAAAATCACTAATTTAAAATTGATCTGTTAAAATATTTACTAAAATAATAATAATAATAATAATAATAATAATAATACTAAGCCCTAATTTAAGACCCGTATGTTACAAATAGAGATTACATTTACCTTTGTGGTAGGGTTGTGTATTCTGCAAATAGCCAAGCAGAACATAAATCACTATGTCATTAGAATGATTGCATTCAAAACAGAGGTCATGTTTATACTTGTGGCAGGATTGTGCATTTTATGAATAGTTAAGTAGAATATAAATTACTTTGTAACCAAAATGATTGTATTCATAAGAGAGGTCATATTTACCCAATGGAAGGGATGTGCATTATGTGGATAGTTAAGTAGAACATGAATCACTTTGTTTCTAAAATGATTGCACTCAAAACAGATGTCACATTTTATACCCTTGGTGAGGTCATAACAAATGCCACCATTTTACACGTGGTAGGGCTTGTAACCAAAGTAGAACAAAATCTTATTTCAAATACAATGCAATATTAGAATTGAATAGATAATATCATATAATTGGATAAACATTATTTGAGACTCTATGTTCACATTTTATCTAGTAGAGAAATAAGGTATAAAAACTTGCTCATGTCTACACCAATCATGATTAAATGACACATTTCCATGTTAAGATGCAAAGAATAATAAAGAAAATAAATGAGGTGGCTTTCATAACAAAATATGTAATTTTTTCACAAAATCAGCCTAATCAGTTTTAGACAAAGTCTAGTATAGGAGCATTGCTTACCTAGTTTTTGCAATATACTATCTAAGCCTTAAACTTGAACCATAGCAGTATCAAAACCTAATCCAAAAAATATCGTTAACATATAAATAACTCATACCAGTACAACACCAACCTAACTAATAAAATTGTATAACCCGAACCATAGCTCAATACAGGCCCATAAACAACACAGAAACAAAATAGTCCAACATGGTGCCTTGGGTTTATAATGGCCCAAGTGCAATGTCCAATGCACTACTCCACCAATAGATTAGTCAAACCTCCTTGGATTAGCTTAAATTTCACCAAAACGCATATCACCATCTACAAGGGAGAAAAGACAAAATCAAGATGGAATGAGGCGGCACGATGGCTTCGGTGTCCTTCGTTGGTCACTGAGGTCAAACTATAAATGAGAGAGAGAGAGAGAGAGAGAGAGAGAGAGAGAGAGAGAGAGAGAGAGAGAGAGAGAGAGATTAAACAGAGAGTAATTAGATAGACGAACGAGGGAGAGAGGCCGAGAAGAAGATGAGCAGAGAGAGTACGAGGGGAGGATAATACCAACGACGAAGCCTAGTCGGGAAGATGTGGCTATGATGACACGACCTAGTGAGAAGTAGGCTGACATGAGAGAGAGCAGATAGAGTAAGAGAGAAACAGAAAGGGAAACAGACAAAGAGTTAGAGGAGGATGGAGAGGGCGTATCGGTGGCAGTCGAGAACGTTGGCGGCTACTCGGTGTGATGGCTCGCAGTGGCCTTTGTGTGTGGGAGGAAGGGGCAACAGAGAAGTGAGGGGGCCGCATAACAATCTTAAATAGAGAGAAGAGGGCATCGGGGCCAGGAAAAAGAAAAATGGAAGGAAAATAAGGGGCTTGATGATACGGTGCGTTTTGCACCTTTGTTATTAGAGTTAAAGTTTTGAATTCCGTTTAGATTGTAATAAATAGAATATTTTAATACTGATACATTTTAATGTACCGTTTTAAAATAGTTAATATATGAATAAATTCTATATATAATAAAAAATTATATTTTAAAATAAAATCAACACAAATCCTAAAAGACTTAGTAATACTTCTCCATAAAGGGTTTCCATCTTTTAGAAAGAATAACTTAGTTAGGATAAGAAACGGTTTCTTCTCATTTTATTGTTATAATTTTTTAAAATTTCACACAAAATATAATAAACAATTTAATTTTTTCAAATCACAAAACAATAATAATATTAAAAAAATAATATTCTAACGATATTTTATTCAACTTTTATATAAAATCATCTCTTCTTATCTCGCTATCCAATCTATACCTAAAAGAATTCCAAGTACAAAAATAACATTTTTTATGCTACTCTAGATATATGGTTATCAAGTTTAGAGCTCTTAGTGAACCAGTATGATGAAACAACATATAGGATTGAAAAATTTTTAGTATTAAAATTTAAAACAATGGCATTCTTGCCAAAAATATCTATAGTTTATGGCATTACAACTCCTACTCGGTTAAAGGTTGAAACTTCTAATTAATAAAAAAAGGAACTGTGGATAACTAGGCATGAAAGTGAGCCAAAAAAAAAAAAAAAAGAAGACCAAGAACCAAAATCCTAATAGCCTAAATTTCAGATTATCCATTCAATTATTTCTCTTCATAATAGCTAACGAGTTCATAACTCCATATGCTTGTTTTTTCTGAGGGCCATTTGCATACATTTATCTCCCAAATTGCCAATTAGCTCAATTTTGGACCCAAATCCGTGTTCTAGTTGGAATGGGTTGGAATGGTCAGAATTTGAGTTGAAACATAACACATTACATCGTGCTGGTTATTATTATGGTACAAAAATTTTTCATCTGAATAGGATGAAATTAAAAAGTTTGGTACAAAGGCCCCTATACCTCACACCGGTAATGTAGCCACGAATGTAGTTTTTTCATTAAATAAACATCAAAATGTCCTCATGTTTGATGTCCTTCCCCGTTATACGGTTATTTGAACATTTCTCTCCAAATCTCCCGCCCAAGACCACTCATATTTAAGAAGAAACCAATTCCCAAGATTTCTTCCCAAATCTTACTTCTGTTGTTGTTGTTGTTCTATGTGTGTATATAAACTACTTGCACACACACAGAGAGAGAGAGAGAGAGAGAGAGAGAGAGAGAGAGAGAGAGAGAGAGAGAGAGAGAGAGAGAGAGAAGGAAAAGGAAAAGGAAACAAACATGGATAGTTTACGTTGGTTTGGACTTTGGATTCAGTGGCAATCTATTCTTATTTCCTATCAAATTTCCACTACAAAGAAGAATCATTTCGTTTTCTCATCTTACATATCATTTTCATAGGGTTCACTCAATAAATTCACCTTATTTTGTTTTAACACAAGCAAGAGTCTGACCCATTACCTGAAGAGGAAATCCCAACACCAACCCATAATGCTGATGAATTGAATAGGTATAGCATATTCCAAAAGAGACTATGTGTAGAACGTGAATCTTTTATAGAATTTTTTTACAACAAGTGGTAGTGGATTGGTGGGCTTGATGTGGAGGAGTAATAGTAACTTACTGGTCCTTACTCAAGAAAAATGGGTCTTCAGAAGAATGAAGCTTTAAACGTGAAAACAAAATATACTCTAGAGCTAGACGAATGAATGTGGAGGGAAGGGGGGGGGGGGGGGGAGAATAGAGTCGAACCCATGCAGGGGGGACTCAGGAGAACAACATGATTTAGAGAGACTTTCTTTCGTTTACTAATTTTTTCCAAACCACCCGATTTTTTTTTTAAACCTGTGTGTGGGGTTAGTAAACCGACTTCACAATATATTTTTTTCTTGTTATTAAGAGTAATGCTAATATAGTTTTAAAATGTTCAAGCTCTATGCACTCCCATTAAAAAAATGAAATTCATTATTAAAAAATTAATTTTTTCATGTACGGTTTAGATTTACCCATTTTATTACAGGGGCACTGCAAATATTATTTCTCTTCTTATTTTAAAAAAAAAATAATCCAATTGGACTTGGTGGGCTTCTAAAGGGCCGGATCTTGACAACAACGATCCCACCCCGACCACCGAAAAGCATGTTGCTTCCGCTGCTATCCTCATGGCCTTCACCCCTCGACGAGTCTAAAGACTCGAATTTGTTGAATTGGAGATCAGCGAGTCTAGGACTTGGTCTTAACCTGTGGCGAGTCTAGGGACTCAAATGTTTTTGGTCATGAGGCTCAATAAGTCTAGGGACTTATGTCTAAGCGGCAATGAGGGCAGAGCTCGAGATGCTCTAGGCTGGCCTTCACCCCGTGGCGAGTTTAGGGATTTAGTTTTGTTGAACGAAAGATCGGTTAGTCTAGAAACTTGGCCTTAACCTGTGGCAAGTTTTAAGACTCGACTTTTCTTGGTCACGAGACTTGAAAAGTCTAGGGACTTGTATCTGAGTGACAATGAGGGCAGAGCTCAAAATGCTCTAGGCCTGGCCTTAAATCCCCAGCGAGTCGAGAGACTCGATTTTATTAAATGTGAGATTGGCAAGTCTAGGGACTTGGCATTAATTTGTAGCGAGTCTAGAGACTTGAATTTTGTTGGTCACGAGGCTTGGTAAGTCTAGAGACTAGGGACTTGGTTCTGAGCAACGATGAGGGCAGAGCTTGAGATGCTCTGAGCCCGACCTTGACCTCCTAGTGAGTTAGGGACTCAACTTTATTGAACAAGGGATCGACGAGTCTAGGAACTTGGCATTAGCTCGTGGCGAGTGTAGAGACTCGAATTTTTTTTGTCACGAGGCTTGGCAAGTCTAGGGACCTGTATCCGAGTGGCGATGAGGGTAGAGCTCGAGATGCTCTTGGCTTGGCCTTATCCTCCCTGTGAGTTTAGGGACTCGGCTTTGCTGATGGCAAGAAAGTCGGCAAGTCTAGGGACTTGTGTCTGACTATTTATGCGGGGGAGCCCTAGAGCCCTACATAGTGGCGAGTTTAAGAACTTGACTTTGCTGAATTAATCTGCAAGAGTACTGCGAAGGTCGGAGATGTGTCAATGTAGCCCGTGAGTTGTCGCACTTCGGCGATGAAGGAGATTCTATGTGACTACATGCGAGTTAGTGCCGAGCAAGTTGTCCTGGCTGAGCATCTAACATGGGGTGGTGCTCACACCGAGCAGTAGCTCTGGTCGAGTGGCAAGTCCTATGCAAGTGAGGGATTTCCCGAGCTGGTGGGTCCCCGAGCAAAGGAGTTGAGTTTGAGCAATTGAGTCCCAAGCGGAGCAACGAATTTCCCAAGTAGTGGAGTTTTTCCCTTGCTGTTGAGTCTCGAGCAGATGAGTTTGAGTTGTGAGCACAATGCGGAGCAAGGATTTTTCCTAGTAGACAACTCTCGAGCAGTGAAGACTTTCCCATGCAGAGAAGGTGAGTTCCATGCTATGTTTCTCAAGCTAAGTGAGTCCTAGGTAGTGGCGAACCCATGCAGAGTTTCTTGAGCAAGTGGGGTCTGTCCCGAGCAGTGAATACCAGAGCAGATAACGCCTAAGCAAGTGACTCCCGAACTGTGTTTCTCGAGCAGGTAACTCTCGAACATATGACTCACGAGCAGATGAGGCCTTCCCAAGTAGAGGAGACTTTCTTGTGCAGGTGAGGTGAGTCTGAGTAGGTGAGAACCTGTGTAGAGTTTCCTGAGCAAGTAAGGTCAGTCCCAAGCAATGGAGAACCCGTGCAGAGTTTCCCAAGCAGGCGACTCCCAAATAGGTGGCTCCCGAGCAATGGGCCTTTCCCGAGCAGATAAGGTGTTTGCCCACCACTTGGTGGGTGACCGAGTAAGACCTCAGGCCAAGGGGTGGTTGCCCATTGATTGATGAATAAGATGCTTGGTCCGTGGAACATGCCACCGGCAACATAAACCATCTACGTGTTAGTTGGTGCTTGGTGGTGACCTCACTAGCATGTGGGTGCCATGAAAGGGGGGCCCAGGTACACGACGTAGAGCGCCTACTGCCTCCTTGTTAGGGACCTCGGTTAGGCCCATGAGCTTGCCTTGTTGTGGTGATGACTTATTGTGCCTAGTCAACTTGCTTAGCCTTGAATTTGCATGGAAATGGAGGGTCTCTTGGTTGATAAAGGTTTAGTATTTGAGTGATGAAAGTGATGATGATGATGATGTTGTAGGGTAACCTAAGTGATGATTTGGTGTGTTTGATGCAATGTGGAATGACTTGATGGTTGCCCTTAATGTTAACGCCATTTGGATGATACTTAGGGTTGGTATGGTGAAGTGTAGCTAGGGTTTTGTGTAGTGGCTAAGGAGAATTACGAATTTGGGAAGTGATGGATTGGGGTTGGAGTGTAAGATGGGTTACTAGGGTTTGGATGGTGTTTGAAAGAGTTTAGGGTTGCTCCTTGACTTTAGAGATTGACTAAGATAAAATGAGGAAGGTAGGATTTGGATATGGTAAGAGGATGGGGATCATTGGTTGACTTGAGTAATCTTAGGGAATGAGTGATCCTAGGGATCGGGTGATTTGATGGATCAAGTGATTTGAATGATGGAGAGATTTTAGGGACTGGATTTAGAAGATGAGATGGGAATTCCTAGGATATCAAGGGATGTGATTGAGATGAGTCAACTTTCCTAAAATTAAGGAAATTGTTGAGTGGGACTCTTGAGAGGCGGCTAGGGTTTAGTTGGATGAAGGAAGGCTTGTTGGAGAGCTAGATTTAGGCTAGATCTAGGGTTCTATGGCTTTATAGAAGTGATACGATATGGACTTTGGTCTTATGAAGGCTAAATATGTGTTTGCTAAGTGAGAAAGTGTATGAAATGTGTATGGAATAGATGTAAAATTATAGATCTAGGCTATGACATGTGAGAATTATAGATCTATGGATGTGGAAATGTGTTGGGCGTGATTTATGATTGGGAGATTGGAATTTCGGCTAGGGTTAAAGTGGATGGAGAAAGGCTTATTTTGGAAAGTGAAAATTATGGGAATATGGCATTGGAAAGATGGAGGTTTAGGATATGTTTGATATGCGAGAAAATGCAAGAAAATATATGAACAAACTAGAAAATATAAGAACATAAAAGTATTTTTGAATTTTTGACTAGAGAATGGAAATATGCAAAAGATTGATAAATTGAAGATATGAAGATTGAATGGAAAATAAACAAGAGATTGATAAAATGAATCAACACCTATTTACGAATTGTAAAATGATGAAATAAAGATAGATAAATGGACAACACCTATTCATTAATTGCAAGGTGTTAATTCTCTCATTAAGATTCATGAATTGCACCCAAAAGAGCTCAAGTGCACAAGCACCGAAAGTGTTTACAAGAACGAACCAAACCGTTCCACAAAGGAAAAAATGTTAAAAGATACAAATGAAATAGCTGACTGTCTTATTTATAGTGAAAACATAAAAGGAAACTCTAGAGTGATCCAATACAAACAAGCCCTTGGATGAGTCCCATGTGGCTCTTGGCATGGCTTGGCCCATGGTGGCCTAGGTTGGCCCACGGCTGGACTAGTGCTGGCATGGCACTGCCCAAGCTGCTGGCCTAGGTGTTGGCTTGCTGCTGTTGGTGCTGGCCTAGCATGACCCAAGCAGGGGCCTGGCCAGGGGCATGCTGCTGTGATCAATGTTTTGAATATCATACCGGATGCTGTACCGATGAAGGCACTAGAACGAAATATTTCAGTACCGGTACCATTTCGTGTATCGTTTCAGGATAGTCGATATATGAATAATTTATATATATATAAATTATATTTCAAAATAATAGTCTATATATGAATAAATTATACATAAATACATCTATATATATAAATTATAAATAGCCTAATCTGAATTGGTGGTAAAAAATGATCTTGTAATTTGAAAAAATGAAAAAAAAAAAAAAGAAAAAGAAAAAGAAAGTGAAGGCCGAAATCCCGACTGGTACGGGCAGGTATGTAGGCTGGTACAGGCCGAAATATTGGTCAGTACAGCCGGTATTTGGACCAATACGAAACAGGTAAAATACTTATACTGGATCAGTGGTCGATACGGTACAGTATTTAAAACACTGGCTGTGATTGCTACTGATGGCACTGCATGGCCTAAGCAGGAGCCTAGGCGTTGACATGGTCCATGTGCTGTGCGGCATGGCCCAAGTAAGGGCCTGGGCGTGGACCTGGCATGTGGCGCAGGGGTGTGCGCATGCTTAGCCGTGCACTAGGCTGCACACGGTCACTAACCTTGCTGGGGCGCCTCGTGTGTGTCAAGGCATGGTTGTGGCAATGTCAGGGCATCAGTCATGAGCCCATCAAGGCTTGTCATGGCATGGTTGGTGGGTTGGCCGTGAGCCACAAAGTATGAGGTTCTGACACTCCTGTAGCGCATGACATTCACATCCCGCAACGATGGGGAAAGTTCATACTGAGACAGAAACTATCGACGGGCCATGTGGTAGCCATAGGTTGTGGCAAGGGGCTCGAGCAGAGTGACTGTGAGCCCCATGTTTATAGCTGCGGCGAGCATGGCGCAACTATCAGGGACTCTGGTCTTGTCCCTAAACATTAAGTCCACAAGCTCGCCTTGGTGATGTTGGTGACCGAGTGATCTTGCCAACTTGCTTGGCCTTCAACAAAGGGTAGGTGTTTGGGAGATAGAATGATGGTGGAATTGGATAGGCTAAGTGTTTAGGGCTTGCAATTCACTATGGACCACTAGGGCTTGTTCCTTGAGTGTGGTGCCAAGTTGATTGGACTAGAGTTGATGAGAGATAGTGAGGCTAGGATTTCAAGTATGAGGCAACTAGGGTTGCCGAAATTACCAAGGGGGATTAGGGTTGGCGCCAAGATGGATGGAGGCTAGGGTTTTGGAAAAATTCCTAAGTAGTAAGAATCCTTGAGGAATTGGTGGGGCTAGTTTGGAAAGTCAATGTTGACTTGAGAGATTTAAGGGATGTGGGATTTAAGGAATTGAAGAGGATTATTAATTCCTTACATTAAGGGATGAGGGATTTAAGAAATTGAAAAGGATTATCAATTCCTTAAATTAAGGGATTTGAATTGAAAGATGTCAAGACTCCTAAAAGGAAAGAATTTCCTTGTGGAGAATTAGGGGTTTCTCAGCTAGGGCAAATTGGGATAAAAGAATGATAAAGATGGTAATGTCGTGTATGGTAAGTGATGATTTGGCTAGGATTTTATGGAAGGGGCGGCAAGGCTATGTATGGAATGGGGGCTAAGGCAAACACTATAGTAGGCGGCACTAAGTGTTTGGATAGATCAAATGAGGCAAATGAAAGAATGAACACCAAGAACAAAAAGATGAACACTCAAGAACAAAGTAAAATACTTAAGAACTTGAATGAACAAAAGGTAACAAATCAACTAATGATTTATGGATTGCACAATAATTGAAATAAACCTCATGAATTGATAACTTGATAAAAATAAGGATAATAACAACTTGGATTCACTAATTGCATCAAGTTGTAAGATCAAGATAAATGAATCACACATATTCACGAATTGCAATGTGTGATCCTCTCTTTGGGATTCACGAATTGCATCCAAAAATGCTCAAGTGCCTAGCACTGATTGTTGATCTCCTAAATAAAATAATCATTCTTTAGGGAATTTGCCAAAAGATGTCAATGTAAAAACTAAGGGTCTTATTTATAAGGATTACAACTTGGAAACCCCCAATAGGTCCATTGGAAAATAAATAATTAAATTAAAATAAACAATAAGCAATATGTTGAACCCAAGGTTTCAAGTTTCATGTGATTATAAATCTACACATGGATTTTGATGATAACAAATGAATTCAAAGAATAAATGAGTTTCAAGCTTAAGTTGTTCACACAATGGAATCAAGCACATCAAAGAACCAAGCATGAGCAAGAAGGAAACAAGTTCACATTAAAGTCATAGAGTAATGTTGTAAATCTCTTAAAATTCGAAATTAGGATTAATGTTCAAAATTAATATTTAATCATAAAGCATTAAAATACATTTTCCACATGTGCATGAATATTTTTGAAAATTAAATTTGAAAATTTTGAAAGATAATTGATTGTCATCTTTTACATGTGCATGTGATTGAGCTGAAATATTGCATGTTTTAGCTATTTAAAACCAATATATTTTAAATTCTTCATAACACTATTATTGGTTTTAGATGAAAAAATAGTTAATAAGTATAAATATGAGTTATGATTTTTAATTGATTAATATTATGTTTATGCTTAATTTTATAACTATGATTTAATTGGACAATATTTCCTAATATATATAGTCTATTTTTGATAATATATTTTTCTTTTAATTTATTTTTGAGTGTTATTTTTCTTCTTCTTATTTTCAGCTTAAATAAAATTCAAATGAAATCTGGTTGGAACTTTTGATTAAAAGTGCATATTAATTGAGAGGAATGAAAAGAAAGAAGCGATGTACTTGGACAACTGAAAAGTATACAAAATGAAGAATCGGTGGTTATTTTCTTCCTTTGATTATTCAAGATCACATTTTTGGTAGTGCAACATTAAAGTCTAAAAAGGGAGCTGAAATCAAATGGAGACATGTACATTGACAAAGAAAAAAAAGAACGTAACAGAATTGACGGAAGAAAAAGAAGCACATTTTCAGAATTTATGAAAAGCGGTCTGACGTATACGGAAACATCTTCACATCTGGCGTCTACTTGAGGCGGCTATATATATATTGCTTACTCTTTTACGTTTAGGGAGTGTGAACGAAAGGAGTTGAGGGGAGTCTGATTGGTAGTGATTTATTAAGTGTGTCGGTTGGGGCAGCTAAAGTGGACTGATTGGGTGATTTATTCGAGATTTTCACGTTGGAGCTGGAGGTGCATTGAATTGTTTATTGCTGATTATTCTGGTACGTGGGGTGAAACGAGAGACGTAGACTTCTTGGGGACCTTCGGCTATTTATTACTCGATTAAAGGAAGGTGCAAGGGGCTGACGAAAAAAGAGAAGAGAAAGGAGAGAGTTTACGGAGAGAGGATTTTTGGGAAAGCTAGGTGGCAGGGAAGAAGGACTTTCGGAGGAGGGTTTTACGTGAGGGAGAGCTTTTATTTTTTCCAGAGATACAGACAAAAAAACAGAGGGAGTTTTCTTGCATCTTTCTTTGGCTGGCTTCAAACTGGGCTGGAAGAGGAGCTGCAGGTGTTTACGGACAAGGGAGTTCTGGTGGAGCTTCGGATTGCAGCAGACGACGTGAACTGAAATGGAGGGAGACGTTGGACTACTCACCCATGAGGCCACCACGTTCCAGTGCATCCAACCCGCACCACTCTGTTTCTCTAAATCAGAACAGAGCATTGAGTTTTGTTTCTTTTCAGAAGCAGTTGAATTGAAGGAAAATAACAACAAGGGAAAGGACCAGAGCTTCGGCGGGAACTTCGTCTGGCCATTTTTCGGCGACTGCGGAGGAACCTTCTGTTTGGATATACTGCATTCTATTTCTTTTCATCTTACAAGGCTAGTTTGGACGTGAAGGACGTGGGTTCTGGCTGGTGAGAGGAGACGCAGACCTGGAGTTTTTTTCTTTTACGTAAAGGACTATATATGTTTGGATGGTTTTTCGTCTGGGAAGCAAATGGACTGACTTGGACGGAAGAAGAGCTGCAAAACGGACTGGTCTTTAGGGGAGTTTTTTTTTTTTTAATTCAATTTCCTGTTTTATGACCTAAGTTGTTTTCATTTTAGCTTGAGTTTTATTTTAAAATTATCATAGATAATGTTTACTTAATTTTTATAGTACTTGTGATGAAAATGGTTGGCTAAATTTTTATACTAAGGTTAGAGGTGAAGTTTAATGATTTAGAAATTGTTTTCGGATCAACGTAAAATTTATTTTGTGAGTTTGATCGATTGAATAGTTTTATTATTGGATATTTTGATTATCTATATATTCATCTTGATTCATTGTGATTTCCGAATACAGTGAATGCTTGAGGAATCCCTGTGGTATTCAAATAGATTTGTAAATGTTTTAATCATCAA
The DNA here is from genome assembly GCF_018687715.1 of Carya illinoinensis. Lineage (NCBI taxonomy): Eukaryota > Viridiplantae > Streptophyta > Magnoliopsida > Fagales > Juglandaceae > Carya > Carya illinoinensis. The sequence continues at coordinate 21,437,452 of NC_056763.1, forward strand.
TCGTTCACGCTCAATCATAAGCGACTATTTTTCTTGATCTTAAATGTTAAATCTTCCAATTAAACAGAATCATTATTCTAGTTTAATTGAAGTAAATCGATCGGAAACAATATCATAAATTATTAAACGGATCCTTGAAACCTTAGTCTTTTTCATATCAATTCATTTTATCATTTTAGTTTGATTCAGTTATTTTATCAATCTTCATTTGATTGCATATTTCTTTTAGTAATTTCGTTTCATTGTCTGAATTTATTTTCTTTATCACAAAAGTCAATCCCTGTGGATTTGATCCTGTAAGATACTACAACACCTGTATACTTGCAGGTAAAACTGCACTAAATTTTTGGTTCATTAATTTGAGTCAAAGTTTAGGCGCAACAAGTTTTTGGCACCGTTGCCGGGGATTGCAACGTGTGATAATTGTTTTTTTTTAGAAAAGAAAAAAAAAATTTTTAGTAATCTTTTGCTAATTGTTTTTCATATTCTACTTGCAGGTACGATTTTTTACGGAAAACAGAGCATGTAACATTGCTTCCATATTCATACCATTTGGTAATCTCATTCCAAAATTTTTCTTTTACTTTCTTGCTTGTTTGTATTTTGTTTTTACTTTTTGAATGTGCTCGATCCTCTATGATGAATGATCTCGTGGCAACGTGATCAAACGGGTAGATTGAGAAGAGAGGAAATTGTTTTAAAAGAATTGGTTGATACTTTGTCAGGTGATTCTAAAAATTCTCATTCTAATACCATGGCTGACAATTGTAGTGTTCATGACGAACAAGAAAATGAAGAGGCACAAAATAATCCGCCAATGAGAACTTTGCGCGAATATTTGCAGCCTACAAGGACAAGTACTCCATCTTGCATGATTTTTCCTACGAATATGGAAAATTTTGATTTAAAACCGGGAGTAATCCAATTACTTCCCAAGTTTCATGGCTTGGATTCAGAAAGTCCTTATTTGCATCTAAAAGAATTTGAAGAAGTTTGTGCAACTTTACAAAACCAAACTATCAATGATGACGTTGTTAGATTAAAGTTGTTTCCATTCTCTTTGAAAGAAAAAGCTAAAAATTGGTTGAACTCCTTGAGACCAAGATCTATTGGCACATGGCAAGAAATGTAAAGAGAATTTCTAAAAAAGTTTTTTCCTACTCATAGGACCAACACTCTTCGCAGAAATATTATGAATTTTTCTCAAAAGGAAAATGAAACATTTTTTCAGTGTTGGGAACGTTTTAAAGAATTGTTGCTAATTTGCCCACATCATGGCTATGAGACTTGGCGCACCATTAGTTTCTTCTATGAAGGTTTAACATCTCAAATGCGTCAGTTTGTAGAAATGATGTGTAACGGTGATTTTTTAAATAAAGATCCTGATGACGCTTGGGACTATTTTGACCAGTTAGCTGAAAATGCCCAATCTTGGGATAACAAAGATCGTTCTGATCGTTCAAATAAGCTCAAACTCGGTGCCATGTCTCAAGAAGGTATGTATGTTCTTAAAGGAAATGATGATGTGAATGCTAGGATAGCAAGTCTGACAAGAAAAGTCGAAGCCATGGAGGTTAGGAAGGTAAATCCGATTAAGGCCAGTGAAAAAGAAGAAGAAAATTGTGGCATTTGTGAGATTAGTAGACACCTAACTTAGGATTGTCCAACAATCCCTACTTTTAAAGAGGTGTTGCACGAACAAGCAAATGTCATGAATTCCTATAGGAGACCATTTTCTTCTCCTTATTCGGAAACATATAATCTTGGATGGAAAAATCACCCCAATTTTAGTTGAAGGAATGAGTCCAATTCAAATCAAAATCCTTAAGGGCCATCTTCTTCTAGTCCTTATGTGCCTCCACATAAGAAAACCCTTGAGGAAACATTACAGGCTTTTATGCAGGGACAAGCAAATATCAACACTCAGACAATGCAGGCCATTACTAAGATGAGAAGTTCTATTAGCGACTTGACCTCTGCATTGCATGCTCAAGAGAAGGGTAAGTTTCCTGCTCAACCTCAGCCGAAACCCAAAGGTAAATTTGAGGTAAGAAATTCAAATATCTCTGATTCAAAATTTGAACATTCCAAGTCCATCACCACTTTACGCAGTGAAAAAATAATTGATAAGAGTATTTCAATAATGAAAGTTGATGAGACCAACAACTCTTTAAATTCCAAGAGTGATGGTGAACTTGAGAAGGTTGAATTGGATGTGCCTGTGAAAGCCCCAATACTTGCTCCATTTCCCCAAAGATTGCAACATTCTCACAAGTTGGTTCAAAATGCTGATATTCTTGAAATTTTCAAACAGGTAAAAATCAACATTCCTTTGTTGGATGCAATCAAACAAATTCCATCGTATGTTAAGTTTTTGAAAGATTTATGCACAGTGAAGCGTACGATGAAGGTGCAGAAAAAGGCTTTTCTCACTGAGCAGGTAAGCGCCATCCTCCAGAACAATTCTCTTCCTAAGTACAAAGACCTGGGTTGTCCAATAATTTCCTGCGTGATTGGAAATTTTAAAATTGAAAAAGCTTTACTTGACCTCGGAGCTAGTGTTAACCTCCTACCCTACTCGGTATATAAGCAGTTGGGTCTTGGTGAACTTAAACCCACCAAGGTAACACTCCAACTTGCTGACCGTTCAATTAAAATACCGAGAGCGATAGTTGAGGATGTGCTAGTTCAAGTAGACAAATCTTATTTCCCAGTGGATTTCAATGTTTTGGACACAAAACCTGTCTTTGATATTTGCACTCAAATTCCTATAATTTTGGGTAGGCCGTTCCTTGCGACCTCAAATGCTTTAATAAATTGTAGGAGTGGTGTGATGATAATATCTTTTGGCAACATGACTTTGGAGTTGAATATTTTCAATATTTGTAAACAACCTGGTGATGATGATGATGTGCATGAAGTAAATCTGATCCAAACTCTTGTTCAAAATAAATTTGATTTGTCAAGTTTTTCTGACCCACTTGAGGCTTGTTTAGTTCATGGTGCAAATTTTGATGATGATTCTGTACTTGCATCTATGAATTTTTTGCTAGAATCTACTCCTATAATGGACACTGATAAATGGAGAACACGTTTTGAGGAATTACCGCCTCATGATGTCGTGTCTCTCCTCTCAAGTGTGCAAACACCAAAACTCGACTTGAAACCTCTACCTGCTGATCTCAAATATGTATTTTTAGGTCAAGCAGAGACACTACCAGTGGTCATTTCATTAAAATTGGATGAAATTCAGGAAAGCAAATTGATTGGTGTTCTCATTGAACACAAAGAAGCAATAGGATGGACCATAGCTGATATCAAAGGTATTAGTCCTTTGATTTGTACCCACAAGATTTATCTAGAGGTCAATTCTAAACCCTCTAGAGAAATGCAACGTAGACTGAACCCCAACACGAAAGAGGTTGTCAGAGCATAGGTGTTAAAACTTCTGGATGTAGGGATCATTTACCCTATTTCTGACAGCAAATGGGTTAGTCCCATGCAGGTGGTACCCAAGAAATCTGGTGTGACTGTAGTTAAGAATGCTGATAATGAATTGATCCCAACTAGAGTTACTACTGGTTGGCGTGTGTGCATTGACTACAGAAAACTGAATTCTGTCACCAGAAAGGATCATTTTCCCCTACCATTCATGGATCAAATCATTGAACGTGTAGCGGGCCATAAATTCTATTGCTTCCTAGATGGTTATTCTGGATATAACCAAATTAAGATTGCTCCTGAAGATAAAGAAAAGACCACTTTTACATGTCCATTTGGTACCTTTGCATATCGAAGGATGCCATTCGGACTCTGTAATGCTCCTGCTACATTTCAACGATGCATGATGAGTATATTCAGTGACATTGTAGAGCGTTTCGTTAAAATATTCATGGATGATTTTTCTATTTTTGGTGATTCATTTGATGAATATTTGACTCATTTGGAAAGAGTGTTGATTAGATGCAAAGAAAAGAATTTGATTTTAAACTGGGAGAAGTGTTATTTTATGGTCACTCAAGGGATTGTTCTTGGTCACATTGTTTCTTCTCAAGGTTTTGAAGTGGACAAGGCCAAAATTGAATTAATTTCTAAATTGCCCATCCCAAAGAACATCAGGGATATCAGATCTTTTCTAGGTCATGCAGGTTTTTACAGGAGGTTCATCAAAGGCTTCAGCACAATTTCTAGACCTTTGTGCAATTTATTGTCAAAGGAAAATTCTTTTGTGTGGACTGATGATTGTGAGTTAGCTTTTACAAAGCTAAAAAGTATGTTGATCTCAGCCCCAATTATGCGATCACCTGATTGGAATTTACTATTTGAGATTATGTGTGATGCTAGTGATTATGCTGTTGGAGCTATGTTGGGTCAACGTAAGGACAAAAAGTCTTGTGTTATTTATTATGCAAGTAGAACTTTAAACAGTACTCAAATGAATTATTCAACAACTGAAAAAGAGCTACTTGCAGTAATTTTTGCACTTGACAAATTTCGCTCTTATTTGATCGGATCTCAAATTGTCATCTTTACTGATCATGCTGCGTTAAAGTACCTTTTAGCGAAAAAAGATGTAAAGCCCAGGTTGCTTAAATGGATCCTTTTGCTGCAAGAATTTGATCTGATAATCAAAGATAAAAAATGAGTTGAGAATGTTGTTGCTGATCATCTGTCTAGACTTGTTCTTTCAGATTCCATAGAGACAGTTCCTATTAAAGACACATTTCCAGATGAGCAACTTTTTGGTATATCTTAAGTGCCATGGTACGTTGACATTGCTAATTTTCTTGCTACAGGTGAAATTCCTCACAAATTCCTCACATTTTGTGGAGGTAAGAAAATTCTTTTGGGATGATCCATATCTGTTCAAGTATTGCCCAGATTAGATAATTAGACGATGTGTTCCCAATAACGAATTTCAAAGTGTGATATCTTTTTGTCACTCTGGGGCATGTGGTGGCCATTTTTCTGGAAAGAAAACTGCTTTTAAAATTTTGCAATGTGGTTTCTATTGGCCTACCATTTTCAAGGACACCTATGAATTTTGTAAAACTTGTGAGCGTTGTTAAAAGTTGGGAGGTATTACCTGCCGGAGTATGATGCCATTAAATCCAATTTTGGTTGTTGAAATATTTGATTATTGGGGCATCGACTTCATGGGACCCTTCCCAGTTTCTTTTGGCAATCTCTACATTTTGGTAGCTGTGGATTATGTGTCCAAATGGATTGAAGCTGTTCCATGCAAAAATAATGATCACAAAGTGGTACTGAAATTTTTGAAAGAAAATATTTTATCAAGATTTGGAACACCTCGAGCCATTATCAGTGATGGGGGTAAATATTTTTGTAATAAGCCTTTCGAGGTCTTAATGCGAAAATATGGTATTACTCATAAGGTTGCTACCCCTTATCATCCACAAATAAGTGGCCAAGTTGAGGTATCTAATCGGGAGATCAAAATTTTTTTAGAAAAGACGTTTAACCCAAGCCGCAAAGATTGGTCTTTACGACTAACCGACGCACTTTGGGCATACCGTACTGCTTTTAAAACCCCGATTAGTATGTCCCCATATCGACTCATTTTTGGAAAGGCATGCCACTTACCTGTGGAATTGGAACACAAAGCTTATTGGGCAATCAAGCGATTTAATTTTGATGTGGATAAAGCTTGCTCTCTTCGTAAGTTTCAGCTTAATGAGTTAAAGGAAATCAGGAATGAAGCTTACGAAAATTCTCGCATTGCCAATGAGAGAATGAAAATTTTTCATAACAAAAATATTTTTTGAAAATCTTTTGAGCCTTCCCAAAAAGTTTTGTTGTATAATTCAAGGCTCCATTTATTTCATGGCAAGCTTCGATCCCGATGGATCGGCCCATTTGTTGTAAAAACTGTTTATCCTTTTGGGGCCATTGAGATAGAAAATCTAGATAATGGTAATGTTTTTAAAATTAATGGACAAAGGTTGAAACCATTTTTGGATGATTTTACTCTAGAGGTTGAGTCCACTACTCTGGAGGATCCTACTTATCAAAATTAATTTCTGATTTCTCATTGTATATACCATATTTGTTTGTTTTGTTTTTCTTTCTTTTGCTTTTTGTGTTTTTAACGTTGACAGAGGTGAATTCTTTCCTCTCTGTTTAATCATTTTCGTCTCAATATATGTTCTACAATGTTTATCTTGCTCCAATTCATACCTGTATAGCATACATCATCGAACATTCAATTGCTGAACATTGAGGACAATGTCACATTTAGTTGAGGGAAGGGTTTTCTGTTGAAAAATTTATTAGTACCTAAAATAAATAAATAAATAATAAATAAAAAAATAAAAAAATAAAAAGATAAAAAAAATAATAAATAAAAAAATAAATTGTGACGCCCCCAAATCCCCACGCCCGAACACGAGGAAATTGAGACGTCCGGATGGTGACAACCCGGGTCACCATCCCATCGACGGGTGCCGAGTGTGTGCAAGGCAACAGATGTGTACAGAGAAACATGCAGCGGATAACGAAAGTCATAACTAAGTACCAGAATTTTCTTAACGTAATACAAGCTGTTTAAAACATACATAAATAAAATATTACAAACACAAATACAGTTTTAAACAAATATAAAAGATAGCATCAGCAACCCGGCGGAGCCGCATCCTCGGGCTCAGCCTCCTCCTCTTCGTCTTCTAACTCTGCACCAAAAGTTACGGAATCACGAATGGTACCGCAGGTAAGTAAAACCCAAACACTACCAGATAAAAACACATAAAACTCAAACAAGATGTATGAACCATGCCCAATGCACAAAGCCCATAAAACCCAAGTTTTCCACACACGCCAAAAACCCATTTGGCCCAAAAGCATATCCTTTCTGAAAAACACGCCAAAAGTCACATTTGGCCGCCAAAAGTCCATTTGGCCCAATATCTCGCCAGAAGTCCATCCGGCCCACGCCAAAAGTCCCATTTGGCCTCATAAACCATTATCCAATTTTAACCGTATGCACCATGACCTCCCCTAGGGGTCATCCGCACACCCTGGCTCCAGTGTCACACCGTAGAGTACCACCACGCATGTGACACCTAACGAGCGATGCCAGTTCCGCGCCCCGCGCGTGCGTAGCCAAGCATCCTCTAGCCCTCGCCAGAGAAGGGCCACGGAGTCGGTGAGTAGGGCGATGCCCGGTTCCGCGCCCGGCGCGTTCGTAGCCAAGCATCCCCTAGCCCCGCTCCCGTCATCTCTCTCGACAACTCAAGGGATATCACTCAGTTTATCCCGCTCCCGAGTGACCAGAGGAGCTCCACCGAGATAATAACCCATCCCGGCTTGGGCTCGTGATACACACGCACCCGTAAAACCACTCACGCCAATACACAGGCTTTTCACACATGAACAAAAACACACGTGCATGCACCATGAAATGCCATATCAATGCATAATAAAATAACCAACCAACATAAATAAATTAAACAGACAACTCCGTCCTCCATCCATCCGACTCCCGAAACTCCTCGGACTCAGTCCGGAATCAACAACCAACAACAGTAAATAAATTGAATGAGCGATATATATTTAAATCTGAAAATAAGGTTTGGAAAATACTTACAGCGCTATATGGCAATTTTAGAAAACAAGCGGCGTTGCAAGCGGCGGAAAAACAGCAACGTCACAGTGAAAATTCACTGTGGCCGTGGGTCTGAAAAACCCACTTTTGAACGGGGACAAACTAGGACACGAGATTGATAGGGAATGGTCTAGGGATGGTTGTGAAGCTATTGGAAGTGATGAACGGCCGTGGGTGGCGGCGGAATGGCCGGAAATGGCCGGATTACCCAAAACGGAAACTAAGCTCGTAGGAGCTGTTCCGGTGGTCGTTGGAGGCCGGAAATGGGTGGGTTAGGACGGCAAGGAGTCGGTGATGAAGTGGTGAAGAAATGGTGGCCGGAGGTGGAGCGACGGCGGCGGATCGGAGCAAAATCCGTGCGCCCTTCTTGGAGCTTTTCCGGCCAAACGGCCAGCCGGTTGGGGGTGGGTTTTGGAGGGGTGGTGCACCGGAGGGAGAGGAAGAGAATGGGACCGGTGGGAGGCCGAACGGTGGCCGGACGGCGGCGGTAGGGTAGAGAGAAGGTGACGCCGGCGTGAGGGAGAGGGAGGAGAGAGAGAGAGAGAGAGAGCACGGGGGGGGTCCGAACGCGGGAGAAGAAGAGAGAAAAGAAAAAAAGAAAAAAAAAAAGAAAAAGAAGGAAAAAAGGAAAAGAAGGGAAAAAGAAAAAAGGAAAAAGAGAAAAAAGGAAAAAGATATGAAAAGAGATGAGGTCCAATCCTCACTCCGGGAAAACGAAACAAACCGCCAAAAAGATTAAAACCACAAAACAACTTAAAGAAATAAAACACAACCTCAAATAAATTAAATTAAATTAAAACCCAATTTTTAAAACGCAAATAAATTAAAATAAAATAACTGATATATTAATTAAAATAAAAACAATTATTTCCGCGAAAATGCACTCAAAAGCGGGTCATCACATAAATGATTAACACACACTTCTGGCATTTTTGCAAAATTTGAGTATCTTTGTGGAGTAGTTGAGTGGAATTATTTTGTAAAGATTTATTTTCAACCTTAAGCATAGAACATGACTTATGATGCATCATATTTTGTTGAGGAGTGACTTGAAACACCGGGATGCGATATTTACAAAAATGAGAATTAGTTTGATTTGTATAGAATGAAGGGTAAGTTTTGAAAGAACATTTTGCACATGCTTACACTTGTAGTGTTCCTCATTAATGTTCATTGATTTAAATAGGAAAAGTAAACTGCAGGACTACCGAGCCTTAAAAAAAAAAGAGAGAGAGAGAGAAAAGAAAGAAAGAAAGAAAGAAAAAATCATGTAATTTTTCCTGAATAAAGGGCTAGAAATAGTTACCCAAAACTTTGGGGGTTGAATGTTCAACCATTAAACAGAGTTGGCGTGAAAACTGCTAGTCCCTTAGGCTTTTAGGTAGTTAGAATCAATAATGATTAATCTTAAAGTTGAAAAATCTTATGATAAATCATGCTTATTAGTGAGGAACACACACAGGTTTAGCCACACACACATATCCGAGTTCTGAGACATTTGCCCTAATTCTATGTGAACAATTGTTGAGACTTTCCTTGTGGATACAACTCCTGGTGTTGAATAGTCACGAATCAATTTTTTGTGAGAATTCAGAATTATGTTTGATTGTTTTTGTTTGAATTTCGAGCTTTATGCAATTTTTATCTCAATTAATTTTCACTATTTTGCTCAAGGATTAGCAAAAAACTAGTTGGGAGGTGTGATTGAGCTGAAATATTGCATATTTTAGTTATTTAAAATCAATATATTTTAAATTCTTCATAACACTATTATTGGTTTTAGATGAAAAAATAGTTAATAAGCATAAATATGAGTTGTGATTTTTAATTGATTAATATTATGTTTATGCTTAATTTTATAACTATGATTTAATTGAACAATATTTCCTCACATATATAGTCTATTTTTGATAATATATTTTTCTTTTAATTTATTTTTGAGTGTTATTTTTCTTCTTCTTATTTTCAGCTTAAATAAAATTCAAATGAAATCTGGTTGGAACTTTGATCAAAAGTGCATATTAATTGAGAGGAATGAAAAGAAAGAAGCGATGTACTTGGACAACTGAAAAGTATACAAAATGAAGAATCGGTGGTTATTTTCTTCCTTTGATTATTCAAGATCACATTATGGTTGAACGAAAATCACGGAGGCTTGAGAATTTTTGGTGGTGCAATATTAAAGTCTAAAAAGGGAGCTGAAATCAAATGGCGACATGTACATTGTCAAAGAAAAAAAAGAACGTAACAGAATTGACAGAAGAAAAAGAAGCACATTTTTAGAATTTATGAAAAGCGGTCTGACGTATACGGAAACATCTTCACATCTGGCGTCTACTTGAGGCGGCTATATATATATTGCTTACTCTTTTACGTTTAGGGAGTGTGAACGAAAGGAGTTGAGGGGAGTTTGATTGGCAGTGATTTATTAAGTGTGTCGGTTGGTGCAGCTAAAGTGGACTGATTGGGTGATTTATTCAGAATTTTCACGTTGGAGTTGGAGGTGCATTGAATTGTTTATTGCTGACAATTCTGGTACGTGGGGTGAAACGAGAGACGTAGACTTCTTGGGGACCTTCGGCTATTTATTACTCGATTAAAGGAAGGTGCAAGGGGCTGACGAAAAAAGAGAAGAGAAATGAGAGAGTTTACGGAGAGAGGATTTTTCGGAAAGCTAGGTGGCAGGGAAGAAGGACTTTCGGGGGAGGGTTTTACGTGAGGGAGAGCTTTTATTTTTTTTCATAGATACAGACGGAAAAATAGAGGGAGTTTTCTTGCGTCTTTCTTTGGCTGGCTTTAGACTGGGCTGGAAGAGGAGCTGCAGGTGTTTACGGACAACGGAGTTCTGGTGGAGCTTCGGATTGCAGCAGACGACGTGAACTGAAACGGAGGGAGACATTGGACTACTCACCCGTGAGGCCACCACGTTCCAGTGCATCCAACCCGCACCACTCTGTTTCTCTAAATCGGAACAGAGCATTGAGTTTTGTTTCTTTTCAGAAGGAGTTGAACTGAAGGAGAATAACAACAAGGGAAAGGACCAGAGCTTCGGCGGGAACTTCGTCTGGCCATTTTTCGGCGACTGCAGAGGAACCTTCTGTTTGGATATACTGCATTCTATTTCTTTTCATCTTGCAAGGCTGGTTTGGACGTGAAGGACGTGGGTTCTGGCTGGTGAGAGAAGACGCAGACCTGGAGTTTTTTTCTTTTACGTAAAGAAAGTTTTTACGTAAAGGACTATATATGTTTGGATGGTTTTTCGTCTGGGAAGCAAACGGACTGACTTGGACGGAAGAAGAGCTGCAAAACGGACTGGTCTTTAGGGGAGTTTTTTTTTTTTTTTTAATTCAATTTCCTGTTTTATGATCTATGTTGTTTTCATTTTAGCTTGAGTTTTATTTTAATATTATCATGGATAATGTTTACTTAATTTTTATAGTAATTGTGATGAAAATGGTTGGCTAAATTTTCATACTAAGGTTAGAGGTGAAGTTTAATGATTTAGAAATTGTTTTTGGATCAACGTAAAATTTATTTTGTGAGTTTGATCGATTGAAAGGTTTTATTATTGGATATTTTGATTATCTATATATTCATCTTGATTCATTGTGATTTCCGAATACAGTGAATGCTTGAAGAATCCCTATGGTATTCAAATAGATTTGTAAATGTTTTAATCATCAATCGTTCACGCTCAATCATAAGCGACTATTTTTCTTGATCGTAAATGTTAAATCTTCCAATTAAACAGAATCATTATTCTAGTTTAATTGAAGTAAATCGATCGGAAACAATATCATAAATTATTAAACGGATCCTCGAAACCTTAGTCTTTTTCATATCAATTCATTTTATCATTTTAGTTTGATTCAGTTATTTTATCAATCTTCATTTGATTGCACGTTTCTTTTAGTAATTTCGTTTTATTGTCTGAATTTATTTTCTTTATCACAAAAGTCAATCCCTGTGGATTCGATCCTGTAAGATATTACAACACCTGTATACTTGCAGGTAAAACTGCACTAAATTTTTGGTTCATTAATTTGAGTCAAAATTTAGACGCAACAGCATGCCTTGATTAAAGGGTTGAACTTTGAAAATATTAAAGATGATTGATTGTCATCTTTCACATGTGCATGTTTTATTTGAATATTTTTAAAAGTAATTGATGCTTTTTTAGACTTATACAAAAGGTAGATGATTTTGTTTGAAAAATTTGAAAAGTAAAGTGTGCTCATTTTGTCATATACCAAAAGTAAAAGATTAGGTTTGATTTTTTTGAAAAAATGACTGATGTTGTCTTTGATAATAGAAATAGAAGAACCTTTTATTTGAATTTTTTCAAAAAGTGAATGATGTTGTCTTTGACATGTGAATCTTTTTAAATTTGAATATGAAGTCTCATATGCCTATAAATAGATCATTTGAGAGCTTCACATTTACAACACCAAGAGCATACAACATTCATTCAAAGCTTTCATTCTCTCTTCTCTAAGTATTGAGCCTTAATCCTTGTTCATTTTGAGAGATATAGTTTGCGTTGTATTGTTCTTATTTCACTCATTGAGGAGTGTTTTCTGAAAACCTACCCACTATCAGCTTTTGTATCAGAAAAAGGGTGTGTATAACCCTTGTGCGTGTAGAAAGTATTCTATAGTTGAATCACCACTTGTAAGGTGATTGCAAGTGTAGAGGGTGTTCTACACGGATCCTTTGTAGCGGTGTTGTTCAAAGGTGTAATAGGTTTCTATCTCCACCTGAAGGAGGTTGAATAGTGAATTTGGGAATCCTCAAGGGGTAGCTTGAGGCGAGGATGTAGGCAGTGGGGCCGAACCGCGTTAACATACTGAGTTTGCTTCTCTCTTACCCTTACTCTTTATATTTATTGTTATTTCATATTTTATTTATATTTTATATTATATATTTGATTTATAATTGTTATTTTTTTAATACAACTCAATTCACCTCCCCTCTTGTGTTAGTTATCTGGGCAACAATTGGTATCAGAGCTAAGAGCTCTATTATAAGATTAACTATCTTTTGAGTTAAGATCTTATGGCTAACATTGCAGCTTCATTTGGTGAAGGTCAATCTAGCAGTCGGACTCCACTCTTTTGTGGAGATAATTACTCATTCTGAAAAGTTAGAATAAGAATATTTCTTCAAGCTCAAGGTAGAGAAATCTGGAAATGTATTGTAAATGGATCTTATATTCCAACAAAAGTGGTTGATGGAGTAAAGGTCAAAAAGGAAGAAGAAGAGTTTGATCGTGAAGACGATAGACTTTATACTTTAAATTTAACTGCTATGAATTTATTATATAATGCTCTTAATAGAAATGAGTTTAATAGAATAATGAATTGCGCTACGGCAAAGGAAATTTGGGATAACTTTGAAGTAACTTATGAAGAAATTTCGCAAGTCAAGGAATCAAAAATTTATATTCTTACTCATGAATATAAAATGTTTAAGATGAATGATGATGAATTTATTTCTAGCATGCACACTCATTTTACTAACATCATAAACAGCTTGACAGCTCTTGGCAAAGTTTATTTCAAGGTGGAGATAGTAAGAAAAATTCTCAACTTTTTACCAAAACGTTGGAAATCAAAAGTTACAGCGATTCTTGAAGTTAGAGACCTCAAGAAGCTCGAAGTCAATGAACTCATCGGGTCACTTATCACCCATGAGTACACATTGAAAAGAGGAGAGGAAGAAGGAAAGCCAAAGAAGAGCTTAGCACTTAAAGCTGTTCCTGATTAAAGTGAAAATGATGAAAATGAGGAAAATGACGATAAAGATGAAGAAGTTGAGATGATAACAAGAAGAATTCAGAGGTTCTTGAAGAAAAATAGAACTCCTCCAAGAAAATCCTTTATAAAGTTTTCCAAGAAAGATTCAGGTAAAAATAACACTTTAATTTGTTATAAATGTAATAAACCTAGTCATATCAAGGCAGATTGTCCTCTGCTAAAGAAAGATCGAAACAAGGGCAAGAAAGCGATGAAAGATACATGGGATGATGATTCAAGTAGTTCAGATAGTGAAACAAACAATGGAGAATCAGCAAATCTTTGTCTTATGGCTAAAGATGACATTGAGGTAACAAATCTTGATAATATTGAAGATCCTTCATATGAAGAATTGCAAAATATTTTAGAAGAGGTATATGAGAAATTTGAAAAATTGGGTATCATGTATACTGCTTTGAAAAAAAAAAGATTCTTCTTTAACAAACGAAATTGAAATTTTAAGAAAAGAAAGTATCATTTTGAAAGATGAAAATCTTGAATTGAATAAGAAGAAAACCGATTTAGAAAATATTGTTGAAAACTTTACGAATGGAAAAAGAAATTTTGAAAAACTTCTTGGTAGTCAAAGATGTGTTTTTGACAAGGCAGGTTTGGGATATATGCCAAAACAAAAATACAGACCTTATAAAAATTTCTTTGATAATCATTCTACATCAAAGACTAATATTCAAAATTCTTTTCATAAAAATAATTTTGTCAAAAAAGGATATTATTATAATCATTCAAGTTTTTCATATATGTCACATGCTATTTGCAATTTTTGTAATAGAAATGGTCATAATTATCATACTTGTCCTATTAGAAGAAATCATACAATGACTATTAAGGCCATATGGGTACCTAAAAATCTTGTTTATTCTAATACTAATATATAAAGGACCCGAAGAACTTGGGTACCAAGAAAAATCATTTTAATTGTTTTTATAGGTATGCATGAAGTCTTCCACAAGTAAAAACAAATGGTTTTTAGATAGTGGATGTTCAAGACACATGACGAGAGACAAGACTAAGTTCTTTGATCTTAGATCTAAAGAAGAAGGACACGTGACATTTGGAGACAACTCGAAAGGGAAGATCGTGGGAATAGGTAAAATTGGTAATGAATCTTCTCTCATAATTGAAGATGTTCTACTTGTTGAAGGTCTAAAACATAATCTTTTGAGCATAAGTCAATTATGTGATAAAAGATTTACAGTTACTTTCAAAATGGATAAATGCATTATTTTGAATGATCATGATTGTAATATTTGTTTTATTGCTTTTAGAAACAATAATGTTTATACAATCGATTTTGAAGAAATTATCTCACAAGATGCTATTTGCTTTTCAGCTCAAAATGAAACTAGTTGGCTATGGCATAAAAGATTAGGTCATGCCAATATGGAACTTATTTCCAAACTTTCAAAAAATGATCTTGTGAGAGGTTTACCAAAAACAAATTTTCTTAAAGACAAAATTTGTGATGCATGTCAATATGGTAAACAAACAAAAATTTCTTTTAAAACTAAGAAACATATTTCCACTACTAGACTATTGCAACTGATACACATGGATCTTTTTGGACTAAATAGAGTTGCAAGTCTAGGAGGAAAATATTATGCATTTGTTATTGTTGATGATTTCTCTAGATATACTTGGGTCATCTTTCTTGCTCATAAAGATGAGGCACATAATGCCTTTATCAAGTTATGCAAGAGAATTCAAAATGAAAAGGGCCACACTATTTCAAGTATTCGAAGTGATAGGGGAAAAGAGTTTGTTAATAAAAATATTAAAACATTTTGTGATGAAAACGGTTTTGTGCATAATTTTTCTGCTCCTCGAACTCCTCAACAAAATGGGGTAGTAGAGAGGAAAAATATATCTCTTCAAGAGATGGCAAGAACAATGCTCAATGAGAACAATTTGCCTAGTTATTTTTGGGCCGAAGCGGTAAGTACTACATGTTATGTTATAAATAGAGTTATGCTAAGGTCTAAGTTAGATAAAACCCCCTATGAGCTTTGGAATGAGAAAAAGCCCAACATTGGTTACTTTCATGTATTTGGATGCAAATGTTTTATTTTGAATGACAGGGATAATTTAGGCAAATTTGATGCAAAATCTGATGAAGGTATCTTTTTCGGGTATTCTACTAATAGTAAAGCTTATAGAGTATTCAATAAAAAGACTTTGACTGTACAAGAATCTATGCATGTAGTATTTGATGAATCTAATTCTCCACTCTCCAAGAAATCTATTGATGAAGAAACATGAGGTATAAATAACATAGAAAGTCTCAATCTCAACAAAGAGAAAACAATAGAGGAAGTTCAACATGGAGCCATCAGGAAAGATCATCAAAATTTAATACAAGATGCAACCAAACAGTGAAAATTTGTGAAAGATCATCCAGTGGAACAAATTTTGGGAGAACCTTCACAAGGTGTAAGTACTCGATCATCTCTTAGAAATATTTGCAATCATACTGCTTTTCTATCTCAAATTGAACCCAAAAATATTGATGACTCACTTCTTGATGAATCTTGGATTCTAGCTATGCAAGAAGAGTTGAATCAAATTGAAAGAAATGATGTTTCGACACTTGTTCCTAGACCCAAAAATCATACTATTATTGGAACAAAATAGGTTTTTAGAAACAAGAAAAATGAGTCCGGAGTCATTACTAGAAATAAGGCTCGACTTGTAGTCCAAGGTTTTAATCAAGAAGAAGGAATCGATTATGATGAGACATATGCACCTATCGCAAGATTAGAAGTTATTCGAATGCTATTTGCATATGCTTGTTATAAAGATTTCAAACTTTTTCAAATGGATGTTAAAAGTGCTTTCTTAAATGGTTTTATAAATGAAGAGGTATATGTTGAGCAACCTCTAGGTTTTGAAAATCATATTTCCCCAAATCATGTTTTCAAACTCACAAAAGCACTATATGGACTTAAACAAGCTCCTAGAACTTGGTACGAGAGACTCAGTGGTTTCTTGATTGAAAAAGGTTTTTCAAGAGGAAAAATCGACACAACTCTTTTCATTAAATATGAAAATGATGATATTCTTTTAATTTAGATTTATGTTGATGATATAATATTCGGTGCTACTAATGAAAATATGTGTCAAGTTTTTGATAAGATTATCAGGAAGAATTTGAGATGAGCATGATGGAAGAACTTACATTCTTTCTCAAATTGCAAATTAAGCAAGCAAAAAGTGGAACATTAATTAATCAATCAAAATATACTAAGGAATTACTGAAGAAGTTTGGGATGGAAAATGCTAAGGAAATTTGAACACCAATGAGTCCATCAACTAAACTTGATAAAGATGAATCCGGTAAGCCAGTTGGCTCGAATATATATCGATGTATGATTGGTAGCTTATTATATTTAACAGCCAGTAGACCAAATATTATGTTTAGTGTGTGCTCATGTGCACGCTTTCAATCATCTCCAAAAGAATCACATTTAATTGCAGTTAAGCGCATTTTTAGATATCTTAGTGGTACAATTAACCTAGGGTTATGGTACCCTAAGCACACATCTTTCGATCTAATCAGTTACACAGATGCATATTATGTTGGCTGTAAAATAGATCGAAAAAGCACTAGTGGAGTATGTCATTTCTTAGGTCATGCACTAGTTTCTTGGTTTAGTAAAAAATAAAATTTTGTTGCACTATCTACTGCTGAGGCAGAATATGTTGTTGCGGGTAGTTGTTGTGCTCAAGTTCTCTACATGAAGCTACAACTTGAAGATTTTAAACTCATGTATAATCACATTCCAATCAAATGTGATAATACAGTGCTATAAATCTTTCAAAGAACTCAATACAACATTCTAGAACTAAGCATATTGAAATAAAGTATCATTTTCTTCGAGATCATGTGCAGAAAGGCGATATAATATTAGAATTCACAAACACACACGATCAGTTAGCAGATATTTTCACAAAACCTTTACCAGAAAATAGATTATGTATGATCAGAAGAGAAATAGGTATGATGCATGCTATGAATATCTCTTAAAAGATAGACTAGAGTCAATAAAAATAAAGATATATTTTTTAAATACTTTTACATAAACTTGAGATTCTTAGCCTCATGTTTGAGACGCTCATTCTCTTCATACAATATCATGTCATTCTTATCCATGGGAACCGGCAAGCGAAATGAAGAATCTAATAAAGATTTCAACTGTTTATTCTTCTGCCGAATGATTCCTTCCCTTGTGTGAGACTCTTGAACAATTCGTTGAAGTACAACAATTTGTTCTTTGAGCTTTTCAACTTCGTGATTTTTGGCTTGTAGCCGCTGAGAAAAAGCAACAATAGAGGAAGAATAGCGAGTCCCAAGACTCACCAAGTCATAAATAGCATCAGAATCTGACTTATTAGTCAGATTATTATTTTCTTGCTGCAACATGGCACCAATGGCAGCTGCATAAAGGACAGGAGGTTGAGATGTAGAATGCCTCATGGATGGATCTAGAGAAATGTTAGAAGAATGAGCCATTGAGAAAAGAATAGAAGGCTTAAAACGAAAATGTTGAAGGAATGCAGATGAGTTATAGAGATGAGATGAAAACTTGATGCGGATTGGATGAACTTCAGGACTGATTTTATAGAGATAGCATAAAGAATAAGACAAACTATTGTCTCTTCAAATCTTATTTAGTCAAAAGAAATACAAGATATGCTGGACACACATTGTCAAAAGTTTTCTTACTAAGCCAACGAGATTAATAGTAGATTGTCCCTATTTTTCTAGTAAACGATGAACCTCTGTTGTTATCTGCCGATGTTGACCTTGTATCTTAACCCTTTTTCGTTCCAGCTCCTCTATTCGTGGTTGCAGATCATGAGCATACCAATCTGCAAATTTTTTCAACTCTTGGTTTTCTTGCTTTAGCCTTTTATTCTCACTATCCTTATTAACAAGCTTCTGTCGTAACTCAAATATTTGCATGTTAAGATGATCAATCTCACTCACCCTCGCCATTAACATCTGAGACATGATCGTAACAGAGGCAGCATATTGACTACTGAGCATTATTGATTCTGCAATAATCTCAGAATTAGCCTTACTAGAAAAACGGTTCACTGCTCCTATCATGGTATTGACGGCCTCAGGAGAGAAGATTGATGATTGATGTGTCAAGGGTTTCTGATTCAAGTCTGGAACATTAGTGGAAGAGAATTGCTCAACCATTCTATCGTTGTGGAAAAACAGAACTCAGGTCAAGAAGCAATTATTTTTTTGGCATCCGATAGATGAAAATGATCATTTTTTATAGCAACTCAGAGTCTTCAATCACGTTTGTCAACAACATCAGGCGATTGTTTAAATCTCCAGCCGCATTAAATTCATAGAGTTAAGCCTCGAGACTTTGCAGCATTTGTCGGGTCACGGATAGCTCCTTTTTCAACTATCTAGAGTGACTATTAAACGTATCATTTTCTTCAGTCTATTTATTTGCTGCTGATCCTTTTTAATGATGCCAAAAGGGGAAGAAGTTTTAGACTAGAACATTAACATTGTTTAAATTGCTAAACTTGTTATATATGCTTGGAATTATATTTATACTTTTGCTTGAATGCTTGAAAAACTAACGCATATTTTCAGGGAGAGCTTAAGTATTAATACAGGTTTCAAGTTCTATCAAGTATTTGTCATCATCAAAAAGGGGAAGATTGTTGAACCCAAGGTTTCAAGTTTCATGTGATTATAAATCTACACATGGATTTTGATGATAACAAATGAATTCAAAAAATAAAGGAGTTTCAAGCTCAAGTTGTTCACACAATGGAATCAAGCACATCAAAGAACCAAGCATGAGCAAGAAGGAAACAAATTCACATTAAAGTCATAGAGTAATGTTGTAAATCTCTTAAAATTTGAAATTAGGATTAATGCTCAAAATTAATATTTTATCATAAAGCATTAAAATACATTTTCCACATGTGCATGAATATTTTTGAAAATTAAATTTGAAAATTTTGAAAGATGATTGATTGTCATCTTTTACATGTGCATGCCTTGATTAAAGGGTTGAACTTTGAAAATATTAAAGATGATTGATTGTCATCTTTCACATGTGCATGTTTTATTTGAATATTTTCAAAAGTAATTGATGCTTTTTTAGACTTATACAAAAGGTAGATGATTTTGTTTGAAAAATTTGAAAAGTAAAGTGTGCTCATTTTGTCATATACCAAAAGTAAAAGATTAGGTTTGATTTTTTTGAAAAAATGAATGATGTTGTCTTTGATAATAGAAAAAGAAGAACCTTTTATTTGAGTTTTTTGAAAAAGTGAATGATGTTGTCTTTGACATGTGAATCTTTTTAAATTTGAATATGAAGTCTCATATGCCTATAAATAGATCATTTGAGAGTTTCACATTTACAACACCAAGAGCATATAACATTCATTCAAAGCTTTCATTCTCTCTTCTCTAAGTATTGAGCCTTAATCCTTGTTCATTTTGAGAAATATAGTTTGCGCTGTATTGTTCTTATTTCACTCATTGAGGAGTGTTTTCTGATAACCTATCCACTATCAGCTTTTGTATCAGAAAAAAGGTGTGTATAACTCTTGTGAATCAGCTTTTCTACACTGGGAATAGTTGAATCACCACTTGTAAGGTGATTGCAAGTGTAGAGGGTGTTCTACACGGATCCTCTGTAGCGGTGTTGTTCAAAGGTGTAATAGGTTTCTATCTCCACCTGAAGGAGGTTGAATAGTGAATTTGGGAATCCTCAAGGGGTAGCTTGAGGTGAGGACGTAGGCAGTGGGGCCGAACCTCGTTAACATACTGAGTTTGCTTCTCTCTTACCCTTACTCTTTATATTTATTGTTATTTCATATTTTGTTTATATTTTATATTATATATTTGATTTATAATTGTTATTTTTTTAATACAACTCAATTCACCCCCCCTCTTGTGTTAGTCATCTGGGCAACACAATAACATAGTTGGCATGAGCCAAGTTGACCCATGGCATGCATGAGCCCATGAGTAGGCTAGAATGGTGCATGGTGGCCTTCGGTCTGGTCCATAGCTGGGTGGCACAACATGGATGGTACCAAGAAAGGGCCTACTGGTGGGCATGGCATGGTGCCATGCAAGGCCTGCTGGTAGTGGTGAGCCATGTGTGCGTGCTGCATGGCCCAGGCTGGTGGCTTGGGCGTTGAAGCTACAAGGCAGGGGCTGGAGCCGTGCCCTGGATGGCATGCCTTGTGGGCATGTCACTGGTTTAGTCTGCAAGGCACGAGCTGGATGGCATGCCTATGAAGGCATGCCATTAACCTAGCTGCCGTGCGGCGTGGGGCGAATGCAAGGGTGCACGCAAGGGGGGCATCCTGGGCATGTCAAGGCAGGGCCCTTGGCATGCCCGTGGGGCTATCCAGCCTTGTCTCGACATGGCTGGTGGCTTGGCGATGGGCCACAAAACATGGGGTCCTACCAGCAACACTGTGCTCGGCGTGCTCCTCCTTTACGAGGATTGCTCAGTCGGGAACAAAAACTCCCAACGGTCCAAGTGATGGTCATCGGAAGGTCAGACAGGTCGTGAGCCTCTTGGGGGTGTTGGGCAACATCTAACTTTGCCCACCGTGCACAACGTGCACAACCACTATCCTTGGCGACCACCATGGTTGTGGTAGAGAACATCAGTAGCCTTCGTGGTGGCTGGGGGTAGGGGTGGCAATATGTGACACGACCCGTTAACCCAACATGAACACGACACGATAAAAGCGGGTTAGGGTTTAGGCTTAACGGGTTCGGGTCAAAACGGGTCGACCCATTAAGACACGATTGCTTAACGGGTCACTAACGGGTCAACCCGTTATGACCCGTTAAGAAAATTAAATTTACATCTATACCCTTAAAACTAAAATTCAAAAAACTAAAACCGGAACCCTAAGTTCCTAACCCAAAAAGGCAAAAACAATATCCCACGCCCCAGTGCCCCACGGATTCCCATTTTCCCACCTTGCCCATTTCCAACGCCACCCCCCCCCCCCACCCCCTTCAGATTTTATTTTCTGGTTTTTATAGTCCAGACTCACACACTCACACTGCCAGCTGCCTCTCGCCCTCTCCCCTTCTCAAGCCGTTGCCGGCGTGTCTTGGTCTTCAACGGTTGAACGGCACAGCAGCAGCAGCGGCAGTGCGGCACAGCCTCGGCCTCTTCTCACGCCGCCCCCCTCTTCGTCTTCAACCCACGCAGCAGCGGTCCACGGCAGCAGGCGCCACGCCCACTTCTCAAGCCCACGGCCACATCCAGTTTCAAATCTTCAAAGGTAAATTTTTCTGTTCCAGATTTTTATTTTCTCTAGTTTTTTAGATCTCTAGTCTTTTTTTTTTCTCTAGTTTTTCAGATCTCTAGTTTTTTTTTTCTTTAGTTTTTCAGATCTCTAGTTTTTTTCTCTAGTTTGAGCTAAGATCTCTAGTTTTTTGCTGAGTATTGTTGCTGAGTTTGGTTAGTTTTATTTGGTTAGTTTCATGTGCATGTTTATTAAGAAATCGAATCTGTGATTTTATTATGTTGGACAGTCCAATTTGGTGTGAGAACCTCAACATAATTTATTTTCAGAAAAATATCGTTGAAACCAGTTTGGATACACAGTTTGGATACACAGTTTCTTGCCTCCTTTTCTTCTAGTTTGGAAAAAGGTACTACTGAAAAAAATATATCATTTCTCTTCACTGATCTCTCCATGTTCAGTTTGCTCATGCGACATGATAAGGGAATTATATATGAATATATAAGAAAATTTTTTGAATCTTAATTTCTTCATATTTTTTTTTCCTTTTGCTATTTTCCAAATTCCATCATCTTTGATTCTTTTCATCAGTTATAACAAAAGCATACAGAATAGAGGACCAAATTAGTGATAAAATGGTGGATCTTTTCACCCATATATGCAGTAGTACTAGACATCATAGACATGTCAACAAGTTATATAGCTAGCCAAAGGAATTTTCAACGGATGGTATTGAATTAGAATAAAATATAAAGTATTTTGATCATTTCGCTTTGGTCATATCTTTGGCCAATTAACAACAACAGCTTTGGTCATTGCTTACTAAATAAATAAAAAAAAAATTATAGCATATAGGAATTTCTTAAAAAGAATATAGAGCTATTGAGAGTATTTATATTTATATAATAATATGTGTTGATGTATTTTAAAATAAAATTGATACAAAAATTTATTTATTTACTTTAAATCCTACGCTCTCTTTCTTTATCTATTCTCTAGAGAAATAATAAATGAGCTTCTTATTTAAACATTTCGAGTGGTTGCAGTTTCCAGCACTGCCTACCCCCGTTTAAATGAACAATTATTAGAACCACAAACCACAACAATCTCGTCCTTATTTGGACTGAAAAAATTAACATGGGTCAAATCAATTCATCAGACAGCTTTCTTATTACCAAAACTACATTCTTAATTCTACTTTTGATGGCCTGTTTGTTGGTAGAATTGAAAACCCAACTAACCAGCTTTAATTGTTGACACTAGGTATGCTTTTTAATATACTCATACAGTCATACTATAATCTCATTTAATATACTCATACAAGTCATACTAGAATATCATTTAATATACTCATACAGTCATATTGTTGTTTCTTTTCAGATGAGTTCGGCAGCAGGTGAAAATGATGATTTGATTGATTTGGATCCGTTTGAGTCAGAAAGTTTTCAAAATGAGGAATCTAAAACAAAACAAAGGAAACGGTCAAACGTGTGGACTTTTTTTGACATGGTTCCTGAGTCTGAGAACAATGATGGCAAACCACGAGCAAAGTGCAAGATGTGTGGAGTTACTTATATGGCTGCAAGTAAATATGGAACTAGAAATATGAAGCGTCACATTGACGCATGCCCTAGGAGAAGTTCACGAGATATTGGTCAGATGATGTTATCACAAGGTAGTGGATCTATTTCGGTAAGCATTCCTAAATTTGAAACTGAACAATATAGAGAACTTTTGATAGCTGCTATTGTGAAGCATGAACTGCCTTTCCGTTTTGTTGAATACTCGGGGGTGAGATCTTTGTTACAATATTTGCGTTTGGATGTTCCAATTATTTCTCGGAATACTGCCAAAGCTGATTTGGTTAAGATATATTCTCGAGAAAAGAGAAGGATTAAATGCATGTTAAATGATTCTCCTGGTAGAATTAGTCTAACATCTGACTTGTGGACTTCTATAACCACTGATGGTTATATGTGCATTACAGCACATTTTTTGGATAAGAATTGGGTTCTGCAGAAAAGGGTTTTGAACTTTTCTTTTATGCCACCACCACATAATGGCATGTCTTTGTCTAAAAAAATTTATAATTTGCTATGTGAGTGGGGAATTCAACACAAGATTTATGTATTGACTTTAGACAATGCTTCGTCTAATGATGTTTCAGTGGAGTTGTTAAGAACTCAATTGAACATTAAAAAAGCTCTTCTTTGTGATGGTGAGTTCTTTCATCTTCGTTGTTGCGCTCATATTCTGAATTTGATAGTACAAGATGGGTCGAAAGAAATTGATTTTGCTATTCAAAAAGTTCGTGAGAGTATTAAGTATGTCAAAGAGTCACAATCAAGGAAGGTAAAATTTTTAGATTCTACAAAACAAATGTCTTTGGATAGCAAGAAAGGGTTGAGACAAGATGTTCCCACTAGATGGAATTCTACTTATCTTATGCTTGAGAGTGCTATTTTCTATCGTCGTACTTTCAGTCATTTGGAGTTGACTGATTCTAATTTTAAGCATTGTCCATCAATATTTGATTGGGAAAAAATAGAGAAGATCAACAGTTTGTTGGGAGTTTTTTATGAAGCCACTTGTGATTTTTCTGGGACCAAATACCCTACAGCCAATCTATACTTTCCAGCAGTATTTTTGATTTATTTTACATTAAAGCGACACTCTGAGGGTGAAGATGACTATATAAAGACCATGTGTTGTAAAATGCTTGTTAAGTTTGAGAAATATTGGTCTAAGTTCAATGTATTATTGGCTATAGCAGTTATTTTGGATCCTCGATACAAGCTTCATTTTGTTGATTTCTCTTATACAAAACTTTATGGGGATTGTTCCATTGAGTATATGAATGTTCGGAGCAAAATGTCATCCCTTTTCATGGAATATAGTTCTTCTAGTGCTCCCACATGTTCTACCACGACTTCTGATAGCACTTATAGAAGAGCGGAAAGTCAATCTTCGATTAATAAACAAGTATTTCAGGTAATAACTGTATAATATTTCTTGTTTAATGATTTATATCATATTGTTATTCAATGATTTATAATATTTTATTTTTGTGTACAGGAATTTGATTCATTTAGACATGATGACCTTGCTGCCCATATGCAAAAAAGTCAATTGGATCTTTACTTGGATAAACCTAGGGCAGACAGAAATGCAAATATTGACATTCTTTCCTTTTGGAAAGGAAATGAGTTTCGTTATCCTGATCTTGCTTGTATGGCTCGTGATATTTTAAGTGTTCCAATTTCTACAGTAGCATCTGAATCTACTTTTAGTGTTGGTGGGCGTATCATTGATCAATTTAGGAGTGCACTAAAAGCAAATATTGTTGAAGCATTAGTCTGCACTAGAGATTGGCTATATGGCGAGGAGCAAGGTAACATTATTTTTACCTTATTGAATAAATAATTGTAATTTTTCGATACAATAATATTATTTGATATAAAATTTTAATGATATCTTTTTTTTTAATAGAAACACAATAAGTTAAATTGGACGAGTTAACCAGAGATGTAATGGAGTTGGAGAAAAACAAGGACAAGGAGGACGCTCCACCTCATTTTTGAAGCTCTAAATTTGTTTAGATATGTGTTTTTATTGTACTTGGGATTGTAAAATTAATATATTTTCTGTGTGTTTTGTTTATTATTTTGGGATGTAATATTAATATATTAGTACAATGTGTGTGGAATGGATCTATTTGAATTATAATTCTAAACTTGTGGTTAATTTTTAATTTTTTAATTTTTATAAATAATATTTATATTTAAATATTTATATAAAATTTCAATCAGGTCAAACGGGTCGTGTCGTGTCGTGTCATGTCTGTTCAACTCATTAACGTAAACGGGTTGAAACAGATCGGGTCGTGTCGTGTCGTTTCGTGTCATAATATTTTTTATTCATTAACGGGTCATAACGGGTCGTGTCGTGTCAATCCGTTATCTTACCGTGTCGTGTTCGTGTCTATAATTTTGACACGAAATCCTTAACGGGTAGTGTTCGTGTTGACCCATTAAACGTAATGTATACACCTTGACACGACACGAACACGACCCGTTAACACGATTTGACACCCCTAGCTGGGGGTTTCCTCTTATGACACCATGATGTAGGCCTAAGGGGATCATGGGTGCACGTCTTATTGCCATGCATGGCACTGTGCATGCCATTCATGGCTTGTACATGCACAGCACCATGCACTTAAGTGCACAATGTTGTGTGTGACAAGTGTCGTGCATGCCGAGCAAGGTGTCCTACATGGCACTGCGCACTTAACCGTGCAAATATTTGCTTGCTAGTGCATGTCCCCTATGCACAAGCTAAACCCCCGAGTTAGGAAGGTAAGTGGCCTCGTCACTTAAGCTACAAGTGTTATGTGCAGGCATTTAAGTGTTTGGTATTATCAACTACATGGGCGATGTAGAGTTTACTCACCTGATTTTTGCAATGGTGTTGTTAATAAAATAAGAGTAGAAATTTGTGAATACTTATCTTGAGGAGGCTTCATTTCTTCATTTGTAGATTTATTCAGTGCACTGGAAAATCATCATTCTCCCACCTTTGGCTTGGACTATGAATCAAATCCTACAGACGACGCCAACTGTTGATGCATGAAAAATCACAGAATAGGCCGAAATGGGAGAAAGAGTGATTCCTGACCCGCTATGGTGATTCGAGCCTCAATCGGTGTGGTCTAGTGCCCTCAGCAGTGATTTGATGCGCCTACATGATATCGGTGCATACATCCATAGCAGTGAAAGAAAAATGAGTGCAGAGAAAGTAAGAGAGATAAACACACACATTTACGTAGTTTGGCATAATGCTTAAGTCCATTCATTCATTCGCAGATTTATTCAACGCATCGGAAAATCATCCTTCTCCTACCTCCGATTTAAAAAGTAAATCGAATCCTATAGACGACGCCAACTATTAATACATGAAAATTCCATAATAGGCCGAAAGGGGAGAAATAGTGATTCCCAACCCGTTATGGAAATTCGGGCCTCGATTGGTGTGGTTTAGTGCCCCTGGAAGTGGTCTGGTGCAGCTATACGATATTAGTACATATATCCATGGTAGTGAAAGAAAAATGAGTGTAGAGAAAGTAAGAGAGATAAACACACACATTTAGGTAGTTTGGCATAATGCTTAAGTCTATGGACATTTGAGGAGAAGAAATCCACTATAATATTCTTGTTTACAGTCTCTCATAGCCTCTCATTTCTGACTATACAATGGTGACATCAAATGTAGCTGGAGAAAAAATCTTAGCTAGGACCCCCTGTCTAATGGTTGAAGGAGAAGTTGAATAAGAAGCAGAAAAACTAGAAGACGCCCCAACAATAGTTTGGACGTCCCCTTTTTCTTTGATGCATTTTCCTGCATACCCCTTGTAGTGGCAAGGCAGAATCTGTTTTGCATGTCTAACCATTTTTCCCCTTTTCCCACTTTCTCTTGACATCCCCTACCTCTTGACACCCCCATTACCCTCTGACCCCTCCTACCTTACATTCTAACTCCCTTTATCTGCCTTCTGCCATCTTACCACTTGACACTCCCTACCTTCTGACCTCCTCCTCTCCCTTTGTCCTCTAGTGGTGGCCTAGTAGGCTATGCCTAATCTTGGATTATTTTACCCCCTTACAAAGGGTATACTCTTTTACAGTTTTTTATATTTTTTTTAAATGAAGTCTATTTTTGCAAAAACAATGATATTCTTCTCTTTTTTTTAGTAATTCTACAAGAAAGTCTCACATCACACATATTCACCTAACCAACATGTGATTTATCATTTTTTTTCTTTCTATTTAAATACACACATATTTAAACATTAAGATATAAGAGAAAAAATGACATATTATATGTTAATAATTATGTGGAGGTATGTGGTATAAAGCTTGCTAAAAACTGAAGGATAAGATAAGATTTTTGTTCATCACAATCATTCTCATCCATTCATTTGCTTAATGAAACACATTCGGTATGTCAAGAAGCTACGTATATTACTGTGGGTGTAATATCATTCGCTAAGAGTTACTTTAAAAATGGAGATGACATTGGCTACCGAATGTTCTCTCTTTTTACTTAATTATCAAGCAAATGTTTTCTGATGAGTTTATGAAATTTTATGAAATGTTTAAAGAGATTTAAAAAATATTTGACAAAATAAAGAAACCAGAGAAGAAAATAAATAAAAATTATACTCCTTATTGGAAAAATTCCGTAGGGGTCTCGGTGGTCCTAGCACTACCCTTTTAAGAATGAAAATTATATACAACAACTTCACACTTTTTTACTACTAAAATATATGATTTTACTATTTTACCCTTTTTTATTTTACACTCAAAAATTTTGGTGTGTTGGATGTAAGAAGGCTGTGTAGCATGCCGTGGACAATTTCTAATTTCATTAGACTATAGAATTATTACCGGCCCCATGGTCTCATGGTGGTCTAGGCTCCCCCGAGATGGCCACAAAGTGGCCTCGGCTGCTCCCATGGAATGGTTTATACCGTTCATAGACTTAGTCATACTTCAAAACCACA
Source organism: Carya illinoinensis (assembly GCF_018687715.1). NCBI lineage: Eukaryota > Viridiplantae > Streptophyta > Magnoliopsida > Fagales > Juglandaceae > Carya > Carya illinoinensis. The sequence goes on from NC_056763.1 coordinate 21,465,713, forward strand.
ATAACTAGATTTGCATGTAGAGATGGAGAGGGAAATGTAAGTTTTCAATACACATCCAAGTTCTCAGTGAACACAAATGCATAGCTGTCTTGTCTTATGAGACTAGATCAGTTAAATATGAGAGAGAATATTTCCTTGCTGGTTCTGTATATACAAAATGCCTAGTAGAAACAGATTGGTGTATTTCCAGGCTTGCAAAACCACCTAGAGCCGTAAGAACGGAGCACACCTAAAAGGTGGAAAGAAGAAGAATTGAGAATGCAAGGTGTCTGTAAAATGCATATTATTTATCTTATGAATGTCTCGTATGTTTGAAATACCAACCAAAAAATTGTACATCTGAAATGAAAAAGTAATCTAAACAAGATGACAGAGATGAGGGAAAAAGTAGGCTTGGAAATTGTGATGCATTTTCTGGTTCCGGAGATCCAAAATTTTGACGAGGTTGAACGCACACTGTCCTTTAAGCCTATCAGTTTTATGAGTAACATCTTTTTGTCATTTGGCAAAGAAATTCACTCAGCTTTCTGAAGCCCCATATTAAGCTTCTAAAGTAATTCTTCACTTTATGAGAAAAGCCAGAGTCGAATTAAACCCTTCATAGGGTTCGGAAAATTGAACTCCAAAAATTACATTCAGACAAAACTCAGGAGCCAGGCCACTCTGCAAAATATGGCCAAAGAGAAACTTCTCAGCTAACCTGTAGGATTTTGACTTGGGCTGTCACGCATCCTGTTGACATTTGTTAAATTACTTGAGGCAGTAGCATTTGATCCAGAAACAACACCCGTACTACTTTTACATTTCTGCAGCCAAAGGAAGATGTTAATGGGTTTCTAGCAGCAGATTATTTTCTGTCAACCCTTTTATCTAGTGATATTCTGATTTTAAAAGTCACTCAAACCTTAAGCACCTGATAGCTTTCAACCCATATGGAATTCATCAAATCGAATAATGCAAGCCTTTTCAAAATCTTGCAGTATTCAGATTTTGCCCCTGAGACGGAGATGTCAAAGACCCCTTCCACAAGCAGTTGCCAGGATTTGTATATTCTCATCAGAGACTTGTCCCTGCAAAATATTATTTATGCAGAGAAAGATGCATTCAATTTCTTCCACCAATTGTGGAACAACAGTTTCTCCCCTTTGTTATAAAATTATTCAGGACTCGCACTAATGCTTGATGATCAGTGTTGTAGGGAAACTAGAAACAGAAAAAAAAGAATAGTCCTGGCATCTATGTTGGACAGAGAATCTTTCATTTATGCCCAAGATTTATCATATTTTAATGAGGTCAGTAAATATCAACCTTCCTATGTGGGTGGAACATATTGCCCATACATTGTACTTAAGTAATGACGCCCGTTATCTGAAAGTAGCGTAGGAAGGAGTTACCTTTTAAGTTGTTCCGGTTGCATCCCTTGTCCAGCATGGTTCTTCTTTGTTTCAAACCCAGGACTTGAAAAACCAACAACCCTGCTAACATTATGTACACGAGGGGGCATCAAAATACGAATAAGCCTCATTAGATGGAAATTGTTTGTTATCAATTGAAAGTAAGCTAGCTTCAGATTCCTCATCCCGAGTTATTGAACTTGGATGCCTAATGAGAAGAACACTTCCATGTCCTATCTCAACAGAAACCATTGGCATTCCACTCTCGAAAAGTAGAGAAATATGAAGACCACTGTTCATGCAAAATGGAACATAGATCTTTTGTCAGCTTCTCAACTGGGGATGGCTTTGGTCGATTCACAAAGGTCCTCTTCCTTGAAGGCACTGTTGTATCCCACACCATTGACTGAGATGGGCCTGAAAGGAGATCAATAAGAGAGTTATGTAAGGTCAGAAATACTTGGCTCTTATGAGATGGCACAAAACTTCACATACTGTGAGGTAAACTGATAAAGAGCCCTTTAAATGATCAAATGATGATAGAGAACCACAAGATACAGGTTAGAAAAATTGAATAAGCAGTTGAACCTCATTCTGATAAAGATGTACTACCCATGGAAAAGACTGAAAATTCTAACAATAACAAAATCGTGAAAGCTGTATTGAGAACTGTACTTTTGACTGAGAGAAATCAATGAAATCAAATCACTTTTAGGCACCAAGTGGAGAATTAAATCATGGAAATAGAGTTAATTATATAATCTAGTACGGCATCTACCATCATATGATTATTTGTTAGTATATATATAACCTAGATGTACCCACGTAAAATGATACAAATAAGATGCAGATAAAAGGTAACTTTCTGATACAAACATTCTGGCAAATGAGAGGGCAATTCTTTTTGTTTTCTTTTTCTGAAACATCATTTGAGTCATAAAACATTATTTTCCTGCAAACAACATAATATGTTTCTTCTTCTTCTTCTTCTTCTCTTTCTCTCTACTTTTCCCTTGTCCGTTTGGAAATTCAAACATTTCCTGAATTCACTACTTCCCTAATATCAAACATGAAACTTAGAAATCCCAACAGGTAAGTAGACATTTGGATAGGAATTAGTAACTCTTCAGCTGACTTTAAAATACTGTCAGCTTAGTCAGTTTTGCCCTGCGGTGACAAATTAGACTCCATTCTTTGCAATAATGCAAAGCAGGAGTGGGGGACTGATTACCGTGCAAAGACTACTAGTTGTAGTGAGTGTCCAACCTGTCAACTCACTTGCATCTGCACTGCTAAATTCTGCACAACTCTCCAAATTAGATATGGCCGATCCAGAACTTGATCTATTACTTGTATCTTCATCTATCATCTTTCGAAAGCCCTGGTTGTAATCAGGCACACCAGAGGCAACCACTATATTATCACTCTTCTGCTTTCTTTTGAGTAGTTTCACTTCTTTGTTTTTATTTATTGATATACTCTTCATTCTGGAAACCCTGTGATCCTCATACTCATCAGATTCTGCCGAGCATGTAGAGGGGTATAATTTGCAAGTGTTCCCTTTGTCCTCCACCAAGACCCACATGCATTGCACAAGACTGGCTTCTCGGGAGGCCCATTGCGCCAAAGGGAGTGCCTGTTTCAAGGATCAATAGTCAGCAGTCAATACGTGTAACTGAGGCGACATGTTATTATCATATCAATAGGTGATAAGCTTAGAATATGAAAAATGTACATTGAATCATTGATGCCATGAATAAAGACAAAGTTTGGTGTATTTGCATGAAAAAAATTAAACATTTTTTAGTTTGTATTTGAGCTTTCCTGTGTAGTTGGTTTACACCGTTCGCGCTTTTCAATAAAAGGATTATTCTTTAACAAAAAATTAATAATTGTATTTAACCCACATTGATGTTTGATGTTGCAGTGAAAACTTGGAAGAACGGTTCTTGCATTTTAACCAACCATACAAGAAAAGAACATAATTCTTTAAAAATATGCCATTTATCACAGAATAGAGTGATATGTGTACAGCTGGTGACACCATGGAACTAATAAATGGACTATGGACACCAGGATTAAAAACAATGAAGGCCTTTTACAAATTAGAACATAGCTTGCTCCTAGCTGATCAAATAAACACATAATTACCTTTAAGCATAAGCTCAAACCATGGATGAAAGTTGTATTGAGTTCAAGGCAAAGAGTTGCCAAGCACAAAATATTAAAAAACTCTAAAGGGGAAAAATTACATGGCAAGAATGAGGAGAAACAAAAATCACCTTAATGATTATAAATGAATGGGTCATGTGTAGGTGATACGTTTAAGAAGGGCATCTTACTTGCCATGAATGATTTGTCACAGTCGCAATTTCCATTCTGTGACATCTTGCATGTGGGGGATTTAGATATTTTGTCCACTACTTCATTTCAACTCAAAAATCTTTCATTTCTATACTGAAAAACATAACTTCAAGTTGCTCCTCCACTCAATGTAATCTAGGATCAGGATTAACTGATAGTGTATAAATTTTAGACTTACTAAGCAAGGGGATAGAATTTTCGTTTTTCATAGAGCAGGTGAACTCTCACACACTAGCAAATGGCTGGGACAAGGTGCACTAATTGCGTTCAAGCAAAATCAAAACAAATTTACATAGCTACATCAAATTTAAAAAGATTAGCATCTGTGATATAACCAAAAAAGAGGAATAGCAACAAAACTTACATTCCAATCTATATCACACGGTGGAGAGTTATGACTAGCCAGGATTTGTATATTTGTATTCAGAGACTTGTCCCTGCAATTCCAAGCAGCACCAGAAATATTTTTCACATGTGGCAACACATCGCTTTCCTGATATAAGTCTTTGTCAAACCTCGGCGGTCTCTGATTGATCAGATAAACAAGGTTTATGGGTAGCAGCGTTGTGACTCTAATTCAAATAGCACTTCTAATTCACAAGTTTCATCCAGTGATACCAAAGCAAGCAGTGTAAGTGCTGAAACTAAAAGAATCATGTAGATTGCTTTCAGAATTTGGTCAGAGAGCAAAATTCCTTATATAAACTAAAATCATCTTGCCATTTGGACCATTGCCTCTTCAAAATATTGTATGCCTTCAATTCATTTTGCCCAGAGTTCTTGACCCAAGCATCAAACCTTAGCTCGCTGGGGCACAGATCATCAAACAGTTCGAGCCCACCAGTTTCCATCTTGTCTGGAGGAACATGCTTCTTCTCGGGAACTTTAAAAATCAGGACATCAAAATTCTTATCACTGAAGGTATTGCACATTGTGTAATCCATGGTAGAGTATTTAAATGCAACTGGAGTATATAAACAGAAAGGTTTCTGGTTTTCAGAGCTGCCCCACGTCTCTTCTCTGTCATCGACAAGGGAGACAGCACCATCATCACGAAGCTCACAACCAGAATCTGGCACAGCCAATTCACGGGCCACCTGCTTGACTTCATCACATCTCAAGCTAAATTCCTTCTCTAAAGAAAATCCATCCATTCCTTCCAAATCCGAGTAGCCATTACGATACTCATGAAGTGCAAGTAGAATCGGAAGAGGAAGGTACAGGACCCACAAGAGCATCATCTCGCTGCACTTTCTGTGACCATTTATTGCTTCGGCGTGAAGGCTTTCTTAAAAAGAAAGGAGGCCATTGAGGTAGGTCTGGAACAACTAGAAATTCCAAAGCTACCTTTTTCTGGTCCACTAGTACTTCAAGGAACTCAGGAGAGTTGGAATAGGCCAGTTGCAAAAGTTCTATTGGCAGGCCTGCCCATAGTCTCCTCAAAGCAACCTCATGTATGCTCGCTGGCAAGCTTATGTCATCAAACGCAACTGCAACTGCGGGAGACGATCTCAATCGACCACAGCCACAAGCCTTCAACTTCTCACATAAGATTTCATGAGCTTTTGTACTAAAGGATTCCTTCTCTTGAGGACCGTTGCGATGATTTTTAATTTTCGAATCTAGGATTTTAGTAAGGTTGCCATTCAAATATGCTGATAGGTTATCAAAGTTCAGGTACTTATATCTTCTGGGAAATCTATATTCCCCATCTTCCTTGGTAAAGAGGAAATTATCTTCAAATTGCAAAAATTCTTTGTGAAATTCTTTCAACTTCTTCACAGAATCCCATGACGCGCAGTATCTTTGTAATTCAAGCTTCCCTGAAGACATGAGCCTTATTAGTGTAAAACTACCAAATTCATCAGACTCGGCAAGCTGTGCAGATAGACCTTTGTTTAGGATGCCAAAGCCCAAAACTATCTCTTTCTTTTGCTGCCAACGAATCCATTCAGGAAGATCATCCTTCAAAATCTCCTCCCTTACAAGACAACTTCCACATCTGCATTCATGACCAGACAATAACAGGTCCGTAGGGAGCTCCCATGCATAAATGGTTTTTGAAAATTCTAAAATTTCAGATGCAATGGTTCCTCATGGGGCTGGTAAAGCAGGTCCATAGCAAAAGAGATTAAACTCACAATTCCAAAAGGATCCTAATATAATGCAAAAACCTGATTCAGAAGCCCACTGATACGTTCCATTCCTTGAGTTTGATCTCAATTCAAACAATCTAAACATGTCAATGTAGCATGGTTTATCAAGACCATGAGCCCATTGCAACACCGGCATCATCGGTTTCCGCACATCACAAAGAAGCAACAAACTATGTGAAGCTAATGCAAAATGAACGCCATCAGAACCTGCAATCATAAAACTAAGGAACCTTTCATTTTTAACCGATGCATACATACTTAACATCTCAACCTTGGCCAAACAGCTCACGACGCATTCATCAAGCCTCAAATCAACTAAAAACACAGCATCGGACCGAGCGACAATTAAGATCCTAGGATGCCAACTGAACTCACAACCCAACCATTTCCGACTCCCCGAAGTACCCGACTCATCATCCGAAGAAACTCGCAACCTAGTCCCTCTAAAATGCGCACGCGGGGCAACACTTTTCAAACAAGACTCCAAATCAAACAAGAACAATGAGCCACTCTCCAACAAAACCACACTCTCCTCTGGCATATGTGGACTCCAACAATCACAAACAACAGAGCAACTCTTGAAAACCCTACTACCTAAGCAAACCAAACTAGGGCTATCCCAATTCAAGCAAATTTCTTTAACCTTCACATCAAACCAATGCACATAGTACAATGTAGAAGCCATCAAATACCCAACAAAAGCAGAGGAATTCGAATTACATGGCCAATTTGTACACCCAAAACCTGATTCAACCATGGGGTTCATTGAGATATTGTTAATTTGGTACTCAAACCCAGTCTTTTCCCTAAAGATGCCACCCTTCTTATCGACCCGAACATCAAAACTGGAACCCAAACCATCCAACGATAATATTAAGAATTCGACTTGCTCGAAATTGACACCAGTAGGGAAGAAAAGAAGGACAGACTTGGAATTGGGTTGCTGAAGGAAGGAGAGGCGATTGTGAAGGAGGTGAGAAGCGGCGTCATTTTGATGGGCAGTGTGGTGCCCAACGTGGAAGGAGATGGAGGAGGAAGTGGAGGGGGGGATGGACGAGGTGAGGAGGAATCTGGGAAGAGTGAGGTGGGGAGGAGGAGAGAGAGAGTGAGGCAAGAGAGACTGGGAGGAGAAGAGGTGTGTTAGGGTTTGGGGCTTTGGGTTGAAAAATAGTGGACCTAGAGCTTGTCTAGATGAAGGGTTTGAGATGAGGAGAGGAGGGGTAAAGACTGCGGAGACTGCAAAGAGGGACTTCCACTCCGATGAGCAGTCCATTGTTAGCATTGGAGAGGTTAATTCCAGAAGAACATTATAGAAAGGATGAGGAAGAAGACATCCGATTTTAAAGTTTGGTTTTTGCCTATGTATCCAACAACGACTGTCATGCCCTGAGGGTAACTCCTTTAAACCTGAAATCCAAAAAATATAAAATTTAGATATAATAATCCTACAAAATCAAATATTTCAAAAATTATTCCAAAAAAAATAAACTCAATACTGTTACATATTCTTTAAAATCTCACAAATCTACTTATGCCGCTTGGCACTTATCTCACACTGTTGTTATAATCAAGTCACGTGCCATCTTTTCCAATAGCCACAACAGAGGGGGATGTTCATTGGCCGAAGGGGAAGAAGGTGGGCTGGGCGGTGGTGGCCACGGACGGCACACAGGGAGTACGAAGAAAAACGACGGGTGAGAGGGGGACAGAGGCTTGAGCGAGAAGAGAGAGGAGCAGAAGGAAAAATGGGGAAAAAGAAAAGAATGAAGGAAAAAGAAAGATGAAAAAAGGAAAAGAGAAAAGGGAAAAAGATGAGGGAAAGAAATAGGGTCCAATTCTCATATCTTGGGTCGCAAAACTGATCTAATGAAAAATAATTTTTAAAAACAATAAATTGAATAAAATAATTTAAACACAGTATCTAGCTAAAATAAAATAATTAGTAAAAACTAACAACACGGTTTAAAATCCAAAAATAAACTAATTTAAATTAAAGAGTAATTTAAACACAAAACAATAATTAATAAAATAAAATATTTAAAGCTCAAAAATAAATTAAATTAAAGCAAAGAGCAATTTAAATACAAAATAATAAATAATATCAAGAAAGCCTTCTAAAAATAAATTGCACAACTTAAAATCCATAAAATAAATTTAACAAATATTACGTTAAATTTAAAACAATAGAACTAATATTTATAATTATTTAAATAACACTTCATTAAAAATGCACTTAAAAACGGGATATTACATCAAGTATGTTACGTAAAGTTCATATAGAACTCAAATCACATATGCCATGTGGAATATTTATGTTTAGATCATATTATGCCACGTACAAGAATATGCCATCTTATGTTATGCCATGTACAAGGATATGTCATGTCATGCTATACCATTTACAAGTATATGCCATGCTAGAAAATTTCATGATATTAAATAAGTTAGCATGCATTGAGAAAGATAAAATGTTTGACAGTGACACGGACCTAAGCGTGTTCACCACAAGCTATGTTAAGATGGTGTCATGGATCTAAGCGTAGTTCATCATATGTTAAGTGAAACACGGATCTAAGCGTGTTTCACCCCAAGTTATGTTAAGGATGATACGGACCTAAAGGTGTTCATTACAAGTTATGTTAAAGATGACACGAACCTAAGCGTATTCATCACAAGATATCTTTAGGATGACATGGACCTAAGCTTGTTCATTACAAGTTATGTTAAGCGTGACACGGACCTAATCGTGTTCACCACAAGTTATGTTATGCGGTGCCACAAACTCAAGCGTGGTTCACCTTATGTTAAGCGAAACACGAACTCAAGCGGGTTGAACTCCACGTTATGATAAGTTATGGGGTGCCACGGACTTAAGCGTGATTCACCTTATAATAAGTGGAAGATAAGATAAACAAGTAATTTATGCATTCACATTATATGTTTGTCATGATTATGTATGTTTCCGCTCATGTTGATGATGAATAGACATGTTATGAGAATCTATAAATGATATATGTTGTTTGAAGAGTCTTTCAAAAATTAAGTCTAAACTAAGCTATATTTTACGGTATGATATGCTATTTATTGAGTTTTTGACTCATTTTTTTATTTTTTTTTCTTCTACGTTTAACTGTCACAGATGACGATTGTAAGGACGTAAAGCTGGAGGACCTTGAGTAATTCTAGTACAAGGACTTAGTTTCTTTTATGATTTTTGGATAAAAAGTCTCGCGTAGGGCTAGTTTATGTTTTACTTTACGTTTTCAGTTTTATGTTTTCCAAAACATTTATGTTCAGTTTAATTAATATTTTCAATAAATGAGGTATTTCAGGATATGAATCTCTTAACCGGATATTATATTATCTTACGGGAATGGGGTGTTACAATCAACCAACTATGAAATCACTCAATTACTAATTCCAATATATAATTTTTTGTTAGAAGAAATAAGAAGTTTTATTAAGCATAGCCCAAGTTCACTCAACTACCAATCCCAACTATGAAATCACTCAACATGTAAATGGGCATGCCCAAGTGCATGGGAAGTATACAAGCAGAAATACCTATTGTATCGATTCCAATATATAAATGAGGACAACTCAAACTTTTAGTAGTACCAAAAACATAAGTCACGAAGATTAAACTATGGTTACGAGGCTAAAGCTCGAAAATACTTTATCCAATCTCGGAGCGGTGGTCGGTCGGATTCGAGAGCGAGACACTGCTACCTAGAGATCATTGAGTTGCTTTGTGACAATAAAAAATGAAATCAGATCCAAGTTTGAGATGATGAGGAAATGCACAAAGGAATAGAGAAAACAAGACGGAGTGAGCAAGAGAAAAACTGAGACGGATAAGGGAGCGGGACAAAATTAAGACGGAATGAGGCGGCATGATGGCTCTGATGTGCTTCGTTGGTCACCAAGGTCAAACTAGAAATGAGAGAGAGAGAGAGAGAGAGAGAGAGAGAGAGTAATTAGAGAGACGAACGAAGGAGAGAGGCCGAGACGAAGATGAGCAGAGAGAGTAAGAGGGGAGGATATTACTGGTGGCAACGCCTAGTCCGAAAGATGTGGCTAGACTGGCACGACCTGGTGAGAAGAAGGCTGTGAGAGAGAGAGAGAGAGAGAGAGAGAGAGAGAGAGAGAGAGAGAGAGAGAGAGAGAGAGAGAGGACTTACCAGTGGCAGTCAAGTATGGCGGCGGTTGCTCAGTGTGATGGCTCGTGGAGGCCTTTGTGTGTGGAGGAAAGGGGCAACGAAGAAGGGGGGCGCATAATGGCGCCTTAAACAGAGAGGAGGGATCGGGGGCTAGAAGAAGAAAAAAGGAATGGAAACAAGAGGCTTGATGATATGGTGCATTTTGCACATTTGTTATTAGAGTTCTGTCGTACAAAGCTAGGTTTTGAATTCTGTTTCGATTAAAATAAATGGAATATTATAATACCAATATATTTTAATGTACTGTTAATAATAGTTAATATATAAATAAATTACATATAATAAAAAATTATACTTTAAAATAACATCAATACAAATCTTAAAGAGACTCAATAATACTTCTCCATAAAAGGTTTCCATCTTTTCAAAAAAATAATTTTTGGATAAGAAACGGTTTCATTTCTTTTCATTATTATAATTTTTTTCAAATTTTTACATAAAATATAATAAATAATTCAACATTTTCAAATTACAAAATAATAATAATATTAAAAAATAATATTTTAATAATATTTTATTCAACTTTTAATTTTTATGTAAAACTATCTCATCTCACTATCCAAACTACACCTAAAAGAATTCAAAGTACAAAAATAACATTTTTTATGCTGCTCTAGATCTATGGCTATCAAGTTTAGAGCTCTTAGTGAACCAGTATGATGAAACAACATTTAGGATTGAAGATTTTTCAGTATTAAAATTTAAAACAATGGCATTCTTGCCAAAAGATCTATAGTTTATGGCATTGCGAATGTTTCTCCTATTTAATTAAAGGTTTTAATTAATCAAAAAGGACGTGTGGATTAGTAGGCATGAAAGTGAACAAAAAATAAAAAAATTAAACAAGAGCCGAAATCCTAATAGCCTAAATTCAGATTATTCGTTAAATGGTTTCTCTTCATAATAGCTAACGAGTTCATAACTCCATATGCCTTTTTTCTAAGAACCATTTGCGGACAATATTTTAAGTATCTCCCAAATTGTCATTTAGCTCAATTTTGGACTCATATCTATGTTCTAGATGGAATGGTCGAAATTTGAGCTAAAACGTAACATATTACATCGTGTTGATTATTATTCTGGTACAAAAATTTCAATCTGGATGAAATTAAAAAGTTTGGTACAAGGGCCCCTACACCTCACATCGGTAATGTAGCCACGTATGTAGTTTTTTCATTAAATAAACATCAAAATGTCCTCATATTTGATGTCCTTGCCCATTATACAGTTACTTGAACATTTCTCCCTAAATCTCCCGCCCAAGACCACTCATATCTAAGAAGAAACCAATTCTCAAGATTTCTTCCCAAATCTTCTTTATGTTGCAGTTGTCGTACAGTGTGCGTATATAAACTACCTGCAAAGAAGGCAAAGTGAGAGAGAGAGAGAGAGAGAGAGAGAGAGAGAGAAAATAGAAAACAAAAGGAAAGAAACATGGATTGTTTACGTTGGTTTGGACCCTTAGATTCAATGGCAATCTATTCTTATTTCCTATCAAATTTCCACCACAAAGAAGAATCATTCTCATAGGATCCACTATAAATTCACCTTATTTTGTTTTAACACAAGCAGGAGTCCAACCCATTACCTAAAGAGAAAATCCCAGCACCAACCCATAATGCTGGTGAATCGAAGACGCATAGCATATTCTAAGAGAGACTACATGTAGAATGTGAATCCTTTAAAGCATTTTTTTACAACAAGCATTAGCAGATTGGTGGGCTTGATTTGGAGGAGGAATAGTAACTTATTGGTCCCTACTTGGGACAAATGGGTCTTTAGAAGAATGGAGCTTCAAACGTGAAAAACAAAATATACTTTGGAGCTGGACGAATGAACAAGGGAGGGGAAGGGAGAATAAAGTCGGACCTGCGCAAGGGGACTCGGGAGAACAACATGATCTAGAGAGACTTTCTTTCGTTTATTGATTTTTTCCAAACCGCCTGATTTTTGGTTTTTTTCTGTAGACTTGGTTTGCCACATATGTGCAGGTGTGTTGGGGGCTAGTAAACCAGCTTCAGGGTAGATTTTTTCTTGTTATTAAGAGTAATACTAAATATAGTTTTAGGATATGTAAGCTCTATGCACTCTCATTAAAAAATAGAGTTCATTATTAAAAATTAATTTTTTTATGTACAGTTCAGATTTACCATTTTTATTAAAGGGGCATCGTGAAGCTTACAATAGCTACAAATATTATTTCTCTTTTAAAAACAAATATAATCCAGTTAGGCTTGGTGGGCTTCTAAAGGGCCAGATCTTGACAACGACAATCCCACCCCGACTACCCAAAAGCATGTTGCTTCCACTGTTATCCTCACGGTCTCTTTATCGACTGCTATGAGGCAAATCACAATGACGGTTCCATGCTATCAAGCTTAAAGGAGTAGGGATCGATGACCATCTATCGGTCTAATGATCAGACACTTGATGGACCACGTGATGTCAAAATTCATGATGAGACTCTTGCAGTTGTTGGCTATTGTACATACCATATGTAGATCAAGGATTTGGGGAAGGACTTGAATCTATGATGGTGAAATGGACTCAAGTGTTAACATCATGTTTTGTACACCTTTGGATTGGGTTCCAGTAACTTGGGTCTTCAATCTTTCACTTGCACACTTAAAAAAAAACACAGAGTTGGAAGCCTTGGTGGAGGCCAGGGAGTCTCCGATGCCTACGTCAGTATCTCCTTAATAGTTTTATGCTAGAGTGTAAAGAAATTAGAGAGAGTTTTTTGTACCTAGGGATCGACTTTTATACTAGATTTTTGAGAAGAGGACAACCCATACCCTGTCCCAAGGAGCATATGTCCCCTCAACTGTTCACTTAGTCAGAATTCTTTAATGTGGCATGGCTCCTAGGCTTGGGTAATTAATGCTGTGGGGAATCTAGGGATCGGCACCATTAATGCGGCATGGCTTCCTAACATCTTTATCATGCGGGTGCACATCATCAAGCTTCTCTATGCTTGCTGTCAGAAGATTAAGAGCTCTTCATACTTCCCGCTCACCTACCTGCACAGGTTCTCGAGTGCTAGGTGTCATAGGGGCTACTGGGACGATGAGTCCTCTCCATCTTTGCCCTTGGTTTTCCCCGCACAATTGTGGTCATGGGTTAGCTTAAACTTTTGAGTAGAGTTGGGCTTTTAATAGGAGGGAAAAATCCCCTTACATAGACATTCGACACCAATTGAGGAACATAATTCTTCAAGAGGCAAGGTTTCCTAGTGAGAATGGAGGAAATAAGAGTTTTTGACCAAATCATTGTTGTTCGGAAAGCGCCTAAACGAGTCACCCTCGAGAAAATATAAGATTTCGGAGCGATATTTGGTTTTGGAGGCTTGAGAAACTTCTATTGAAGTTCTAATTGACAAAAATACATAAAATATCCATAGATCTGACTTGAAATTGCAATGTGATACCGAAATTGTTGCATTCGAATATGAAGAAAGTAACGAGGACGAATGGGAAGAAGCCAAGGTAGCTGAAGAAAATGGTACGAGGGTCCACAACTATTTACAATTTTGGGGGCTACATCATTTGTTGAAAGGCATTGTTCTAGATACTCAAGTATCATCCCTCCTACCAATCATAGCCAGAGGTGTAGTATAGGCTAGGGGCTCACTATTCATGGCATCATCCATCTTATTGGTCAGTGAAATGTAACAACTATTTCTAATTTATTTTTTCCATTTGCTCTTAGGACACATGAATTTAACTTAAACTCATATATGTATGTTTGATAAAGAAATATTGAAGGGTGTTGATGCATGAAAAATTGCACAACAAGCCGGAAAGTGATTCCTGGCCCGCTATAGGCCTATGGCGATTTGGGCCTCAATCGGTGTGATATAGTGCCCCTGGCAGTGATCTGGTATGATTGTACGGTGTTGGTGCAGACATCTATAGCAATGAAAGGAAAATAAGTACAAAAAAAATAAGAGAGATAAACACACATATTTATGTGGTTCAGCATAATGTCTATGTCCACGGGCATTTGAGGTAGAGAAATCCATTATAATACTCTTATTTATAGTCTCTCATAACCTCTCATTTCTTAATGTATAATGGTGCCCTCAGATGTATTTGCTGGAGAAAAACACCTTCACTAGAACCCCATATCCAGAGGTTGAAGGAGAAGTTGAAGAAAAAGAAAAAGTATAAGACCCCCCAATAGTGGTCTGGACGTCCCCTTTTTCTCTTATCCATTTTTCTACATGCCCCCTGCAATGGTAAGGCAAAGCCTGTTTTGTGTATCTAACCGTCTCTCCCTTTCCTCACTTTCTCCTGACATCCATTACCCTCTAATCCCTCCTACCTTACCTTTTAACCCCCTTTACCTGCCTTCTGACCCCATGCCCCCTTTACTTCCCTGACAACCCCCTACCTCTTGACCCTCTCCCTTTTATCCTTTAGTGGTGGCCTAGTGGGCTAAACTTGGTCTTGTGCCTCATTATTTTACCTCTTCACAAATGGTACACTTTTTTTTACAGTTTTTTATATATATTTTTTAAATAAAGTCTATTTTTGTGAAAACAATGATATTCTTCTCTTTTTTGAGTAATTCTTCAAGAAAGTCTCACACCACACATCCACCTAACCAACATGTGATTTATATTTTTTTCCTTCTATTTAAATACACACATATTTAAGCATTAAGATAAAAGGAAAAGAATGACAAATTACATGTTAATCATTATGCAGAGGTATGTGGTATACTCTTATAGAATTTTTCGTTCTATTTTTGCTAAAAACTAATAGATAAGATCAGTTTTTTTATTCATCGCAATCGTTCCCATCCATTCATTTGCTTAATGAAACACATTCGGTATGTCAAGAATCTGGTTTTGGGCAAGGAGAAAGTTTGGTGCTCTAGGTGCACTTGTTCATAGCGGGCAAGGAGAAATTCTTAGTGGTTTTCGGTCATCGGTGTGGGTTTGTTTCTTCCTGGCTTCTTGTTGATTTTGGCGTGAGTTTCCTTGGATTTCGGCCTGTGTTTCTTTTGCCGACTGCAATTTTACTTATTGTTTTCGGCACTCTCTGTTAGTTTCTCTTTGGTTTATGGCATTTTTGTTGTGGTGCACAAATTTTGGTTAGATTTTTTTTTTCAATTCCATCATGTCGTCCTCTAATAAGTTGGACTCATTCCCTATACGTTTTACTGGCAAAAATTGCTCTGCCTGGTCATTTCAATTTCAATTATTTGTCGAAGGGAAAGAATTATGGGGTCATATTACTGTAAGTGATCCCACACCTAAAGATGACGAGGCTTTATCTAAATGGGAAATCAAGGATGCTCGGGTTATGACCTGGATCCTTAGCTCGGTTGAGCCTCATCTTATTCTCAATTTGAGGCCTTATAAAACTGCCACTACCATGTGGAATTATCTAAACAAAGTCTACAATCAAGACAACATGGCTCGGCATTTTTCAGTTGGACTATGAGATGGTGAATTTCACACAGGGAAGTCTCTCCATTGAGGAATATTTTTCTGGTTTTCAAAATCTATGGGCAGATTATTTAGACATTGTTTATGCTAATGTTCACGTTGTAGCTCTCTCTGCTGTTCAAGCAGTACATGAAACAAGCAAGAGAGATCAATTCTTCATGAAGCTCCGTTCTGACTTTGAAATTGCACGTTCTAATCTGATGAATCGTCAACCTGTACAATCTTTGGATGCTTGTTTGAGTGAACTTCTTCACGAGGAGCAATGTATAGTAACTCAAGCTGCCATGGAACATCAGGGTAATGTTAGTGCACCTGTTACTGCGGCTTATACCGCATAAGGAACGAATAAGGGTAGAGACACGCGTGTTGTCTAATGCTTTAGTTGTAAAGCCTTTGGTCATATTGCTCGAGATTGTCCCAAGAAGTTCTGTAACTACTGTAAGAAATAGGGCCATATCATCTCTGCTTGTCCCATTCAACCTGAAAGAAAGCAGGGTACTGCTTATCATGCCTCCATTGGTGCCTCTAGTTCTGCTGCATTGCCTGCTGCCTCACCGGTTATTCCTATTCCTGCTCCTACAACCTTAGCAAACCCAAACACACTCACTCCTGAAATGGTACAACAGATGATCATTTCTGCTTTTTCTGCTTTTGGGCTCTCAAATAATCATAACGTTTCTTCTACGCCATGGTATTTTGACTCTGGTGCCTCTAACCATATGACCAATACTGTTGTTCCTCTTTCCAATGTTAGAAATTATGATGGAAATCTGAAAATTAACACTGCTGATGGCAGTTTTTTGCCTATCAGTGCTGTTGGTGATCTTTCTTCTTCCTTAACTGATGTTTTTGTGTCTCCTGATCTCTCCACAAATCTTATCTCTGTTGGCCAATTGGTTGATAATAATTGTAATGTTCATTTCTCTCGTTCTGGTTGTGTTGTGCAGGATCAAGCGTCAGGGAAGATGATCGTGAAGGGGCCTAAAGTGGGACGACTCTTTCCTCTTCATGTTTCTCCTTCTACCATTATTCTTAGTTTTCCTTTACTTTCCTTTGCATGTAATGTTGTTGGTTCTGAAAATAAGATGTGGCATAGATGTCTAGGCCACCTAAACTCTGATGTACTTCGTACTTTGTTTAATTCTGGTTTATTGGGAAATAAAGCATGTTCTTCTCTTGATCTTTCTTTTGATTGTACACCATGCAAACTTGGAAAAAGTAAAGTTCTACCTTTTCATCATCATGCATCTCGTGTCTCACAATACTTCTATCTTATCCATAGTGATGTTTGGGGGATTGCACCTGTTGTTTCTCATGCCCATTACAAGTACTTTGTTACGTTTATTGATGACTTTAGTCGCTTTACTTGGGTTTACTTTCTAAGGGCTAAGGCCGAAGTTTTTTCAATATTTAAGCGCTTTCTTGCACTTATTGAGACTCAATTCTCTACTAGCATCAAGGTCTTGCGCTCTGATTTTGGTGGTGAATACATGTCTAATGAGTTTCAGGACTTTCTTCAAAGCAAAGGGATTATCTCTCAGCGTTCTTGTCCTTCGACACCGCAACAAAATGGTGTTGCTGAGAGGAAAAATTGTCACCTTCTTGATGTGGTAAGAACCATTTTACTTGAATCATCTGTTCCTCCTCGTTTTTGGTGTGAAGCACTTTCTACTTCGGTTCATTTGATCAATCACTTACCCTCTCCTACGTTACATCATGTTTCTCCCTTCTTTAAGTTGTTTGGCCATTCTCCTTTGTATTCTGATCTTCGAGCATTTGGTTGTGTTTGTTTTGTGCATCTCTCTGCTCATGAACGACATAAACTTACTACTCAATTTGTTAAGTGTGCCTTTCTTGGTTATGCTATACCGCAAAAGGGTTATGTTTGTTATGATCCCCATGCTCGTCGTATACGTGTTTCTAGGAATGTGGTTTTCTTTAAAAATCAATATTTCTTTCCATCTCATGATGAGCTGCCATATGCATCTATATCTCTTCTACTTAGTTTTTCTGATTCCCCGACAATTGTGGAAAGGTTCAAACCTGGTTTTGTATATGCACAACGTCATCGACATGAGTCTAGTTCCACTTCCTCTATGCCCTCTCACGATCTTAACCTGGCACCTGATCCTACTCCTGCTTCCACTACTCTTCACCGGTCTACTCGCCCTTCTTGACCCCCAAATTGGTATGGTTTCTCCTCCCATGTCTCTCTTGTGGCTACTTTATCTTCTATTTCCATTCCCTTTGTTGCCCAGATGACTAACACAAGAGGGGGGATGAATTGAGTTGTATTAAAAAAATAACAATTATAAATCAAATATATAATATAAAATATAAACAAAATATGAAATAACAATAAATATAAAGAGCAAGGGTAAGAGAGAAGCAAACTCAGTATGTTAACGAGGTTCGGCCCCACTGCCTACGTCCTCGCCTCAAGCTACCCCTTGAGGATTTTCAAATTCACTATTCAACCTCCTTCAGGTGGAGATAGAAACCTATTACACCTTTGAACAACACCGCTACAAAGGATCCGTGTAGAACACCCTCTATACTTGCAATCACCTTACAAGTGGTGATTTAACTATTCCCTGTATAGAATACTTTCTACACGCACAAGGGTTATACACACCCTTTTTCTGATACAAAAGCTGATAGTGGGTAGGTTATCAGAAAACACTCCTCAATGAGTGAAATAAGAACAATACAGCGCAAACTATATCTCTCAAAATGAATAAGGATTAAGGCTCAATGCTTAGAGAAGAGAGAATGAAAGCTTTGAATGAATGTTGTATGCTCTGGATGTTGTGAATGTGAAGCTCTCAAATGATCTATTTATAGGCATATGAGACTTCATATTCAAATTTAAAAAGATTCACATGTCAAAGACAACATCATTCACTTTTTCAAAAAATTCAAATAAAATGTTCTTCTTTTTCAATTGTCAAAGACAACATCATTCACTTTTTCAAAAAATTCAAATAAAAGGTTCTTCTTTTTCAATTGTCAAAGACAACATCATTCACTTTTTCAAAAAAATCAAACCTAATCTTTTACTTTTGGCATATGACAAAATGAGCACATTTTCCTTTTCAAAAAATTCAAACCTAATCTTTTACTTTTTGCATATGACAAAATGAGCACACTTTACTTTTCAAATTTTTCAAACAAAATCATCTACCTTTTGTATAAGTCTAAAAAAATCATCAATCACTTTTGAAAATATTCAAATAAAACATGCACATGTGAAAGATGACAATCAATCATCTTTAATATTTTCAAAGTTCAACCCTTTAATCAAAGCATGCACATGCAAAAGATGACAATCAATCATCTTTCAAAATTTTCAAATTTAATTTTCAAAAATATTCATGCACATGTGGAAAATGTATTTTAATGCTTTATGATAAAATATTAATTTTGAGCATTAATCCTAATTTCGAATTTTAAGAGATTTACAACATTACTCTATGACTTTAATGTGAACTTGTTTCCTTCTTGCTCATGCTTGGTTCTTTGATATGCTTGATTCCATTGTGTGAACAACTTGAACTTGAAACTCCTTTATTCTTTGAATTCATTTGTTATCATCAAAATCCATGTGTAGATTTATAATCACATGAAACTTGAAACCTTGGATTCAACACCCTTTAGCTACAAACAGGCCATGGAACATGAGTGTTGGCAAAATGCAATGCAAACAGAACTTCAAGCACTTGAGGAGAATCACACTTGGGATATTGTTCCTTGCCCTCCTACAGTCAAGCCTATTGGGAGTAAATGGGTTTTCTCCGTAAAACTTCGTTCTAATGGCTCTTTAGACCAGTACAAAGCACGCCTAGTAGCTCTGGGAAACAAACAGGAATATGGGATTGATTATGAGGAGACATTTGCTCCTGTTGGCAAAATGACCACGGTTCGAACCATCTTAGCTATTGCCGCTTCCCAGTTGTGGCAACTACATCAAATGGATGTGAAGAACGCATTTCTTCATGGTGATCTCCAAGAAGAGATCTACATGACACTTCCCTCTGGTATGACTACTTCTTCTCCTCATGATGTCTGTAAGTTAAGGCATTCTCTGTATGGGCTCAAGCAGGCTCCCGGGGCCTGGTTTGAGAAGTTTCGCAGTACACTTCTTACCTTCAGTTTTACACAAAGTCAGTATGATTCTTCTCTCTTCTTCCATAAGTCTGCATCGGGTATAGTCATTCTCTTGGTTTATGTGGATGATATTATCATTACTGGCACTGAATATGATTTGATCACTAAGCGTCAGCAGCTGTTGCATGCGACTTTCCATATGAAAGATCTTGGCCAACTCGCATATTTCTTAGGTCTAGAAGTACATCATCGAGCCAATGGTATTTTCTTGAACCAACATAAGTATATTCAAGATCTTATTACCTTGGCTAGTTTGGAGGACACTTCTTCTGTTGATACTCCTATGGAGGTAAATGTCAAATATAGGAAAGATGAAGGGGACCTTCTGGATGATCCTACTCTCTATCGGCGCCTAGTTGGGAGTCTTATCTACTTGACCACTACTCGCCCCGATATTTCTTATACTGTTCATCAGGTCAGTCAATTTATGTCTTCTCCTCGGCATCTCCATCTTGCTGCAGTTCGACGTATCATTCACTATCTTCGGGGTTCGCCCACTCATGGGTTATTCTTTCCTACAGGCTCATCTCTTCAACTTGTTGCCTATAGTGATGTCAATTGGGCTAGATGTTCGGATACACGTCGATCTACTACGGGTTGGTGTATGTTTTTAGGTGATTCCTTAATTTCTGGGAGATGTAAGAAACAGGATCGTGTTTCTAAATCCTCTACTGAGGCCGAGTATCGTGCCATTTCTACTGCTTGTTCTGAAATTGTATGGCTACTCGATCTTCTTGAGGAGCTTGGGTTTGCTCAGACTACTTCTACCCCTCTTCATGCTAATAACACTAGTGCTATTCAGATTGCCACCAATCCCGTTTTCTATGAACGGACCAAGCACATTGAGGTTGATTGTCATTCTATCCGAGATACCTTGGAAAGTCGGATAATATCTCTTCCTTACATTTCTTCAGATCTCCAAGTGGCCGATGTCTTCACCAAAGCAATGACTCGATAGCAACATCAATTTTTGGTTGGCAAATTGTTATTGGTTGACTTACCAGCATCAATTTGAGGGGGGATGTTAACGTATATCATTTAGGAAGTTCTACAATTTAGGACTCTTTTAATATTAGCTGTACATATATATTACCATGTATATAGGCTGATTATTAGGGATCAGTTAGGGGTTTTTCCATGTAGAGCATATTATCTAATTTCCTTGTATAGTAGCTGGTTACATTGTGAATGAGGAGGCTGAAATTAGAGAGCCAATTTTTCCAAATATTCTGGATTTTTTGAGTGTTTTGACAATATAGTCGCTAGGTTACTCTCAAATGGTTTAGCATTTACTAGGTCCTGGGTTTGAATTTGAATATATATATATATATGCACCCTAAACTATTAGAATTAGCTATATAAGAATCCATTAAATTCACTAGTTGGTTTGAAGTCTAGACTATGGCTCAAATTTGACTTAAGGGAGCGTCTACAACTTACAATCATCTAGACCATGATGCTCGATTTCCAACGAGTAGGGTGTTACTATGGTCATGCCCAGGCTGGGAAGTCGCCTCCAATTGCCCCCTCCTACTCTTTTTATCGGACAAAAATAATAACTTTTTGTGTTTATCCATTTGAAATCCAAATCAATCTAATTTGTTTGGTTGTAAAGTAATTAACACATCCGTTTTGGGATGCCAATTGTGGCACCTAAAAACATCTTGTTTGTATCACTCTTTTGCACGCATTTTTTTTGCAATACTTCTTATGTAGTTTGTGTGCACCCTTTGGCGCCTTTAGATACTAAAAATAGACAAACATTGTCAATTTCTAATTGTTTCATTAATCCCGATTTGGATAGTGAATTGAGTTAAGATAAAAGTTTAAAATATTATTTTTTAATATTATTATTATTTTATGATTTAAATAAATTGAATTGAGATTTGAAAAAATTGAATTATTTATTATATTTTATGTTGAAAGTTAAAAAAGTTGTAATGATTAAATAAGATGAGTTGAGTTGAATTGAGCTGGATTGGCTAACCAAACGGAACCAAATGATCCGCATTACAAGTTTGCATTTTGCTTTCGTTAGAATTTGAATCACCATCCACGAGGAAAGCCTTTACATCTTTCAATGCTTCCTGAATGTGGAAGACTTCCGCGGAATGATTTGCTCCTAGTTTTAGCACAATCACACTCTGATATGCCCTATACAGCAGAATATGTATGCCAATGTCAAAAGATGGGAGGAACAGATTATAGATTAGAGCTATCATGGAAGGATGCCTACCCTCCTTAATTAATTCTCCACCTCAATAACCAAAGACAATTAATTAAGCAAATTTTACACCGACTCAAAAGTGTTCTGTAAGACACCAAGGCTCTCAAAAGATGGAAGCTGTAGGCAGTCTCAAAGATACAAAGCATTTGCCTGTCTTCATCACTAAAATCTCAGTATCCATCCCCCCACATGACCAACACGGAATACCAGCCATCAAAATGTTCTGAGAAGCTACTATTGTACTTCAATTTTGTAATCTTGTCGAAGAAACAAGCACTGGAATTCTTGCTTGATGACCCTCTGTTCCCATTCGAATACCATAAAGATTGGGATTGGGATATGCATTCCTGTTCTTTTATCCTTTGAGTGGATGGTTGACAAACAGATCTTATCTTTAAGATCTTATCTTTAAGATGCAGGCATCCTCCGAAAGGCATAAAAAGGTACACTAACTGTCCACTTCCTTTATGCATTTGAAAAATATATCCCCTTACTTTTTTTCTTTTTCTTAAGAGTAAATATTTTCATTTCCTCTTGGCCAAAAATAATGATTACAAAGAAAGCAAGCCAACATTGCTAAGTAATTATGCAAGACAAAAACTACAATAACTACAAAAATACGGAAATGACCACTTCTGTAGTATGAACTATATATTACAATCTAACGTAACCTATACAAAAAGGCCCACAAAATTCTTTCCTTAGCATTCCGAGTTCAAAAAGGTAAATATGGAGAAAGATCAAGCAAGAAACCTCATTCACAGACTTTCCTGTTTACCATCAAAATATTTGAACCCCAGTCAAAGTTTTCAAAGGCATACCTACAATAGCCCTAGTGATTAGAAAGCATTTACAGTCAGCGACTGACAAGATGTGGGTATATTGAGCTACTACAAGTGCTTGCCTGCTGGGCACCAAAACTTACAGCAGGTTGAAGGAGCTCTGCCTGTGGAAAAGAGCCATTGGATGGCACATCTAGGAGCAGATCCTGATCAGAATTTTCTTCAACAAAATGAAAAGAATCCAGCATGAGGGAGCCACCGTCGGTGGGTAAAGCAAATAGGCTTCTTGGACTAAAGCAAGAACCATCATTGTCTATCACATCCTTGCTCTCATAGCTAGCCTTCATGACCACCCTATTTGGGCATTTCAACATGGTCTTAACTTCTACAAGATGCAAGATTAAATTTAAGAACCATTTCAGTCTACATCATTTAAATCTTATTATGCAAACACGACCATCATTTCATGCAACAAACTAACAATATAGCTCTGAGTATTTAATCCATGGAATACAGTCTATTGTTCATGGGCTTAGTCATACTTAACCACAATAACTAGATTTGCATGTAGAAATGGAGACGGAAATGTAAGTTTTCAATACACATCCATGTTCTCAGTGAACACAAATGCATAGCTGTCTTGTCTTATGAGACTAGATCAGTTAAATATGAGAGAGAATATTTCCTTGCTGGTTTTGTATATACAAAATGCCTATTAGAAACAGATTGGTGTGTTTCCAGGCTTGCAAAACCGCCCAGAACCGTAAGAACGGAGCACACCTAAAAGGTGGAGATGAGAATGCAAGGGGTTTAGCTTTGTTCTTGTTATAGTTGATTTGTGTCAGTGTAAAATGCATATTCTTTATCTTATGAATGTCGTGTATGTTTGAAACACAAACCAAAAAATTGTACATCTGAAATGAAAAAGTAATCTAAACAAGATGACAGAGATGAGGGAAAAATTAGACTTGGAAATTGTGATGCATTTTCTGGTTCCGGATATCAAAACTGTTGATGAGGTTGAACACTAACTGTCCTTTAAACCCATCATTTGGCAAAGAAATTCACGCTTTCTGAAGCCCCATATTAAGCTTCTAAAGTAATTCTTCACTTTATGAGAAAAGCCCAAGTTGAATTAAACCCTTCATAGTGTTTGGAAATTCGAACTCCAAAAATTACATTCAGACAAAAGCCAGGCCACTCCAAAAATATGGCCAAAAAGATAATTCTCAGCTAACCTGTAGGATTCTGACTTGGGCTGTCACGCAACCTCTTGACATTTGTTAAAACACTTGAGGCAGTGGCATTAGATCCAGAAACAACATATCCATCCGTACTACTTTTACATTTCTGCAGCCAAAGGAAGATGTTAATGGGTTTCTAGCAGCAGATCATTCTCTGTTAACAATATTATCTAGTGATATTCTGATTTTAAAAGTCACTCAAACCTTAAGCACCTGATAGTTTTCAACCCATTTGGATTTTGTCAAATCGAATAATGCAAGCCTTTTCAAGGTCTTGCAGTCTTCAGATTTTGCCCCAGAGACGGAGATGTCAAAGACCCCTTCCACAAGCAGTTGTCGAAAGTAAATTAAGTTATCCTTGAATTGAGGACTATCAAACATACTTTTGAGGCTGCATGGAACAATTTAAACCATCATGAGGGCCAGATCATGTCTAACTTCTTAATCCAATTGTTTAGGATCCTAAACAAAACTCTCTAAAGCTGGGAAAAAAAAAAGACACTAGGAAGAAGTTAAGCACCGTGAAAATGTTTCTTGTGTGTGACTGTTACTATAACTTGATCCATATAGCGATATGATTCTTTTCTAGTATGCTCAACATATTCATGCATACTATTACAAAAAGAATATATTGTTGAAATACAGCATATGAAATGTGTTTCATGTCTAAAAATAAAATAATGATCATTGTTGCAATCACAACATTTACAGAAACTTATGTGGTCAATAATGCTCAATGAAAAGGATTCTAACCTATCAGGGACTGTAACAGCATCAACTGGAGATAGATACTTCAGTAATCTTTGTTGCTCTTCATTAGTCAAGTGTCTCATAAACTCCTCATAGCTTAATACATCCTACACCAAACATGAACTGCAGTTATGAACTCAACAATTGAAGGAATCGCCAAAAAAAAGGACTTTGTGCACACATGCACGCTATACAGTCAGCATAGTTTAGGGTGCTACCTATGGAAAAGGAGAACTTGATCAAAAGCCTTACTTGCAATTAGTTAAATAACTACATCAAATTTAAAGAAATCAGCATCTGTGATACAACCAAAAAAGAGGCATAGGAACAAAACTTACATTCAAATCTATATCACACAGCGGAGAGTTATGACTTGCCAGGATTTGTAGATTCTCATTCTGAGACTTGTCCCTGCAATTCCAAGCAGCACCAGAAATATTATTAATGGAGAGAAAGATCCATTCAATTTCTTCCACCAATTGTGGAGCAACAGTTTCTCCACTTTGTTATCAAATTATCCAGGACTCGCGCTAGTGCTTGATGATCAATGTCGTAGGGAAACTAGAAACAGAAAAAAAGAATAGTCCTACTATTGCCCTTCAGACAGGTTACAGTCCTGGCATCTATGTTGGACACAAAATCTTACATTTATGCTCAAGATGTATCATATTTTTGAAAGGTCAGTAAGTATCAACCTTCCTATCTGGGTTGAAAATATTGCCCTTACTTTGTAATTTCAAATAACGATGCCCGTTATCTGAAAGTAGTGTAGGAAGAAGTTACCTTTTAAGTTGTTCTGGTTGCATCCCTTGTCCAGCATGGTTCTTCATTCTTTCAAACCCAGGACTTGAAAAACCAACAACCCTGCTAACATTATGTACAGGAGGGGCATCGGAATAGGAATAAGCCTCATTAGATGGAAATTGTTTGTTATCAACTGAAAGTGAGCTTGCTTCCGATTCCTCATCCCGAGCTATTGAACTTGGATGCCTAATGAGAACACTTCCATGTCCTATCTCAACAGAAACCATTGGCGTTCCACTCTCAAAAAGTAGATCCTCTTCAGAAGATCCAGAGAAATATGAAGACTGTTGTTCATGCAAAATAGAACATAGATCTTTTGTCAGCTTCTCGACTGGAGATTGCTTTGGACGACTCACACAGGTCCTCTTCCTTGAAGGCACTGTTGTATCCCACACCATTGACTGAGATGGGCCTGAAAGGAGAACAATAGGAGAGCATGTAAGCTCAGAAATACTTGGCTCTTATGAGATGGCACAAAACTTCACATACTGACGCAAACTGATAAAGAGTTTATATGATCCAACGATGATAGAGAACCACAAGATAACAGGTTAGAAAAAATGAATAAGTAGTTGAACCTCATTCTGATAAAGATGTACTACCCATGGAAAAGACTGAAAATTCTAACAATAACAAAATCATGAAAGTTGTATTCAGAACTGTCGTCTACAACTAGAACTTTTGTCTAAGAGAAATCAAAGAAATCAAATCACTTTAACACTTCAAGTGGAGAATAAAATCATGGAAATAGAGTTAATTATATAATCTAGTAAGGCATCTACCATCGTGATTATTTGTTAGCATATATATAATAACCTCGATGTACTCACACAAAATGATACAAATAAGACACAGATAGAAGCTAACTTATTGATATAAACGTTCCAGAAAATGAGAGGGTAATTCTTTTTCTTTTCTTTTTACTAAAACATCATTTGAGTCATATAAAATTATTTCCCTGCAAACAACAAAATATGTTTCTTCTCTCTCTCTCTCTCTCTCTCTCTCTCTCTCTCTCTCTCTCTCTCTCTCTCTCTCTCTCTCTCTCTCTCTCTCTCTCTCTCTCTCTCTCTCTCCACTTTTCCCTTGTCCGTAACATTGCCTGAATTCACTTCTTCCCTTGTCCGTAACATTTCCTGAATGCACTTCTTCCCTAACATTAAACATGAAACTTAGAAATCCTAACAGGTAAGTAGACATTTGGACAGGAATTAGTAACTCTTCGGCTGACTTTAAAATACTGTCAACTTAGTCAGTTTTGCCCTGCGGTGGCAAATTAGGCTCCATTCTGTGCAATAATGGGAAGCAGGAGTGGGGGACTGATTACCCCCCAAAGACTACTGGTTGTAGTGAGTGTCCAACCTGTCAAATCACTTGCATCTGCACTGCTAAATTGTGCACAACTCTCCGAATTAGATATTGCCGATCCAGAACTTGATCTATTACTTGTATCTTCATCTATCATCTTTCGAAAGCCCTGGTTGTAATCGGGCACACCAGAGGCAACCACTATATTATCACTCTTCTGCTTTCTTTTGAGTAGTTTCATTTCTTTGTTTTTATTTATTGATATACTCTTCATTCTGGAAACCCTGTGATCCTCATACTCATCAGATTCTGCCCGAGCATGTAGAGGGGTATAATTTGCAAGTGTTCCCTTTGTCCTCCACCGAGACCCACATGCATTGCACAAGACTGGCTTCTCGGGAGGTCCATTGCGCCAAAGGGGAGTGCCTGTTTCAATGATTAAAGTCAGCAGTCAATACATATAACTGGGGCGACATGTTATTATCATATCAATAGGTGATAAGCTTAGAATATGAAAAATGTGCATAGAATCATTGATGCCATGAATAAAGACAAAGTTTGGTGTATCTGCATGACAGAAATTAAACATTTTTACGACAAAAGTTGTATTTGAGCTTCCTGTGTATTTGGTTTACACCATTTGCGCTTTTCAATAAAAGGATTATTCCTTGACATAAAAAATAATTGTATTTAACCCACATCGATGTTTGATGTTGCTGTGGAAACTTGGAAGAACGGTTCTAGCATTTTAACCAACCATACAAGAAAAGAACACAATTCTTTGAAAGTATGCCATTTATCAGAGAATAGAGTGACATGAGTGCAATTGGTGACACCATGAAACTAACATATGGACTATGGACACCAGGATTGAAAAAAATGAAGGCCTTTTTCAGATTAGAACATAGCTTGCCCCTGGCTGATCAAATAAACACATAATTATCTTTAAGCATAAGCCCATAAAATGGATGGAAGTTGTATTGAGTTCAAGGCAAAGAGATGCCAAGCACAACATGTTAAAAAACTCTTAACGGGGGAAAATTACATGGCAAGAATGAGGAGAAACAAAAATCACCTTAATGATTATAAATGAATGGGACATGTGTAGGGGATAAGTTTAACAAGGGCATCCTACTTGCCATGAATGACTTGTCACAGTCGCAATTACCATTCTGTTACATCCTTTCTAGCATGTGGAGGATTTGGATATTTTGTCCACTACTTCATTTCAACTCAAAAAACTTTCCTTTCTATACTGAAAAACACAACTTCAAGTTGCTCCTCCACTCAATGTAATCTAGGATCAGGATTAACTGCTGGTGTATAAATTTTAGACTGGCTAGGCAAGGGAATAGAATTTTCCTTCTTCATAGAGCAGGTGAACTCTCACACACTAGCAAATGGCTGGGACAAGGTGTCCTAATTGCGTTCAAGCAAAGTCAAAACAAAGTGTCATTTTTTTTTGTCCAATCTTCTAGTCATTTCTTTGACATTAAGCTCAAATGACTGAGACTGCACTATGGAAAGTAACAACTATAATAATAAGAAGAAGCTCTTGCTTTCCTCACGCAACTGCCATCCAACAGACTCGAAAGCAAAAGGAATACTTGTAGCACAGATCCAAAATGATAAAATTAAACTCCCTTCAAATGACTTGAGGCATTGAAGTTTTTGTAAGCAGGAAACAACCTCTTGGAGATGGCAATTAAGTGCACACCAAAAGGAGGCACTAGGCGCCAAGTTTTGAGATAAAACAAGCAAGTTGGAATGCTAGGAACAGTTTAGTTGACGTCAACACATACAACCGACTTAAGAGCCTATCACAATACAGGTAACCGTTATCAGGAATTGAATTGAACAGCTCCAGGGCTCAAGCTTCAGAACAATTTCCATCCAATGACATTGACAATGTGGGTTGGAACAGAAGTTCCACACTGATAGAGCGTAAGAAAAAAATTCAAACGAATACAGATTAGTTTTTGTTAAGAGTGGTTCTCAAGTCTCGGGATTAAGCATGAGATATGAAATCTGGGAGAATGGTAGCACAAACACTCTTCAGTGACACACCAGTAAGAAAAGATTGAAAAGGAACACGGAGAAGGAACCTACCACGAACTTAGTGTAAGGCATAAATGAAAAGAAGCACGGTTACACGAATACGTTTTCTTTTTTGGAGATTGAATTCAAGTTAAAAAGAAAATACTAATGACCCAAAAAAAAAAGGGAAATACGAGAAGGAGCTAAAGTTTTACTTGGTATTCTGGTTCACAAAACACCTCGACAGTAGTGGGAACTAGTACAAATAAAGGAGACTCTGCAATTACCCAGCATTCAAACTCAATTTTGAATGGGTGACAGTTTGAAACTTCAACGACAGTCGAAGGACACAAACACCAACAAAGATAAAAGTAAAGGGGCTACGAATAATCGAAAACGAAGGGAATAAATACATGAACGAACTCAAAACCACCAGGTATTGAAAGAAACAAGGACGCTTTTGGTCCTGGATTATGCAAACAAAATAACCCACGAGCCTTACATACTGTAAATTCATTTCCTTTGTCCAAGTAACTCTTCCCTTTGTACGTAGTTATTCTTTTCGTTGAAAGAATAATTTATCGAGCAATAAACCATTGGAACAAAATTTAATAGGGAATAAAAAAGAATGAAGAAATCAATTTTTCTCGTATGTTCATAATTAAACCAAAAAAAAAAAGCTGGAGAAACAAGAACTCACTCGTAACTCCACAGTGATAGCAAGGCCCTTGCTTGCCCATGTCTCTCTCTTTCCCTCAAGTGAAGAAAAAGGAGTATAAAAAAACCCAGGAAAAGCAAATAAATTGAGGAAAAATAAACCAAAAAACCAATGTGTTGAGAAAAAAGTTAAAAATTTTGAGGGGAAAAAACTTCGTTAAAATGAAATTTTTTTTCTTCAAGCCTGGTATGGCATCATACTGCTAGGTATGGAAGGCTTTTTCTGCAACAACCCAGAGAGAGTTGGTACAGGAAAGCAAAAGCCAAGAGACCCAGAAGAGTTTAATGTCTTATTATCCAGGAAAAATCACAGACAAAAGCCAAAAATCAACCATAAATATAAGGGATTGAGATGAGAATTCAGCTAGGAATCTGTACAATCCAATGGAAAAGAAGAGACCATTGGAGGAATCTCATAAATGGTTGTGAAAAAAAGGAAGGTGAAATGGGGAAAGAGAAGGAGAGAGAGTGGGTGTATGTATGTGACCTCTTCTTCTTGTATTGTAGATGAAGTAAATCTTTAGCTTTCTTTGAATATAAAAAAATAGTTATATATTGAGATTTCTTTCACTTTATTTATAATGTTATTCAAAGATTTCAATTTCTTTGTAATCATATTGTAAAAAAATTGAAAAAAAAAAAAAACATAACCCACAAATGGGAGGGGGGGAGGTAGACGAGAATTATTTTATGTATCCTGTTGACTATGGACTTATCATCTGGTTGAGCGTTTATAAATTTTTCAAACTCTACATTTTTTTTTTTTTTACAGATGAGGTGAAATAAATTAAATAAAATATTATTAAAATTTATTTTTTAATATTATTTTTATTTTAAAATTTAAAAAATATTTATTTATTTTATTTTATATAAAAATTTTAAAAAAATTAATAATTTGATAAGATAAAATGAGAATAGTTATAAAAACAAACAAGACTAAAAGTTGTTTAGTTTTTTTTAATTAGATAATGACAAAATTAAATAAGAAGATTGTTATTATTTTGTTGTTTTAATTTTACTAAAAATAAATTTTTTTTATTGATATTAGAAGTGAGAAAGAAGAAAATAAAAAGCTATGGCTATAAAACAATAAAAGGAGACAAATAAAAATAAAAGTCTCTTTGGGCATTTTTCAAATAATAAAGCCTAAGAAAAACTCTAAAGTCACCGGCTGCCTGACCATTGGCAATTTTTCTCACATTTCCCAAACAAAATTAATGGAATGGAGGCCCCACTGATTAACACGATTTTTCTTCCTTCTTGTTTCAGTTTTGTTATTCATAATCACAAGGAGGCAATGACAGACTTACTTTGGGTCTTTTGATAGGGAAATCAAAAAAATTGCACCCCATCTATATGATAATTTTTCCAACTCAATTACAGCCTTCTTCTTCTTCTTTTTCTTCTTTTGTGTTTGCAGAATGAACAAAAATAAAGAGGACAATACCATGTCCATAATACATAGTGGGCATCCCATGAATTTGACTCATTTGGTGCCATGTGGTGGCTTTTTCCAGTCCACCTACCTTGCTTTAAATATTGGCCCCTCCCATATCTTAATTTGCACCATAATGGCTAGTAAAACCATGGGTCAATTCATTACAAAATATATACATATATATATATATGGGTTGGATTTGCTTAACATGATGTACTTAGGATTTCTTCATTGGATGTAAGCCAAATTGTTATAGATCTAAAACCAATCCTTTGGGGACCAAAAAATGAGGAGTTAATATTCTTAACATTATGACTTAAAAAAAAAATGAAAGTATAGGTTTTTTTTATTTTGTTATTTTTATTCCAACAAAAGTCAAGTTTGAGCCTAACATTATGCTACATTTTATATTTAATGAAAATTCAAGAGTTGTTAGTTTACGACACGAAGATCACACGACAATTTATTGAGGAGTAACTATCTTTAAAGAGTTACAAAAATTTTATGTACAGTTATTTTTATGTATTATTTACACACTCTATTGATGTGATTGATCAAAATATTTATTTTATATTAAAAAAATAACTAAACCAATCATATTAGTAAAATGTATAAAAAAATATATAAAAATGACTGTACATAAAATTTTTGATATTTTTATTGATTACAAAGTAGTTATTTAATGAAAATTATCATCATTTGAGTTGATTTTATTTGTGAAGCTTCTCTTCCAGGGTAATTACAAAGACGCTAATTTTTTTTTTTAAAGGGCTGAATTAGCAAAGCAAGATAGAATCTATATTATGATAATATAAAAAAATCAGATGAGTTGTCTATGATAACTCCTTCAATAATACTTTAGGATTTGGTCATTACCAGAGGTCCAGATCAATTCTGACAGCCTCACATTCATGCCCACCACAATATTCTTGAAAATTCCACTCCAAGAAATTTTAAAATTAAAAAATATATATATAAATATATAATAAGAGTTTTATTATGTATAAATAAAATTATATATTGATTTACATATAAATATTAATTATTTTTATATTTAAAATTTAAATTAATATTATTTTTAATAAAATTTACTTTTGATCAATTATATTAAATTAATATATATATATTAATATGTAATTATGCTTACAATTACGTATTAATTGTAATTATATTTATAATTAGATTTTTTTTAATAATAAAAGTTGAAAATTTGTTAATCAAAGGCTCGTTGGTGGGTCCCAGTAGAGGGTAATCAAACCGTGTAAAACGCTCATACCGAGAGCTACTTTATTTATTTATTAATTTATATGAAAATGACGAGTTTTGGTCCTATAGAGACTTTGTGGGTTTGGTGTCAAATCAAGTTGTTTCCTGACGATCATCTTGGATTTGTTAGTCTTTCACATGTGACTGCCACGTGTACGGTAGAAGTTGATAAGGTGCATGATTAGAGTGGTGGGGGTGAGTCACGGGAAGGTCTCTCTGTTTAATTTTAATAATCATGATGGCAATGGATAATAGAGGAAGAAGCCGTCTTCGAGAGGGAATAAGGAAGATTTTGAAAGAAAGAACCTTTATATTCTCAGCTAAGGCGTGACCAATGACCAATGACCATCTCTCAATGTTTTTTGTGGGAAATGGATATTCCAAAGCCACACTAAAAATGTTCAAACAAATCTCTCCTCCTTGAGATTTTCTACCATTTCCATCAAATTTATCTCCTTAATTGACGTTACTACGAGTAAATTTTAATTAGACTCGTTCGATATACGGCATGTATTTCATAAAAGAAGATGAAGAATATGTCTCTCTTCTAATAATAGATTTAGTTCTGTTTGGAAATGAAATCAAACATAATCAAAATGAAAAAACTCTTATAAATCGGTGTGGATAACACATCTAGTAAATTGCTTATATGATATAATTTGATTATAAGTAAAATTTAAAAATTTAAATTTTTGAAATTAAATATTATAATTTAAATGACGTGGATAATGTATTTTACACACCGACTTAAGAAAATAATAACTCAATCAGAATTGTAATATATGCTAATCAATTTAAAAAAAGAAAACTTGACCTAGTGAGGTTTTTGAAGATTT
Organism: Carya illinoinensis; assembly: GCF_018687715.1. Lineage (NCBI taxonomy): Eukaryota > Viridiplantae > Streptophyta > Magnoliopsida > Fagales > Juglandaceae > Carya > Carya illinoinensis. The sequence continues at coordinate 21,498,878 of NC_056763.1, forward strand.
TTTGTCATCTAAATTGAAGAAGTGGGTTGACTTTGGAGAATTAAAGTTGGGTGACTATTAATTTCTTTAGCATAATCAAAATTGTAATTTTCTCACCTTTTTTTCTTATTATTATAACTTTTCTTTCACCATAAGTCTCGGAATAAGAGGATTGTTTGGTAATACGGTCGGTGATAATTAGTAATTTAGTGTAAAGTAGAGAACAGAGTTGAGAGGAGACAGAATGCAAGTGGAAGGCTAGCATGCTCTTGTTTGTATTCTTCCATCTCCCTTTCCATATTTGACAAAAAAAAAAAAAAATCAATTATGGCTCCACCAAAAGGATAAGCCTTCAAATATATATACATCTATATATATATATATATATGAGTTAGTTTACATATAGTCTTTAAATAGAGACTGCTCATATAAGTCTATATAGTTATGTTCAAAATAATTTTAAATTATAATAATATATTTTTCAAAATAATTTTTTCCCGTTTTATCGTCATTTATCAATGGGATTGCATACACAGTCCTTCCCTCACAACTGCAAATAAAATTTTTCTACCTATATATATATTTTTTAATAAAAAAACCCATCTTCACTCTAAAGAAGAATAAGATTTCTTAAAAAAAAATAAAAGAAAAAACACTGTCCTTCCTCTAGACATGATTGAAACCTTGAAGTCCCCAATCTCTCATGGACACCCATTGCCCATTGGGTACAACAAGTCTAATGCCCATGTTGTATCTTCATTTCCACAAAGAGAAATTGAGGACATGGAGTGAAAATACAGACAATCCAAAATAACTAATAAAGAGTCATAAAGATTGGGACCATTCTTAGGATCACTCCTACTCTATATGCTCCAAATTTAGTTAACAATTAACTTTTGATGTCTAGTTAGAAGGCTTTATGAATGAGCTTTGTCGGTCTTTTGATTTAATGTGTTAGAATATTACCATACTTATTATATAATATATTCATAGTATTCTAGTATGTATGGTAATATGATTTATTTTATACCATGTTTAGTTTATTATGTAAATCAATCAGTATAATTAATTTATTATATTTCCATTATTTTTCTAGCATCGTTAACTTATAAGTGGTGATAGATGTTGTGTTTTCAATAATAATTGAGAATAGAAAAGATGTAATATTCAAACTTTGCCTCTTTTATTCTATATCTCCATTTCTCTTTTATTGTTATTTTCTACATAATGTTTGAAGCATTTAATTAAATGGATTCTTGTAGGATTAACATCTATAGTCTTAGATCCATAACTCAACACAACAAACATGACTCACAAACCTAAATTATTAGTCATTCCTAGACGGCCTTTGAATATAGAGTTCTGTTATACAACAACCTCTACACCGCACTCATGTCGATTTTTTTTTCTATTTTCTTTTCTTTATGTCATTTTCTATTCTTTTTATCAGCTTTTCTTATTTCTGCCATACAACTCTCTCTCTCTCTATTATTTGAATCTCTCTTTCTTCTCAAGCTCTCTCTCACTGAAACCCCCCCCCCCCCTCTTTCTATCTCTTCATTTGAGCTCTCTCTCTCCCCCTTCTCAAATTCTTTGAGGAGAAGCAACACACAATGGAGAAGATAATAATTTTTTTTTTATCTTTCAGCTTTCTAAGGCAAGGATCAAGAACCAAGCATCAGTGTGAGATGGAAAACCATGACCTGGAATTTAGGTTCATTTTTTTTGGTGTGCGGTGTGTTGTTTTTGAACCGGCTGCTGAGGAGAAGTTTTCTTAAATATAATAGCACGTACACTTAACTTCAAATAAGAAAAAGATTTTAGATATCACAAACCGAATCTTCTAATTAACCTCCATTTTCTAGAAAAGCAAACAAGAAAATGGACACCTCTTGACTTTTGAGTGGGCACACGTAAAGTTACAACTTTTTTCATAGAAATTTTAAAAAGAGAGAAAGAGGGATGGATGGAAAAAGAAAATCATAAATTGAAAACTAAAAGAAATTGGTGTAGCTGGATTAATTAGAAAACTTTAAGTAAATACTTTAAGATTTTTTTATTCACTTAAATGTCATCATTGTGTCGAGGGAGATCGTGGTCATTTTACCCATGTTAGGGACATTGTGAGAATTGTTTTAAATGAGAAATTATATATGTATGTATGTATTTATGTATGTATGTATGTATTAAATTGATAAAGCACATCTTAGAAAACATCATATTTTGGGTAATCTATCCCATCCACCATAAAGTAAACTAGTTTGCAGTACCTCACTATTTTCAATCTGAGCAATTTAGCAACCTAACGTATTAGTACTAATCTTTTCTTAACTCCATCAATTTTACTATCATATTTAGCCTTAGAGTAATATCACATACAATCATAAAATGTGTAAATAACATACAATTATTTTTAAAAAGTATAGAGTCTATTATTAAAAAATTATTATTTTTTCTTATAAATCTCGTATTTTTTTTTTCAAAATAATTGCGTAGCGCTTGTACAATCACGATTGTAACTATCATTTCTCTTAACCTTATGTTAGGGAGATTTTTTCCAAACGCACGATAGTGGCACCCTATTTGGAACTAGGCCGAAGCCCGTTTGACCCCTCGACAGTCCACCCAAAAAGCTCTTGGCCCAGCCAAGCATAGATTAAGGTGTCAGGCCAAGCTGACCGAAAAGCAGAGAACGTTCTTCCCCTTTTTTTGACAGAGAAGAGAGAGCACGCTATCCTGATGGGACTCTACACTCTGGCTTCATCCGACCATGCTGCATTAATTTTTCACACCATAAAGTTATGTCGCATTAAATGAATTCTGCCAAGGGGCGTCTTGTAACAACTTGCTAGAAATTTAATGATGAAATTTTTATTGGCTTTAAGAATTTTGTGAAGCCCCCATAAATTTTCACGATTCTATTAATCGTATAGATTTTAGTCTAACTACATATTTAGTGTTATTACTTACTATGGTATCAGAAGTGTGTTTTTGATTATTGTAAATAGTTAGAAAAGTTTTAATTGGACACATGGAAAGATCTTAGCCACCTCGCTCCTCCAAGTCTACTCTGGACCTTTAAAACATAGCTTAAACTGATTTTCGCAGATATTATTAAGTAAGAGAGACCTACACTCAACTCTCACTCCAGCCTCATATTCTCTCATATTTTGTCCATAAATACCTCCAGCCACTCCTCACAAAATTTTCTTCCTTTATACATTTCATTGAAAGAACACCAAACTCTCTCGAACAGCTTTTAAATATTATTTTGAACGCCCATTTCGAAACTTTTTTTCTCGTGATCGCATTTGAACTTGTATAAAAAATGAGAAGATCAAGGTAAGTTAGCTTTTAACTTACTAGCAGTCTACTATGTATATGTACTAAGTAAATGAACTACAGTGTATGTATGTGTGTTATCATATATGTCATGTTATGTTCACTGTTGCAAGCATGCCATGTTAAGTATATTTCCGTTACATGTGATATTATGATATGAAATATTGTATGTTACGTGTTTAAGTCGTGTCATGATATAACCCTATCTCAAGTTGGTCATGTCTTTCAAGTTATGATCAAGTCACGTTATGTTACGTCAAGACTTCTGTCCTTTCGTATTCCAATTATGTTTCATCTTGAGTTACATTCAGTTTCGTGGGGTCCACAACAATTGTGGCACACGAAATATGGGGTCATAGCAATTTTAACGCATACACTACGTGAGACACGACAATTATAACACGTTAAATATATGGGACCACAACAACTGTGGAGTATGTATTTAACTGCATTGTGACACGTAAAATACATGAGGCCATAAAATTGTGGAGTATGCATTTAACTGCATTGTGACGCGTAGAATACATAGGGCCACAACAACTGTGGAGTATGTATTTAAACAGTTAAAGAATAAGTTTTAGATTACGTTCATGTTAAGTAAAGTTTCAGAGCAAGTTCATGTTAAGTCAAGTTTCAGATCAAGTTCATATCAAGTCAAGTTCAGTTCACGTTTTAATTTAAATTATGTCAGTTATGCTATATTGAACGTCAAGTTATACTTTAATTACTTATGAAATTGATTATGTATTCATACTTTTACTGTCATCCATGTATCATTAGCCTGTGTGAAAATTTTTTTGTTAACTTACTGAGATTTGTAATCAAATTTCATTGTGATAGTCTCAATTACCATCCTTCCCGAATGGTAGATCTTGTTACAGGACCTGAAGGAAAATCAGGAGCTGACCAACTAGACATAGTTGACTGACCGACGATGCGATGTCAATGTTAATATAGTAGTTAACATAAATTACTACTTGTACTATGGAGTTGCATCTCCAGTACTTTTTGGATCATAAGTATTTTAGACTAGTGTTGTGATCTTAGTTGTTCAATGGGTCTTTATATATGAAGTATGTATTAAGCATTTGGGATATTTTCAATTTGGTGCATAGTATTGCTAAAGAAAAAATTTATCCGCTACGAATATTGCATAATATTATATGCATGTTAGGAACATTGCATCTTATATGTCATGAACGGGGGCAGGTAACCTTGTGTTACATGTCTCGACGTTTCAAATGTCTGTCCGATCCCAAAAGAAATTTGGGGGAGTCACACGTCCTCTACTTGATCGCAGGGTATGGGTCGCTGACTCCAGATGCATATATAAAGGCAGTCCTCCAAACGTTAAGAGGGGTATGGGTAATTCTGAACTCTAAAACGTAACTTTATCTCTTTCTTGACTCTTAGCTAATTTAAACATTGGAGGCTCCGTTCAGCCATCCCCACGGTTGTTGGATTCGAGAGCTGTTTCGTATACACAAGTACATGTTGAAGGCCTGGCGGCGACCTAAATGCATACGAAACACGTCATTAACACTTTATTTTTCATATATTTAGTTCGAAAAATACAAAAAAAAAAAAATCTAATTATATTCTTTAATAAATACCTTTGGCCTGATGATATTTATCCTTGTATCTTATATCTTAAAGGTGAGATCTAGACCTTATCATTGCTAAAAAAAATAGAAACACATATATATATATATATTGAAAGTCCAATAAGATTAGATAGGTTTTGGGTCTTGACTGATACGATCATATAGAGATTATATAAAAGTAAATTCATAAATTGACACGATTTTATATAATTCTTTAGATATATTTTATAATTTGATTGAGGTATTAAATCGAGTTATGTTAATTTATAAATTTATTTTTATCTAATTTTTTTTATGACTAAAGTATTCATCTTAAAACGAAAAAAAATCAATTTGGCGGTAGATATCTATGAGCAAATAGTGAAACATAAAATCCCAAACTATTGAGTGATTATTATAGTGAAATTAGGAAAAGCAAATGCTGCGGCTGGCTCTCACTGTTAAGTGGAGTCGTGACTCACAATATGGATAGCTTTAAAATTTTAGGTCGAAAGTGAAAATAGGCTGTGTGTGCATGAGTGCTAGCGTCACCAATGATCCATCCAGAGACAGCCTACAAAAGAGTGACGTGTGGAGGGTTATGATTGGCGAAAGGGTCAATCGTTGCGAGATAGATAATAAAAGAGGGGAGGGCAGGAGAGGGGCACTAGATACCACACCACTTACCTCACCTGGGCTGACTTTAAAAGCTGAATGACACCACTTTAGCTGCATCATAGTTCATGCCACTCGATACCTAACCCCATCAACATTGTTCACTTCCTACAAACAACCAACAGCTACTAGCTTTGAGATCTAGGCACAGCTTCAAAGTTTTAAATTATATTTATGTATGTATAATGTAGGTATGTATGTGTTGATACAGTTTTTAAGCTCCTCCGGTAAAATAAGAAAATAATCATCAAATCTATCTGAGCTATCTCAGATAATTAGAGAGATCCTGATAATAAAGTCAATATATTTTGGATTAATACTAGATATAGTTTTAAAGTGTGTAAGTTTTGATATACTCTATTTGAAAAAAATAAAATCTACTTAAGGTGTAAAAAAAATCGATAAACTGGTAAACCGGACCAAATCGAAGGATTTGATCCAATACCAAGTTTTGTTCGGTCTAATACCGGTTTTATTTTTCTTAAAACTGGTCAAAATCGACCTAGTTCTAGTTTTTCTTTTTCTAAAATCAGACTGGCTTATCTATATATTTTAATTTTTATATATAATATATAATTATATATAAAATAGTTTTGTATTATATGATACAATACTAATTAATATAAGATTAAATTTTAAAATCTTATATTACTATAGTTTATTGTATTAACAATTATACTAATATTATATAGTAAATATTAATAGTTATACTAATACAATATCAATCTATATTATAATATACTATAATATATTATCACTATAGTATTATATAATATAATATACTATATTATATAATATATTAAAACCGAAAATCGGTAAAAGATGGGTACTAGTTTAAGAAGGTAACTTATGTGTAATCAGTTTTAGAAAATACAAAACCGGTACATACCGGTTTAATTTTAAATTTGGTTTAAAATCGGATCTGACCGAACCGGTTATGTTCCTAGGTCTACTATTAAAAAATGATATTTTCATGTAGATCTCAAATTTATTTATTTTTTTCAAAGAAAGTAAGTAAAATTTGCATATTCTAAAATTGTAAATATAATTTTTATTTATTTTGATTTTAGAGAGAATTTTAAAATGATACAATTTTAATGGGATTCTAATGAATGAGACTAATCGGCATTTATTAGTTATTTCGAATAAAAAATACATTCAAATCACATTATCCTATGTAGTTAAACGGGTTTTGTTTTAATCAATTTAGAGGTCCAATAAGAAAATAGTGGAGAATTTAACATGAGATCATTATTTCTATTTCATTTAATGGTTTGTGTTTGTTTACCCCCCACAAATTGGTCGAAATATCAGAACACGGGCCTTAGAATCGCTTCTTCTTTTCAAGGTAGGAATTTTCCTCAGGTTGACTGCATCCTCTATTTCTCTGAAATTATTTAATTTTCGAAATATGGATTTCTTTGAAATTATATAATTTTGAAAATATGGATTTTACACATATTTTTCACGAAAATGCTTTAATCATTAAAGGATTTCACAAAAGAGTAATTTTAGGAATAAGCTCTAAATGCACAAATTTTACATAAATTTTTTGTAAAAAAGTGAGTTTTCTACACTTTTTTTTTTTTTATAATGGAGTGGGGTTTGTATATGTCATTATTCTTTACAAAAATAAAATTTTAAACTGAAATATGTGGGTTATTTATAAATTTATTTTTTTGAAATATCTTTAAAATTGTAGCATTTCCAATTTTTTAATGTAGTATACCAAATATTACGTATTGCATTGACTGTGTAAAGATGCAATAAGAACTACAATAGATATAAAAAAAATTATATAAAAATAAATTTACAAACTAACTTATTTTTAAGATATCCGATAGATCAGATTTACAATAAAAATAACTAAATAATTTAACATATTATATCAAATTACGTAAATTTATAAGATTATTTTTATATAATTTATTTATGATTAGAGTATTTTTCTTATAAAATATTTACAGCTTTGGCCCCAACCGAATTAAAATAAAATAAATCCATTTTTGTCGTCAACCCTTTTCTTTTAATTTCAAGATAAAATAATACCGGAATGTTTGTTTAGAGGTTTGTGGATTTAATTTTGATCGAAAAGAAGAACAGTTTTTTTTTTTTTAAATAATAAATAAAAACGTAAAGGTCGATGAGGTCAGACTGTCAGAGATGGAGACTTTCTACATCTTTGCAGTATCCTTATCCGTTGGATAAATCCCCAATGAAAGGCTTAGATGGTCCACGGAGAATCCGCAACGCGGAATCTACACGGGAACTGCTCCAAAACTTTCAAGGCGGATGACCTGTTTGCATTGAAGTTCCCTGTGCGACTCATCTTACCCGGTAATTAATTATAATGGAATACTATTCTTCTTCTTTTATTTATTTATTTATTTATTTTATTATTATTATTATTTTAATAAAAAGTAAGCAACCGAGAGTTATTCGTAATAACATCATACCATTGAAAATGGGACAGGATAGATCGAAATAGCAAGAACTGATGCGGCGACTGTGCCGTCCAGACTTGACCGTTGGCCTGGTCTCTAATATAAATTATATTTTTTTATTTTATATTTTTTTCATATTTTTTAAACATCGTTAAATATTTTTAAAAAATAAAAAAAAAATATACAAATACATTAATAGTCACTTTCTTAATCATTAAGTAAAAAAATTTTTAAAAAAAAATTAAATATATAAACTACCAAAATGAGAAGACAAATCTACAGGACATATAATCATTTTCCTTCTTCAAAATGAGTACATAATATTTATATAAGTTATGGCTGTATTTAACATTATACAAATATATTATAATATAAAGGATTAAGGATTTATTCAAATCAATATTCACCAGTTCTGGTTAGGCCTTTATTAATTCGTATCAGACCATGTTAAAGTCCACATCACTTACGAGGGTGGGTATGATATATAGCCTATAGGCATGGTGTCAAACCATTGAATACTATAGATGATCAAAAGAAGATAACAAATTCACGGGAAGTGGGGGAGGCAGAGCAGGGAAAGTCCTGACCCACCTGAACTGAAATCTAGGCGCATCTGCCGAATTACCATTTTCGTGGCTGGCGTTTTTCTATAGGTTTCATTTTTGTTTTGTTTTTTGTTTTATTTGGTAAGTGAAATATATATATTATTAAGTAACCTTTACGTAATAAATATATAATTCTGCCCAAATCTTGAACTGAAATGGCGAAAATGAAGCTTGATGTAACGTCAAATATCAATTAGCTTTAAAAGAACGCCATAATGGCTGGGGGATGACGACCAAAGTCGTGCAAAAAGTGAATAGCTATGGTCAAACTTCAACTCAATCAATCCTGGGCCAAAAAGAAAGATCAAAGAACAACATGTGGAGTTGAATTAAAGTGAAATTTATAAATTAACTGTGTGCTGAGCTCAAGCTCTCCCCAAACTCTTCGAGCTTTGGGGCTGCCCCAAAAATAAGAATACTTATTACTGCTGCTGATTCTTTGAAGGGCTCTCCTATATCAAGCTGTTTCACTGCCCTTGACACATCAGCCTTAACATGTTGCTTACTTTCCTCTGTGACATCCAAAAATACTGATTTAAACCGTTGGGGTGGATACAGATTATCAAATACCAGTAACACACCTAAAGAGAGCAAAAAACGAAACACATTATTACAAAAACATGTCAATCCATATTTTCATTGTTACACAGAATCATCTCATTTGAGTTTGGTGAGGAGTTTTGGTGGATGCTTGGTCCTAGTTGTGCTGTTTAATATCAGCCTGATGTATAGTCGAGTTTTTTTCTGCTTCACCCTTTTCGAGTGAAGCCTGTTGATGCATGGTTTTCATCATCTCCTTCAATGTCTTCTCCTCTCCTTCAAGTTTCATTTTCATAAGGATCTCAGCTTCTTTGTCAATTGGCTTGAAGTACTCTTCAATAGCCGCTTCCTGCACAAAAGCATCTTTTTGTTACACGTGTTGACTTCAGATTTCAACAGGGGAAACAAACGAAAAGAGAATATATATGAACCAGACGAAGATGTTATGAGAAAAATGTAACATCTTCCATAATAGAGACTAGTGTCTCACTTAAGATAAACTAGAGAGGTAATCTGAACTATATCCTCTGGCACTCACCATATCGCAATGAATTTATTTTTTTAAAATATTTGTAGATAATTTTCTAAATTGATAAAAAGCAGAACGTATCAGAGAGTGAAGCATTTGAATTATATGAAACAGCCAAGGAAGGTATCGTATCATGTCCATAGGTACACTTTAATCCAGCACATAGATCTTGGTTCTGACAAGCTAGACTTGGCTGGGGTCTTCCTCTTGCTGTCTGGAAAAGTGAAGTAACAGGCATTCTCACCAGTCTCTGAGCAAGTTGTCAGTGAAGTTGGGAAAGACTAACCTGCTACTGATGCCTCCTGAGCTTTTCTGGTTTATTTAAGCATTAATTTCAGGACTAATTTGGCACCTGTTGCTGTTTTTAATTGTATGCCTTATGTTTAATTACTTTGCAAAACCAGATTATTGAATCTTCTTTTGGTACAAGTGCTCCTTCATTTGATCTTCTTATGTTTGAAGTAGTCTGATGTTTAGCTATGTATGGGACATTTTTTTTTGCAATGACTAGTTGACAATATTGGGAATGAGTAGTTACTTATCCTTAACAAGGAAGCTTACAGTTGTCATCTATCTTTGCTCAATCAATAAACCATCCTTTCTCATCTCAAAAGTTCGAACAACCGATTACAAAATGTCTCAACTGCACAATGAAATAAACTTAAAAGAATAAAATAAAAATAAAAATTACTGAGTCACATAACTTCTAAGAATCGGATTCAAAACATCAGTGGTGGCACTTTTTAACTCAACCCATTTGTGGTAACTCTTTTCGTCTTCTTCAGAATAGACTCAGGGATAGAGGAGACTTTAAAGAGCTTTTGTCAAGCTAAAAACTAGAAGTCAATGCTGTAGCAGAAGTACAGTCTCAGACTCACAAAATAAAAGTTTTGCCGTGGGAGTAGACTCAAGGTTTGGCCGTGGGAATTTTGCGATAGCTAAGAGTTTTCGTCACTTTGAGACACAATCAGTTTTAAAATATCACAAAATTCAGAGTTGTTTTTAGCTTCTCTTTCTAAAAACTATGGAAGGTTCCACCAGAACTAGCATGGGATAGTGATACATAGTTAAGACATAAGGCAACCTTCCACAATTGCCGACTATGAAGGCTTTAGTGCATGTTTGGGATTGCAGTGGGAAATATAGCTTATATTTTCAGGACTTATAACTTATAACTTAAGTAATAAGTTCTATTATTAAAAAGTTATTTACTATTTGGTAATCATATATTTAAAGCACTTTCAAACCTATTACGTTTGTTTGGAAACCAATTTAAAAAGTACTTTCTGAGGTAGAAATGACGATTATTTGAATTTTTAAAGATTATGATCATATCTTTGAAAGTTGTAATTATCTTAAAGTTGTATGGATATTTTCGTCCATTGACAGTCTTTTTGAAATTTGAATTACGTTCCACATTATCCGGAAAAGTACATTTGAGAAAAATGATTTTTTTTTCTTAAACGTACTTTTTAGCTTATTTGAGATTAAAAGTGCTTTAATATGTAACACCCAAATGATCTAATTTTTTCATTAAAGAGTTTTTAAGAATATTTAAACACTTTTTAAGACTCCTAACGCAACCCCAAACATGCCCTTAGTATAAATGTATGTCCACAAAAACATGAGTTCTCCTGCAAAGCTATAACACACTAGTGTCTGTGAAGTCTGATGTATGGTTGGCAGGAGCTAGGTCTAAAGGTCCCACCCATACCTGTGGTCCAACCTGATCATATCAAGTGCATACAATCCGTGTGGAATTTGGGTGAGCGCTGTAGATGAATTTCTCATTTAGGGAACTACGTAAGTCTCAGGTTTTTTTTATTTTTTTATTTTTTATTTTTTCACTTTTCACAAACTGTGGCTGAGAAGGGATTTTATCCCAACATTTGGTTCCTAATTTCAAGCACAACATTTATTGCTTAGAAGCCCAACGTACCAATAAAATGTTTTCAGGAATAAATTCAAGCACATTCTGAAGTAGAATTTCAAATAATCCAATAGTGCTTTGTCAAATATCTTATGTCAATGAAATTAAACTTACGGTCTCTTCAAGCTTCTTGTTTAAAGTTTGCATCTCCTGAACCATACGTCGAACCTCTGCTAAAATAGCCTGCTCTGGAATCCTTCTTAAGGATGCCTTCCTTTCTTGTGCCTGTATAGAGAGTGTCAACATGTTTATCGTTTTTCATGAGAGAGAGAGAGAGTTACTGCTCAATATGACAACAAAAAAACTAGGAGAGAGAGAGGGGGGGGGGCTATGAATTAAAATTTTCTGTTAGTTTTGTTTGCTAATATAGACAATCTCATACTTAAAAACATGATTATCATAAGATCATGTGTGCCATCAAAAAGAAGTTTTTCATCCTTCAAGTCTTGCATATCTTTCAGAAAACTGAATTTAAAGAAGCTGTTAACATGCCACCCCCATGGCCAATGGCCTGTGGCCTGATGGCACAACACCCACGTCTCCAAAATGGAGATCATGGGTTCAACCCCACTCCCCCGATGTATCAAAAAGGAAAAAAAAAAAAAAAAATGCCTCCCCCATAATCAAATTTCAAACACTTGACAGATATAGATAACTCAACAGCTGCCTTCCAGCTTCCTACAATATGATCATTACTCTTCATACAACAGTTGCCTTGAGGCTTACTACAACAAGCTTCCTACAATTGGGAAGAGGCTCATGTAGGAAGCCTGATCTGGGCTGCCTCATGGTGGCCAGAGCTCTAGCTGCCAAGAATCTGGGCTGCCCTGTGGTGGCTACTCTCTGGCCACCAAGGGCGGCCCAATCTGGGCTGCCCATAGTGGCAGGATAGCTGTGTTTTTTTTCTTTAAAAATTTTTTCTAAATTGTTATATCATCCCAAAAACTCCTCTAAAAAATGTTCACATCCAAACAAACTTTTAATGGATTACACCATTTTTTTAAAACTCTGTCAAAACATCATCTAAAAGTTTTTTTACAGCTATTTATAAACACTTAATTCATGAAAACTTCCTAACATCCAAACATCTCAATTTTGTTGTTGACCAAACTAACATTTTTAGTTAACTTCAAATTTCTGCCCCTACCAAACACAAAAAGGTTAAAAAAATTACTGAAAATTATTTCCACTGAAACAAACATAACCTAGCATACGATACAATTAGAAAAATTCTATTTGAAAGCCAGTGTGCAAAGCACACCCTACATATAATTGACATGGCAAAATTTGATTTGCTAGAAAAAATTAAAATTAGAATTTCTTACAAATCAAGTCTTACCTTGTCAATAAAATGGAGGGTGTGCTTGCACACCGGCTTCCAAGTAGAAGAACTCATACAATTATACTTCAAAACTTGAAAGCGAAAAAGTCACATTTGAATATAAAAATGAACGTAACAGATGCAAGTACAATTCCCATTTCTGGTTGGAACGGGTCTATTCATTCTCATATGAAAAGATGAGATGAATCTATTTCTTGAAAGTTCAGCATTAATGAAGTTGATCATCTGGTGTGAACATACATCAAAGACAGGCAAGCAAGATAGGGAGAAGCTTTGTATGTATTATCGGTAACCAAACAAAATACAAATACACCATAGATAAAAGCGAGCCCATCTTTTGACACCAAGCCTTGCCAGAATAGAAGCAAAGCAATGCACGCCAAAGATTTCTATACTGAGAAAATGCAATATAAATGGTGAAGCCATAAAAAATTGGTGCTTGTTTTGGGTTAAAAGCTCTGAAAACGATGAAGTCTAAAAACGATGAAAAGACCCAAAGCAATTTATACAGCATCAATTTCTATTCATCTCACACGGTCAATCACGTATTGGTTCTCTTTCACTCAGCTTCCATGCAATTCAATCCAAGCAGAAAACATATGCTACGACATTTTTTATTTATTTTATTTTATTTTATTTTTTATGTATAAGAAATTTTATTGAGACAACTAGCAAGGCAAAGCCAAGTAGACAAGGAAGTATACAAAAACTTAACCTAGTTACAAGTCAGGAACTAGAAAAAGAAAACATTCACTACAACTAAAACAAGCAAAAACTGAGACACGTTTATAAAACAAGAATAAAATATTACAGCGACGACATGGAAATGTAGCCAAAACCTGCTGCATACGCTTCTCAAGCTGCAACCTGAATGCTCGGATTCTCCGCTCTTCATATCCGGAAAGAACCCTCGCATAGAATAGCGCTTTTCTTCCAAACTCTAATAGCTTATCCATATTATAATTCGAAAACAATCTTCCTTCAACTTTTCCTGCAAGAACCAGATTCATTTTATTGAATTAATTTGTTGGTCACTTTTGGAGAACGAGAACCTCTTGTTCGGATTCTTCATATACGTGTCTATGATATATATATATATATATATATATGTATGCATGTATAACTAATTCGATTCAGTAGCATATAAATTACATTTTCCCAGAATTACATGCAGCTGTTGAAGTGTGAAACTTGTACCCCGTTTGGACGCCAAGAAAATGCAGGAAAAGACTGGGTCAGGTGCCGCTTAGCTCAAAGTTAGCAAGTAAATTTTCGTCTCTTCAAGCTACAAAAAAAAAAAAAATTAAACCGATTATGAACAAGAACCTAAAAATTGAATTCGAGATCGAGATAAATAAATTAATAAGAAATTGATATTAGATTAAAAAAAGAAAAGAAAATAAACGAAAAGAGAGGAATGAGCTTCTGACATTTGAATGGAAAATTGCCATGTAGGGATTCTGAGGGAGCACCGGACCAGTGTGAGCGACTCTGAGTCCCTGACTGTGAGCAGTTTGAGCCGTTTGGCGGTGCTGGAACACGTCCGTTTGGGTGTACTTTACTTCTAGGTTAACAAAGGGTGGCGCTACTTCCACATAAGGAGGCCACCGAGAAGGCAAATTTTCTTTTGTTTTTTTTGTTTTTGTTCAAATGTGTTTTTTTTTTTTTTTAATTTAAAAGAATAAATAAAAATCATAAATTTATTAAAAAATCTTAACTAGTAAAAAAAATAAAAATAAAAAACGGCCACCAACGGTGATCACCATATGTATACTAAGCATTTCCCCGTTAAATAGCCAAATGGCATTCGACCCACATTTCTCAATGTATGAAAAAAAATTATATTTATAAAAAAAATTATTAACAGTGATTTTAAAGAAAATTAGTAAGAAAAAATTTATTTAGATTACGTTTAGGCGTCGAGATGGATTTAGTTCAATTGTATATAGTAATATTTTGTGAATTTTATTAAGATGAATTTAATTTTTTAGGTTGAGATGAGTTTTAACTTTTTTTATGAGAAGTTAAAAAAGTAGACCAAATACAATGCATTGTTTGTTTTCACAAAACTTCTCATCTCATCTAATAATTACAATTTTTTAAAATTCACATATAAAATAAAATAAATAATTCAACTTTTTCAAATCATAAAATAAAAATAATATTAAAAAAATATATTCAAACAACATTTTATTTAATTTCTAACTTTTATCTTAACTCATCTTATCTTATCTGAGAAAACTTTTTACATTCAACATACCGCTTGTGTGAAAGCTTTCTACATCAATAGTGCTAAAAGATGATTAATGTAGAAATATCATAACCACAAACTGATGTGACCCGATACAGTACGTCAGATTATAAAATAAAAATAGATCTAACAGATCATATGAAGCCACGTCATTTTGTAAATTTACTTTTATATAATCTTTTTATATCTATAACAGATCTCCTAAGTTTTTTGAAGTTATAATACTAACATAATTTTTGATTTTGAAGAATAAATCTTGATTACTTAATGTGCTTTACAGTTTACAAACTGGCTTAAATGAAAAATGATTCGCTTATAACTAATTTATAATTAGTTTACAACTCTACATATGATAAAAGGTGATTTTGTAATATTAAAATTTATTTTTAATGGAAATGCTTAATTGTATTTGTTGATTAAAAATGAGTTATGAAAAAATTGTGAAGAAATTAAGTGTATCATTAACCGGCTTAAATAGAAAACTACCAAGTTCAAAGCCAATTCCAATTATGATGAGAGGATTTTCAAAAGTTGCTTTTTACTTTAGATTTTTCTGGTGGGTAAAATAAAAAACCATCTGTAAACTATTTGTTCAAATTATTAAAATAGAAAATATTTCTAGCAGGATAATATAGTCCCAACATTCAGAGAATCCATAGACAAAATATTGTTTATGCAATTACATAATATTTATAGTCAAATATTTATGATTTAACACGACTAGAACATAATCCGAAAATTCAATTTGACACCCCCTACAGAAACCTCAGGCCGGACTTGAATTCAACGTCCATCCTGAGTCTTGACTTAAATGGTATAGACTATAGTCAATCATTTCCACCACATATACAACACCGAGAATGAACATCCATTAGTCTAATGAAAGCTTTAACCACAGAGCCATTATGATTCAGGAATTCCAAACAAGCACCAAGAGCCAAAACGGAAAGCTAATTACAACACAACTAAACCAGGAAACAAAATATGACCCCAAAGTATTGTCAGTAATTTCGTTCCATTGAGAAAACAAACATTACAGACAACTAGCTAGATTTTGGCAAACTTGGTATCAGCTACTACACAAAACATTCAATCCCTCCTTTTCTTCTTCTTCTCGCTCTTCTCCATGGAATTCTTCAACTGCACGACAAAATAAGGCCATGTAAGTACTACCATATACATGCACTAGGAGTAAATTAATCATTTTTATGGTTAACACCACAATGGAAAAAAGTGGGTTTCGACACTTCCTATGGCGTTCAAGTTTAACTCTACCATAATTGTGAGAATTCGGACAAAGACAGCGACAAAATCCGTGAAAAGAAGCAGTGCATGATTCACATAGTCCAAATCACCATGGTGTGCTTTCTCAATTATTTCCTGGGTGTCCACAATTGTAAAGCCTACAAACAAAAGAAGCCCGAAATACAACTGCAAAAGCAATAAAGAAAACAGATTAATCGAGCTGCTAGTAGCCGCCTATTTCAATCACCAATATAGAATATAACATGATAAAAAAAACAGATGACTTTGATTATAATCTCCTCACCTCAAACTTGAAGATGGCTGCAGAACCCCCAAAAATAGAAGACGCAAAATGCAGCCACAAAAGGATGCTGAGGCCAGAAGAAAGCAGGCCACCAAGGTACAGGTACTCTCTCCGCCTTGCCAACATGGCTGCTAATGAAAAACAACTGAACGCCAGTGCAGTACCCACAAAGGCACTGACCAAAATACTGGAAGTGGGGGGAACAAATATTTCATGCATCAGCATGTGCTATTTTAACATCACTTCAAAAGTGAGAATGTGTGTGGTGTGTGTGAGAGAGAGAGAGAGAGAGAGACAGATGAATCTATGACAAACATATGAAAAGGCAAAAAAACAAAAATATCTCGAGTAAAATATGACATTAAAGAGTACATTATGACATTATCAAGAGGCAAGCACAAGTATACTGGTAGTCTGGTAAGCATATTTCCTCCAACTAAGGTGCATAAGAACATATCCACATTTTAAGCAGAACATATACCTGCTATATAGATAGCAGCATTTTTTTTTGATAAGTTGATACCAAAGTTAATTGATCATAAATGGTAGCTATACATATATGAAAAAACACTAAATCAAAATGATCCCATATATGAAATAACATACTGGACGGTGGATCCAGTTCATGATCCATACTGAAAATTCTCAACCATAACAATTGAGCAAGAATACAGTAAGCAACGTTTGATAAATGGGGAACATACCTTGGGTCAATCTCAATAGCTAAATCAATCAGCGGGCCAATTGAAGCTCCCTCAAAGACAGCAGCTGCCATCAATAGTGCAACCCTTTTGTGCTGCTTACCAAGAAAACACAATAGAAAGACCAAAAAAAAAAAAAAAATTAAAAATTAAAAATTCAGGAAGATTTCTAAACTGAAAACAGCAGGTTGAGCAGAGAACAAATCATAGACAATTAGATGATACCTCGTGATGAGAAGGAGTGGATAGTAGCCAAATCATGCTTCCCATGCATGCAAATGTTGTAAGGAGACCACCAATGTTCCAGACAAGATGCAGGTAAGCCCCGGCAGCAGAAGCAATCAATGCACAGCATAATGACAGGTAGACCTATACAATCGATGAAATTAGACAAGGAATGAAATTGTTAAGAAAAAACAACAGGAGTTTCTCTTTAAGCCCAAATGTCTTTTAAGTGGGATAACTGAATACCAAAAGAAGAAGAAAAAATCCTGAATAAATCTATGATTCAAAAAACAGAATTCACAGAAACTCATCTAACAAAACCTAAAGTCAACCACTATAAATTTCCACCCAACATCAACTCAAACGATGAAAAAACAAACATATTTCCTACAATTCTTTATCTGAGTTTTCTCAACAACTACACAAGAAAATCTTATTGTAACCATTTCAAGAAAATTGACGGGAAATACTAGCTTGCTACTCTTCATCCTAAATCTCATCTATCCCCAGTCACACTTGGTGAGTGCCAACAGATTTCAAGTGATTTCTTCTATCAACCACTCAATAAAAATACTTAAATGTGCCACGTCACCAAGTTTTATTCGGGATAATATCATCTAGGATGAAAAAGAGCATTATTTTTTACAAAAACAAAAAGAAGAAGGCTAGAAGTGCCACAATTTTTATTTTTTTTTTTATGTCGGGAAACCTCTCCAAGGCAGGGCCCTTTGGACCCACCCCTGCAGAATAAACCCCGGTCCCGTGCACCGCACCCTCAGAAGTTTCCCTACACGGAACTGGTTAAATCGCTGGCTTTTTACCAGGGGGTGTGGCCCCAAAGGATTGTTTGCACCCATGAGGTGTTGAACCTTGGACCTTGAAAGGAATGAGACCCTAAGACCAAGGCTTTCACCACTTGGGCCAACCCCTTGGGGTTTAGAAGCGCCACAATTTTCAAACATGATTTAACAAATTGGTGTGTCACATCTAAAAATTTAAGATTAAAAATAATTTTTTTTTTTTAAAAAGAAGTCAACTTTATTTATTACATTGGTCCAATCACATTAACTGTCATCTTATATAGAATTTTGCAGGAAAACTAGTATCTTGTATTTGCCAAAAAAATCACAGAAAAATCAGCAAGTTTCCCTCGCTCACCCTTTCACCATTTCATTGTCCCTAATTTCTCCGCAACCAACAAAGGAAATAGCGCTATTACTAGGAAAAATAAAACTACAAGTTAACTCCAGATGTAACCAGTCAAGTAAACACGACCCAGAACCTTTTCCCCTCATCCGTTCATTTCTTTCTTCCTATCTTCCCTGTAATGAAATAAAGAAATTTGGTCTGATTAACGAAAAAGGGGAAAGGGGGGGGGGGAAGGGAAGGAAGAAGAAAAAACTGTAATCCTAGAAGTCTATCAACAAACATCCAAGTCAAACTCTCAGTTTTCCCTCCACTGTCTTCTCAAAACAGAAGTTCCAAGGGCTCGTTTGGAGAGTGAAATGAGATGAAAATTTTGTAAATAATAATGAAATAATTTGTAAATAGTAGTGAAATAGTCTATTAATAGAAATATAGTTTGAAATGAATATTTTTTTAGTTCGGGAAAAAGAGGAAAAAAGTTTAATGAAAAATCTTGTTAAATTATATGTTTATAATATTATTTTTGTTTAGTGATTAAAAAAATTATATTAGTTTTTATTTTTTAATTAAAAGTTTGTAAAAAAAATATAACGATTAGTTCGAAAAATTTATAATGATTAATTTAAAAATTCTTATAAAAAATATTAAATTGAAAATGTTTATATTTGAATATAATTCTATTTAGAAAGAAGATGAGAAGAAGAAAAATGATATTTATAGTCGTGATTATTCAAGCGACATCCAATATTTTTGAAAAAAGTGAATTAATACGGCACCAACGTAAAAAAAAAAAATTAATTTTTTAATCATAGACCTTACTATTTTTTAAAGCGATTGCGTAGCGTTTGCAAACTCTACGATTGCATATAACATTACTATGAGAAGAAATACGAATTTTAAGATGAGATTTATTTTCAAACAGACCCTAAATACTGAAGAGAGAAATTTCCCCAACACAAAATTGTCTCATCCACATGTAATAGAAATCCAAAACAACTCTATAAATATCAGATCAATTTCTTCTCCTACCACTTCCCTTTTCCATCAATTTTCACGCTAACCAGACGAAACCTAACAGAGAAAAAGTTTGTTCGAGAAAATGTCACATAAATAAGAACAAAAGTTTAAAAAAATAAAAAAAAAAACTATGAAATGTAAGATCGTTGGCATTTCTTTCGCTTTCCCCCATCAATTCTCACCATAATCAGACAAAGCCTAACAAGGAGAGAAATCATTCCGAGTTTCCGACAAAATCAGTACCTGTTTGAGATGAGTCTGGACGATTGGAGAGATCTGGCCGAAACTCTTGAGAGAATCGTAGCTCCAGCGGCTTCGTGAAGACGACTGGGAACCAAAAAAGGATGAGAACGCGTCCATGGAATTTCGATCGTACCGGGAGAAATTGCGCAAGAAGGAAAAATAAAACTATATCGATTGGAAGGGTCCAGAAACTATACGAAAGACCGATGCCACAGATTGGGTTAATTATCTCTCTCCTATTTATAGACAAGTGGCACGAGAGGATAGTTCAAAGAATTTGCAATACCGTATCGTTGAAGTTACCATAATAACCTTTTCTCTATATTTAATAAAGTTATTCTTTATTTTTTTTAAGTTATTTCCTGTATATAGAATATATCATTTATATAATTTTAATGATAAAATTTTATTTATAAAATTTAAAATTTATTTTTAAAATTAAATTAAATTATATAAATACTTTATTATGTAGTTCTTTTAAAACAAGAGGGGTATATTAAAAGAGAAATTTTACATAAAAATTTTCAACACTAGTATTTATGTAATCAATATATGATTTATCATTTTTATCATTCTATCTTAATATTTAAATACATGTTTAGATAGATTTAAAAAAATATTTATGTTTAAATAAAATGACTAAAATAATAATATGTAGTATAAGATTTTTCGATAACGTTTCTTTTTTATATACATAAAAATTATAAAATATGATAAAAAATAACAGAAATTTTGATTCTTATTTAAATTTAAAATTAATCTCAACTCATTTAATCATTATAATTTTTTTAATTTTTTTTATAAAATATAATAAAAAATTTAAAATTTTAAAATTTTAAAATAATAATAATATTAAAAAATAAATTTTTATTTAATTTTTACTTTTAATTCATCTCATCTGATTTAACTCATTACCCGAATCTTTCTAAAAGAAAATATTGATTTTGAAGTCATATTAGTCTTGGATGGAATTAAGTAATTGGTTCTTGTCGGGGGTTAGGTTGTAAATTCGGCTAAAGTGGGGGTGGGTACGGATTATGCAAGGGAAATTCGGGGAAACCCAACAACAATTAAAAAAAGTAAAAAGTAAACGGTGGAGGGTAGAGTGGGGTCCATACCCTTTTAAATGCTATCGCTTTCACTAAACAAAAACAAGATAAAAATAACGAAAGGAGGATGTTGTTTCTTGATGTCATGTAACCAATAGGATCAAACAAGTCCGAGACTTGAAGGAATCAAACAAATCAAGTCTATACGGCAGCTTGAATAGTCCTTGGTCGTCCATTTTTTATAGTGGTCATCTTTGCAACATCCACCCGAGTCTTGCCATATATATATAATTGCTATCTAATTAAATTTTATTGATGTGATGATTTTTATTATTTTACCGTCAAAATTAAAACCGTTAATTATATAAATAAATTAAAGTGATTCTCTCTTCTTAAAAATTTTTATTTTTTTAATCTCTATCTCTAATCACTTATGAATAAATTCATAATTATCAAAATTTATGACATAAACTCATGCATTGATGATCATTTATTTATGAGGTATATTAGATATATATATTCTATTATATATATATATATATATATATCTATATAAATTATATAAATTTATATTGTATATAAATTTATATATGTGATTTAAAATTTATATTCATTCCTTATATAAACAAATAGAAATGTAAAATAATTAAGTTTAAATATATTTACTAACTACATTTATGAATACAATTATTATAATAAAATATTATTTATTTATCAATTTAAATTCATTATGAAACATTAAAATCAAATAATAATATCTTATAAAAACTTTAGTATTTTATTTCTTTATAAAATTTATATCACTTTTTAAAAATAATCACTTTATTAAACTAAGATAACGTACTATGCACGTTGCTTTACTGTTTACAATTTGTCTCCTACACTATACAGTTTTGGTTCAAGATTCATTTTTTTTTTTTTTATTTCACATATTGGTTGTTTTCAGTTGTACCCAAGAGCACATACACAAGTAATAATAAGATTTTAATTCTAAATACTTTAAAACCGATTTTAATTCTAACGTCCCTTGAATGTTGCCCAACTACTAGTGTATATATATATATAAACTAGTAAATTGTCTCGGGTGCGTTAGTTCTGGAGTACACCTGATATAATAATTTAAATAACAAAAAAAGTAAAAAATTTAGTATTTTATTTGTATAGAAAAAGAAAATACAAGGTTAAAGAAATATAAAAAATCAAGATAAAAAAAAAATCTAAACTTTAGCATAGTATGAATATTGGTTTGCATCCATATTGGATTATATATTTACTCTCTATATAATAATAAAATATTATTAATTTAATAATTTTTTAATTTTTATTTTTATCACATTTAATAGTTCTATTAATTAAAATATTAATAATTATTATATTCTAATCAAATTAATAATATTAAATATTAATATCACTAATAATTATATTCTAATTAAATTAATAACTAATAATATATATTGAGTGTTTTAAGTATTTTATTTGTTAAATTTACTTAAAATTGAATTTTTCAATGAGAATACTCTAAAGCGTTTATGGTCTAAAAAGTAAAGTCATTTTAATTTTTTTTATTTAAAAAAATTGAAACAAAAAGAAAGGAAAATGAGTATACCGTTAGAACAAAAAAGATATGAAAAAGAGACGTCAATTCATGTGCACTGCAGGGCTTTAAGGGCCTTTTGATAAAACATGATCTTTCATTAAATTCTACAAGTGATATACACGTCAAATGGTCAAGAATCTTAAAGGCCTTTTAGAAAAATAAGATTTAACAAACTTAACAGAAAAATAACAAAAGTTATTATTCACAATTAGATAGCCACTTATTATAATAGAATATATATATATATATATATATATATATATATATATATAGATATATATATATATTAGCTATATAAAAAAATCTCATAAAAGTAAGTTTTATAAAATATGTTTTACTTTTTTGAGATTTAATAAATGAGTAGATCCCACTAATGATTGAAAATCATTTTATAATTATTGGATAATAATTATGAATATATTAATAAAAAGTAATATTTATAATTAATTAAAAAATATACCATAAATAAATTTATATCTCAAAATATATTCTTTTAATGTTGGCAAAAATTACTATATATTCCCACCAAAAATTAAAATGGTGGATTTCGACGAAGGAGAAGAGGCGTGAACAAGAAGGAAGAATGGTCTCGAAATGGGATGGGGAAAAAATAAAAGAGGGGCGCAGGAATCAAATAAAAAAAATAGTGTTTTGCATTGTTAACTTAACTTTTTACTATTCATTTCAGTTTTGCACTGTCTACTTAACTTTTTAGTGTTTATGTCAGTTATTAATTTCACCAAAAATTAAAATGGTGGATTTCAACGAAGGAGAAGAGGCATGAACAAGAAGGAAGAATGGTCTTGAAATGGGATGGGGAAAAATAAAAGATGACTGCGGGAATCAAATAAGAAAATAGTGCTCCGCACTATTAACTTAACTTTTTACTGTTTATTTCAGTTTTGTACTGTTTACTTAACTTTTTAATGTTTATGTCAGTTATTAATTTCAAAACGCATAGATGAAATAAAAAGAACCCACTTGTCGTTTAGATAGGCAAATAAGACTTGCTGTATATAGCAAATGAGATCATTTGGGCATCCAAACCGGGCCTAAATCTATAAACTTGATGTGATATATTAGATTATAAAATTTAAACATATTTTTATTGTAAAACATATTTACGCATCTTGTGAAGACATACAAGTTTGTAAGTTTACTTTTATAAAATATTTTTATAATTGCAGCACTCATATACATATATATGTGTGTGTATATATATATATATGAAAAATGATAACATGCCCTTTGATTTATACCACTTAATTTGACCCTCAATGTGACACCACAATGTGGTGTAAAGTGGCTTATTAATAAAACACAAAAACATATATTCAAAACAAAATGTCATTCAAAGATACAAAAAGATGAAAGAGACTAAAATCTTTAATTTCATCAACCTTTAATGTTTGATCCCATGGTCAATAGCTGATCACATAAGCCATGCTTTTATTTTGAGGGTGGTGATGCTTGTGTAAACATGCATACCTAGCTTGTACAGTAAATAAAATAAAATAAAATAAAAGTAAAATAAAAAGAAATATAGATACTTAGACACTGATGGAAATAATTTTTGTATCCTATAAGATATCGGTTACAACAATATTGGAAATAGATCAATGAAGAAGGAGAAGGTAAAGATGTCAAAACGAGAGAGATTAAAAAAATTAAAAAAAACATAAATTTTGGCAGTATCCACTGTAAAAGCTACCTGTGGAAATAGGATTATACTCCATACATGCCAATAATTCTCAATAGTTTTAAGAGGATATGCCGTGAAGCATTCTCTTACAAAGATCAAAGTTGTGCTATCTCTCAGGTAGTGATCTATAAAGATTTACAACATAGACTAAATCATATCAATCTCGATTGTGCACTGGAAAGCTATTAATGTTGTAATTAGTTTGTAAGATATGTTTCGTTTCAAAGTTGTAATATCCGTTATTAATCAATGCAATATGTTTTATCAAAAAAAAAAAAAAAAAGTTGTTCAAATGAGTGTGGCATTACTTACCAAAGTGGGGACAAAAAATAGAGAAGAATGTAGAACAAAAAATGGTAACGTTATTAACATATGGAAATAAACAAATTTTCGGATTTGAATCTCCTAGAGTTCTTGATCAGCCTAGAGTGGAAAAGAGATAGAAGACGCTGTATCATTTATAGCTGTCCAAGTGAATTTCTCATGCAACATTAAATACTCGATACTCTAGTCATTTGTCTATGACTATCCCTCTCCCACTCTAGGCCTGGAGTCAAGAACTTCCCAAATTTTCACTATTACATTGGGATTAACCTGCTAATGAAAAATAACATAATTTGTGAACCTGAACCAGCTGACCACAACGGATTTACCATGACCAATATACAAAAGCAGAGAAGAAAATATGCAACATCCAACTAAGCGTTAAAATTATACAGTGAAACAGACAAGAAAAATAAGATCTTCCGAATCCTGGAAAGTATCCAATCATTCTGCCGATAGTGAAGACAATGAAAAGTTCAACAGGAAGCCAGCCACGATGCCAATAAGTGCCACAATGATTGCAAAAGTGAGTGAGAAGCCATGATCAGTTTTTTGTGGTCTTCGTCTCTTCAGCATGTCCTGTAAGATGAGATAAATTAGCTACTTCTCACAACTGTCAGTCAGCTGATGAATATATCATAAATTTAAACTCCAGAAGAAGCAGAGTTTCTTGGTAGCCACACCTACACATTAAAGGGAAGATGAAAATAATTCCACCGAACATTCTAAGAATCAACAGGTGGCAGGGACAGTCAAATGGTCGAACTGGTTCAGGGGATTTCAATATCGTAATCATATGCTAATCAGAAAGATCATGGAATAAGCTATACAAATGTTGATTTTCATTGTATTGCTAAACTAGCACGCACAGGCAACGTTCTTGTATATGTCCCATATACCGGGCCCTATTTTATTTCATGCTCAATAAAATTTTGTTTATCAATTAAACAAAATTGTTGTTTTTCAGACAGTAAAAAGTTTTGTATTTTTCCAACTTGATTACCCACAAACTTCGATAATCATCCCTTCTTCATTTGTAACGTTGGAGATCTCACAAGTCACCAAATGAAACGTCCCATCCTGCTTTGATTTTAGCTTTAACATTCATATTCGATCCACAGGTTCCAATTATTTTGCACATGGATTTTGAAAAAAAAAAAAAAAAATGGCCCCCATTTAAACAGGAAAATAACACAATTTTTCAGTTGACTTTTTGCAGTTATCATGTCAGTAAGGCATCTTGGGAGGTAGCTACTATGTACATTTACGCATGTGCTGCCTCTCAGGAAGAATCTGAGATAATAACTTCATCACGATCATCATCAAACCACTAAAGGAAACCAATTGATCAAGGGGAAGACAGAGAGCACAAATACCAGTTCTTGTTGCAGTTGCTGTGTTTGTTGAACAGCTGCATCTCTTTCATCCTTCAGGCGCTGCACAGCCTGGTTCTGCATACAGAAGAAAAAGGTGGAAGAAAAATTAAAACAAAACCAAAGGGACTTAGTATCCATAAGGCAAAGAGAAGTAATCACCTTAATGAGCATGTTAAGAGTTTGCAAACTGACAGCAGGTAACCACAGATACAAAAACAAAGGGATTCAACACAACCATCTCATTTCTCAAAGAAGATCCATGAGCAGCAGTCACTTAGACAGACAAAATTGATTACCAAAAGGAGAATTGATAAAACAAATAAAACTGCCTTGAAATGGTAACTAAGATATTTAATGAGAGAGAGAGACAGAGAAACAGAAATGAGAAGAACTTCCAGCTGTTAACATCAGTGGTAATGGTAGGTTGACTCAGTGCATTTGATACAGGCATAACTATGTTGCTGAAAATGCTGGTGCTGGAAACTGGAAGGGAGTCCTCTTTAATTTGTTTTCTTTATTTCTTTTACAAGTTCAAATCATTCTAAATACCTTTTTTTCATCCCTTCCATGTGTTTTCTCAACTTCTACCTTTTTGCATTCCTAAAGACCTCATGCACCGATCATGTGGCTACTATCAAAACACAACCAGGACATTTAGTGGTTGTGAGCTGAAACGCATATAAGACCACACATACTCTCACAAGCCAGACAAAAGAAAAATCAAAATCACAAATTCAATGTAACTTACAGAGTTAGTATCAGGACTTTGAGTAGATCCCGCTAATGCTTGATTTTCTGAGTTTGCATGGGCAGAGGCAGGAGAGATATACAGAACTTTAAGCTTGCATTCTTCTATTGCCCTTCCACTGTCCTTGTTAAACTGAATTCAATGGTAAACATCAATGTCTGAACATCAATGTTATTTCAAAGGGATATCATCAAGTTGGTCAAATGATGACATGGCTCTCAAAATCAACATTCTTACAGTATCTTGCGGAAGTTCATCAACATCAGTATGCGGAGGCACTATTGTACTCTGCAAGAGAAATTTATCTTTACACTGCATATCTGGAGGATATTCTTGCTGGGCTTGGAGAGTGACTGCAAATCAAGAAGCTAGTTAAAGGTACCATCAAAAATAAGAAAATCTTGTGGAACCATTGGAGAATACTTTAAACACAAATATTGTCCAGATAGCGGTAAGTGAATAAAGGCCCACTGTATTGCACTTGAAGTTTGGAATGACCGTGCCAACCATAGAAGTGCGGTGGTTCATGACTTTGTCTATTTGCAGACATCAATAAAGACTTTTCTTGCTAAGTTGGCCTGGATGGTAGTTTCAAACCAGGGCAGACCACTGTTGCAAATTCTTGGAAGCAAATATGTTGGCAATACAATTTTTCTAGAGAGACCAGGCTATACCAATGCATCAGACTATGATGTGGTTCGAAAAGGTGCATACATTCTTGTGGGCAATGGAAGAGATGTAGATGTGTCAAGAAATCCAAAGATACCAGGGCAGGTTTTGAACCAGGGCAAGAGATTATATAAATGCACCTATTCCCTTAATGGTTGATGATTTGATGTCGCAGAATGGTGGTCAATGGAATAAATCAAAACTTATAAATTTGGAGAATGGCTATCAATTTAGTAAAAAACACGTAATTTTTTTTTTTCCTTAAAAACAAACTGTAAGCTTTTTGAACAAAGCTCAATTGAAGGTATTCTGCAAATTCCCATTCCTTTTGAGTCAAAAACCTGATTCTCTTGCTTAGGTGGCTGATGAGAAAGGAAAGTTCTGAGTGGAATCTCCTCATTGGTAGACAATGATGTTGCATTGTTATGGAGAATGACAACAGGAGGAAAATTCAAAGTGCTTGTTTGCATGAAAGACTCAAAATGCTATTATGGAGGGTTGCAGCAGATGCCCTTCCTCTATGATCATAAGTTATTAGTTGGTGCCACACAGAATCCTCTATCTGCACCCTTTGTGAATTAACAAACAATACACTCTCCACATATTCAATAATTGTATAGCTGCTAAAATGGGGTGGTATTTATTGGTGGGAATGGAGTCTTAGACTTTATGCAATTAGAGCAACATCAATCATGGAGTTTAGCCAAAGTATTAAGCACCAGCCATCATCTTTGTGTGCTGGAAAAGTTTCCAAAGATGCGTATACAACTTCACTCGTAGAGACCCTGGATATAATTTGGAAGTTGAGAGACAAATTATGCTTCAAATCCATACACCAAATGTTGAGAAAGTATTGAAGAAAGTAGAGAGAGAGTCTGAGAGACTATAATCACCCAAGAAAAAGTCTAAGCCATATCTTGGCTCATACTCCAAAACTACAGTTAAGGTTACAATTGGAGCCCATTGGAAATCACTACAAACTGCAATAACTTCTCCCTCTTGCAAAATGTGGGATCTCATCCTATATTCAATCCGAGGTATTGCAATTTTCTCCCTTTAAATTCCTAAAGAATTGTTAAGCCACTCCGTCGTAGGTGGCATGACTCAAATCCACACTTTTGGCTAGAGATTGGCTTTGTAAACCATTTGCAACAACCCAAGGAAAACCCAAAGACAAATTTGAGCTTATACTCCAAAAGGACTAGTTATGGTTACAATTGGAGCTCCTTTGAATCATTATAAACAACAAGGACTTCTTTCTCTTACCCAATGTGCAATACTATTCACTAACCACTATGCCCAATATGGGATATATAAAACCTTTAAGGAATATAGCAAAAAGTTGTCATGGCCTAGCATGGCTCAAAGACCTAACAAAAGAGATGTTTGGAAGGCCATTTCAAATCAATGGGCAAAGCTAAATTGTGACACAACCTTTAAAGCATACAAGGTTTTTCTAGCTATCTTTGCAATAGATCACATGGGTACGGGAATAAGGGAATTATAGGCTAGTGTTGTCTGGAATTGGCTGAGGCACGAACTTTGAGATGACTATCTCCATTGCTACTCAAGAGAATTGGTTTGAGGTAATCCATGAAAGAGATTCAGCTATTGTATTGCATCACATCTCAGGTGACCAAATAAGAGAGAGAGAATTCAATTCGTGATATACGAAGATGGGTAACTACCACTCCAGATTGGACTCTTTCCTCGATTAGCAGAACAAGTAACAGAGCGGCCATAAGCTTAGACGATGGATTTTTCACCCATGTTTAACAGGATCTCTTTGCTAGGGGTGCAATTGGTTTGGTTCGGTCCAATTTTGGACATATTTTTGGAATTGAACTGGTCTAAGTTGGTTTTGGAATTATAAGATCTGATACAGACCTATTCATCCAGAAAATAAAACTTTCAATTTTTTCAATTTCAATCAGGTTCGGTTCAATTTGGTCTTGCAGGTGTGATTTGGTTTTGGACTTTTTTCTTGGGCTAGTTGGCTGTTCTGACCCAAAAAATTGTACTTATAAAAATGTATGTATCATATATATATCAAAAGTGTACTCTTATACTATATTATATATGTGCGTATGTAACTTAATATACATAATCACATATATAAGGAGAAATAATAACATACTAATAAATTAATATTAAAACTCACGTTTAAGAGTAAGTTTATATCAAGAAATCATAAATAATACGAATTTTATAATATGTATAAGATCTATAGCATATAATATAAACAAAAATTCTTAAAAAATAAGATTCGGTTAGGTCCAATTCGGTTTTCAAACCATGAAAACCAAGACTGAACCGATTTTCAATCGGTTTCAATTCCTAGGAACTGAAACTGACCTAACCGGTGTTTGGTTCGGTTCAATCGGTTTTTTGGTTTTTCTTACACCCCTACTCTTTGCCCAAGGCCTTTTATCTATATGTAAGATTCATGCTTGGCGGATTGTGATTAGTTTTCCTACCACCTTGTTAGTTAATAATTTCCACCCAAAAAATAAAACTACTTGGTAATGGTACACGATCAAGTGGCATATGATTGATCAAAGCCACCCAGAATATTTGATCAATCAAAAGCTACCCCCGGTGTTTACAATATTTCAATGAATGCTTATTTATTTGCCAATCACTAGATTCACTACTTTGCTCATGTGACCGTATCTATATGTTCTGCAGTTTGCCTTAACTATATATTCGTAGATTATCAAAAGGTCGCCACTTGAAAGAGGAAAAAGAAAAAGGAAAAACAAACCTATCAAAAGTTTTTACAAGGTATCGTAAGGCACCTCTTATGAAACACGAGTCCCAAGGCTGAATAACGCCAGTGTTGGGCCGCACAAAGTACTTTTTAGGTGAAGTGGTTTTAACCTGGCAAGAAACAGAAGGGGGAACATTTGGGTCGCACGTGTTAGTAATTTTGAATGGCTTGACAAATGCATATCAAGTAAAAAATAAAAGGTTTATCTGTACGGTAACAGAGATGGCACCTTAAAAGCAACATGATGTTCCGTTTTGTTCACAACTTTAAGATCACAGTAGCTTTGCTTTTCCAGCTCAACTGATTAATTGAATCCCAAAATCATAAGTCCATAAGAACTTCTTAAAGAAAATGATATTACAAAAATCATATAAGCAGAAGACAACTCACAGTATATTACAGAAACCAAACAGTTTCCACATCCGCATGGATGTGGACCATATCCATATAAAAATCCACGGGTCGAAGTTCATCACTCGTCCCCTTCTCATTTCGAAATTCATGCATTCATATAATCAAACCACAGTTTCTAATGGGAAGAAGCCATAATTTCCTATCGTAACATTGTTAAATCTAAAATATAATGAACCGTACCCGAGTCTTGCCAGCCTAATCGTTACAAAACAAGACCGCAAATTTTGACCAACAAATATCTGACAGCAACGAAAATGGACACATTTCCTAGCTCCCGACCTACCGTGGACATGGGTAATTTAAATTTAAATCCATTCAAATACAACAAAATCCAGACGCATGCAAGAACAACAGAATTTGAAAAAAAAATGATAAAGAGAAAATTTTCAAGGAAAATTTCTAGAGAGAGAGAGGTAAATATACATTGGAACTTGAGTTCATCAGGTTGAACAGACACCAAATTATTGCCGCCACCACCGTCGCTCATGATGAACTTAACAGATCAATGATCCCTAACACGACCCACTCAATCAAACCCTAATAACACCTGCTCATTCACACAATCCCCAGAGCATTCAGAGACACTCACAGAGAGAGAGAGAGAGAGAGAGAGAGAGAGAGAGAGAGAGAGAGAGAGAGATAATTGATTAGGGGCTGACGCACACGTGGTGTGGAAGGAATATGGGACGCTGCGGATGGCTCGGTCCAAACTATCGCGGTGGATGGGTGGGATTGTGGTTCCGAGATTTTTGGCCACCTTGATCGGACTCGCTCTCGAGGTGGTCCGAACCAGCCCCAGAAACACAGAAGAGAGAGAGAGAGAGGGGCAGCGAGAAGCGACACGTGTCGAATATTAGCGACGCCGACGTCCGGTTCAAGGGATCGAGCTTTGAGTCACCTGAGTATTATGACTCTTTGGAGGTTTGATGGGACAATAAATTTGTAAGAGATTTGTATAGAATTAATCTCGGAATCTGACGTCATTTTTTTAATTATTAAGTTAAAAAAAAATTTAATATACTTAAAATTATTTTGTTAATCATTAACTAAAAAAAATATTTATACAATACACTTAATCGGTACGGCTCCGAAGAGAGCTTTTCTTTTAAAATAAAATTACGTTAATTTATAAAATTATTTTTATATAATTTTTTTAAATTGATATTCTTCAAGTAAGTAAATTGATAAGTAAATAATATATTAATTTAAGTTAAAATATTTTATAAGAAATAATAAGTTTATTAATTTGTATTCCAAAATCTTTTAATATGAAATTTAAAGTGAAATAAATTCAAGAAAATTATTTAAATTTAATGATTTATATGAAAAATAGTTAATAAATCTTATTTTTTAGAATTCATTAAATAAGAACAAATTTAATTAAGATCTCAATTGTATCATTATATGCTTAACATGACACTAACATATGTAAATTTTATACTAAACCTGATAACCTAACTTACATACTATAATAAAAGATAAACTTCTAAAGTATTGTTAGATAGTTTTTATGAAATAAATAAATTTTAAATATTTTATTGTAAAAATAATAATAAATAAATATAATCACATAAAACATTATCGTTAAAAATTTAAAATAGATGTGAAGTTCGTATATTTTTTGAATTTTATCTCTGCATGTATATAGCAAATAATTGAGATCTAATTTTTATATATAATTATGTTTTTATGATTTTTTTGGAAAATTAAAATTAAGACATTTCATTTTTTATTTTACATAAGCGTGTCATAAGTTAAAAAAGTTGGTCCCCCTGGAGGACATTTATGGTTTTGCCACTGTATACAGAACATATACTATAACGTTGCATAGACTGTTTTTCAATGCTTTACTTCATTGGGCAGTTCTAATTGATTTCAATAGAATAAGTTGTTTGAATAATAGCTAAATTTATTCTAAAATTATAAACAAACCATCACGAGATTTAGGTTTAGTTTGGCATATAAGAATTTTTATCTCAATATTAAAATTTTCATCTTATTATTATAATTTGAAAAATAATATTTACAGTCGTGATTATGCAAGCACCGTTCAGTCTTTTTAAAAAAAGTGAATTAATACGGAATTCATATGAAAAAAATTAAATTTTTAATTTTGGACCCCACTCTTTTTTAAAACAATTGCGCGGCATTTACATACTCCGTGACTGTATGTAGTATTACTCTTACAATTTTCTCATATCACATACAAAATATAATAAATAATTTCACTTTTTCTTAATCTTTTCAAATTTTAAAATAATAATAATATTAAAAATAATATTTTAATATTTTATTTTAAAACTCAAAATTCTAATATCAAAATTTTCTACTACCAAACCGAATCTTAGAAACTTACAACATTCATTTATAGGATGGATCTTGAGCCATGAAAATAATTACTCATAAAAATGAAATTTAAATTAATTTTATTTGGACAATTGGTGCAACTATAGTCGCCAAAGAACAAAATATCTCCTATTAGCTAAACCGTAATTAACCAGCGTGCCAACCCATTGGGACAATATTTCAATTTATTTGTATTAAAAGTACTAGAGCGAGTTGAGATTTATCATGTTCAATTCATTCCTATATGCATTTTAAGAGATATTTATTGTTTACAAAAATATATATATATATATATATATATCTAAAATTCACAAAATAAAGTATGAATAATTAAATTATACAATTTTTATTACAAACTAAATCTAAAATCTTACATCAAACTATAACAATTTAAAAACTTATTTTTATTAAAATTTATTAAGAGAGATGGCACTTTTCAATTATTAAACAGTACAAATATTTGTATTGATATGAATTTATATGATACATTAAATTTACTTGAAAGTAAGTTTACATAACAAATTATGTTAGTTTTTAAATTTTTTATAGTATTATTTTATAATTTGAGAAATAATATTTATAATTATAAAGTACATAAACGTCACGTAATTTATTTTAAAAAAATAATAAATAAGAGATTCACATAAATAAAAATAAACTAATTTATTAAAAATAAACTTCATTCTTTTTAAATCATTATTTTTTATATTAGGTGGCACTTGGACCACGATAAGTAGTGTTACTTAATATAATAACCTTTTGGAGAGTCGATGTAAAAATAAGTCGTGTCGGTTCGGATTTCGGTAATAATCTATCGGCTGTCCGACCCGATTATGTACGAGCAGGTGCCTACACGTGTGGGACCGATAGAACCAGATAAGGCTCGGTGCCCTCTCCAGTCCTCTCCTCAACTGAGTCGGAACACAGTGACGGTACCCTTCCATGTCCACTGCTCAGTAATTCTCTCCCATTTATCTCTTTCGTTCCAGTCATGGCCTCCAAACTTCTTCCTCAGGTTCCTCTCTCTCTCTCTCTCTCTCTCTCTCTCTCTCTCTCTCTCTCTCTCTCTCTCTCTCGTTTTCTTTTTATTCAATTTGACAATTATTTCAATGAACTCTATGAGTTTTTGTATGTAGGCTCTGATTATTACCCCAAGAAACCCTCACCAATGTCCCCAAAAGAACATGGGTTTTTCTACGCGTGTTTCCGGCCTTCCCTCCTCGTTCAAGTCTGGTGCTCCTACTTCCGTCTCTAGGGTTCCTTCGTTCTCGATTGGCTTGAATTTGAATCCCATGTTCTCTGCGCCACCCAAACGGGCCTTTTTTGTCAGAGCTGAATCAAATCCTGAAGCTGAAGGGGAAACCAATGCAGTAGCAGAGGTGACAGAGAATGTTGAAGAGAAGGAAGAGGTTGATGTTGAAGAATCTACTCAAGTAGAGGCTGAAGTTCAGTCTGAGGAAGCCAAGCCGCCTAGGAAGCCTCGAATTAAGCTCGGAGATATAATGGGGGTAAATCATTTAATTCTTTTTTTTCCCCTTTATACCCTCTCTCTTCGGTCATTGACTTCATGCTGGGAAAAGGAAAGAAATGGAACTTTAGATCTTCCGTCTACTTCAAAAGTTGTTTTTTTAATAAAGTCTAATCTAAAACTTACTTGTAGTCGAGTGCACTAATTTTAGGCTCTGTTTAGTTTCTGAGATGAGAAGTTCCTTTTTGTTTTTAAAATGATAATCATAAAAGCATGCCGTTTTACGTAATTCTGGAAGAGGGGAGTGAGTTGAGTATCAACTGACTCTCTCGCGCCTTTCTTCAGCATGTTCGTGTTTGTCAATTCGGGACGGGTGGTTGCCTTTTTCATGAACATAAAACAGTAGCTGAGAATGTCAACTGAATGTTTTCTGAAAATGGGTTATTTGAAAAGCAAAATGAAGTAAAGAATGGAGAAAAATAATTTTCAGAAACACCATCACGAGTTTCTGAGGCCATCCATGAAATTGAGGGGAGGAGGAAGAATAGAAAGGTCCTTTCAACCATTTTTTGGTGATCAACTGCTTAAGCGCTATCAATCATCTCTTACCGCAATTTTGATTTGGATCACCAAACCAGATTTTGAACAAATTTTCATTTGGGGATCCATAACGACTCATTACTGAGTAGTGAGTACTGACATAAAGGAAAAGGTTCGATTTGAATGAGATGTATGTTTGAACAGCCTAAACAATGATGGATACAGTCTTATTACCATTGCGATCAATGAACAGCCATTTGAAACGGATTCTAGCTTCCATAACATACTTTTATGCTATTTTCTGACTATATCTTAGACAAAAAGGTAGTTGGTTACTAAAAAGAAAAAGTTCCGACATTCAAAATTTTGGTTCTTTACTATCCTCACCTTCGCCCCATAGTTATTCTCTTTAGACAACCCACTGGTTTACTGTGATATAGATGAAATGATCGAAATTATGCCGTTGAATGTGTAGATATTGAATACAAGGGCGGTTGAGGCATCAGAGAAGGAGAGGCCAGTTCCAGACCTCAGAACCGGAGATATTGTGGAAATTAAATTGGTAAATGTTGTTATTACCTCTGTTGCTACTTATAAATAAAAGAAATTGGTACTTTGGGCTTGGACTAGGGCTTTGTTAGGTTCATTTTCCTAGATGGGTTTATTGTTCCTTGTATCTATTTTTGTACCCCAACTAGGTGTTTTCTCTTGTATACATCCAGTACATGGTATTAATAAATTTTTACTTATGAAAAAAAATTGGTAAATGTGTTTCTGATTCTTTTTTATTTTTTAGGTTTTTTATTGTATTTTAATGAAGTCCTTTCTTTATTTTTTGTTAATGTTATTCACTTCCAGGAAGTTCCTGAAAATAGGCGGAGGTTGTCTGTCTACAAAGGTATTATTATATCAAGACAAAATGCTGGTATTCACACAACAATTCGGATTCGGAGAATTATCGCTGGTGTAGGGGTTGAGATTGTTTTCCCTATGTAAGTACATCTGTTTTATTGACTCTCAAGTTTTGCTGAGGCTTATTTTGGCTAAAACTCTATTGCGAGAAATTCAATCAGAATAGCAATATTTATGAGTGGCTATGAAAAGAGGAGAAAAAAATAATTAGTGAATAACTAATGAAACATACAGCAAAATATTTGCAATATGATGTATAGTCTTTGAGTTTTCACATCAGGGTGACTTTGGATTAGTACATCCTCCCAAGGTGTCACAAATGCTGGCGTTTGCAACCCTTTTGGAAATGTGAAACCTGAAACAGTTAGTACATTCTATGTTTATTTCAGTTACGGCAGTATACAATTGTAATGAAGCCATATAATGGAATCCTAAATACCCATATCCAAAGAAACATTATGCTAAAAAAACATCAAGGGAAGTAAATAGGTCTTTATGCAATCAGTTGAATAGAAAATTATTTGAATTAGAGCATATCATGCTGGTAAGGCATTATCCTGATTTCATAGTCTGTTGGAATAGGAATGGATGGATGCATGCAAATGCTGGGTATGGGTATAGTATGATGAAGTTATGTAGAGGAGTTTTTGAAAAGGCATGTATAGGCTGTTAAATAATTTTTTTTTTCATTGAACTCTTGTATGTTTGTAAAGTTATACAGTGTAATAGTCTAATCATGCAAGCATATTGTAACCTATGTTGAACCTATTGTAATATATTGTAAATTTGTAATGATTAGTTTGAAGGTATCTGTGTTAGAATGATATTTGGAAATAAAATGAGATGAGATGAAAATTGTTTTCATAGATCCTCTTAATATGCTAAATATATCATCACATTTGTCTTTTTAAAACCATTTTTTATTGTGATTTGTCATTTTTTTTTTTTTTTTTTAAAGTGAGTTTTAGTTTGCCCAGGTGTGCCGCCACACATGCGGTTTGCACCTACGCTCTAGGTGGTTTATGTGCTTAAGTGCGCCTAGCACTTTTAACAACATTGATTTGGATTTATTATGCTGGAGTGGATGCTTCAGTTCTCATCTTCATAAGCTTTATCTTATGAACTTTCTCCACTCCGATTCATTTTTATGTTTCTTGTAACTCTAATTCCGTTCTGTGTACTGTATGAACTTGATGCAGCCTGATTTGTGCTTTTATCATTGTTTTGTTGCAGTTACTCGCCAAATATCAAAGAAATCAAAGTATTAAAGCACAGGAAAGTCAGGAGGGCGAGGCTGTACTATCTGAGAGACAAGCTTCCCAGACTCTCCACTTTTAAATGAAGAACATCTCTGTGCAACTACTCTCTCTGTTTTCCCTTTCAGACTAATTTGTTGAGTTTTGAGAAGTTTTATAACTTGCAGTAACCCATCCATTAATCCATTCTCTTGTAATATAATCTCCATTCTTGTCAATGCCATCACACCTTTCTTTTGCTTCTCTCCGGGGGTTTTTTTTAAGCAATGCAGATTTTTTTTTTTTTAATTTTAATTTTAATTTTAATTTTCTTTTTTAGGGAAAATGATGCACATCATTTTTAATTTTCATAATTCTTTAAGCATCACTATTTTAATTTTTAAATGAGGAGTATTTTTCTAAAATGATTTATAAAATAGTATACTTTTACAGAAATATCTTAAAATTAAAACATAATTGTTTAAAAAGTTGTAAAAAGCAAGGTTCGAAAATTGAAATCGGGTAAGGATTGATTTAATGAATTGGGCGATTTAAGAAACAGATTCAGATGATTCATAACAATTTTGAGTTGGTTATTTCAATTTTGATAAAAAAATATTAAAAATCATATAATGTAATTTAAGCATTTAATATAATGTATAGATGAATATAAAGTATAAATTCATTGACTAGTTTTAATAAAAATATGATATGAATCTAAATAGTTTCAATAAATATATATATTTAATATATTTAATCTTAATTGTCGATATTTTTTGCATCATATATGAAGAAGATAAATTCATTAAGTTATAAGAACAAGACGAATGTAACATTTTATACACAACTATAAATTTAATATAAAATATTCATTCATTTCTTAATTTTGTTGTTCAATTAAAAAAATAAAAATAAAGACATACATGTTTTATCTTTCAATATTTTTGCTATTTTTATGGAATACAACGACGAAGTTTTTTTATTTTTCCTAGACTTCTATTTTAGAGACTTGAATGTTATGCCATCAGGCCGTGGCCATGGGCCTTTGGGTACAATGATGAAGTTAATATATGTTTAGTCATATTATTTTGGTACAAGAAATAAAAAAAGAAAAATCAGTTAATAAAAAACGTTAAAATAAATACAGCTTTGCATCTGCTTGAATCATTCTAAAATCAGCTAAAATCGATCTAAATTGATCAATTAAAATAATTTAATTAACCATTCAAAAAATTTATTAATATTGATTTGGTTTCTGATCAATTAAATTTGAATTGGTTAAATGGCCACGACTGAACTTAGTGCATGCTTGAGATTGTAGTGAGAAATATAACTTATAATTTAAGTAATAAATTTTACTATTAAAAAGTTATTTATTGTTTGGTAACTATATATTTAAAGTATTTTCAAACATGTTACGTTTGTTCGGAAACAAATTAAAAACGTACTTTTTGAGGTAGAAATGAAGATTATTTAAATCTTTTAAAATTATGAGCATATCTTTAAAAGTTTGAAAGTTGTAATTATCTTAAAATTATATAAATATTTTCGTCTATTGATAGTCTTTTTAAAAATTAAATTACGTTTTGTATTATTTAAAAAAATACGTTTGAGAAAAAAATATTTTTCCTCAAACTTATTTTTTAACTTAATTGAAATTAAAAATATTTTAATATGTAATATCCAAATGATTTAATTATTTTATTAAAAATTTT
This sequence comes from Carya illinoinensis, assembly GCF_018687715.1. Taxonomy (NCBI): domain Eukaryota; kingdom Viridiplantae; phylum Streptophyta; class Magnoliopsida; order Fagales; family Juglandaceae; genus Carya; species Carya illinoinensis. Next base: position 21,537,844 of record NC_056763.1, read on the forward strand.
TTTAAAATATTTAAATACTTTTTAAAACCAAACCCTTAAGAGGTTTTCATTTTTACGGCAAAACAACACAAACGAATAGTTTTGCATGAATAACTGTTTTCGGATTTGAAACTCCACGGCCCACGTTTTTACTTAATAAAAAGTTTCAAAATTTGATGAGGTTATAATCATTTAAAGGGTAATGTTAGGGCAGGTATGGAAATCTAACTTAAACTCAAAATTTTTATTTCATAATTACATTTTTTTTAAATTTTTATACAAAATATAATAAATAATTCAACTTTTTTAAATTTCAATATAATTTTTTTAAATCTCAATATAATAATATTATTAAAATTAATATTTTAAATTCTCATCTCTACCTGTACCTTTCCGCTATCTAGTTTTAACTGCTGCTGCTTATCCATTAATATAAATTTTACTTTTTATTTGTTTCTTTTTTATATATTTTTTATTATATTTAAATATTTTTAAAAAATAACAAAATATATTAATATATTAAAATTCACCTTTTTAACTATTAAATAAAAAAATTGAAATACATTAGCATTTTTCATAATTTGTAACACGTGTAACGTAACCACGACATGTGTGGTACCCCGCGCCGTTTCTACATTGTTCCCGGTGCTGACTCATACTACTTCTGTAGTACCCCACCTAAGATCACGCCACGTGTTAAATTTTCCATTTATCATAATAAATAAATAAATAATAGTAGTAACGTGGGCAGCATGCGTGGGTATAAAGCAACAAAAAGAGAGAAAAAATTTGAACGGAAACGTCGGAAAGGAAAGGACTTTCAAAATCCCCACAGTTGGCCACGCCTCGTCCCTCTCGCTCTTCCACACTCCGTCCCTACACCCGCCTTCCTCGCTTTTCCTCTCATTCACTCTTTCCCTCTCTCTCTACACTTGGTCGCGGTCTTCTCGCCAATCCCACCCATCAAACCGACTAAGGTTGCTGTCTCTGGTTCAGCTCTCTCTGGACGCATTTCTCCTTATTGGCCTGTTACGCAATTTAACTTCATTTTGTATCTGTTTCTGTTGATTTTGAATGTGCTATGAGGGGTTGTCATGATTGGCGAGGAATTTTGGGTTCTTCCTGGTGACTGACTGCAAAGAATATCTCGGAGTTCTGACACAATGAGAGGTACCCCACCTGGGATTTTGCTAATAAGAAGCATTAGAGGCAGGGATTGGTCCTTTGCTACCTATAGGTATTTTGTTTTGTTCATTACATTCATTGCTTATGCTTGTTATCATGCTTCTCGAAAACCGACTAGCATAGTCAAGAGCGTTTTGTATCCTGACCCAAAAAGAATCCCGGGACAGTATCCTTGGCCTATTGGCAAGTTTTTTATCAAGGAGAATTTTGTAGATAATGACATTAGCACGTTGAGATACGCGGGTTGGGCTCCATTTAATGAACCGGATGGGCCGTCGAAGTTGGGGGAGATTGATGTTGCATTCCTAGCATGTTATTCTTTGGGAATGTTTGTTGCCGGACATTTGGGCGATAGGTTGGACCTCCGGTTGTTTTTGGCGAATGGGATGATCGGCAGTGGCATTTTTGTTGGGTTATTTGGGATGGGATGTTTTTGGAATGTGCATGCGTTTTGGTATTTTCTGGTAATGCAAATGGCTGCTGGGTTGTTTCAAGCAACGGGTTGGCCTTCGGTTGTTGCTGTTATTGGTAGTTGGTTTGGGAAGAGGAAGAGAGGTTTGATAATGGGTATTTGGAATGCGCATACTTCTGTTGGGAATATCACTGGGTCTCTTTTGGCTGCTAGTGTCTTGGACTATGGGTGGGGCTGGTCTTTCATAGTTCCGGGCGCATTTATCATTATGGGAGGGATAATGGTTTACTTGTTCTTGCCCGCTTACCCTGAGGATTTTGGGTTTAACTGCCTGCCTGGTGTAGCTTCGAATTTACAGGAAACGCCTAATGACGAAGAAGCTCGGATTACTAAAGGAAATGTGCCGCGAGGGGAAACAAATGTCGTCTCCCAACATGGGATGGTGAGGAGGAGAGGTGTCGGGCTTCTTGAAGCTTGTTTAATACCAGGAGTAATACCATTTGCACTGTGCCTTTTCTTCGCTAAGCTTGTGGCCTACACATTTCTGTACTGGCTACCATTTTATCTTAGTCAGACGGGTATTTCCTGTGCTCCCAGTTTTATTAATCAGCTTAATCAACATAGAAGTCTAAACTAATGAAACTTTTAAATTCGTAACATTTTACATTGCTGTTTGGCTTGTCAGATAGCTTTCGAGTTTTGTTACCGGTATGTTCTTTCGGACTCTTGAGTAACAAGATTAGAGGAGATTTTAAGCAATCTTGGATAGCTAGAAGTAACAAGAACTGCTGACATAAATGAGGTAAAAGAATAGCGTATGGTCGCTTGCTGTGGGACCAGTATAAATAGTTCTTTATGTCCCAAAATGACCTTCTCTATCAGAGGTGAATTGGTCTCATTTGCAGAACAAGGATAATATATAAAGACAGTGTCTCATAATCAATGGTTTCCAGTTGATTATAGAATTGCTATTTCAAATTGACGCTAATAACTAGGAAATAGAAATAAGTGCTGTATTTTCAATAAAAAAAAAAAGAGAGACTGATATAGTTGAAGTATCTTGTGTCTCCATCCTTCTGCTTCTCTATGGTTTAATGTAATTACAGTTAATTCCATACAATCTAGGATCTAGGCAAAGTGACGGTCATTTTCAACAAAATTAAAGAGAAAAATGCTGTGATCATACATTGATGTTGGTGTCATCTTCCTCATTTAAGTAGTGACCCAACTATATTCAGAAGGGAAAACTGCTTACAACTTATCTTCAAATTATATTTATATTTTTTAACAATTTGTGCCTTTGTGTGTGTGCCCGTGCGCACATATATATATATTTTTACCATCAGATACTTGAAAGATTAATCATGCAAACGTGCTCATGAATCTTCATGTGAAGGCCCGCCACTTAATGATTATAACATATCACAGGTTGGCAGTTCAAAAACATTCTGTACGTTATTGTGAAGCAATATACCTTTGTACCACCTGATGGGTGAGGGTTCCTGTTCTATAAAAATCGTCACTGTGAGGACCATCGAGTATTTTTTGCCAATTCATTGTGTATTATGTGTGTGGATGGTAACCTCCATTAAAATTTCCGAAATTGATTTTGCTGATGCTGATAAGTTGATGCATTATGAACATGGCTATCTGTAGTTGCACCATTTCTGTAAGAGTGGATTTTTGCACTTGTTGCCAGCTTACAATTACTTTAATGATTTCATAAAGCCATATACTGTGCCTTGAATCGTCTTTCTGCATCTGCCATAATGTTTCTATGATTTGGCAGAAATTGGTGGAGAGTATGTTTCTGTGAAATCTGCTGGAAATCTATCCACCTTGTTTGATGTAGGTGGCATTGTTGGTGGAATCCTTGCTGGCCACATCTCTGATAAACTTGGTGCTAGGGCTACTACAGCTGCCAGCTTCATGTATGCTGCAATTCCTTCAATGCTATTGTATCGCACATTCGGAAATGTTTCAGTGAATGTCAACCTTGTACTTATGATGATAACTGGCTTGTTTATAAACGGGCCCTATGCACTCATCACCACTGCTGTTTCTGCGGACCTTGGCACCCACAGTTCCATTAGAGGGGATTCTCGAGCATTGGCAACAGTGACTGCCATAATTGATGGTACTGGATCAGTTGGAGCAGCTCTTGGCCCTCTTCTTACTGGTTTCATCTCAACAAAAGGATGGGATGCAGTATTTGTGATGCTAATGATTGGTGCTCTTATTGCGGGACTTCTTTTGTCGGGTTTGGTTATAGCTGAACTCTCTGAGAGAACTTGCAATCCAATGTCTCAATCCAGCGGCCAGCAAAGTCTTGGAGGTAAGATAGTTATTCCCTCTCTTTTATTTTTTTCCCCTTTCCTTTATACTTCTCTCTCTGAATCCAGTGCTGAATTGTGAAAGGCTAGCAATAGGGTAATTACTGGTTATCTTTTTCTAAAATTGCCCCTAGCTTTCATGTATCTTACAACCAATGAATTTAGTTTTTTTTTTTTTGGGTCTCGGGCGATTGAATCTGTGGAGTGAAATCATCTTTCTACTCATTTCGATGAATGTTCAATCACTAGTGTCTTTCATGGTAGTTTGGACCGTTCATGGAATTGAATTGTTACCCTGTTCAAATATCATTTAAGAGATGACAAATATTGCTCACAATTCACAACTGAGATACTCCCTAGGAATTTCTGACACAATCATCTTGGCTTTGAAAAAAGGGTTTTTCGAGGTTTCGGATTCAGTCTATGGCCGTGGTTCTCAAAATCCACGATCAACTGCTGATATGCCATCTATTTTACTTGTACCTTGGCCCCCGAGTCCTCATCTTGAATCATCCTACACGTCTTGGGACCAGAACTGTAATATCTCAGGCATGGACTAACGGTGATCTTTTCTTTTTGCAGATCACGTGACTCAACCCCTACTAAGGGATCGAAGGTGATAAATTTGGGTCTTAAGAAGCTTCATGCTGTTGAGAACCTCAAAGCAAAAGGCCTCAACTGCATAGAACTGGTATTTGGATACTTCGATGAATAGTACGGAGGCAACACCTACGTAAATCCCAAGATTTTTTCGCTTTGGATGTATCTTGTAGCACATGTACTCAATATCCTATTAGGGATTTGTGAGAATTGTTAGATTCACATAGGAATTTCATAAAAGTGAACTTATAAACTGACATGGTTTAATGTGATACGTTGGATTTACTTTACAGTGAAAAGAATATTACAGTATGACGTATTACATCAAATTATATTAATTCGTGAATTTATTTTTATAAAACGTCTTTATGTATGAAACATTTCTCGTCCTATAATATGCACAAACTACCCAGCAATGTATAGATTTTGTTTACTTCCCTCAATTGGCTCTCCAAGCCAATCTTTTCTCGGAAATAAGGGTGTAATCGGTCCAGTTCGGTCCAATTTTGGATAAAATCTATGATTGAATTGGTATGTACCAATTTTGTATTTTTAAAAATCGATTACGCATCAATTATCCCTTTAAACTAGTACGTCCGGTTTTACTGATTTCAGTCTGGTTTTTCAGTTTTAATATATTAAGTATATTAGTATTACTAATATATTTATCAAAAGAAATATATTGAATATTTATCAGGCAATAAAATGTATTTAATATATATATTATATATAAAACATATGATCAAATAAATATTTATGTTTAAGATTAAAATATTATGTTATAAATTATAATATATTATTTCATACATAATTATATATATTATATATAATATTAAAAATTAATGAAATATATAATATGTGAACCGGTCCGATCCGATCCGGTATTGAAAAATATAAAACTGATTCTGGATAGGATTTGACTGGTTTTTAAAATAAAAAAACTGATTTCTAACCGAACCGGTTGAAAATCGGACCGAACCAATAGGTAATTAGCCAAATTTCCGATTTCTCGGTTTATTCTTACACCCTTACTCAGAAACTATCCCTAGCTCAATTTTTCGAACACAGCAATCTCAGAATAGTTGAGGTTAACAACTAGGATTATTTCACTATTATTTACAAATTATCTTATTATTATTTATATAATTTTTTTTATATCTTATTTATATAATCAAACGAGGCCCCAATTATCGTTTAAATTATTCCTTTTACAAACTCAGACTTGTAGTTTAAATAGTTTTAAAGTGAGCCTTTGGGCTAGAATCATATTTCAAATTAGTATTTTCGTCATTTTGTTAATTAAGAGATGGAAAATGTAAAGATGATGCATAAACTGCCGCGTTATTACTAATAAAAAGAAAACATGTCATATTTATATACAATCAATATACAAATAACTAACATGAACTAACATGGTTATTATTGATAAACCATTGGAAATATCTTCTTAACTTTGGGGACTAAGTGCATGTTTAAGATTTCAGTGTGAAATATAACGTATAGCTTTAGAACTTATAATTTATAACTTAATTACTAAGTTCTACTATTAGAAAGTTATTTACTGTTTGATAATTATATGTTTAAAACATTTTCAATCATGTTATGTTTACTTGTTTACCAAATTAAAAAATTAAACATACACTCAGGAAAAAAATCACAAAAAATTATTTGTTATGTTTAACAAAGACAGAATGGCCAGACTACATTATCGTCTCACCCCTTGTGGCCAATCCTTATTTACTTGAATTTTCACCAAACATGATAATTATAGAGATTGAAGTCGAATACCATTATCAATGAAAGAAGTAAATAGCGACCTTAATGTTTCCTTAAACTGAGAATTACGTTTAAGCAATTGGTATACGTAAGATAATCTAATACCATATAAACACATCCACAAAATACAGACATACAAAAAAAACTCATGTAAAAAAGGATATGATTCATTGATTTCAAGTCGAAAAATATCGCCGTAAAAGCCTTATAGAATGCTGCGAATGACAAAGTAAGGAAACCATCCATGGCAAATCGCAAGTTGAACTTAAAAGCCCGTGGCAAATTTTGAATCGTTGCAAAAGGTGACTTATTGCAGTGCATCATTTCGAACACATGATATGAATCATGAGGCCCTGATTAAAGCCTTTGTCTAACCTCCTGGCCTTCTAATTATTACCCAACATTTTAAGGATCACTACTATTTCAGAAAACAGCTTGCTGGATATGAGATGGTTTTAATATAATGAGATGGGTTAGATTGTTTTTCAAGCTTAAGATTAGGCACCAGTTGTGACCCTAATTGTTTAAGCAGCTAACTCAAATTTAATTAGCCAAAGTTGAAAAAATGGACTATGCAAAATTTTAAGAGCCACAAATGTTAGGGAAAAGGTCTCTAGGTAGAGTCGCATTGTCATCGCTGCAATTAAAAATAAGCCCAAAAAAGACATCATAAAGCCATGAAATGGTCCGACACACTAGTTATATCATCCATGTTATTAACAAATATAAAATTTGTAAGGACTCTTTCTACCTAATATCAATCAAATATTACCCTTGTAAGAAAACCCATTCACGGGTAATTCCCAATATTGATATGATCATCATTTGTCAGCCAAACAGGAAAAACTAAATAAAAGTAACTATGTATATGTGTGTGCGCAATTGATCAAGGGTCTGACTTTATCCAAATGATAAAAAGATCCACATTGTTGCTCTCAAGAATAAGACCCAAGTAAATGTAGGTCACATGGTTATGTATCTTCAGTAACAGCTGGTTTAGATGTATTTAAATTAATGTGAGTTGTGCAGAGAAGCCGAGAGTCTCAGCTTGCATTTTGGGTTATAATCAAGTCAACTTATGAAAGTGATATTCAGACCATTCTTCTTCTTTCTTCCCAAAAATAAAAACAAAGCATTAATTGAGAGTCGTGTGAAGATAATGGAAGTGGACAAGGATTCTTCCATACATTTCATTATAGAATCAAAGTCTATAGATACACTTTAGAAAAGAATCGAAAAGAATGGGAATGGTTACATGGCACAGCAGAGAATAACAAACATTATGTTCTCTGCAGTGCATCTTCTATTGGACATGATTGTTGTGTTGTGCATATGTTGTTGGTCTGTCGTGTGACAGACGATATTGGGAGTGCACAGTCTAATAAGCCTAATGATGCAAATGACCCAATGCCATGTAATCAAAAGCTTCCATGTATGATTGTATACATTCAACCTCGGACACCAAAACCAAGAACATGCCAAACAAATTACATGAGGGTACCTAGAAATCTAAACCCACATCAACACGTCCACAAAATACAGTTATACGATCAAAAGCTTGTGCCAAAAAGTTAATGATTTTGGACTCAAATACCTAGAAATTGGTAAAAAAAAAATGGCAATTTTTTAATACTGCAACAAGAATGGATGAAGGGGGAGAGATAGACAAATTCGTTGCAGCTACACCTGTGATGACGAAAGGTACCCAAGTCTCCACCTTCGATTTGCTTAAAATCATTAAAGAGCTCAAATGCTGCAAATCCCCAATCGCAAGGCACCCAGTTGTATAGGGAGGAGAAGACGACCAAAGCTTCCACTGGGAAGGCTAACGAAGTGAAGGAATAGAAGCTTGGGTGGTGATTGAAAATACTGGTCAAGCCGTGTCGGGGTGGGCATCACAGTGATGGTACATACTCGGGGAGGGGGAAGAACAGATGAGTTCACTGAGAGGAAAAGTATTAGAAATGGCTAAACAGGTTCCCCCGGGGGGGGGGGGGGGGGGGGAATAAAACAATCAGTGCAAACGTTGCAGCGAAAATGATCCTTGCAATTAACTCCCTTAAGGAGCCACTCCAACTAAATCGAAAGTCGGGGTTTATAGGATGCAACGATTATAAAATCGCCACTAAAAGTTACTCATTGCATTTGCAACAGAATAAAAATTGTTGGAAAAACACATATTCCTTATAGTAAATATAGCGTATAATTTAGGACTTATAGTTTATAATTCAAGTAATAAGTTCTACTATTAAAAAATTATTTGTTGTTTCGTAACTATATGTTTAAAATGCTTTCAAATATGTTACGTTTGTTTGAAAATCAATTAAAAAAGTGATTTCTAATGTAGAAATTACAATTATTTGAATTTTTAAATATTATGACATATCTTTAAAAGTTTGAAAGTTGTAATAATTTAAAAATTATATGAGTATTTTTGTCCATTAACAGACTTTTTGGAATTCAAATTACGTTCCACATTATTTGAAAAAATAATTTTAAACGTACTTTTGAACTTATTTGAGATTAAAAATATTTTAGTATGTAACACCCTAATAATCTATTTTTTCTATTAAAGAGTTTTTAAGATTATTTAAGTACTTTTTAAGACTCATGCCGCAACCCCTAACAGGCTTTAAGAGTTTGTTTGGCAACACAATTGTTCTGACATTCTTAGATGTAGGGTTGTTTTTTAGAATGTCAAAACAATTGAGTTGGTCTATATAATTTTAGAATTTTAGTTTCTGGTCTGGTCCAGGGGTGCATTTCTTTTTACTGGACCAACTGAAGTGTATATATAGTTTTTTAAAAAATATATATATTATTTTATATAGTAGTTGTATAAGTTAATTATATGATTTTTATATCACTTATCACCACTGAACATATTATTTAATATTCATTAATCACACATAAAATGTTAATATTTTAATATGCATTAAATATCATAATTCATTTACTATTAAATACTAAGTTAGTGACTATTATTTTCATAAATATAATTATAATTAATTATTTTTTAATGAGTTATTTACATAATCTCAATTTCTCTATTTTTTATTTTTAACTTTATTTTGATGATTCTTAATTCTCATGGATTGATATGAATAATTTTGATAAATTTTCTAACTTTTTTTAGACTATTTTCAAGTACAAAATGTGCAAATAAACTTAAATAGTTGATATTTAAATGTGTAAAGACTTTTTGTATAGTTGGATTGAAAATATATATTAGAAGTGATTTTGAGCTTTTTGTAAGATTGACTCATTTTACATTGGCCCGAATTGAATCGGCTAACTGGACCAATAACTAATGGTCTGGTTTGGTCTAATAGGGATAATCGGTTAGGTCTTAGTACAGACGAAGGATAGATTGAAATTTTCAGTTCAATCCAAAAATCCCCCTATTGACCGATTTGACCAAACCAATTACACTCTTAAGATATTTCCTTTTTAAATATTACTCAATCATAAAATATTTTTTAATTTTAAATATTTAACTTTTTCATATAATATTTAAACTTTTCCAAACACCTAAACAAAATACTATTCATAGATATAATAAAATATTTTAAATATTTAAATGGGCCCTAAATTGAAATATTTTAAACCACATGTATCACTTTGTAAAAAGATGAAAAGGATATAAATATTAATTTACCATAACCATTAAGAATATTTGAACACCAAGCACTTACAAGCTGTTACGTACAAGAGTTATTTTGTTCTATTACAAATTACAAGCCTCCAGATACTAAAAGCTAATTACAAAAGACCCTTCCCATGTATTATGGAAGTCTAATAAGCATTATGGTACGTTGACGATAGATATGCTTTCATACATGTTGTTGGAGGCCGTCCATTGCACAATATTATTAGTATATCGATTTTGATATCGATGAAATTTTTTTACTAGCTATTTGTCAAAGCAACTTAACAATTGGTGCATGTCAATGATGAAATGTACTGTCCAGTCTGTAGCTAGGCTGTTTTGCTTTTATTATTGTCATTAACACTTGCTTTGAATCCCCTCGAACGAGAATCTTTTCCTTTTTTCTCTCTATTGTTTTCCGAATTGAAGACATGACCCCCCTCGAGAAAGCTATGTACGTGCCAACAAATGCGATAATTATTCTTTGAGCTCTGCCTCTATATATATATATATATATATATATATGTATGTAAGTAAAATAATGCATATTATGTGATATGATATGATATTAGATGATTAAAAATTATTTATTATATTTTATTAGTGAATTTATGATTAATTGATGTTATATTATAAAATAATAAGAAAATAGATAATGAATAAATTTTTTCATATAGATATATATTGTTAGTAACGTTTGAATGTTAATTTTATTATATTATTATGTACTCACTAGCATATATATGTAAAAATTTTCTTATCATTCTTATACTTCACACATCACATTTATTTTAATTTATTTTTATTTTTTTATAATAAATATGTAGTGTATAAATAATAAATAAAATAATTTAATTAGTTTAATAAAAATAAAATGAAATAAAAAATAAAAAATAATATTTAAATATATAAAATATATGACGTAAGATGATGTCTATCATTTCTATATATATATATACACACGTATATGTAGGCATCACTTTTAGCAAACCAACAATATGTTATTTTCTGCCAAGCTGTTACGAGATATCATTAATTGCTCCTATTAAAATAATGTAACGCAATAATTCTGGGACATGTGAGGCTGTGACTGCGAGCACGATGTACAGTTGTCAAAATCGACGTCCTATGTATTAAATGCAATGCAATAGCAACAAAGAATTTTATCCTTACCGAAAACTCCAAAATTAATGGACAACCTTCATTCTCCACCATGAGTTCTTGAAACGAAAGATCTTTCGTACGTAAGAGTTAAAAAGACCTCTCTCTCTCTCTCTCTCTCTCTCTCTCTCTCTCTCTCTCTCTCTCTTCATTTTTTAGAATGTAAAAAACTGAAACAAGCAATATACAGCATATCCCAATAATCCAAGCAACTCCAAAAGACTTAAAACTATCCTTCTTTATGAATTTGAACAAACCCCACACAATAAGGGTCCACTGAGCTGTTAGATAGAATACTGCATACTCTTTTGTCTGAATGGTAAGGTCTTGGTCCTGCATTTATTTATTTTTGTTCCATTGAGAGATAGGTGACAAAAATCAATTGGACTGATTTGAAGAGTAAGATGAGATGAAAATTATGTAAATAGTAATAAAATAATTTATTAATAATAAAGAGATAGTTTGAATTAAATATTTTTTGAATTTTAAAAAAGGAGAGAGAAAAAGTTAAATAAAAAATATTATAAAGTTAAAAGATTGTAAAAATAAATATAGTTTTATAATATTATTTTTATTTGAAAATTTGAAATAGAATTATTTTTTATTTTTTATTTAAAATTTTGATAAAGTTGTAATTATTAGTATTTTAAAAAATTTGTATTTGAATTATGTTTGAAAAAAAAAAAATGAAATAAGATAAAATGAGATTATGAAAATTGTGTCTCATCCCATGTCCTAAATCTACCCTTAATTTCTCCTCCACACACACATATATATGTCATGTGTGTGTAATAAGTTTGTAAATGATTTATAAAAACATAGATTGATTTGCAAAGGCCAAGATTGCTTAATTATTAATGAGAAGAGAATCATCGAGAAGAATTTTACTGATCTTTTGCTAGCTAGCCTTTGATCTGCTCGGCAGAAAATGCAAACCGGCCCATGCATGCTTCTTGAAGGTATATATAAAACTTCAAGACGGCAACCCAATTAAATAATTAAATAATGATATACTTACTATTTTCTTATCACCCATCTACTCTTCTATAGTGTATTTGAAGTTTTGTTTTTTTTTATTATATTTTCTTTTTAAGTATTTTTTTAACATACATAATTATTAAGAAAAAATTAAAAAATATATATATACAATTTTACTAATAATCGTTTCCTTAACCATTAAATAAAAAGATAAAAAAAATTAAAAAAATAATAAAAAAATGATAATAGAATAGTAAGACTATCATTATTCGTAAAATAATTATAAATTTTTATTTTTTTCTATTTTTTATTTTTTATTTTATTTTTTTATTTTTATTTTATTTTATATAAGATATGTTGTTCGATCTTAATCATTGTGATCGATTCTCGGGAAAGTCAGCAGCGGTACGTGATCTCAGGTTCGGTTGGACAGACCACTTGTGTGCACGCATGTGCAAGTTTAAGGTTAGCCATGATGTTTGAACTTTACAAGAGATTTTCAATTAGATTAAGGTAATGGAACAAGATCAACATGGATCACCAACTTCTTGCCTTCGCTAATTACCTAGGCATGCCGCAGCCTTCCTAGCTCGCTTGCTTTGTCTCTTTCGTTTATATTCTTTGATGAGGAATGATTGAGGCATATTGCGTCCGTATTTATTAAACATTTAAATATTTAATAAATATTATATAACCCATTTCATTTAAAATAATATATTTTAATTCAATCTAGATTAATATTTTCAACGTCGCAATTATATATTAGCGTTGCTTTCTCATTGATGCAAGAAGGACAATGTCACTACGTCTCAATAAATTTTCATGTCAAAATGAAATACCGACGCAAAAATGTAGCCATCTGCGGCGTAATTTGTCACCACTGAATTGAGGAGGACATGAGCAATGGAAAAGACATTCCAACGATAAGAAAAAAACCCTATTTGCAACCAGATTTTAGTATTGCAAAAACTTAATAGCGCCACAAATAACTTCTCATTTCCAGCACATGTATCCCGTCTCAAAAGCATTCATTATCACAAAATACATAACTTTATTTCTGTCGATACCCATAGTGTCACAAATACTCTAAACGGTTTGGACAATAGTTTATCTACTAATGCATTTAATACATTTTCAATGATCATCAAAATGATCATGCAAATACACAAAACCCGCCACAAAAAATCGTTGGGATCTCCTTGCCGCAAATAATATTAAAGATCATGTTATATACCGTTTTTGGTTTTAATAGGATAAGTACAAGTGATTAGTGATATATATATGGGGGAGACATGAAATGGGGGCATGGGATTATGTTTGTTATCTTTCAAGAAGTACTGATTGATTAGGCAGTGGCCGAGTGGTGTCCACTTTTATTATGTTGCATGCACGCCGGCCACGTTTAATTTGTGTATTTTTACCTTTAATTTTTTGCTCCGTTTCTTTCTAACAGAAATGATATTGCTCCCGTAAGTTCGGTCCCGATAATTTTTTGTTTTAATTTTTTTTAATAATTAAGAGATTATTTTTTAATGATGTTATAAATTTTTTTTTAAAAGATTTTAAAATATAAAAATAATGAATGAAGAAAAATACAAAAAAATAAACTTACCTCTGTGCTTTTTGCTCTTGTCGAGACGTCTCGTGCTGCTCTTCTTTCTAATATCTACCTAAAAAAACACAAAGGCTCAAAAGAGCTCCACCAGCAGCATGCCTTTATATGTGTCAATCACTGCATGGGTTGCGTGGAATCTCCATCCACTGATCTGTAAATTAGATACAAAGATAATATTCTCCAAAACATCTCTTATCTGTCTCTATATCAACCTCACATCACTCTCCCCCTATTCCTCATAATAACATCTCTCTCCTCTACCTCCTCCTCTCACCCATTTCTTTCTTCATTATAACCCTATTTTCCTCTCTTGGTCACTCAATTCGCACACAGACACATTGCTAGCCAGCTAGAGCCATGGCTCTCCCGCGTTTCGCGCTCTTGCTAACCATATTGTCACTCACCCTCATAGCATCCTCCATTAATGCTCAATTAGCTCCATCTCCTGCGCCCACGGGCTCCATCTCCCAGCCCCCAACCACCATGACTACTCCCCCACCAACAACCATGGCCACCCCGCCACCAAGTGCTGCAACTCCTCCTCCAACCTCGCCCACAGGCGCCCCAGCACCAAGTACTCCTTCAATGCCTTCCCCGCAGGCTTCCCCTCCAGTTTCATCACCCCCGCCTGCGGAGCAGAACTCTCCATCAGTAAGCCCATCTTCACCCCCTTCGCCTGAAGCACCATCATCAATGCCTGCATCTCCTTCTTCCTCCTCATCACCGGCACCAGGAAGCCCATCTTCACCCACTGCGCCAGCAGGAAACGCTCCGGCCTCACCCTCCGACGGCAGTGCTGCTTTTGTTCATGGAAGCAGCATGGCCTTGTTGGTAGCATTGTTTGGAGGGTTTGCACTCCTTGTTTGATGACATGCATGTTCTGGCTCATTATTGTACGTTTAGAATCATTGTTTGTAGATTGTGTATTCTTTTTATTTTTATTTTTTTGTTCCCCTTTTCTGTGTGTTTTTTCTCATGAATATTGATACTTGGTAGCTGTTCCATTTGTGATTTTGTGAAGGGAGGAGTTGGATTTGGAGATATATCTCATATTATCTTAGTATTTGTACTTATCAGAATAAGGTCTCGTTTGTTTTGCATATGAGATAAAAGTTAATTAAAAATTTAATAAAATATTGTCAGAATATATTTTTATAATATTATTTTTGTTTTATGATTTAAAAAAGTTAAATTATTTATTTTATTTTATGTAAGAATTTGAGAAAATTGTAATACTTAAATGAGATAAGATGAGAATAGTTGTGAAAGCAAACAAAACCTAAGCGCTAGATTCCTATTTGTTTAATTGGTAACTTTCTAAGTGCTAGATTTTAAGCCCCAAAACAAAGCTAATTAATAGTGTTCAAATATAAGGTAGCTAAAATATATATATTTTATATATATTAGCAAGTCTTTATAATTATTGTTATGGTATCAAATAATGATTGGATAAAAAAATAACAAGCAATTTTTTAATAATTATAATTTGATGCACATTGAGAGATGATTAAAGGGCTAAATTAAAGACACGTCTTTAATTACCATTTCTCTTGGTATGAAAAGGGAACCAACTCGCTTTAGGCTTTTGATCTGAATAATTAATTAAGGTACTTTAAGCTCCAATTATATATATACTATGATCTTAAACATGTTTTTATTTTTTTGGAAATTAATTAATTGCTGCAAATGTTTGTACAAAATATACATGATAAGGATAAATAAATAAATAAATAAAACATTAATTCAAACTATATATAATTTCTTCCCTTAACAGCTAGAAAGGTAGTTAGGGGCCGTGGTAGATGGACATTTGATGAATTGGAATAAATGGTGTAAAAAGTTAGGTGTGCATGCTAGCTCATGTACGTACTGAAGATATTATATATAACTAATTATAATATTTGAAAGAAAGAAATTAGCTTTTGCCTTTTGGAGATGGGAAGGTTTCCTTTCCTTTGGTATCTAATATTGATGATCAGTGCCATGAAGATTAAAAGAAGAAATGGCATTTTCATTTTTTTGTGGTGGCAGCATGAGGAAGTTTGTGGGGCGGCTAGCTAGCGCTAGCTCGCGACAAATCATGAACATGCATGATGATGATGTCTATCTAGGAAAGTGATGTACTCACATGCATGGTTTTATTAGCCCCACAAACATGTATGAGAGAGAGAGAGAGAGAGAGAGAGAGAGAGAGAGAGAGAGAGAGAGAGAGAGAGAGAGAGAGAGAGAGTTGCTAACATCTGTGCAAGAACCATTCTCAAGCTGCATGCCACTGGATTTGAGAGACATAATGATCGAACCAATACAGTACCCACAAATTCCCATCCTTCTTGGTAATGCGTATATAGGTAAACCCTCCACGCCATTAATGTGAGACAACATCATGAGCAATATGCTACTATTCTCTCTCTCTCTCTCTCTCTCTCTCTCTGAGGTTTGCAACATTCCCTAATTACAATTTGTAATTTCTTTATAATCAACTTATAATATCATTTCTAATTGTTTGATCAAATTGGATGGTCAAACGCAGTAGTAAAAAAAAAATACACACATAATGGTCCACGTACGTACGTACGTACACAGACTAAAAATACTATACGAGACATGACTAAATGGTGTAAGACTCATATATTATGTCTAGCTATCTCTTTTAAAATTAGACCACCAATTCCATCGGTGAGACAATTATATTTAATCATCCTTTATTTTTTTTTTATGAGAAATGTTACTTATCATCTACATACTATATATCAATATGTGATTAATCATTTTTATCATTCTATTTAATTAAATACACATATATTGATGTGTAAATATGTATGTTTAAATAGAAAGACATAAATGATAAATCATATGTTGGTGTGTGGTGTTAAAAATGATAAGTGGAATTTTTAATTTTTTTTTATCTCTCTCTCTCTCTCACTCTCTCGCACGTACACACATAATACACGTATAAGATTCCTGTTCTTCATGGATTATAATAGGTGACAAATCTTCTCATGAAACAACTATTGAAATTACCTAATTATCCCTTTATATGCACGAAATTGTCTATTAATTTACTTGAACGAATTGGTTAGATTTCAATTTTGTGATTATTTAATACATCAAATATTTAAAGTAAATAAACAAACTTGTATAACACAACGATTGTTTACGAAGGAAAACTCTTTGAAGAACTCTTTAAAGGTAAAACTCTACAAGACAGCTAATTAGGCCCAAAGAATAATTTGGTAGTTGTAGCACAATTTTGGAGTGTCGATTCCACATGGAGACAAATTAAAAGAATAACAAGAGAAGCAAAGAAACTAAAAAAAATATTAAATAAGTAATTGGGAACAAATATTAATTTTAAATGTAAATTAAAGTGAAACAAAGTGATTAACGAAAAAAGTGCTCAAATTTGACGAACAATAGAGCGTCAGAATTCTCTTGCATAAATCCAGTATTTTAATTATTCTTAATTCATTGGATAACTCAATTAGGAACTCAATTTATGAAATTCTCAATCGGAAGGTATAGATTTATAAACCAAGATTAAATCAAATTTAACTCTTTGAAAAATCATTCACCACTTTTAAAAAACGTAAATTACTACCCCTATTGAGAAAATCCAATGACGACAATATACTCAGGGAGCGATATTGCAGCAAAAAACTAAATCAATATAGATAAATAATTGATCCAAACATAATCAAAGAACTAATCCATTCAATAGAAAAAGCATGACTCAATCCATAAACAAAATAAATTCTATGATTATTCGGAGAAGAAAACATCAATGATAAATTGAAAATGATAAAACAAAAGAGTTTTAACAATTAAAAATCAAATACATGAATTAAGAATAAATTAGAAATACCATCTAATGTGCAAGTTCATCCCTAACCCTACTTGAGAATTTAGTTACCCATAAATATACTGGACAACAAAAATTTTCAGAGAAAACTGAAGCAAACAATGGCCATGGAAGTGATTTTCTCATCTCTTTAGATCTGCCTCTTTTGCCTCCTCCCTCCTCCATTTCGTACTAATGATATGCTTATATAGGGTAAGAAAAAAACCCTAATGTCCTCTTGATTTCCACATAAAAAAATTGTCTAAATTTTAGGACTTATCTTGGCAGTCACGTACCCCCTTTAGGAGTTCGAATTTGAAAATCCTTATTAGAGACAAAGTTATAGTCCTTTAAGATAGCTTTCTAATACATTAAGAACCGCACCGATCCAATATGTGAGTAAAAAGATACAATCAAAAGACTAAAATATATTCAGACTGTCTCCTATCGAATTTTGGACTTGGACTTCTTGTGGTCTTATTTTTTTTTTTTTTCTTCCAAATTGCTCTCAAACCCATGAATTTCCTCCTTTGAATTTGACTGGGCTTGACTTGCTCTTTTATAAACTCTGAAATTAGACATAAAAAACTGCTTAGGAGTATCCCAACATAAATAGAAATTCAATTTAAGAATACATATTAATTTCTATGATTTCTATTCACATTTTAACATTTTAGTCCAATAATAGAGTATTTAGAGTGCACTTTCGCACACTCATCAGCAGCCAAATTCAAAAAAATAATTTTATTATTTTAAAATCAAATTAAAAGTATTTTCTTATTTACAAAATCTTTATCAATTGACTCTCTTACTTGACTAGACAAACGACCTGTTTGTCTTTTACTACAATAGTAGCCAAAACTTCTGGCGATTTTCAAATATTTTCTTTTCTCCTAAAATCCCAGTAGCTGAAATCTAATCAATGATCCTCCAAATTTGGAGCACGATCACATTCAATGAGAGATAAAAATATGAAAATTTTTCAAGAAGTTTTCTCACAAAAATATGCACTACAAATTACTCTAGAAAATATATAGATTTGAATATCTATAGATCCTAACCAATATAATCTATTAAATAAACAATCTGGAAAGAGTTCCAGTTTCAGTAGAATTCTGTTGACGGATAGAATATGTTGCGAAGACGTCTCCTGACAGATTGTTGACATTTCTCGATAACTCTTTTCTGCAGTAACTAATTTCTGTTCGGTTTCTGTTATGGATAAATGCAGATCCTTATAGACTCGAATTTCACATAAATGACTTATCTAAACAACCTCTAAGACTTCTAGATAAATTCAATATTGTTCTTGATAAAGTCAATAATTATTTTATATTCATCCAAAATTACAAACACAATGATAGGATAAACTTTATCATTTTAGTCAGCTAGTCATATCCAAACTTATCAATTAAGTCACCAAGTCTTAGCCAAAATCTTGCATCTACAACTATAAATACATGTTTAAGAGTACCAGTAAATATTAGTTCAACTAATAGATTACATCCGTACATTTTCTTTAAAAATAGGATGGAAAATGACAATATTATTTGTACAAGAAGTACTATATTTAGTTACAAATAAAGTAAATTCATAAACTAACATGATTTTATATGATACTTTAGATCTGTTTTACAATAAAATAATTTTACAAACTAATATATCACATCAAATCACGCCAATTTATGAATTTATTTCTATGAGATCTCTTTGTATTTAAAACTTTTTTCTTTTCCCAATTGTTTATCCATGCTTGCTTTAACGAACAAGAGTAGTTCTAGATAGAATGAGATTTTCCCATTGTTCGTGGTCCCATTTAATTATCTTGGCATGCAATTATTTAGGGGTGGCATGCCACATATTGCGCAATATGTGGCACAAGCTGTCAATCCAACACAAATATGATACAAAATTAGTAGGATGGTATTTGATATCAACACGTTCAGATTAAAACAGGTTGATTTGTTAAGACACGATTTATAAATTGATCACTAATGGGTCAACCTGTTTAACCCGTTAGTGACTTATTAAGATTGTTACTAAAAATTACATTTATATCCTCTTTAAAACCTAAAAAGTAAAATACCCTAACCCTAAATGTAGTATTGGATTTTAATTTGGATTTGTGTTTTTATTATTTGAATTGTAATATTGATTTTATTATATTTCAAATTAATCTGAAAAATATTGATATTTTTAATTATTAGTTAGTTTTTTTCTATATTTTTTTGAGATATTGTGATTTTAACTTTTATATGAAATTATGTTAATCATGTCAAATTGGTTATTCAAATCAGTTCAACCCATTTACATGAAACAGGGTAGGTCAGATCGACCAAATTTTAAGGAATTAACAACGTGAAAATAGATACTGTCGTGTCAACCCTTTAGTTTAATGGCTTGTTTTAGGATTTGGAAGTCTAACCCTTAGGTATAATAGGTTATATTTGGATTGGCCTGTATAGTATAATGTAAATAACTTGATACGACATGAACATAATCCATTAAGACAATTTGCCACCCCTTGAATATCGTCTCCAATGATAGCTACCCACTTGCGAAAGAGGCAAAGAAGAAAAGGTGCATGAATGCATTCTGTGCAAAGGATAACATTCTCTTATATATAATTGAGAAAAGATGTTATCTCCGAAAAGGTTCACCCCAAAAGCATTGGATCTCTTTTAAAAAGAAGCTAAATAAAGGATGTTGTTCTTTATTAACTTTATCTTTATCTTTATCCATGCATGATCATAGACTTAAATATTTCTATGCATCTTGGGTTATCGAGATGAATACTTACATAAAGTAGATCATATAATAAACACTGCCAAAAAACTATATATATGATATTGGGCATGAGGCAATATTGCAGCTGTTAGATCTTTAATTTCCCCTCTCCTTTTGGTTGGGGATTCGGTTTGTGTCCAATTCCAAGTTGGAAATATGAAACATGTTAAGTAAATTTAAATATAGCTCCAATTTTAGTTGAATTGATCTTACTTAAATCAGTAATGCTATCTACAAGCTGGTGTGTGAACTTTCCATTTTTTATGCTAACTGATGAGAAAGACTCGCATAATACAGTATTGGATTTTCCAGATAATTGAGCCATTAATTTCTCTCTTTCCATGTCATAATGAATTGCCCAACCGCCAACAACTTGATATGTCAATCCATTACCCAAATATTTGGACACGTAATGAGATGAGATGAGAATTTTGTGAATAATAATGAAATAGTTTGAGTTAAAATATTTTATTAGGTTTTACGAAATGAGAAAGAAAAAATTAAATAAAAATATTATAAAATTAAAAAATTGTTCGAATATAATTTTTGTTTTAAAAGTTGAAAGAGTTGTATTACTTTTTGTATTTTATTTGGAAGTTCGAAAAATTGTAATAATTAAATAAAATAGTTAAAAATTTGAAATTGAAAAGTGTTTTATGTTTTGAGTGATGTTTAAGAAGAAAATTATAAGAAATTTTGACATCTCATCTAACCAAACAACCCCTAAATATATGTTATGAAGTAGCATCATTTGAAATATATATATATATATATATATTATTTTTACTCATCATCCATACACCACATATTTTATAAGGAAAAATATCATGTATGATGTGTGATGTAGGGATGATGAGTACAATTTTCCATATATATATATATATATATATATAATGAGAAAGAGAGTTGATAGGGATACAAACGGATATATCCCACAATTATGCCACATCAGCCTTTTTTTTCTTTTTTTTTTCTCAAAAGTCATGCTGCCCACCCTCTGGCTCTCTCTCTCCTCAGTTCTCATTTTCCATTCCCAAACCCGCATGTTGCAAGTGAGAAGCATAAAGACCCCTCGCCGACAGCCCTCCCTGACAATGTGTGGAACGCTAGGTATCTCTCTCTTTCCACCTCTCAGTTTTCACATTCAATTTGAACTAACTTTCGTGAAGTAGAGATTAGGAGAGCTCAATTGATTGGTTAGATGCCAGAGTAAGTATAGATTTTTGGAGGGATTTTGTACGTGCCTGGATTTGTGAGTTTTATCTTATGACTTGGATTTATCTTTTGCTCACTTTGTTGTGTAATATTTGAAACATGAGTTGTTTCCCTATATTTTGTTGGTTTGTGAATGTGAGAGGAGTCAACATATGCTCATTGAGTAGCCTGAATGTTTAGCTTCGTATGGAGTTTGTAAATCTTGTACTTTGTGAATGATGAACTTTTAAATCGATAGACAAGCAGAGGCAAAGAGAAAGATATTTGTAGAATTATTAAGTTGGGATGTCATTCAAAATTTTAGATTTGCAAGAGAGGGGGGAAGGGGGAGGGAGAAGGATAATGGTATAAACCTTGCAACTTGCGATTAGGATCAATATTTGGCATATCTTTCAATATTATGCTTTAGTGGTATAAACATTCACCTATAAACCTTTACCCATGTTTTCGTATAGAAAAAATCTATTCATAATCTATTTTCTCATCATCTCATAATACGCTATCAGATAATAAGTTTATAAATGAAATATAATAAATAATCTCCAATCATCTAATGTTATATTATGAGATGATGAGAGGATGAGAGGATGATAAGAATTGAAATGATAAGTAGTATTACTCTCATTAGTATAAACCTTCACTTATGTTTTAGTTCCCAATCAATACTTGCAAGCAGTGTTATAAACCTTCACCCATGTTTTGGCATATCAGTATATATTATGACACTTGCTTTAGGGAAAAGCAAACAAATCCTTCTTTGACATGATGAGCATGGCTTCTACAAGTTGATAGAACAGATACAAACGAAATGTAATCAGGTTCAATCGCCTTCTCAAGCATTTCCTCAAACAACTCAATGGCTTGGTTTGCACAATCATCTTATTGGCAAGCAGCAATCACCGCTGTCCAACAAACCACATTTCACTCTTGAATCTCTTCGAACACACGATTAGCATCAACCAAACTCCCACTTTTTTAATACATTATAATCAATGAGCTTGCAATGCATGCATTGTTCATAAAACCTATTTTTATGGTCCAATCATGGTTCAAAGCACCTTGATTCAATGATGAAAGACTAGCATAAGCATGAAGGACAAAAAGAGTATGCAGCCTCAATAGGTGCTATACCTAACCAGAGGACGGAAGTGGTTGAAAAAAAAAAAAAAAACACTAACCATTGAAACGAACACAGGGGCTGGGAAACTAGAGGTCAAAAGAAGGATAGAGTGATTTACCGGCAGTTGAGGAAGCTCAAATGCACAGGCCAAAAATAGAACCATTGAAACGGGACGTAGGGTCTAAGAAAATTGCTTAACAAGACAATTGGTTGGGACTGAACAAGATGGGACAAGAAGCTCTTGGAGACAAGACAACTCTGGCGAATTTCTTAAAAAAAATAAAGGTGGCTCTACAGCCACTACTTGGAGATTTGCTAGAGGCCGCTAGTTACTTTTAGATTTTTTTTAATATTTTTATTTAGGTATTTTTTAATATTTTTAAATATTTTTTAAAAATTTATAATATTATTAAAAAAATATTTACTTAATTATTAAGTAAAAATAATAATAAAAAAAGTAAAAATTCCAACGATAGGTTCCAACGAGAGCCATCAATAGGAAGAATAATATTTTTTAAAAATAAAAGAAGTTGACGTTATATTAAGTCAAGTGCATGGTTTTCTTTGTGTCTCGACTCATTTTAATTTGAGTCAAAATTTATTAAAATCTATATTTAAATGTTAGGGTCTAGAGTAACGGATTAAATGCCATTATGAAGTTGTGCTCTATGGCATTGCTTTGTGTGAGTTTTTTTTAACACATTAAATGCCATTATAGACAAATTTCATGTTTTCTCTCTTCCTGTTGGACAGAAACATATCTTGGATCCTTACCTCTATTAGAATTTCATAACCTTTTGAGGAAGGATTAGAGGATGGTGGTAATAAATAAACTAACATAGTCAGATGGATGGTTGATGGCATTTTTTTCCTTACCCAATAAATACATTCTAATTCAAGTTAAAAGCTGGAGTTCAGTGGAAATATTATTATTTTATATGTTAATGGGTGTGGATGAAAAAATAACGGAGACGAAATAATTAATTTAATTAAATTTAATATCAAAAAATTAAAATTAAAATAAAATATAAAGATTCATTCGTGTCAAAACTAACTATTTTACTATTTGACTAATATATATGTGTAACTATTTTTATTGTTAAAATATTATTTTTAAAATGATATTATTTTTTAAATTCTTTTATTAAAATATCCCTCTTTTAAAATATTCATATTTGTAAAAAAAATGTTATGCGTATATTATTTTCTATTATGTGTCGTTTAGGTAGGAAGTTGAAACGAAAATTAAATGGATATTATTATTTTAAAATTTAAAAAAATTAAATTTTTATTATATTTTATATAAAAATTAAAAAAAAAATTATAATAAGAAAATAAAATAAAATACTTACGTTATCCAAACAGTCCTTAATCTCTTATTTTGGAGTAAAAGACAACTAATCATATTTTAGATAAGAGCAATATTACATACAATCGTAAAATTACGAACGTCACGTAATTATTTTGAAAAAGAATATGGTTCACGATTAAAAAATTAATTTTTTTTCATATAAATCTCATATTAATTTATTTTTTTTAAAATAACTGTACAATACTTATATAATTACAACTGCAAATATCGAAACTCTCAGTCATGACTGAAAGGGGCTTAGGAAATCTTTGCCGGGAAAAATCTGATCAAACGACAGTTAAACCTGTCTCTGACTTCGTCTCCACCACTCATTTCTTTGCTGATTAAACCATCTTCCTCTCTTTCACACCCTCTCTTACTATCTCAAACTTTGCAGAGGCATTTTCTGGAGCATCAATGGCCACGATTTCTTGCCATCTTCTGTTTCTGAACACTCCTCGCTCACACCCATATTCACACCAGCCTCACGCTAAACCACTCTCCCATGGGCGGCCTCAGTTCCAATCCAGAATCAGAGCTAAACCCACTAGTGCATCATTCATCAAAGCTCAAGCCGAAGCTCAAAAGGAGGAAATTGTCATCGTAGGCGCTGGGATTGGTGGGCTTGCCACTGCGTTGTCTCTTCACAGGTTGAAATTTCTTGAATCCCAATGTTAGCATAGTTACTTATTCATCCCCCCCGTGTTTTTGCTGTTTTGTTTCTCTGGTACCCACTGTTCTAAACTAACCCCAAGTATCCCCGTAAAGGGCTTGTGAGGAATCCTTTCTAATGGATATGATACCATTCTTAGGAAAGTAATTGGGTTCGTGTTCAGTTTATTTTCGAGAAAATGGGAAGATAAAAGCAATGAAATTATTCTAATCTTTCTTACGCCTTTGGTTCTGAATGTATGGCATTTATTTGCCTACATAATTTGAATAATTAGGCAATGATAAGGCGAGCTTCTTTTTTTGTTGGAAAATTATATACACTATCCTATCATTCACTTGCATGTCACTAAATAAGATGTGGCACATTTACCACCATTGAATGATTATTTATTGCATGCTTCTTTATCATCAAATAGTGATAAATACACCATATCATATATAATGAGATGCAAGTGAGATGGTGGTGTGGTGTATAATATTGCTATTTTTTGTTTTGGCTTTGATTTCTGCTCTAAAGAATAAGATCTAAAATTTGTCGAAGTTATTCACCTGTTCTTTGCTTCTTTAACTGATCCAATGCATTGTAATTCCCTGTACTTTTGAAACATCAGGCTCGGACTTCGTTCATTGGTGCTTGAGCAGGCAGAGTCACTTCGGACTGGTGGAACTTCACTTACTCTTTTCAAGAATGGCTGGCGTGTGTTGGATGCAATAGGAATAGGCAATGATCTCAGGGGACAGTTTCTTGAAATTGAAGGGTAAGTGCTGATTTTCCAGCTCCATTTTACTCATCAATGAGTCAATGAATGACATGGGTTCTGTTAGATTTCAGCAGTTTAGTTTTGCTGTAAAGAATGCGATTATTGGGTGTATAATTTTGTGGTTGTCCTAGATAAAAGATATAGGCATAAAATCCGCAGGTCGAATTCAGCATTTGATTTCTTGGAAGAGTTTAAACTCAAGTATAAGTTATATCTTAATCAATCATGAACTATAATAACTTTTCTCAGAAGAAAATGTTTCAAGGCACACTTCAACATGTTATGCAACAGGAGAAGAAATAGAATTCATGAATTTTACCCTGAATTTGTTCATGGTATCAGCTGTGCAGGATGGTGGTAAAGTCAGAAGAAGGGAGGGAGTTGAGGTCCTTCAGATTTAAAGATGAAGATGAAAGGTATGGTAATTCTTCTTGTTCTAGGACTCGACTTTAAATCTTATAGAAGCACTTTCTTCCTGCCTGGCCCCATGTTGCAAAACTTTTTCACTCCATTAATCAGTAGCAGTAATTACATGATGACACAGCCAGGAGGTCCGTGCTGTGGAAAGGAGGATACTTTTGGAGACTCTCGCCAATCAGTTGCCACCAGGTGTAGTACATTTTTCTTCAAAGCTGGCCAATATTGAAAGAACTGAAAATGGTGAAATTATCTTGGAACTTGTGGATGGGACTCGACTATTTACAAAGGTAAGTTGATCTGATTCCAATCTTCTATTTAAATTATATATAGAACTTAGTTTTATCTATTGATACAGATTGTATAGTTTTCGCTTCCGACTGCCTCTCAATCTAGCTGTAGAGATAGAAAACAATAAGTCTAGTGCAACCCTTTAATTAAGAGAGAGAGAGATGTTGCGTCCAATGACCCAGTTGTATAAACATTCTCCAGTTGTAACAAAGGGCTAGGACTAGAAAATGGTCATTAAATCAACCTTTCAAGACTAGAATGCTTTATGATCTTAGTTCTCTTAAAGTAACTTGCCTTTTAACATATCCCACTGTTGCATGTAATTGTGAAATATGTATAACTCAACTCTTTCCAACAGATCTTAATTGGCTGTGATGGGATCCGGTCTTCAGTAGCCAAGTGGATGGGATTCTCTGAACCGAGGTATGTCGGCCATTGCACTTTCCGTGGCCTTGGATTTTATCCTGAAGGGCAGCCGTTTGAACCAAAAGTCAATTACATATATGGTAGAGGATTGCGAGCTGGATATGTTCCTGTTTCTCGTACAAAAGTATACTGGTTCATCTGCTTTAACAGGCCATCACCAGGTCTGTTTTGCATTTGTTATGCATTAGTCTTCTCTGGACACTTGTACAATTTATAAGGTGAAAACAAATTGTCAGAAAGCAAAAAACTTTTTTATTTTGTCACATCATTCTAATGATACAGGACAAATCTTATTGCAGGTCCGAAAATTAGCGACTCATTTGTGCTGAAGAATCAAGCTAAAGAACTAGTCAAAAACTGGCCTTCAGACCTAATGAAAATTATAGATCTCACACCTGATGACACTGTCATTAGAACACCACTTGTAGACCGTTGGCTATGGCCAGCCATCAGCCCTGCAGCTTCAGATGGCCGAGCGGTTCTAGTTGGAGACGCGTGGCACCCAATGACTCCGAATCTCGGGCAAGGAGCCTGTTGTGCTCTGGAAGATGCAGTAGTTCTGGCAAGGAAGCTTGCCAATGCAATCAAGTCTGAAACAGAATCTGTAGAGGGTGCTCTTAGATCTTATGGAACTGAAAGATGGCCCCGTGTCTTTCCACTAACCATACGTGCAAATGTTGTGGGATCAGCCTTGCAGTGGGAGAATCCGGTTGTGTGTTCTCTTAGGAACAATCTTATCATCCCTAAGATTGTTAGGCTTGGACCATTGTTGGAGCATACCAATTTCGAGTGCAAGTCCCTATAGAAAGAAGAATATTTCATATTTCAGTGCAGCAAGACATGATTTGGAGTAGAGTACTAGAAAGCCCAAACCTTCTCCCATTTAGAACTTCGAATTATTGCTGCTCTGTAACTTAGTAAAGAGACTCTTCCAAGTTTCCATAGAGTTATAGAACACATACTTTCGAAAAAACTTGAGTTTAGTAGACATAAACTGCACACAAAATAATTGGGTTTCATTGCAAAATCATGTTTTTATAAACTGAATTCAACATTTACAACTGTGTTCATATGAAATATAAGAATGTCTTGCAAATATGAATGATCTATGGATGCTTGTGATGTAAAACTTGTCTTGTTTGAATCAAAGTCCATCAGCTCCAATTCCGGACCAAATTTATCTCTGTAGACTGTACTCTCACCAAGAGGCTGCTGCCAATCTTCAATCCCTCAATTCTGCCAACAATAAAATTGATTCTGATGACTGCACAACATTAACTTTGTTTTTAGACATGTGGTTCTTGAACACAACTTCACCCTCCATTTCGTCATCATCTCGCCTTCATCATGTTCATCCAATGAGAGGCGGTACGATTTGAGCTAGAGCTCATTGCCATGGACAATCACAACTTAACAGTATCTGATAACTGATAAGATGATTCTGTGTGATAGGTATGTTTCCTCTTAACATCCTTCCCTAAAATCATAGCACTCGCTTTTACTTTAAAGGAGATTGCTCAATTTCAAATCCATGACAACAAGTGTCACTTTATCACCTAGCAATCCAACAAACATTCCAATATACCCAGAATAGAATTGGGTGTCTATCGAACTTTGGAGCTTCAAGATGACATGCAAGGGGAATGGGAAAAAGAGGGATTGTTTTACAACCTGACTAATACATCAAACAACTTCAATATGCAAACTTACTTTTATGAAATCACTTTGTAGATCAAGTATTTTCCATAAAGATGATGAGAATGTCTGATAGTCATATAGTAAATATTACTAACACAATAGAAGTTAATTCATTTTTTTATCGTTAATATGATAAACATAACAATATATATCACATCAATTTTCACACAAGTGGTGCGAGTGTTTCAAATGCACGGATTTTTTAATGAGTAATACTTCATACAGTCGTAGAGTTCGCAAACATCATGCAATCGTTTTAAAAAAGAGTGGAATCTACTATTAAAAATTAATTTTTTCATATAAATCTTATTTTTTTTTTCCCTTTTTAAAAATACTTACGCACTCATAACAGCAACTATCAGTTCTCTTCTTTAATACCCTACAAATATTTGATCAACTTCAACAATATCATAATTTGACTTTAGTTTCTAAGCTTATATTTAATTGAGTGATTTTGTGATGTATAAGTAAATGGGATGTTTGTTCCCAAAGTTTTGAAATAAAATATAAGTTCTGAAGAAGAAGTTTATTTAACATCAATATACATAAAAAAATTATCGATGATTTAACTTATTTTATGGATATGATAGATCCCAATTACGTGGTACGTCACACACCAGTTTAGTATAGAGTAATGTTATTTTTCATTCATTTTATCAGCATCTTTTTACAAGCTTGGTATTAAATAATTAAAAAATATTTATTATATCTAATTTATAGATCAATTATTTGATATCGCATCTTATGTTAAGAATGCGATAATAAAATAGATGATAAATAAATAAATTTTTAATAAAAAAATGATATTTATAGCCATGAAATATACAAACACTGTAATTATTTTTTTAAAATAAATAAATACGGAATCACATAAAAATTTTAATTTTTTAATAATATACTCTATTTTTTTAAAAAAAATTACTCAATATTTATAGACTCAACAACTGTACGTAATTTTACTCTTTTAATAAAAAATAATGATAGGCTTATTACTTATCTATTACTCTCTTATTATTTTTTTATTTTCTTAAAAAAATTAACTTCTTAATAATAAATTATATCATTTTAAAAAAAAAATTATATAATATTTATATACTCGTAATATTATTTTTTTATAAATAAAGTACGGATGCATGACAGGTGGCAAAATTGCGTTCCCGTCGGTACGTGACCCAATTGATCCCGGATTATAAATGAATCAATGATGAGAATTTTCTGTACCCGACTGTCCGGGTCTATATAATACGCGCGGCCCACAGTGCCCCAACCCAACACCTGCTTCCCATTTCCTCGATTTCTCCTTTGCGTCTTCAATCTGTCTCTCTCTCGGGCAATTCATATTCCGGTCAGATTATCGCCGGGAAAAGCGTTTAATTCCACCATCTCTTCGGGATTATAGTGATTTAGTCGATCCCCATCTCAACATAGCCATGAATCCTGACTAGTAAGCTTTATTCACCCTCGATTCTCCTCTTTTTGTTCCATGTTTTTCTCACAAGGGGTTTGAATTCTATTTTTTATGACTTTTTTTTCGAATTCGTTTAGATCTGTGTTGGTTTATTGGTTAATAGCTTGAAATTACGTCTTATTTTTCATGATTTGTGTTAAATTTATTCTGCCATGTTTGGATTATTCATTTCGCTTTGATTGTTGATTATATGGAATTATCCCCTTGATTTAGATCTAGATGTTTCGTTGCCAGATCCGTTGACCCGAAACGGTGCGATTTTGTTTGCGGCAGTTAGGAACGTCTTTGGTATGATGTAATGGTGTGTGAGCTATAAGACCTTTTCCCATATTTCATCAATTATTTGCATTTCCTAGCGAAGTTCGTGCAAACTAGGTCTGGTGAATTCGGTTGAAGATAAGAAATTAGCCAATTGAGCCGACACTTAAATTTTAACTAATTGTTAAGCTAAAACTTCAAAGGCGCAGTTATGAGTTATACAAGATTTGGTCAAGTGCTTGTACGTTTGGAAAATTCTAGTGGTGTAAAGGTGAGTGTAATTGGCCATACACACAAAATGTTATACAGGAAAAGACTAATGAAAATTTTCATATTGATGTATTATGATGCGAGTATGGGAGCAGTTTTAAGCGTGCTTCACCTTTGTTATGCAAGAGTTGCATTCTAAATCTTATCCACGCTATGAACTTGCATGTAATGCAATTAAGGTGTGGGTTTTGATCAAGAAATGAGGACAGAGATGGTAGTTGACAAGTTTGATTGAGGTCTTTTTGAGTTTTGGGATCGCTTTGACTTGACTGTGGTTTTATGAATTCATTGTCTACAATAGTGCACATGACATTTAATTTTGGCTTTGAAGGCAATCTATGATGTGTTGCAGTGCAATTCATTTGCTGATGAATAGATTGGAGTAACGTGCTACTTATTTTTCCCCATGGTATTTTTTTATTTGCAGTGACTATTTGTTTAAGCTTTTGCTCATTGGGGATTCTGGTGTTGGCAAATCTTGCCTGCTTCTGAGGTTTGCTGTAAGTTTCAAGTGTCATTTTGTTCCATTCTTATATCTAATCCATGTTTTAAACTTTTATAAGAGGGAGATTGTTCATTATATATGTTAGTCATTTCGTGAGTGCATTTACTTGTCTTTCACAAATAACTTATATAGGCTAATAATTTCCATGAGGTGATTTAGTCTTTTTACGGAAATTAAGGCCTTATTTGGTTACACAGTTCAGATGAAATGAGATATTTTATTGAAAGTTAAATAAAATATTGTTATAATATAATTTTTTAATATTAATTTTGTTTTGAAATTTGAAAAAGTTGAATTGTTTATTATATTTTGTATGGGAATTTGAGAAAAATGTAATGATTAGATGAGATGAGATGAGATGAGATAGTCTGGTATTTGGTAACCAAACCAAGCCTAAAAGTCTTTTGATTCGTCTCTAGGAACTGAATTTCATACTGCTATGTCAAAACAACCTTTTTCCAGAAAATAATATAACCATACTTTCTGCCTTTGCATTCATTTGAGAAATAATCAAGGGCTGGAATTTTTTTATTGTGATCTAGTCCATGTGAAACTGAAAATTCAGTATAAACATTAAGCTGCAGTGCAGGACAGCCAAAGGACATTCGTGGTATATATTTTTTTCATGCAAATTTATAGAAAATATCTTGTTCTTATGTGATCAGTAAATTTACTTGTATCAATAAAAAAAATAAGTAAATTTACTTGTATATTTCGTTTCTGATCTAAGATTTCTGGTCCAAATTTTGATTATTCCAAAGAGACAATTTTATATGATTCATAATTATAGTCTATCCTTTGGGAACCAGGATGATTCATATCTTGATAGCTACATCAGCACCATTGGAGTTGACTTTGTAAGTATTCATTTTCCTAATCGTTGGCTTCCATCATGGGTATTTTCAACTTAAATATGCAGCAATGATCTCTTATGAATCTTGTTTGTAGAAAATTCGCACCGTGGAACAAGATGGGAAGACCATTAAACTCCAAATTGTAAGTTAATTGCTGTGTTATTACTTAATTTATCAGGGAAAATTTTATTCTCATGATCTGTGTTGGTGATGATTGCAATCAATTTGAGATCCCATTGGTGTGAATTGCTCGTTGTGTATAATAAACATACTATGGTTTTAAATAATTGAAGATATCAGATCTGAACGAGTGTTTTATGATTTTGAAACGTCTAAGCATAAAATTAGGCTGAAGTGTTCATATTTGTTACTTGTTAAAAAAAGTGTTCATTTATGTTAAGAAGAAGTTTTTAAGTAATGTACAATCAGGCAGTCAAAATTTATTGTCTTGTTGGTTGATAATATTATGCACTCTAATTAATTTTAGTTATGTTGTAAGTAGGCTACATGACAAGGGAAATGTGAGGCGTTTTCCTGCTTGAGGAATCTCCTTTGTGCTCCCACTAATTTCTGATTGCATCCTTTTCCTGTCCTTGGAACGTTCAGTGGGCACTGCTGATCAAGAACGTTTCAGGACAATCAATAGCAGCCCCTACTGTAAGGAGGTTCCTGCTTGGGGAATCTTCTTTGTGCTATTACTAATTGCTGATTGCATTTTTATCCTGTCCTTTGAACATTCAGTGGGACACTGCTGGTCAAGAACGTTTTAGGACAATCACTAGCAGCTACTATCGTGGTGCTCACGGGATTATTGTAAGTTCTGAAATTTCTACTTAATTTGCGTGCTTCTTTCCACCCTCAATTGGTGGCTCCTCTTGTAAGAAATTTGGCTCAAGCAAGTGGCTGTCTGGACAGGTTGTTTACGATGTCACAGATCAGGAGAGCTTCAACAATGTTAAGCAATGGTTGAATGAAATTGACCGCTATGCGAGTGAAAATGTGAACAAGCTTCTAGTTGGCAACAAATCTGACCTAACAGCAAATAAAGTTGTGTCCTATGAGGCAGGCAAGGTAATAAATATTAAACGGGCAGGCTTTCTATTCTGTTGAAAAGACTCTTTCCTAAAAGTCTTAACTGTAATGCTTGGACATGCTGTTTCCTTGTTAGGCATTTGCAGATGAAATTGGGATCCCTTTTATGGAAACAAGTGCTAAAAATTCGACCAATGTCGAACAGGCTTTTATGGCCATGGCTGCTGAAATCAAGAATAGGTACTGTATCATGTGGCTTTTATGTTGTAATATAGTTGAAAAAGGAAAGCTGTGAAATACGGCATTGTTCGTTTGTGAGTGGTTATCTAACTCTATTGCTTGGTTTTGTCTTGATATATTTTTCCCTTTTTGTTTGCTGGGGAAGGGGGGTCGTCTGTGAAATCTGCTGGTTATGTCGGTTCAAGATATCGACCTTTACTCAATTCTGTCGTTTCAATAGATCAAGTTATTATATATATATATATATATATATGTTTGGAGAGACTGAAGTTAAATAATTTCTGTTGGTTCTCTGTCTGCAGGATGGCAAGCCAACCCATGAACAATGCCAGGCCTCCAACAGTGCAGATTCGGGGACAGCCTGTCAACCAGAAGTCTGGTTGCTGCTCTTCTTGAAGGGGGAAGAAGTATTAAAGGGGGTTCATGATGTATGTCTACCTGTGTTGTCCTGTGGCATGTAAAACAAAACCAGTAGTCGTTTTCTTAAATACTTTGATATGAAGAATTATTGTTAATCTGCTTGTCAGTTGCTGTTCAGCACTTACGTAAATTCCATTCTTTTGAATGTATTTGATTTTGAAAACTATTGTACAAATTAGGAATATCGGTGAATAGCTGTACTTTCCTTCTTGTTCCAAGTCTGTTTCCTCTACTTAATTGTAGAAAAGCTCTGATGCCAATGCCTGTTAACCTTTTATAGTAACTAAATGTTATTTAGTAACCAAGATCTTATTATTCCTTGTGATTTTTTATTTTTTTATTTTACAGGGTAATAATATATGAAAAATGCTACTCGGTATCTCAATTCTCATCATCCTCTCATCATTATGTGATATGATATTAGATAATTAGAGATTATTTATTATATTTTATTTATAAATTTATCATTTAATGTCCCGTCATAAGATGATAAATAGATTTTTTCATAATATATATGCACAAACTTTTTGACAATTTTTCTAATAATGGAAAAATGGTATATACTATGTAGGTATACAGCTTTTATTTCATTACTTATCAACATTTGAGTTTGTTATTTTTTTTAAAAAAATAAAAATAATATTTTATCTAATGGTTCGATGGAAAACGAGAATGTTTAAAAAACAGGAGTCTTCTGCAAATTAAACAATATTTGATAGCCATATCTGATAAAAAAGGAGTATATTACATTCCAAGAAATGATTTTGCGAGCTAGCTCACCAGTAATCACCACAGCTACAAAGACCATCTTTGAAATGATGGAACCTCCTAGTATCTCGAACAATGATTTCCCTTCTTTCAATTGCTGATATGTACTGAGCAGCGCGGTGGCAATCCCCACATACCCTCAAGTTTTTAAAGATCCGGATTGGAGTCCCGGATGGCACTTTTATGAGGCCAAAGGCAATGGCCAATTTCTCACTGTGCCATAATAAAATCTGCTCTTTCTGATCTTCCCCAACATCATGTAATGCAAATTCTAGATCTGGAAAATAGCCTGCCGACTTCATTTTCTTCTCCAATTCTCTCAGTTTCTCATGTATAAAGGCCAATTCCGGGTGGACCCTATCACCTGACCTAAACTCGTGAACAATATTCTTCACCTCAATCCAACTGTACCCAGGTGTCTTCACTACATTATTTTCTTTCATTGATCTTCGAACTCTAGCAACATGGTCCCATCTATTCATGGATGCATAAACATTAGCCAGTTGAACATAAGCAGCCGCACTAGATGAATCAATATCAAGCAAGCTCTTCGCAGCATATTCAGCCAACTCGAGATTCTTATGGACCCTGCAAGCACCCAAAAGTGTTCCAAAAATGGCAGAATGAGGCTTGAAAGGCATTTTCTTTATCAAATCTACAGCTTGAATCAGCCTCCCTGCTCGACCAAGAAGGTCAACCATGCATGTATAGTGGTCCGGCTTAGCTTCAACTCCATAATACTTTACCATTAAATCAAAATACCGAACTCCAAGATCTACCAATCCTGCATGGTTGCAAGCCAATAATACTGCAACAAAGGTAATCCAATCTGGCTTCATTCTCTCATCCCTCATTTTATTAAACAAAAGGATAGCTTTTTCACCAGCTCCATGTTGAGCATAACCAGAAATCATTGCATTCCAAGTGACCACATCCTTTGTTAGCATCTCATGAAACAGTCTCCAAGCATCCTCCAACCCCCCACACTTACAATACATGCTAATCAATGAAGTTCCTGCCGTTGTATCACTATATAACGGAGACTTACAAACCAACTGATGAATTTGTTTACCCAGATGCAATGAAGATAGATTGCTACAGCCCAATAAGGCACTACTCAAACTTGATGGGTTTGGTCTAACCCCAACTACCACCATTTTTCTAAAAAGCTTTAAACCATCTTCTGCTCGATCATTATCGACATAACCTGCAATCATAGCATTCCATGTCACCAAATTTTTCATAGGCATACCTTGAAACATTTTCTCTGCCAATTTAATCTTCCCAAACTTCATATACCCAGTAATCATAGCAGTCCATGCCACCACACTCTTAACTGGAGCTATCTCAAATAACTCCACTGCTGATTCCAAATTGCCACATTCCACATACCCCGAGATCATTGCACTCCAAGACACACTATTCTTCGTTGGCATCACCAAAAACAACCCATGTGCCTCTCCCATCTTCCCATTCTGAGCGAAACCTGAAATCATTGTATTCCAAGATGCTGTATCCTTAACAGGCATCTTATCAAAGAAAGCCCTTGCAGTGTCTAGATTAGTATTGAGCAAATAACAAGCTAACATGATGTTGTATGAAACAGTATCTGGTTTAGGAATTCTATCAAACATTTCACAAGCTTCTTTCATCTTCCCGGGTTTTTTTGAATACCCAGCCAAGATTGAATTCCAAGTAACTGTAGTCTTAACTGCCATATTTTCAAACACTTTAAGAGCACAATCCAAATCACCCGCTCGAATATAGCTGCTGATGATTTTATTTGATGAAATCAAATCACTAAAATTAGGTTGAGCAGAGAATGTGGATTTCTTCGGAAAATGGGTGGCGGCGGCAGTGTTTGTTTCCTGTGTCAGGTTATTGGAGGGAACCAAGTGGGTTTTTTGTGGTGAGTGAGAGGAGAAAGTGGCGGGAATGGGTTCCCTGTTTGGATAGGCATGTGGATTTTGGATTGTGAGAGTGGAGAAAGAAGAGGTTCGGCGTTTGGTGAGTGAAAAAAAACTGAAGGAGACAAAGGGTTTTCCGTTCCCTCTAATTCTAAAAGCACACATTTGCCATGGTCGGAGACAATGGAGACCTTAGTACGAGGGAATGTTTGATTTGCCTGAAATGGCACGACTTATAGTCGAAGGAGAGCAGAAATCAACTGCGTTTCCTCTCGTGTACTCATATAGTTGAAGAGCTGCAAAATCACGCGGAGTTGGTGCATGTTTGGGGCTGCGGAACTGTGGGGGAAAATATTGTTTATAACTTACGGCTTAAAAAGTTTAGAGCTTAACGTAATAAATTTATTATTAAAAATTTATTTATTATTTCTATAACGCTTTCAAACATATTAGAAGTGACAATATTTTGTTTGACGTAATAGATTTGTTTGAAAATAAATTAAAAAAACACTTTTTGAGATAGAAGTGACATAAAATAGTATATCCTAGATAGAAATCAAATATTATAATAAAGAAAATAATCTAGTAAGTTTTTTAGTAATTATAATGAATAATAAAATCTCTTTAACGATGCATAAGTGAAGAGAAGAGAACTTCTCGCAATACCGAAAAGAAGATGATAGAAGAAAAATGAAAAATATTGATAAACAAAATTATCATTATATTAAATTGATGAGGTTCATTGTGTCCATTATATAGCACGGTAAAATAGAGATTATTATGAAATACTTATGACAAAAAGTATCACTTTGATATTTTTGCTGAAATGTAGATTTATGCTCTTTCTTGATTTAGAAATACTTTGATATAAAACTATCAAACAGGTAAATTTTGTCACTTAAGCACTTTAGACCATTCTATTATACTTTTTAGATCTCCTACCGCAATCCCAAACAGACCTTTAATACTATTAAAGGCATAAGATTGTACAAAAATGACCTATTCCTCAAACTTGATGTTTGGTTGAGCGAGGATGACTAAAAGTTCATTTTACTATTTATAATAATAGTATAAGGTTGTGTTTGAATATTGAGCTGAACTCAACTCTTTATGAATAGTAGTAAGTTAAGATGGTAGAATGATTTTGTGAGGCTAATCTAAGATAGGTTTAGATGTGTTTAAATGTTAATATGAATTTAGTATTATTTATAGAAAGTTGAAAAAGATTGTAAGTCTTATGTGTAAGGAAATTTTAAATTGAGATGAGTTTAATAATTTGAGAGTTATGTGTTTGCATATTAGACTCAGTTTAAAATTAGACTGAACTGAATTAAAATCAATATATTTCAACAACCAAACTAGCCCTAACATATATATGTGTGTTTTCTTTATGGAAAATTAAATTATACATATATACATAATTATTTTTATAAGATTATGTACACGAGAAATATTTTTATAAAATAGTTTTATATTATTTTATAAAAATATTTTAGTTTAAAATATAATTATATAAAAGATCTAAAAGAAAGTCGGTATCATTTCTTTTTCTTTTTTGTGTCATAGGACCAACTTTTGGCCCATTTTCATAAAGTCGTTTGCATAAGAATTCCACCGAAACTTAGATTCTGTTTGGTTATACATATGAAAAGAGATGAGAAATCTATAAATAATAGTGAGATAATTGGTGAATAATAGTAAAATAATTTGAGTTAAGATTTTTATGAAATTTTGAAAAATGAGAGGAAAAAAAAGTTAAATAAAAAACTATAAAATTAAAAGGGTTAGAATATAATTTTTTTAATATATTTTTGTTTTGAATTTTGAAAAAATTAAATTATTTTTAATGTTATGTTTGGAAGTTTGGAAAAATTATAATTATTAAGTAATAATTGGACAAAAACGTAAAATAAAAAATATTTGTGTTTTAATGGTATTTAAATTTTGAGAACAAAATTGGATTATATGATTTGTAAGTTGTTTTAAACCAAACCAGGGCTAAACCCGTATGACCGGCATCTTAACTTGAGACAACCAGTGCGATGTCCCATTGTTCCTCTTGCCTGAAATTCAGAAGCTGGATCCTTGTGCTGTCTTTTCAAAGGCTTTTCAGGGACTTTGAAGGAGTTGCCTGAAGAAGAGAACTCAGAGACACGGTCAAAAGTGTAACAGCCCGCTAGAAATTCAATTATGAAATTTCTATTAACTTTAGGAACCTCATGAAAACCCCATAAGTTTTTACGAATCCATTAATCGAATAGGTTTTTGTCTAACTATATAGTTAGTGTTATTATTTACTATGGTATCAGAAGTGTATTTTTGATTATTGGAGATAGTTAGAAGTGTCAAAATGTATTATGGTTTGTGCCATTAGACTCGGAGGGTTATTTAAAGTCTTATGGCGCAATAACATTTTTTTCATATTTTCGGACAAAACGTCTGTTCAAAACTGTAGATATTATTGGATAAAAAGAAATATCTTGAGGTAATTTTCATGAATATTATTGGGTAAAAATATTTTGAGTTGATTTTTTATAGATATTATTAGATAAAAATATCTTAAGTTGATTTTTTTGTAGATACTATTGGATATAATATTATGAGATAATCTTTTATAGATATTTTGGGTAGGAGAAAACTACACTCAACTCTCAACTCCAGCCTCATCTCTTCCATATCTCATCCATAATTATCTCTAGCCACCTCTTCCCACGAAATTATCTTCATTTACACTTTCCATTGAAAGAATATCAAACACTCTCTCTCGGACAGCTTTTAGGAGGTATTTTGCACGCCAATTTCGAAGCTGTTTTAAGTGTTTTATCATAAAGTCTCCTTCATATAAGTTGTTCCTTTTTGAGTTTAGTTTACATGGATATCTTATTTGCCCCATTTGAAGATCATTTGGTCAGTCAACTATTGTATAAACTATAGAAAGGTCATTCTGGGAGGTAAACTGGAGAATATGTTATAGTTTGGAGTTTTTGACCAAGCTAATGGATAGATATTGGTCCGAAATTTTTATGGAGTATTTTTAACATGTATATATGACTATTGGTTGAGGATTTTTGCATGATTAAAGGTTTTGATGAAAGATATTCTTAGATTTAGAAACTTAGAAACTGGAAGAGGAAAAACAGTTTCTGTTTTGAGAAAGTTTAACTCTTTGGTGGTCTAAACCTATTCTAATGACTTTGATAATTTTATTGGAGGATCCTAAACATCTTATATACATGTTATATTATTATTTTGAAGATATTTGATATTAGTTTCAAAGATATGAACTTTTATGCAAAGAGATATTCAGATAAGCCAAAGTGTGGATATTCTTGGCTAAATTTATGTTTTGGTTAATTTCTAACCACGTGATCTTGAATTAGAAGCTTGTATATGTTTTAGGATATCTTTTTAAACCATGTAATGGTTTGGTTTGAAGATCATATATTTATAAGTCATAGATCAAGAGATTTATCAAAACTAGTTGAGGAAAAAGTTTCTGTTTTTGGACTAAGTGTAAAACCAAAAACTCCAAATGTTATTTTGTGATTTTGGTGACTTTAGTTTGATGATTTAAAGCATTGTTGATGTTAGGATGATATTATGAATATGTTAGAAGTAAGATTTGATTTTTGAAATTCTTGGAGATGTTTTGATTTAAGGTCAAAACTTGTGATTCAAGTGCTTGGATCTTTTTACAAAAAAGTTTGGTGTTGATTATTAGCTTTTTCTAAATGGATGTTTTAAGTATGGTTTTGAACTTAGGATTGGAAGATGTTTGTTGCAAAATTTTGGTTTAAGCATGAGTTTTGAAGTTGGAAGGAATTGCAACAAAAATAAAGGGAAATGACCTATGGATGTTTCGACCATAGTGTGTTCTTCATAGTTGTGTTTTGTTTTAAATTTTTCTGAGTTGATATTTAAGTTTAAGACAAAATTTACATGAGGAATGTAAATTTTAGAAACTTTTGGAGTTAGTATGCAAAATCCTTAAGTTATGGGTAAAACGGTCATTTTTCCACATGTAGAGAGTAAAATGAAAATTTTACTCTTTAAGTTAGTATTTTTCATATTTCAAATATTTAGTGATTTAGTTCTAACTCTTAGAATCACTAATTACAGTTCCTCGTGGTCGCACTTGAAGTTTGATAAGAAACGCGGAGATCGAGGTAAGTTAGCTTTTAACTTACTAGCAGTCTACTGTGTATGTGTGCTAAGTAAAGGAATTACAATGTATGTATGTATGTTATCATATATGTCATGCCATGCCAAGTTATCACGTAATTGTCTATTATACAGAATTTATTCTGTCATCAATTTTTATCTGTTACATAATATATTCTGTCATGTATTACTGTACATTACAAGTATGTCATGTTAAATATGTTATCTATTATATGTTATGCCATGTTACGAAATGTTTCTATCTCAAGTTGGTCATGTATTTCAAGTTATGTTCAAATCACGTTATGTTACGTCAGGGCTCCAGTCCTTTCGTTTTCCAGTCACGTTTCATCTTGAGTACATTCAGTATGTGTAGAATACATGGGGCCACAATAACTGTGGAGTATGTATTTACACGTAGAATACATGGGGCCACAACAACTGTGGAGTATGTATTTTTCATGTTAAGTCAAGTTTGTGTAGAATACATGGGGCCACAACAACTGTGGAGTATGTATTTACACGTAGAATACATGGGGCCACAACAACTGTGGAGTATGTATTTTTCATGTTAAGTCAAGTTTGTGTAGAATACATGGGGCCACAACAACTGTGGAATATGTATTTACACGTAGAATATGTATTTACACGTAGAATACATGGGGCCACAACAACTGTGGAGTATGTATTTTTCATGTTAAGTCAAGTTTCAGATCAAGTTCATGTTAAGTCAAGTTTCAGATCAAGTTCATGTCAAGTCAAGTTCAGTTCATGTTTCAATTTAAGTTATGTCAATTATGCTATGTTGTACGCCAAGTTATGTTTTAATTATTTATGAATTTGATTATGTATTTATGCTTTTACTGTCATGCATGCATCATTAGCTTGTGTGGAAGTTTTTTGTTAACTTACTGAGATTTGTAATCAAATCTCACTTTGGTAGTCTCAACTACCATTCCCCCCGAATGGTAGATCTTGTTACAGGACCTTAAGGAGAATCAGGAGCTGATCAACTAGACACAGTTGACTAAGCGATGGTGCGACGTCAATGTTAATATAGTAGTTAACGTAAATTACTACTTATACAATAGAGTTGCATCTTTAGTATTTTTTGGATCATAACCATTTTGGACTAGTGTTGTTATCTACTCAATGGGTCTTTATGTATGAAGTATGTTTTAAGTATTTGGAATATTTTCAATTTGATGCATAGTATTGCTAAAAAAAAAAAATTATCCGCTGCGAATATTGCATAATGTTAGATGCATGTTAGGAACATTGCATCTTATATGTCATGAACGGGGGCAGGTAACCTTGTGTTGCATGTCTCGACGCTTCAAATGTCCGTCCAATCCCAAACAGAATTTGGGGGCGTCACAAAAAGAGTGGCTGAGAAAGGGCAGCCATGAATCCAAGAACAGTCTCCAGTGTAAATATACATACCACTTTGGTTGTTAATAGACTTCCAAAACATATATATATATATATATATAATTCTTTCACGTTGTTGAGTCTTTAACATTGCAAGATTCAAAAACCCACCATACCAATGTTGAGTTAAAAGGATTACTGACTTGCAACCGTTGAATTCAACCAAACCAGCGACCAAACTCAAAACTATTAGTTATTCCCAGAATATGAATGTTATGGCACTCTCATCCTATCACAACAGGAAATACCTACCGATATTCAAACATAAATACTTTCCTTTTGCCACTGAACTGGTAAACGATTGAATCACCAAACCGGTTAGCAATGTGAGAAGGATTCACTAAACTTGATCGACCTTTGACTGGAACAATTTCGAGTCTGATGAGCTTGAACGATTTTTTAATCAGCACATCCCAGCATAAGAATGCCACTCAAGATGTCTCCGTCTGAGTCTATAACTCATCCAAACCCACCACCCTCGCCTTTTGACCATTAACGGCTGCTAACAAGAATCTGTCCGGTATCATTTTTTCAATTTTTTTGGGTTTTCATTAGCTACATAAAAGAATTCC
The DNA here is from genome assembly GCF_018687715.1 of Carya illinoinensis. Classification (NCBI taxonomy): domain Eukaryota; kingdom Viridiplantae; phylum Streptophyta; class Magnoliopsida; order Fagales; family Juglandaceae; genus Carya; species Carya illinoinensis. The sequence goes on from NC_056763.1 coordinate 21,579,994, forward strand.
AGCCTTAGCCATCCTTGACCAAAGTTCAAGTCTATAGGGTCGGTTGTAAATCACACACATTGCCAAATGTTCAAAATTCAACTTCATTCTCAATTCTAAAAGCCAAAGGAGAAAAAGCTCTGCATCAACTTTGGCTGCAGGTTTTCCATAAAGAGTATTCTCCTGATTGATTCAGACCTTTTTCATCAGCAGTTTAATTCTAAAACTCTTCCATTCTTTTCAAGCATTAAAAACCGAATACACAAAAAACAAGATACCCAAAAACAACTGTGTTCTCACCTATTTCAAATCAAAACTGGTGCATGACTTCTCTGTCCAAAAATAAGATCTGAATATACACTCAAAACATAATATTAAAGGTAGTTTAAAATATGCCTGTCGATAGACTACCACTCAAAACTCCTGAAATGACGAGACACCAGAGAGAGAGAGAGAATCTCATTTAGCACCCAAGGAGGGGAACTGCTGCTGATCCTCAATGGACGGTGCTCCTGCATTGCTCCTGTTACTTCCAATAAATCCACCTCTTGGACCACGGCCACGGCCTCGACCACGACCCCCAGGTGTATTGTACCTCTCCCCTTCAGCAGGCTTTAGAAACTCATTTATGCTGACAGACTACACCAGTAACAATCAATTAATAAGAGAGCCAACAAAGATATATAAGATAATTAGCAGTATAAAACAACCAAGTACTCAGATCTGATAAAAAGGGAATTAAAAACATTTCTTTTAATAGGTGATAAGATGGGATTTAAAAACATGTACGGTAATCCCAACAAAAAAATAAATAAAAAGAATGCACAAAACAAATAATTTTCATAAAAACAGGTACAAAGAATATATTCTACACCTTTAACTGTAACATTATGGCATCATAATATATGGCCAAGTCACTGTAACTATTTCTCTGAGCAAGAAAAATTTGCACAAACAGTCAAAGGGAATTCAATTTGCAGGATATATATTCTGAGTCCTGACCACATTAAGCATGACTTCATAAAACAGTATAACAGTATAAGAATAATGTACTCATCAGTTAACATCTGAAACAGTAAATCAGTAGCTCTTAAGCGCAAGCGCGGCCAACAGAATTCAAATAAGGACAAGAATGACACCCCTAATGATGATGTTTCCAAGTCCAGCTCTGCTGAGGCTGACAGATATTCAGTTGGCCCAATGTAAAATAAATAGTATGTGTGATGACAACACAGATAAGTATCACTATCTCCAGATATTTTTGTTCTTTTTTGATAACGGGGGAACTACCCCACGACAGAGCCCTTAGGATTCACCCATGCAACCTAAACCCCCGGGCACACTTGCACAGCAACCCACCACCATAGCCTCCCACTTAAATTGCAGTTCGATCCCAGGGGGAATCGAACCTGTGACATGGGGCTCATGCACACAAGTTCGCGCTAACCACTTGGGCTACCCACAGGTGGGTACCATCTCCAGATATTCAAAAATTACATTGTGATATATCCCCATCTCCAGATGGCAGAAATTCTAAGTTTAACAGAGACATCACGAAACATGTAGCATCAAATTAAACCTTTTCTAATTGCTCAACAGAAGAGATGCGACATAAATAGCATGGACAATACTAACTACTTAAAAACAGCAATCACACCATGGCTGCTTGGTAAAAACAGAATTTTCAACAATAAACAATAAGCATACCTTCTTTGCTTTTTCTTCTTTTTCAGCCTCTTTATGTTTGTCCTTCTCAGAACCCTGATAAGCAAACATTAACAAGTCAACATACTGCATAAAGCATATAAAATGAATAGGGTAGCATACTTTCAGAGTTTCAAAGGTCTCACCAGTTTGATAAAGATGTCATCATTGCCCTTCTTACTTGAGAGCTGCTGCATGGACTCGAAGTCCTTGTCCAGGTCAACCTTCCTTTCCTGAGTCTTTAGTGCAAGCAGAGCCTTTCTCTTCTCTTCAAGTACCTTCTCATACTCTTCTAAAGTCATCTCCTATTAAATAAACAAGAATATAATGCAATTTTAGGATGAGTAATTCCTGGAAGCTTTCATGCAACCATGCATGATGCAAACTAATCTGAAGTTGATAAAAACTATTCAGATACATAAATCTCCACAAAAGCTGAAATTATATATAAAAAAATAGACCTCCTAACATTACTACTGGGTCCACTATATCAGTTTTTTATCAGTGGATCTATAATGTCAAAAACAGGAACAAATGGATATTGGAATTTTAATTTAAAAAAAAAAAAAAAAAAAAAAAAAAAAGAAAAGCCAAACAACTGCCACCTCTTATCAAACAAAATTATACTAAAACCATACTTGAGTGTGAAACATGATGAGAAAAATATCTAAAAAATCTCAAGTATTTTATTGTCTCTCATCCAGGTATAAATGTTTATACACCATAACTCAGAGTCTGCTCATTAAGCTGGCCTTATCCTGTACTCAATCAGGTAGCCAATCAAATCAAATCCCAGACTGCAAAATAAGGATGAGAATAACCAAAATAAAAACAAGAGCGAAAAATATCGCAGATGCTCAATCCATAGCACCATAGTACAATTTATGAAATGTTGGGAGACAAGCAAAACGTGCACACAGCTTGCATTTGTGCAGTTGTAGCTTAAATGATTGTTTTAAAATAAAGGGTTAGACATCCATATCATAAGGCTTTTCTCGGGATATATACCATCATATTTCCCAATTAGAGAAGTGAACATATTTTCCAGCATTTGGACCTTAGGTCTTTTGTCTTTACTTCTTCTTACCATTCCCACAACATAGTAGCAAAGTCTGGATGGTAGACATCCTGAACAGTAAGATCTTTTACCTTATCTTCAGGTTCCTTCTCCTCAGATCCATTGTCAGGATTCTCTTTGTTATCATCACCAGCATTTTCCCCTCCCATTGCCTTCTCAGCACCAACAATCTTATCATTTTCAGTGATAGGCTCCTCAGCATCCCTTAATTTGGAAAAATAGTAGATATATACGTATGAGACATCCTATCTTATTGAAACTTGATAAACATATTATCACTTACGAAGTCATATGGATAAAGTGACAACAAAGATGCTTACGGAGCTATTTCATCAGAAGGAGTCCCCCAGTTAGCCCGACCAGCTCCTTCACGTTTGGTCTCACTCCTGTTAGTAAAACATAGAATTAATCAGTGAAATGATAAAATAGATAAATTAATATATGGATTACACCATCAACAGTATTATTGAAAAAATTGTAATAAAAGCGCTTACCCACGTCCAGTCCCACTGCGACGTTCATATATCCTACGTGGCCGCTCACCTTCATCATCCTCTCCATTGTTAAAACCACCATGACGACCACCACGGAAGAAACCACGTGAACCACCAGAGCCATGCCTCTCAATGGGCCTCCCTGCTCCTCCTTCTTCATTTGACCTATAGCCTCCAGACAAACCATTTTTCTCGACAGAGTTATTCTCATTGTTAAAATCTCGGTTAAAGCCACCACCACGTCCACGCCCAAATCCACGTCCACCACCCCGGCCCCCTCCACGCCCCACTTCATTCTTTCCCTCCCTCACTAATCACAAAAAAGAAGACGTGTTAAGATAAGAGAGATGCATATAATTACACAAAAATTCTTGAGATAACGTAGAGGTTGCCAATAATACAATATTGTCTGTAGGAGCTCAACAAAGAACGCATAAAAAATTGATAGCACTAAAATTGGTTCATGCTCTTTCTGGATATTTACAAAAGAGCTTCTTGCTTTCCGTTCTGTTTCGGGACACAATACTAGATTAAAGCATACATAACCAGTTAAAAAATTTTGAAACCAGCAACAAGGAGTGAGTGCAATTGGCCGAGCCCAATAGGCCCCAATGGAGCGAGCTCTCATCTTTGAAAAGAATTCGATGCAAAAATCCAATTTCCTTTATTTCCTGTACTTTAAAAGCAAATATAGGATGATAAGACTAAATATGATACACACCAAGCTCATAGAAAGAACATAAACAAGTTCCTAGACTTCAGATACAGAACTAACCAAACAATTACTTATTAGTTCCAAACCATCCAAGATTTTAAGTATTCAACTGCAATCATTAAAATGACACAAACAACATCAGAACAAATACCAAACAAAAAGACAGCATCTGAACTCAAAATCAAAATACATGACTTCATTCAGATAGTTTTTTTATTGTTTAATTACCATCCGCCCTATTGTTTTGGATGCAATGGTGCTTTGTTATTATTTAACTTGCATTACATCCCTTACATGTTCCAGTCCTCTCTTTGGTTGCTAGAAAATCGAGTACAATGGGAAAAAGATAAAACCTTCGAATGAGGATTAAATATTGTTTCGACTTAGTTAAGAAGGGGGGGACAGACAGATCTCCGTCTAGACGTGTTAAGCAGACACAAATTATAATCAGCGCCAATTCCAACAAATGTACTTTGCTAATATAAAAGCCAGCAAGAACTACATCATCCACCTGCATGTGTAAGGGATGTACAATAACATAAATGCACAATAACAAAAACCCAATTCAGTCGGCAGGATACAGAATCACAAAACCATGAAATACAAAATGGACACAAAGAAACAAATATAAGTGCACGTATACAATCACAATGAATACAACAAAGTAAAACTACTGGAACTAATACAAATACAATCGCTAGGTAACTGAATCAACAGCTTAACTGATGCTAAAAACTTCATATCTTCAACACAAATGAATCCACAACGCCAAAAATAAGGATGAAAAAACAGGGAAAATAAACGATAACAATGGAAATTAAATCTCACCCGCTTCCGCAGGAGGTAGTGGCTTGGATGGAAGTTTGGCCGGCTTAGCCGGCTGAGCAGGAGCTTGGGCTTGGGGTTTCTTTGGCTGCACTAGCTTCTGCTGCTGGGCAGCGAGAAGCTGACTCAGGTCCTCGTTGTCGTCATCACCCAAGAGATGAAAAGGGTTAGTGGATGCCATTTCTTTGCGCTCCAAATGGAAAACACCAACTTTTAAGAACCGTAAACAGCAACCACGAAACCCTAGTGCTTAATCAGCTCCATGAAAAGCCTATCTTAGATACAAATGATGTGTCTGAGAAGAGAGAGAGAGAATCGTAATAACGTTGAAACAAGAGAGTGAGCGAGAGATTCCGGAAGCTCTGGAAAACCCTAGCCAATGCGGCAGAGAAAAGGGAGACTGGCTGGACCTAACATTATAAACCCTAACTAGAAATGATTGTGTACGGGCAACTTCACTCTAATATAAAATGAGCTCCAGTACGGACCCGACACCGATAGTGCTGATGGTCCGGTTCGATCTTCACGCGTTTACGCTTGTTTTTGGATTGCTAACTCTTATCTCAAAAAAAACAAATATATATATATATAACTAAAATCACAAACTGGTGTATTTAATATTCCAGTTATTTTAATTTTTAAATTTATTTTTACAAGAATCATTATTCAAACATGAAAAATCCTAGAGCCTCCCCCCTTCTCTCTCTAAAAAAAATAAAGTCTCTAAATCTATTTTTTGCCCAAAGGGAAGTCGGCTCGACTTCCTCCTCTTTCTCATCGTCGTTCTCCCTCACCTTCCCTCATTCCTCCATTCACTCTCATTTTGTTTATCAATTTTTTTTTTTTGCTTTTTCTAATGTTAAAAAAGACAAATCAACTGCTTTCCAACAACTCTCAATAGACACGTGTTGTATAAGCAGATTCATAGGTCCAAACTCGTTCGAAGGAAAGTGATGATTTTCCAAAAATTACAATGCATAGTTCTCACGTGACACCCCTTCCAGCAACTCTCTTCTCGACACACGCACTAAATCACTGGACTCACCACCACTAGACCCTTTTATATTTGACATTTGTGGCTGAAAAGAGATAAGTGTGTTACATTTATGAGCTGTCATAGATTACAAAATCTACTGAAATTAGTCCAAACTGTAATCCATTATTTTTTGCATCTATCCTATTGTTTTTCTTTTTTCTTTCCTTATTGTTAATTAAAAAAAAATCATCTCTCGGACTTTTGTCTGTAAATGTTGTGTTCTCTCTTTCTGTAAAGGGTGGTGTTGAATCTCTGTTTAGATAAATAGTATTGTCTCTTTGACATTTTTCTGTAGAGAGTGTCAACAATAGTGAAGATCAGACCAGTCACAAAATGAAATAGTGTATTAGTAGAGCTCCAAATGTGTTAGTTTGATTTAGGGGTGGGCAGCGGGGCCCCGGAACCCGCTGCCCCGCCCCGTTCGCCCCACCCCCGCATAGGGCGGGGCGGGGGGCCCCGGCCCGTATCCCAACCCCCAGCGGAGGCGGGGGACGGAAACGGACCCCCCCGGTCCGTGTTTCCCCCGCCCCGCACCTATATATATATAATATATTATATATATTATATATATATATATATAAGTTCTATAAGAGAAACGGCGCCGTTTTGTCCACCACAAAACGGCGCCGTTTCTCTAAATACCCTAACCCATAACCCAACCCCCCCCTCGATCCCCTGATTCCCCTCCCCTCCCCTCCCGAGTCCCTTCACGGCTTCACCCCCTTCGGCCTAATCCATTCGGTGTTCCCTCCTCCCACCGGCAACCAGTCCGGCCACCGCACGTATTCCATCATCCCTCTCTCTCGCACGACGCACGAGGCCGGACGCACGCCGCACGCCGCACGGTAATATTTCTCCTCCCCTTTTGATTTTCTCCGTTTGGTTATTATTTTTTATTTTTTTTTTAGTTTTGATCGGAGATTGGAGGTAAGATGGGGTTGAATCGGAGATGGAGGATGAGATTGTTTGGATTGTGTGCTGTGGATGTCTTCGGATTGTGTGATTGTTTGGATTCCCGATTGAATGGATTTTTTTTTTTTTTTTTGTTAATTTCAATGTGATTCGGACCCCTAAATTGATTTAGGGGTTAGGGTTTCGGATTGGGGTTCCAATCCGAAACCCTAATTTTGATTTAGGGGTTGAAACCTAAATCAATTTAGGGTTTCGGATTGGAACCCCAATCCGAAACCCTAATTTTGAATTAGGGGTTGAAACCCCTATCAATTTAGGGTTTCGGATTGGAACCCCAATCCGAAACCCTAATTTGATTTAAGGGTTGAAACCCCTAAATCAAAATTAAATTTTCATTAAAAAAAAAGTCACGAAGTTTATATATTCTAATTGAAAAGTTTTAAATGTATTTTTATCGGAGTTGCATTTTTTGAGTTGTTACTTGTTATGAATGTTGCTTTTATTTATATATTTTTTAGACGTTGGATTGTTGGAATAGAGATAAATGATTGGACAAAAATTAAGAGATGAAAATATTATAATATTTAAAATAAATTTTCTTATTAAAGTGAAAATTTAATAAGATAGTTTTTTTAGTAAGATAGTAAATTTCGGAAAAATATATATTTTTCTGTCATAAATTATTATTTCTTTTGTCATGTGGTAAATAAACTATTTTTTTTAACATATATCTCATTTTCATATTTTTTAAACATCTTTCAAGATTTTAAAAAATTAAAAAATATACCAATATACTAATATTAATGTCAGTAACTATTAAGAAATGAATTTTATAAAATTAAATATATGAAAAGTAAAAATGAGAGAACAAAACTATGAAGCATATTATCAAGCACTTTTTGTTTTATTTAAAAGTTTTAAATAATTATAACTATTAGATAATTAAAATTGTTTCAAAAAAAAAATCAATTTGAAAATTATATAAAATCAAAAAGAGAAAAGAGAGAAGAATATAATGCCTATTAAAAAATGTATTTTAAAGTGGCCTATTAAAATAATGTAGGGTTAGTTTTTGTTGATTGTGTTGGATTGTACTTTGAATTTTTTTTTTTTTTTTTTTTGTTGGAAAATCAGGAATGTCTTCGGATTTCAGTGATAGCTCGCCTTCCCCAGCCAACACCCCTACCCCAGAAACTAACCCTACTCCTACCCCTATAACGAGTACACCTTGCCCTGCTCCGAAGCCCACACAGGGCAAGAAACCTGTATCTATAGTTTGGCAACACTTTACCAAACTAGAGGGTGGGGACCCCAACAACCCACAAGCTAAATGTAATCACTGTGGGAAAATGTATGGATGTCACTATAGGAAACATGGTACATCCCAGCTGAAGGTCCATCTAGAGGAACAATGCAAGAAGAGTCCAATATTAAAATCCTTAGTAGAGAATGACCAATCTAGACTAGATATTAAAATGGCTGATGGGAGTAGTGGGGCCGGGGGGCCAACATTGAAGGGGTATACGAAGTATAACCCCGATGAGTGTAGAAGGAAGTTAGCTCGTATGATTATCATGGACGAGCTGCCTTTTCAGTTTGTGGAGGGTAAAGGGTTCCAAGAATTTGTCCAAGAGTTGGAACCCAGATTTGTACTTCCTTCTCGTCACACCGTGGCAAAGGATATTAAGAAGATGTACCTTCGTGATAAAGATGTTTTGAGGGGCCAACTCGCGGGTTTGGTAGTTTGCCTCACTACCGATACTTGGACTTCTATCCAAAATATGAATTACATGTCGTTGACTGTGCATTTTGTTGATGCTGATTGGGTTCTGCACAAAAAGATTATTAAATTTTGTCAAATAACTGATCATAAGGGTGAGACGATTGGGAAGGCATTAGAGGCCGCAATAAAGGAGTGGGGGTTGGAAAAGGTTTTGTCTGTGTCAGTTGATAATGCGTCATCTAATGATGTCGCATTGGGATATCTAAAGAATTATCTTAAAGATGCAAATAAGACATTCTTGGGTGGTGAATACTTGCATGTTAGATGTGCTGCACATATTTTGAATTTAATTGTGACTGAGGGGTTGAAAGATGTTGATGACTCGGTTGCCCGAGTTAGAATGGCTGTGAAATGGGTGAGGTCTTCTCCTTCAAGATTGGAGAAATTCAAAGTTGCTGCAAAGGCTGCGGGCATAACATCGAAGAAGGGTCTTTGTACTGATGTTCCTACCAGATGGAACTCAACCTTCTTGATGTTGGAGGCGGCCCAGGAATATAAGGCAGCCTTTCAATTATTGGGTGATGAAGACATCCAATATGTCAAATACTTTGATGAGCACGGGGGATCACGAAAGCCTAATGATGATGATTGGGTGGTAGTTTCTATTTTCGTTGATTTTCTTGGATTATTTTATGATGTCACGTTGAATATATCTGGTTCTTTGTACCCTACATCCCATGGGTTTTGTCAACAAATATGTAGGGTAAAAGAAGAATTAGAAGATATGCGTAGGGGTTCCAATGAAAGGATGAGGGGGATGGCAAGTTCCATGATGCTAAAATATGACAAGTATTGGGGAGATTTGACTAGAATGAATATTTTCTTATATGTGGCTGTTATTCTTGATCCCCGTCTGAAAGTTTCAGGCTTGTTATATGGGTTGGGACTTGTTCACGATCAGGTATGGACTGACATTATTGGTGAATTGGCCCGAGATACCTTGAAAAAATTGTATGACGAGTTTATGGCAATTAAGGGTGGTACTACATCGAAGACACATACACCGACCCCAACTCCTTCTACAGACATCGTGACCGGGCCTCCTACAAAGAAGCGCAGAATGCCGTGGACTAAGACCCTCGCACAGAATCCCACACTAGTCCATCAATCTACGGAGGTCGTTTCTGAGTTAGACAACTATTTGTCAGCGGATATGGTCCAAGATGATGATGATCATTTCGATATATTAGGATGGTGGAAGAATGCCTCAAAGAAATATCCCATCATTTCTGAGATTGCCCGCTGTATTTTGGTCATCCCTATTAGCACCGTTGCCTCAGAGTCAGCCTTTAGTACCGGAGGTCGTATATTGGATCCTTTCCGTAGTTCATTGTCTCCTACAACTGTAGAGGCATTGATATGCACACAGAGTTGGACGATAGGAAAGGATATTCATGTTCCGGATATTTTAGATTTTAAGGAGACCGATGAGGGTGGTGATCAGTCTGGATTTGGACCACCTGGTAATTATTTTTTATTTTATTATTTTAATTTTTTTATATTCATTTCCATTTCATCGTTATTAATTTTAATATTAATTTTTGTAGTAACACATGAGACGTCTAGCACCTCTGCAACATAAAAATGTGTTCAAGCCCGGGTCGCCCCAACTGTCACACCTCTTGACTCAAAGACAAGCCACAGCTGACAAGCCTCTTTAGAATGATCAATTTTTAATGATTTGTAAAAATTTTGTATTCAATAATTTGTAATGTTGATACAATGTCCTTTGGACACTTTTATGTTTGTAATTTTGTAATTGTTTAGCCTTTCAATTTTGTAATAGCTTAGTTATTATTATTAGTTTATTACGTATTAGACTCTTAGACATAACACTTTTTTTTTCTTTTAAATTTAGGAAATTTTTTTTTTCTTTTTTACTTATAATTTTATGGGCCCAAAATGGCCCATTGCTGAGATTTCTGGGCCCAAAATGGCCCAGAAATTGCGTCTGGGCCATTTTCGGCCCAGAAATTGCCTCTGGGCCCAAGGCCCAGAAGGGGGGTGCGGGGGGCCGGACGAACTGGCCCCCCACCCCGTACCCCGTCATGCGGGACGGGGTACCCCGCCCCCGCACACCGGAGGCGGGGGACGGGGTGGATTTTCCCCATCCGCCCCATGCGGGGGCGGGGGGGGGCTACCCCGCACCGTATGGTGCGGGTAGCACCCCTAGTTTGATTTATGATATCATATTTGATATGGAGACATCCTATCCGGTCATAGATGTAAGTTTTTCTGATTAATGAATTATCACACTTTCCTTTCAAAAAAAAATTATTTTTATAAAATATTTTTATAACTAAAGTTTTTTTTTAATTTTTTAATATATTTTAATGCGTTCACAAATATATAACCATAATACATTTCATGTAAAATTGAAAAAGAAATTAATAAATGTATTGTGAAAACGATAACTCTTATGGAAGCTAAGCATTTGGCCATTCAAAAATAGAGAAAGAAAGACTGAAATTTTATAAAATATGATAGTTAGGAAAAGATTAATTTTTAAAAGATTATTACCACTAAGATCAAACAAGCATTTCAAAATATGACGGATAGTAATATATGAATCTTTAACGTACAATAGTTAAATAAAACAAAATTTCAAAAATTTATTGAAAACCAAAGAAAAAAAAAGTAATTAAATAAAGTAAGAAAAAATAGAGAGCCGGGGTGTATAACATTTTGGAAATATAGATAACACACAAAATTACAAAATAGGAAGTTTACGGAGCTATGACCCACTTAGAGAGAGAAACTCCCCCCACCCTCTAAGGAAAAGCCAGAGCCAGAGGCGTCCAACAGGGACTCCCTCCTCCCCCCCACCCTTTCCCCCCTCTGTTTTTCTGTTTTGTCTAGTTTATTTTCGTCTAGCTAGTTTTTCTACTTTGTCTGGTTTTGGAATAAGTTTGCTCGGTGATGGACTATGGTGATGGCGGGATGTCGTGGCTCATGCGCATAGCCCACTCTCCCGGTGGTTCATCCCTCTCTCTCTCTCTCTCCCTTTTTCCAGTCGGAAACAAAGCTTGTAATGCAGTTATCCACGCACGGTCGGAGTGTAACAGCCCGCTAGAAATTCAATTGTGAAATTTCTATTAACTTTAGGAACTTCTTGAAAATCTCATAAGTTTTCACGAATCCATTAATCGTATAGGTTTTTGTCTAACTATATAGTTAGTGTTATTATTTAATATGGTATCATAAGTGTATTTTTGATTATTGGAGATAGTTAGAAGTGTCAAAATGTATTATGGTTTATGCCATTAGACTCGGAGGGTTATTTAAAGTCTTATGGCGCAATAACATTTTTTCATATTTTCGGACAAAACGTCTGTTCAAAACTGTAGATATTATTGGATAAAAAGAAATATCTTGAGATAATTTTCGTGAATATTATTGGGTAAAAATATTTTGAGTTGATAGATATTATTAGATAAAAATATCTTAAGTTGATTTTTTTTAGATATTATTGGATAGAATATTATAAGATAATCATTTATAGATTTTTTTTTGGTAGGAGAAAACTACACTCAACTCTCAACTCCAGCCTCATCTCTTCCATATCTCATCCATAAGTATCTCCAGCCACCTCTCCCCACGAAATTATCTTCATTTACACTTTCCATTAAAAGAATATCAAACACTCTCTCTCGGACAGCTTTTAGGAGGTCTTTTGTACACCCATTTCGAAGCTTTTGTAAGTGTTTTATCATAAAGTCTCCTTCATATAAGTTGTTCCTTTTTTAGTCTAGTTTACATGGATATCTTATTTGTCCCATTTGAAGATCATTTGGTCAGTCAAATATTGTGTAAACTATAGAAAGGTCATTCTAGGAGATAAACTGGAGAATATGTTATAGTTTGGAGTTTTTGACCAAGCTAATGGATAGATATTGATCCAAAATTTTTATGGAGTATTGTTAACATGTATATGTGACTATTGGTTGAGGATTTTTGCATGATTAAAGGTTTTGATGAAAAATTTTCTTAGATTTAGAAACTTAGAAACTGGAAGAAGAAAAACAGTTTCTGTTTTGAGAAAGTTTAACTCTTTGGTGGTCTAAACCTATTCTGGCAAAGCACTATCTTTATGGATACATAGATCGATCTTCTTTTGAAGACTATTATATGGAGAGTAAAATCTTAGTCTTGAGGATTTATGTGAACATTAGGAACAAATTATTTAAAGTTAGAATAATTGATAACTTATGATGGATATAAGAGTTATGACAATCATAAGAGAGAAAGTCTCAAGTTTAAGTTATTAACTGGTCAGTTATCGAAGTACCACCTAGGAAGATGACTGATTGTTGCGATTATAAAGAAGTAAGTTAGTCCTAAACCAGTAGAACTCCTTGAGATTTTTATTAACTTGAAGATTACTGAGAGTTTGGATATGCATGATTAAATGCATATTTATATGAGTCATTGGATCATGTCATATATATGAAAATCCCTGAAAGAAATAAAATGGAGTACATAAAACATATACCAGAAGATAGAAACACAAATATGAATATTTGTGAAGTATTATTTTATTATCATAAAGCAAAATTACAGAAATTTGAAGCTCTTTGCCTCAATCTTTAAACGTTCTTGCTCTTCAAAAATCTGTATACCTCTCCTATCTAAAGGAGTAGCCACTCAAAAAGAAGAGTTAAGCAAAGATTTTAAATCTCTGTTCTCTCGCTTTACTGCTTCTATCTTCATGTTGGATTCCATAAGAAGCCTCTGAAGGATAGAAATTTTCTTGTGGAGTTTGTCAACCCCACCAGTCCTGGATTGCAATCGCTGAGAATATGCAACAATGGCTGATGAGTATCGAGTACCGAGACTCACAAGCTCGTAGATAAGTTCATTATCTGACTTATTAGTCAGATCATTATTGGATTGCATTATAGTACCTACAGAAGAAGCATAAACAACTGGTGAACGAGGTGCAGAATACCTCATGTTTTGGTAATGAGAAGATTGCTGAGCCATTGCAAAGTGAGTAAGCAGAAAGAGATTGCAGAGTAAGAATGCAGACTAATTTCAGAAAAGTGAAAAAGATGAGATGAGAAAGAAGATGAACTAAATAATTCTTTTATAGAGAAAATTATGACGAATCATCTCTCGTGAATCATTTCTCTACAAGAGACAAGAGCAATGTAGTATCATAACTGCGGTGCCTGACAATTACAGAAGAACAAAGTAGTGTCGTAGCTATGCGGCGCCTGACAACTACAGAAGACCTATAAAAATCATGCGCATCAGAGTTGTCTGGTCTAAAACAGAGGGCCACCGATTTAAAAAAAAAAACAGAGAGAGAGAGAGAGAGGATAACGGCTTAATTTTGATGAATTCTCTACTAACTTTGGTATTTACAGGAACACTTAAAGTATATCGCATATGTTTTTCTAAAAAAGAGTTTCGGAAGATTATTTACTTGAAATTTTAGGTTTGGAGAGTGTGTCGATACAACTTGGCCAACCTTGTGGAAAGAAGTATAATATAATTGTTGATTAAAATAAGAGAGTTAAGAAATGTCATAATCTCAAAGGCAAATATATACGGGATAGACACCAGGTTAGTAAGCAACACATATTCCTTAACTTGTTATTTCTTACTTACTTCGATTTCGAGGACAAAATCTTTTTTTTAGGAGGGGAGATTGTAACAGCCCGCTAGAAATTCAATTGTGAAATTTCTATTAACTTTAGGAATCTCGTGAAAATCTCATAAGTTTTCACGAATCCATTAATCGTATAGGTTTTTGTCTAACTATATAGTTAGTGTTATTATTTACTATGGTATCATAAGTGTATTTTTGATTATTGGAGATAGTTAGAAGTGTCAAAATGTATTATGGTTTGTGCCATTAGACTCGGAGGGTTATTTAAAATCTTATGGCGCAATAATATTTTTTCATATTTTCGGACAAAACGTTTGTTCAAAACTGTAGATATTATTGGATAAAAAGAAATATCTTGAGGTAATTTTCGTGAATATTATTGGATAAAAATATTTTGAGTTGATAGATATTATTAGATAAAAATATCTTAAGTTGATTTTTTTTTAGATATTATTGGATAGAATATTATAAGATAATCATTTATAGATTTTTTTTGGGTAGGAGAAAACTACACTCAACTCTCAACTCCAGCCTCATCTCTTCCATATCTCATCCATAAGTATCTCCAGCCACCTCTCCCCACGAAATTATCTTCATTTACACTTTCCATTGAAAAAATATCAAACACTCTCTCTCGGACAGCTTTTAGGAGGTCTTTTGTACACCCATTTCGAAGCTTTTGTAAGTGTTTTATCATAAAATCTCTTTCATATAATTTGTTCCTTTTTTAGTCTAGTTTATATGGATATCTTATTTGCCTCATTTGAAGATCATTTGGTCAGTCAAATATTGTGTAAACTATAGAAAGGTCATTCTGGGAGATAAACTGGAGAATATGTTATAGTTTGGAGTTTTTGACCAAGCTAATGGATAGATATTGATCCAAAATTTTTATGGAGTATTGTTAACATGTATATGTGACTATTGGTTGAGGATTTTTACATGATTAAAGGTTTTGATGAAAGATTTTCTTAGATTTAGAAACTTAGAAACTGGAAGAAGAAAAACAGTTTCTGTTTTGAGAAAGTTTAACTCTTTGATGGTCTAAACCTATTCTAATTACTTTAATAATTTTATTGGAGGATCTTAAGTATCTTATATACATGTTATATTATTATTTTGAAAATATTTGATGTTAGTGTCAAAGATATGAAATTTTATGTAAAGAGATATTCAAATAAGCCAAAGTGTGGATATTCTTGGCTAAATTTATGTTTTGGTTAATTTCTAACCATGTGATCTTGAATTAGAAGCTTATATATGTTTTAGGACATCTTTTTAAACTATGTGATGGTTTAGTTTGAGGATCATATATTTATAAATCATAAATCAAGAGATTTATCAAAACTAGTTGAGGAAAAAGTTTCTGTTTTTGGACTAAGTGTAAAACCAAAAATTCCTTCCAAATGTTATTTTGTGATTTTGGTGACTTTAGTTTGATGATTTAAAGCATGGTTGATGTTAGGATGATATTATGAATATATTAGAAGTAAGATTTGATTTTTTGAAATTCTTGGAGATGTTTTGATTTAAGGTCAAAACTTGTGATTCAAGTGCTTGGATCTTTTTACAAAAAAAAGTTTGGTGTTAATTATTAGCTTTTTCTAAATGGATGTTTTAAATATGGTTTTGAACTTAGGATTGGAAGATGTTTGTTGCAAAATTTTGGTTTAAACATGAGTTTTGAAGTTGGAAGGAATTGCAACAAAAATCAAGGAAAATGGCCTATGGATGTTTCGGTCATAGTGTGTTCTTCATAGTTGTGTTTTGTTTTAAATTTTTCTAAGTTGATATTTAAATTTAGGACAAAATTTACATGAGAAATGTAAATTTTGAAAACTTTTGGAGTTAGTATGCAAAATCGTTAAATTATGGGTAAAACGGTCATTTTCCCACATGTAGAGAGTAAAATGAAAATTTTACTCTTTAAGTTAGTATTTTTCATATTTCAAATTTTTAGTGATTTAGTTCTAACTTTTAGAATCACTAATTACAGTTTCTCGTGATCGCACTTGAAGTTTTATAAGAAACGCGGAGATCGAGGTAAGTTAGCTTTTAACTTACTAGCAATCTACTGTGTATGTGTGCTAAGTAAAAGAACTACAGTGTATGTATGTGTGTTATCATATATGTCATGTCATGCCAAGTTATCACGTAATTGTCTATTATACAGAATTTATTCTGTCATCAATTTTTATCTGTTACATAATATATTCTGTTATGTATTACTGTACATTACAAGTACGTCATGCTAAGTATGTCATCTATTACATGTATGTCAAGTCATGTAATATTCACTGTTGCAAATATGTCATGTTAAATATGTTGTCTATTATATGTTATGTCATGTTACGAAATGTTTTTATCTCAAGTTGGTCATGTATTTTAAATTATGTTCAAGTCACGTTATGTTACGTCAGGGCTTCAGTCCTTTTGTATTCCAGTCACGTTTCATCTTGAGTATATTATGTTTGTGTAGAATACATGGGGCCACAACAACTGTGGAGTATGTATTTAACTACAATTGTGATGCGTAGAATACATGGGGCCACAACAACTGTGGAGTATGTATTTACACGTAGAATACATGGGGCCACAACAACTGTGGAGTATGTATTTTTCATGTTAAGTCAAGTTTGTGTAGAATACATGGGGCCACAACAACTGTGGAGTATGTATTTTTCATGTTAAGTCAAGTTTGCGTAGAATATATGGGGCCACAACAACTGTGGAGTATGTATTTACACGTAAAATACATGGGGCCACAACAACTGTGGAGTATGTATTTTTCATGTTAATTCAAGTTTCAAAGCAAGTTCATGCTAAGTCAAGTTTCAGATCAAGTTCATGTCAAGTCAAGTTCAGTTCATGTTTCAATTTAAGTTATGTCAATTATGCTATGTTGTACTCCAAGTTATGCTTTAATTACTTATGAATTTGATTATGCATTTATGCTTTTACTGCCATCCATGCATCATTAGCTTGTGTGGAAGTTTTTTGTTGACTTACTGAGATTTGTAATCAAATCTCACTTTGGTAGTCCCAACTACCATTCCCCCGAATGGTAAGTCTTGTTACAGGACCTGAAGGAGAATCAGGAGCTGATCAACTAGACACAGTTGACTAAGTGACGGTGCGACATAAATGTTGATATAGTAATTAACGTAAATTACTACTTGTACGATTGAGTTGCATCTCTACTACTTTTTGGATCATAACCATTTTGGACTAGTGTTGTGATCTTAGTTGTTCAATGAATTTTTATGTATGAAGTATGTTTTAAGCATTTGGGATATTTTCAATTTGGTGCATAGTATTTTTAAAGAAAAAAAAAATTTATCCGCTGTGAATATTGCATATTGTTAGATGCATGTTAGGAATATTGCATCTTATATGTCATGAACGGGGGCAGGTAACCTTGTGTTGCATGTCTCGACGCTTCAAATGTCCGTCCGATCCCAAACGGAATTTGGGGGCGTCACACGGAGTGTGGGCGAAGAAAGTAAGGGAAGGACGTTCTTGGTCGGTTGATCCCGGTCGAATTGGTTTTTGAAAATGTTCTAGTTTAAGAGCATAAAACAGAGGATCATATACACGGTGCACCCACAGTTAGAGCATAAAACAAAGGATCGGTGGACGTTATGGACGTTACCAAAAGGTAACGACGGCCTCTGAAGTGGTGGGATGAGGTGCAGAGTGGTATGGGTCATCAGCCGGCCGGGGGGGGGGGGGGGGGGGGGGACCTGCGTGCGGGATAGGAACGGAAATGGTTGTCTCGTGGAGGTGTAGAAGCCGCTGATCTTGCCGAAGTGCAGCTCTAGTGAACCGCTTGCGGCTGCCGGTGCTCGTGCGCTGGTGAATCCGTTGAGGAAGGGAGTCGGCGGCAACACAAGTATACGATGAAACCCTAGCTCCCTTTGCAAACAGAATTGGTCCGTAGGCTTTGTGGTGTAATGGGCCATGTGTTAAGACTGGGCCTTATGGTTTTGTTTTAAACTAGATCATGTATTTTGCTTTTATGCATTTTGTTTGTTTTATTTTATAAATAATAAGGAATAGGCTATTGGACTTGAGGTCCATAGCAGTCGAGTCCCACTCCTCCTTTGGAAGAAGGTGGGTGGCTGTCTCACTCCTCTGTTGGAGGAAAGTGAGTGTTTGTACTCCTCCTCCTTGGGAGGGTGGAGCATGTTAGTACTTCTCTTTTTTGAAAGAGAGGTCGTTTCAGTTCTATTTTTTAACAGAGCGCATTCTCTATTGACTGTTGTCAATAGAGAATATATAGAAGTTAAGATAATGTCTGCCATAAAGAAATTTATGGGCGGGAGAGCCCCTCACAGTTGAGTAGTTTGGCTAGTAATCTGGAATTTTTCAGTTTTGATTAGTCGCAGTTGTAAAAAAAAAAAAAAAAAAAAAAAAAAAAAAAAAAAAAAAAAAAAAACCAGAAAAATGATGATATTTTGCAAAGTTTTGGATAAACTTTAGGGGAAGGAATGTGAACGTTAGATGGTGGATAGATAGTCAAATTTTTTTCTTAATGTATTCAATCAAATTTTTTTCTTAATGTATTCAAATCTCTCTTTTAATCTTGTTAAAAACATGTTTTACATCACCAATATCACTAATGACCTGTAATGAAATGAGAAGGCGGCACGGGATGCCCAATAGAACTTTGATGCTTAAATTAGAGAGAAGTGGTCTCGATATAAATAAATGAATGAATGTAGTAAACGTGTTACCTCCAGATATTTTTTATAGGAGCGTGATGAAGATGATAACAACTAATTTTTAAAATTTATTTGAAGACTCTTCATGTAAAGTAGAGTTATCACATTCCTGATTAATCTATTGTGTTATCTTCTCTATCATTTATAACACATCAATAGAATCAATCCTTGAGCTTGTAGCTCAACCCCTGGCGTATCAGACTTGGACCTTTTAATATATGGACTTATTCCTACGAGACCTTAAATATCCTTCCAATTCTATTTGAAACTCGGAATTTTTCTAAATTTCTAGAATTTTAAAAGAATTTTGAGATGTAAATTGTATCGACTTTTATGAAACTAAATTTTGTATTAGATCGATCTCTCCACCTAGGTAAAGTTTGTGGAGTTTCTCAACAATAGCATAGAAACAAAAAAGAGTGAGAGGAGAAATTTAAGATGTTCCATCCAATTTTATATATAAATATAGTAACATTGACACTCTTTTTAAAAGTTATGTTTATTATATAATGGTTCAAGATGTCATAACTTATTTAAATGTTATTATTTTATATAATAAATTTAACTATCTATGTTTACCGCTCGTGTCTACTACTAGTATTAATTTTATTATTTGTTTTATATTTTTAACACTTATCCTCACGTATTGATCAGTCTCACCCTCTACGAGTAGGCCTAACATGTAAAATATTTATTTATTTATTATTATTATTTATGTAAAATGAACTTCATTCATCATAAACGAGACAGTACAACTTTGACCATACATACAAAGTACAACTACAATTGATCATAGCTCCCCAGTAAACAAATTTCTTTGTGACTAACATGATCTTGTTCATACTATAACTCTTATAGATCAAAAGTCTGAAAGATAGCATCACTCTATTTAAGACAGAGTGCACATAACCTCATACTTTATATAAGACAGATTATAGGACATTTTATGGACATAGTCTAAGAGATAATTTTTTTTTTTTTATTAATATCATTATCCTAAGCAAAGGCATAACAGAAATTAAATATACATGAAAAAATAACGAATTATAGCTTAAAAAGCTATAAATCCGCATTTTCAACTTTAGAATAAAACAAAACACCAAACAAAGCGATGGAAGTGGCACGTGAGGGACACACACCATCCTAGAGCATGGTAGATAGTCAGGTTTAAAGAAAACGAAGTCGTTGGCCCCAGAAATGTCGTGCATGGCGGCAGCAAAAACACTAGTGCGGTGGCTCGTAGATGTCACACACGAGCTTTGACCTATGCGTGTGGCTTGTTCACCGCTCTTTTTTACTCAAATCTTCAGCCATCTTATAGATCGGTGCCTTGGGAAACCTGTTCTGGGGCGCATGTCAGCCACTAGACTTCAGAAAAGAATAGATCGGCTTCTTCCATGCTTTGAACAAAAAATACCTAAAACACACAGATAGAAAAAATAAACCTATGCAAGTGGGAGGAGGGAAGAGAAAGGAGGGAGGGAGGGAGCAAATGATACCATCCAAAAAGAAATGATATTCACAATTATATAGTGTGCAACTACCGCACACGCCTTTTAAAAAAATTAGTAACTATTGGACAAAAAACTAATTTCTTAATAGTAGATCTCACTGTTTTTAAAAATGAGTATTCGGCGCTTGCACAGTCCATGATTATATCTAACTTTTGAGATAAGTAATGATTTTACATGAAGTTTTCTGAATTTTGAGTTTTAAAATGAGAGAAAGATAGGCATACAAAATGGGTATTATTAACATTTATTAAGTTATGTTTGGTAAAGGAGATGGGATGAAATAAGAAATTTTTAAAACTTCTCATAATTTTATTTCCAAATATTACTTAAACATAAAATACTTTTTAATTTCAAATTTTTAACTCATTATAATTATTACAATTTTTACAAATTTCAAGAATACAAAGATAAATTATATTTGCAGTCATAAGGTGTACAAGCCTCAGACACTTTTTTTAAAAAAATTAATAAATCTAAGACCCATATAAAAAATTATTTTTTAATGGTAACTCCAACTTTTTTTAGAGGAAAAAGTTGTAATACTTTTTCAAACTTAAAAACAAAAGTAAAATAAGTCATTTCTCTCTCATTTTTTAAAAGTAATATTAAATCATTTATCTTGCAATTTTTTGATTTTTTTCTCTCATTTCTCAAAATCTAATAAAATATTTTAATTTAAATTATTTCATTATTATTAATAGAATTATGAGATATTCAAAGTGTTCAAAAGAACCCTCAGTACATTATAATGTCGTTTGAAAAATTCACTTAAGCAATTATAAAGATTGCAGAACTTTTTTTATGTGTTTATTTCCCAAGTTATTGTCTTACGCATTGATTGTCAGGCTACTAGACCCATTACTCTACATATTTATGGAATCTTAATCATTTCCAATGTTGTACAGCTATATTACATGTAAATGATCTTAGATTTCTTCACTTCAGATCCAAAAATAAAAGGGGGAAAGAAAACAAAACAAAAAAGCCATTCCAAGACAAGGCAAATATATTAGAAATTAACATCCTAACTATAACAGAATGCTAAACCCATCTAAGTTGGGTCCCGATAGTGTGTCCTGATACAATTTCATTTTTTATTTTTAATTTAGTAATTAAAGAAGTATTTTTTAATGATGTTAGGAATTTTTTTTAAAAAATATTTAAAGATGTTAAAAAGATACATGTAAAAAAAGAGTAAAAAGAAATAAAAAAGATAAAATACACTTATCAAAATTTGAATCATGACTCAGTGGTTGTAGCTTTACTCTAACTATAATCCGGTACTCAGGATGCCGATTCTAAAACGGCCGTGGGACCAGAAAATGAACATCTTGTTCTCAAAAAGATTGCCATGGGATGGGAATAAGAACCAAGAATATGAGATTTTGTGCCAATCCATGGTAAATGTAGCTATAATATTCACCATATGTGGACAATAATACAAATAGATCAAACTGATTTTTTATTATTTATATTATTGCAATGTGATGGTTGAGTAAATGCATGAATTGGACAAATAAGGAATGACTATTTATTGAGGTGCTGGTTCATGGATTACAAGATATTTCTTTTTCATTTTTTAAAATGAAAATAGTTTTCATTTAGCTACCTATTCAAAAAATAAAAAAATAAAATAAAACGAAAAAAGAAAAGAAAATAAAATAAAATATTATTCTCAATATAGTTTACACAAATTAATGCAACTTTATGTGATAAAATTACCCAAATACCCCTATATAGTAAAACTTTTGAAGATTTACCAATTCTATCAATCAATTTGTTACTCAATATTCATACAATTATTCAATAAGAACATCATTAACATAAAATAAATCAATTGCATAACATAAAAATTGATAATGAAATGAAACCATTCAAATAACTCTTTAAAGGTAAAACTGGGGACAACCTACCCATAAATGTCAATCCACTATTTGAAAATCGTTTATAAGCAAGTTTTAATTACAAAACATTTGCCAATTGACATTTTTACTTGATCAGACAAACAATCCGTTTGTCTCTACTACAGTAGTAGCTAAAACTTATGACGATTTTTAAATATTGACTTCTCTACTAAAACTCTAATAGCTAAAACGATCATACTATCTGCATCTCATATCACAATCACACTCTCCAAGAGAAAATAATATGAAAAATTCGCACAAAAATTTTCTCACCAAAATTAGCATCGGAAAATGCTGTAAAAAATCTCCATGATTGAATCTCTCATGTTTCTAATTAGTAGAACAATTTAAATATATTTCTAGAAGCAGTTTCTAAGTCCCAATAAAATTATGCTCACGAATTGAATCTGTTGCAATGATTTTAAACAGTTTGCTAACTACTGGAAACTATCTCCACAAACTTGTAACCGTTTCAAATTCAAACTCTTCAATGGATAAGGTAAGAATCTTATGACTCGGAATTACGTGTTTTGACTTATCTAAAATTTGTTTATCTAGATTTAAACTATCTAATCTCATCTCAACATTACAATTTTTTTAAATCCTTACACAAAATATAATAAACAATTCAACTTTTTTAAATCTCAAAACAAAATTAATATTAAAAAATTATATTATAATATTATTTTATTCAATTTTCAACAAAACATCTCATCTCATCCCATCTAAATTGTATAACCAAACGTTACAAACTCCAAACAAACTCAAAATCTTTTATATTCACATGATTTTAATGCAAGATGATGTCTATCATCTTAGTCACTCGGCCTAATACTAACCAAATTCTTGAAATTTATATTTTCATGTGGTACATTATATTATAAAATTATTTTTAATATAAAATATATTTGACACATCATATAAAGTCATATAAATTTATAAGTTTATTCTTATTAAATCTCATCATATAACTTCTTTTATTCTTTTATATGTTTAACCATTGCCTTTGTTATCTTCCGATCAGTTATGATATGCCGTGCACCCCTCATGCCCTCACGATACGCATAGATCTCATGTACTATCATCCCAAATTACAGCTTTATGAATTTACCTTTTTTTAAAAAAAAAAAGAAAAATCTCTCTCTCTTGATAAATATATGAAAAGTGATACAGTTACAAAAATATTTTATAAAAATAAATTCACGTACTGACATAATTTTATATGATACGATGTTATATCTACTTTATAATAAAAGTAATTTTACAATTTAACATGTCATATCAAACTATATTAATTTATGAATTCATTTTTATAAGATATTTTTATGACTAAAGCATTTCTGTACATTATATATACATATAACATGGATCTCAGTTATTTTCAAAAAAAAAAAAAAAACATGGATCTCAGTTGGACATCAAGGATTTTGGCTCCAATAGTCTCCCTAAATTAATCACAAATATGGTATATATCCTCCCTACTACGACAATCAAACTTTCTTGTCCATTGTTATCACAGCGTCCTGAAAGCAACATTTCTTATGGCAAAACTCGTCAACAATCTCTGCAGACAACCTTTCTCCTGGCCTAACTAAGAGACTCTTATATCGGATCAAGTTTTTGGTCAATTTCCAAATCTTCCAAATCCTCCCTAGCTTTGTCCTTTTTTATTTTGTTTATTAACACAATAGTATCAAACAAAATGGAATCTTATCAAACTATGATTGAATATTTGAAATGGTCATTAATTATAGGAAAATGATACCTACAACTATTTTTATGACTTTTTACACAACTATATTTTAAATAAGGAGCATTGACGTCGACTCTCTGTATTGATAATATTCAATAAGCATATTCTTAATACATACTTGGCTAACTTGAATGTGAACGAAGACCTGAAAAACCCATTTATAAGAAGAGCCGCAACAATTATTTTATATTGCTATGCAAACTATAAGAATTCAAATAATTAAATTTATCTCTTCTTATTTATTTAAATTTTTAAAACAAGTTGTGATTTAATGTCTTTTCTTTCTTCAACCTTAAACACCCACCCAATCTCTCTGTCAAGCAGCCACCAACCTCAACCTCTTCGTATTGATGACCACCGATTTCTCTGATCAATTCCTTCTCGCATACTAAGACAAATCTATGTAAATTTGTAGGATGATGGACCCATTGAATATACGACTAATGATAATATACGAGTTCAAAATATACAAGTCTAAAAAAAAAAAAAAAAAAAAAAAACTTATACAAGAGTCTTTGAAACTTTTTCCTAACATTGCCATGAAGATTTTTCCTTTAAAGAAATGTGATTTTGGGGACTGATCTGAAAATGGGTATTTGGTGGGTTGATGCGTGGTCCTATTAATGGACTTGATCGTTTTCCGAGAAGACAAAACTAATAATTTTTGACAATGGCTTTTGTGGAGACTGATTCCTCTCCCACTTAATTTACAAATGGGTTTACGTGTGCGTTGGGAGATGGGGCCGGTGTTCAAACCCAACATTTAAAGCATTCATAATGACTTCTTTATTCTATTATTTAAAATGCATTATAAAAAAAATAATATTATATATTATTATAATGTGTATAAATACTGTATATTCATTTTTAAAAAATTTAAATTTAAAATTAAAAAATTAATTTTTTTCATGTAAATTTTATACTTCTTCATGTAGATCTAAAACTGTAAATATCATTTCTCTTATCAAAAATTTATTTTTTTATTTTACATACTAACTTTTATAATATATTATACATTAACTTATTTTTTTATATCATTTAATTATTATACTTTTTAATATTTTTTATTCATTCTAAATATTTTCTCCAACCATATCTTTTGATATTATTATACCTAGCCATAAACACCGAGGATCACGTGTAAATTTGGATAGACTTGGTTTTGGGCTAGTACGGTAACACGACAACAACTCCTCAAACTTCCTTTCATTATCCTCTCCCAACCAACATTTTTCTAAAGAATAGAATTATATGAAACAAAGCTCAGTATCTATCAATTTTGATTGTTCTCTGCAATCAAAACTCATGACAATATATTCAAACGAGCACCATATTTCAAGTAAAATGGTTCTTAAGTAAATAATAAACTATATTTCAGAAAATGGAAGGCGCCAAAACACAGAGGAAAAAGCCACTTATACGAGAGAGATGGACTGAAATGAAAATATGGGAGTATCGACTGTGGGGGAAAGTTAGGAATTAAGAGAAATTAATTGAAAAATTTTAGAGCTGTGAACAGTTCAATCCACATATAGTGAAAATACTGTTGCAAATGTTAAATGAAGTTCATATACAACAATCATTGGATTAATGCACACTTCTTGATATTGTTGTGTCTTCCCACCTAAAAAGTCTAGCCTATAAAAAGAATCCACAAGAGTTTCGTGTTGAGTATTTCAAACCTTTGAAGAATTCTATAATTTGCTTTATTTTTGTTCCACAAGTACTAATTATAGATACAAGTTGGAAGATCAAGTCGCATAAAGACCCACTATATTTATTATCTATATGCTTTTTTTTTTTTTTGAAAGGAATACCTCAACATTTCATTAACAAAACTTCAACCAGTACACTGTTTTTCCTTTTCCAAGCAAGCTGCAATACAAGCTGGAACTTCTTCTATCCAAACCTTTTTTCCTTCTATACTTAAAGCTTCTTTGGCTAAGCCATGGGCTACATTATTCATTTCCCTATAAGTAAATTGTATAGACCAATCTGGTCTGTTTGCAAGAACAGACCGTATATCTTCAATCAATGAACCACCCACTGATAAATCTTTCTCATTACTCAAAACTGCTAGAATAACAGCTTTTGCATCACCTTCAAAGATGACCTTCTGAATATTAAGATCATTGCATAGTTCCATCGCCTTCCATAGTGCATAGCCCTCTGCAATTGCTGGATTCTGTACATGATGTCTTTGGTCACACACAGCTACTAAAGCTTCTCCCTCTTCATCTCTAGCTATGATTCCCACTCCCATCCTTTTCGTTCTTTGATCCAATGAGGCATCCCAATTCACCTTAACTACTCCTCGGGCTGGTTTTTTCCAGATTTTCTGCATTGAGTTTGATCCTGATGCCTGACCTTCCTTCTTCTGGATTCTTTGGGATTGCTGAAACTCTTCAAGGCACTCTTTTGCTGATCTAAGGAGTCTTGTTGGGCATGAAAGTCTTTTTTCAAAAACATAATCATTCCTTCTGAACCATATCTTTCTGAAGGCTACTGCCATCTCCTCCAACTGGTTTTTATTCAATCTTAACATTAATTTTTCCCATAACTGAAGGAAATCATGTTCTGTGCTGTTCCACTTCTGAACTAGGCTTTGAGGGTCAGACCACACGTCATTTGCAGCTGTACATTCCCAAAGAGCATGCATAACAGTTTCACTTCCTGCACCACATAAAGGACACCCTTGCTCATCTACTATTTTCCTTTTGAACAAGTTCTTTTTAGTAGGTAATAAATCATTCCCTGCCCTCCACATGAAAAACTTGACAACCCTTGGCACTTCCAAATCCCATATACTCCTCCACCACTTGTCAATCTTTTCTTCCTTTGAGGACCCACCTTTCCTATTTTTTAGTCTTTCCAACTGCAGGTAATATGCATTGTTAACTGTAAACAGGCCCTTCTTGGATGGACCCCAAATGAGTTTATCTTGTGTCTTACCTTTGCTCAATGGTATACTTAGAATCTGTTCAGCCTCATCACCTGAGAATATGGATCTAATTTTTCCTTCATCCCAAATTCTTTGCTGCTTATCAATTAGCTCCTCAACCCGAGACTCACCAGTGAGCAACCCTGTTAGTGATTGGACAGTATAGGATGTAGGGGTAGATAGCCACTTGTCACCCCGTATCTTTATCTCACTTCCATCCCCCACTTTCCACCTTAAGCCTTCCTGTAACAAATCTCTTGCCCACCAAATACTTTTCCAAATGAGAGATGGTTGTGACCTAAGCTTAGCCTCCATAAAGCTTGAGTGCCTAAAGTATTTTTCCTTGAAAACCACTGCTGCAAATGATCCAGGGTTCCTGATGAATCTCTATCCTTGCTTGGCTAAGAGAGCTAGATTAAAACTCTCCAAGTCCCTAAACCCCAATCCACCATTTCCCTTATGAACACCCATCTTGGCCCACTTCCTCCACTGTATTCCCCCTTCAGTTTTCTGCTTGCCCCACCAAAATTTTGAAAACATGCCATTAATATCATCACATAGACATTTGGGCATCTTAAACACACTCATAGTGTAGGTGGGAATAGCTTGAAGAACTGCTTTAATCAACACTTCTTTTCCAGCCATTGTCAAGAAGTTATTCTTCCAACTATTTATCTTCTGCCATACTCTATCTTTCAGGATGCTGAATGTCTGATACTTTGATCTCCCTACTATGGTAGGGAGACCTAAGTACCTCTCATAATTTCCACAAACAACCGAGTTGCCAGCTTCTAGAATTCTTCTCTTATCTTCTGCCTTGGTGTTGCTACTGAAGAAAACAGATGTCTTCTCTTTGTTGAGGAACTGACCTGATGCTCTTTCATACTTTTTCAGCAACTCTTGGATTCTGCTCCACTCTTCCAGCTTTGCTCTACCAAACAATATGCAGTCATCCGCGAATAGGAGATGATTTATGCTTGTCCCTCCCCTTTTCACTTGCACTCCCCTTGTTAGGTTCTGCTTCTCATAAGAGTTTAAAATGGCACTAAGGCCTTCAGCACAAATGAGGAATAGATAGGGTGACAAAGGGTCACCCTGTCTTAAACCCCTTGTGGGAATGATCTTATACCCTGCCTTCCCATTAATCAAAACCGAATAGCTAACTGACCTAACACACCTCATAATGAGATTAACCCATTTATCACAAAAATCCCATTCCACTCGGTTATAAGCTTTTGACATGTCAAGCTTAATGGCCATACTCCCCACCTTTCCCTTCTTTCTAGTTTTCATAGAATGTAGCATTTCATAGGCAATCATAATATTATCATTAATCAACCTACCAGGTAGAAAAGCACTTTGTGTAGGAGATATGACAGCACTAAGCACTCTTTTGAACCTATTGGTGATGGTTTTTGAAACAATTTTGTAGAAAACATTCCAAAGGCTTATAGGTCTGTAGTCACTAACTTTTTTGGGTTCTTTTACTTTGGGAATCATGGCAAGATAAGTATAATTGAGCATAGGTTCCATAGAATTACCATTAAGAACTGATAATACAGCCTTGCAAACTTCATCAGCTACAATATGCTAATGGTTCTGGTAAAAACAGGCTCCAAAGCCGTCTGGTCCAGGAGATTTGAGTGGTGCCATTTGCTTCATTGCCTCTTCCACCTCTACTCTGGTAAATTCCCTTGAGATGCTCAAATTCATATCATCTGTCACCCTTGTATCGATACCCATCACACACTCCTCCATATCTTCTGTAGAAGGTCTTGTTGTCTGATATATTTTTTCAAAATATGCTCTGAATGTCTTTTCAATATCATTAAAACCCCTGACCCTTATATTACTGTCATTTTCCACCTCTGTTATCTGATTTCTTTTTTGCCTTTGATTAGTACATGCATGGGAATACTTTGTATTTCTATCTCCAAGCTTGTACCAATTAGTTTTTGCTCTCTGTCTCCATTTCAGGTCCTCTTTCTCTAACATCAAACATAGTTCTTCTTTCACCTTCTTGACTTCGAAGGCATTAAAACTGTTTTCCTCAGCTTGCAGTCTGTGCAAATGCTTTGTTTTCTCTTCTATCTCCCTTTTTCCAGCCTTCCTGAGATGCTTACTCCACTTCTGGAAAAGCTCTTTGCTTCTATCTAATAACTCCATCATTCTGCTGGACTGGTTATCATTAAAAACAGCCCATTGCCAAGCTTTCTTTAGGATCACTTCACACTCCTCCTCCATAGCCCAATTAGCTTCATATTTAAAAGCTTTCTGAATATAACCTTCCAAACACTTTTCTTTTTTTAAATGCAGCAGCAAAGGCTTATGATCATATGTACCAGTCACCATCACTTTCACCCATGCTTCCTTATAGACCTCTATCCAAGCTGGATTTGCAACAGCCCTGTCAAGTCTTTCCTTAGTGTAAGTTTCATCCCCATGAAGATTGCTCCACGTGTACTTATCTCCTTGCCATCCTAAATCAAAGAGGTTCCCATCCTGAATAACTTCCCGAAAAGACTCCATTTGCCTTTCAGGCCTGGCTCTGCCCCCAACCTTCTCATCATTATAGAGAATTTCATTGAAATCCCCCACTATACACCAGCCTTTATGTTCCTGAGGTTTAAAAGATTTCAGTAAGTCCCATGTAGCCTTCCTCTTGACTGTTTCAGGATGCCCATAAAAACAGGTGAGCAACCACTTTTCCTTTGATTCATTATCTTCAATCCAGGCATTGATATGCCTTTGGGAATAACTTACCACTTCAATCCCCACAATATCATTCCATAAGAGAAGCAAACCTCCCCCTCTACCAATTGAGTCCACCATAAAACAGCCCTTGCACTTCAATTTCCTCTTCAACCCTTCACAGCTTCTATTACAAAGTTTGGTTTCCATAATAAAAAGAAATTGGGTTTATTCTTCTCTGCCATGTTGCAGAGATCTTGAACTGTCCGAGGGTTCTCCAACCCTCGGCAGTTCCAACTTAAGATTTTCATGTTGATTGGCGGGGCTGAATCTCAGCCTCCGCCACAACATTTGCAACATATCCTTCCTCTATCCCACTACACCACTTCCCCCTCTTCCCAGCTCTACCACCCTCATAATCACCTCCATCATCCTTGTCAAGCCTCTTCTTAACCACTGCCTGCTTAATAGACCCCTCCTTCTTGTCTTTTTTCCTAGCTTTCCTCTTCCAAACCCCTCTTTTAACCACCTGCACTACCTCCTCACTAATTGCCCCCTTAGTTGGACCCTCAGCAGACACCACCTTCTCACCTATATTACCAGAATCCTCCCCCCCCCCCCCCCATTATGCACATCCTTGCCTCTTCCCTTAACTCCACTTCATAGAGGCCCTCCTCACCTTGTTTTTCTCTTGATTTCCTTTGCACCTCACCCCCACCCTCCTCCCTATGGTTTCCTTGAGTATAATATGACCCTTTCCTTTCAACAGAGAAAACCTTCTCAATTGGGTCCCTTTCTTTACTTTCTTTCCCACCCTTCGAATTGGACCCTTCACTCCCCCTTATGTCCTCCCCTTCAGAGGCCTTACTGCTTCCTCCACCATCTATGACCCTATCCTCCATTTTCCTCCAAGTGTTTGACTCCTCTTCCTTTCTAAAGGCTCTGCCGAAATACTTGGTTTTAACCCCCTGATTGGCCCTCAACCATTTACCATATTGATTTTCCTTACCATCTATCTCCCCCACTAAGCTAGAACATCCCTGCCTTTCATGAATCACACATCCACAATCAAAACATATTCTCGGCATCTTCTCATAACTGAATGGAATCCATATGTTCTCTCCCTTCACCTTAATGGTTCTTCCTCTAGCTAAAGGCTTTGTTAGATCCAGGGAAATGAGTACTCTCAAATAGCTACCCCATCCACTCTCATCATCCTTTACATCTACATCCTCTACCCTTCCAACCGTGCCTCCTATCTGCTCTCCTCGTTCTTTTGTCATACAAGAAAGAGGCAAATTATGCATTCTCACCCATAGACGTTCAGAATCAAAGTTAACCCGATGCACAGGTATGTGTCCCACAAACTCTTTCAAAACAAACATTTGATTATCAAAAAGCCAGGGACGCCCTCTCCAAACTCTCTGCATGTCCATCTCATTTTCGAAAACAATAACAAAAACATTTTGACTTACCTCAGTAAACTGAGTTTCCTTGCTTATTCTCCAAATCCTGGCCATGGTAGACCCCATTACTTCTTTGCTTATTGCTCTTGTCGAGCAGACTTTCCCCACCAAACTCCTTGATTCTCTGTCTTTCATTTCCTCGGATACTTCATCGTCAATGACTATATCAGCACTTTCCCCCTCCAACAACCTGAGTCTCTTCCACCTTTCTTCCAGTTCTTCCATCCTTTCGGCAACTGCAAACACCTCCTTCCACTGGTTTTCACCACCTGAAGAGAAACTCTCGCTGAAACACCTTCCTTCCTCCGTCCTGCCACCTTGTACCGCCCTGCGTCAGCTCCTGACACTGAAATGTGCCACCACCAATTCTGTTATAACTAACTCCACGTGCCTCTGCACACTCCCACTCCACCTCTTTTCCTAGAGAGAAAAAGAGAGGAGACTGCCTCTTTATTATCTATATGCTAATCTCCCAATAAATATTGTAGATCGAGGTGATTTTATTTATTTAAATTAGCCTAACAAAAAAGACAAAGACCCGCTTGGATACTTAAAATATCTCATAATACTTGTTAATAGTAGTGAAATATTTTAAATTAAGATATTTTATTAGGTTTTGAAAAAGAAAAGAGAAAAAGTTAAATAAAACTATTACAAAGTTAAAAAACTATATTATTTTTTGTATTTCATTTGGGAGTTTGGAAAAATTGTAATGATTAAATGAAAATTTTAAAAATCTGAAATTGAAAATATTTTGTATTTGAGTTATATTTGGAAATGAAATATTCGAAAATACTTTAGCATCCAAATATATCCTAATGCTAAATACAATCATAGCATGTGTAAGGCTAGCAAACTCATTTGAAAAAAAATAAAATCTATTATTAAAAAATAATTTTTCACATAATTTTGAAAAATGTTGTTTCTTGCACGTGTAGTAAGTTTGAATTTATTGACTTCCTATGCCGGCACATTCTACAAGTTTTGACACCAAAAAAAAAAAAAAATTGTTTGGATCTTGTACTGCAATCATATGTGTTAGAGAGGTGGACGATCAATGCAAAGAGTCTCGTAATACATGGGATATGTGTCGATAAGGGCCATTGGAGACTGTCCCAACTACATTAGCCATGAAATATCGTTTGGCGAGACAATTTTATATAATTGCTCAGGTAGGGTCACTATCTATTAAGAAATATGAGCATGCTTATATGGAAATAGAGACCATTCATCAAGAGCTTATCTTAATGAATGATGATAACGATGGTGGTAACAGGGAGGGACATCCAGTCCAGAGCTAAATAGTTTCAAACTTTTCATTGCAAGATTCTCCAATAATTGTATTTAAGAGAAGGCCCAAATCATTACGAGACAATAATCCAAAGGAAAATGTACCAATAATTAAGCAACGATGCAACATTTGTAAACAAGAATGGCATGTTAGAACCAATTGTCTATCACATAGATAATTGCAATGATTTTATTATATTTCTAATTATGTCATATGTTCCTTGTATGACTTTTTTACTTGATGAAATATTTTTTTATAGGAATATGGGTGAACCAAGTTCAAATATATTATATCCAGACCTGGCCACTATATCAACAACATTTGATATGTATGAATACTAATTTTATCTTATATAATTTATATTTAAATGTTTAATTTGGTCACTTCTTGTCACCCCTTTGTGAAAATTATTTTTGGTTTGTAGGAATATGCAATTCACACAAATGTCAGAAAATGAAGAATATGAAATATCTTGAAATTTTCAATTTTTACAAGATGATTAATTACTGGCAGCTGATATTTTCCAGCCATTATACTTTTAGAGGCATCATACTTTTGTAGCCATTAGAAAGGGGATGATTTAATATAGATATATACCAATTACATGTAGTCATCATGCCCCCATGATATCATTACATTGTTCAGTCCACACCCTTGAGAGTAAATCTCGTATTTGGTATTGTAAGTTGGATTGTTGTAATCTGAATTTTCCTTATAAATACACTAGTCTTATTGAGAGAAGCATAACAGGATTTTCCAGGATATGGCTACATATGTTTGGATATGCCACTTCGATCATTTCAAAAGAGAGAAGTAAAATCGACATATGAGACTTCTTGATATTGTTGTGTCTTCCCACCTAAAAAGTC
This sequence comes from Carya illinoinensis, assembly GCF_018687715.1. NCBI lineage: Eukaryota > Viridiplantae > Streptophyta > Magnoliopsida > Fagales > Juglandaceae > Carya > Carya illinoinensis. The sequence continues at coordinate 21,613,287 of NC_056763.1, forward strand.
TAGACCATAAAAAGAATCCACAAGTGTTTCGTGTTGAGTATTTCAAACCTTTGAAGAATTCTATAATTTGCTTAATTTTTGTTCCACAAGTACTAATTATATATACAAGTTGGAAGATCAAGTCGCGTAAAGACCCATTATATTTATTATCTATATGCTAATCTCCTAATAAATATTGTAGATCATGGCGATTTTATTTATTTAAATCAGTCTAACCAAAAAGATTAAGGCCTGTGTGGATCCTTAGAATATCTCATAATACTAGTGAAATATTTTGAATTAGGATATTTTATTGGGTTATGGAAAATAAGAAATAAAAAGTTAAATAAAACTATTATAAAGTTAAAAATTTGTTTGAATATGATTGTTTAATATTATTTTTGTTTTGAAATTTGAAAAAATTGTATTATTTTTTGTATTTCGTTTAGAAATTTAGGAAAGTTATAATGATTAAATGAAAATTTTTAAAAACCTGAAATTGACAATATTTTATATTTGAGTTATATTTGGAAATTAAATATCCAAAAATACTTTAGCATCCAAGCATACCCTAATGCTAAATAAGTCCTAGCATGTGAAAGGTCCGCATACTCATTTTGAGAAAAAGTGTAGTCCACTATTAAAAAATAATTTTTTTCTTTAATCTCATATTTATTTATTTATTTTAAAGACAACGTGAGGCTTGCACACCTTATCATTTCTCAAACACCCTATAATTTGTCTCACAAGATGCATGGTATCGCAAAAATTGATCAATTAATAGACCCTTTTGTAATTGTTTTTATTCTCTTTGCTCGATTACCTAAATATTATTCGGGAAAATGATATTTTGCACCCTCAATTAATATCAAAATTAATAATCAACATCCTAAACTCCTAATAATTTGATGGTTTGCACCCTTTAAATAGATTTGATCATTACGAACAATGATAAATAAGATATGTGCATGGCACAATTTTGTTCACAAAAATTCTATGTATAATAATTTTTACTTATTATTTATGTATTTTATTAATATAATTGACTGTATCATTTTTTTAATATAAAATAACTATTTTAATTAATTACATTAATAAAATACATAAAAAATATATAAAAATAATTATATATAATATAACTCTTTGGTTTAATGGTAAAATCTTAATTGATGATGTGAATTACTAACTTTTTAATAGTTTAAGCTGTCGGTTGCCGTAGATGGATCGGTTTCGGCCCGGGGGAGGGGGGTGTTGGTAAGAGCATTCTCATCCACTTCCCAATAACTTAACCAAATCATTATTTTCATTTTTTATTCCAAATTTATATTTATTTAGATATATTTGTTATCTGTATTCTTTCCTCCAACTATAAAACATATCATACAAATTAAATTTTCTTATTTTTGTTAATGTGAGCAAGATAATATTTTAATATCTTTCAATAATATTAAATAAAGTTATTTTTACTAAAAGTTTAACTAATTTTTATTAACAAACACACATTTCCACAATGCTATGTACAACTTCAATTCCCTAATAACTATATATTTCTAGATTTTTTTATTCCGAATTTAATTATATATCTCAATTCCCTACTAATTTTTAAAATTTAACCGTTACATAATAATATTGTTGGAAAAGATTAATTTTGACAAAAAATTATATTATTCTTAAAAACGTAATAATTTTGGAGATATTATCGTACCTGAAAAAAAATATTAAATTTTTGTTTACAATATTCACTAGAGAGGATAATATATAGTTCATAACATAAGAAAAAAGATAAAATACTAAGTGGTTTAGATTGTAAATAGAAGTAAGAGAAAAAATAATAAAGAAACAATAAAGAAAGATTATTTTAGTAGAATAAAAAGAAATATAAAGTGAAATGTAGGAAATTTTGAAATGATGAATAAATTTTAGAAAAAAATGTGTTTCAACTAACTCACAATCTACTTATTTACTTATGAAAGTGGGGCATGAAACAGCAATACTGATGATATGTGTAACATGATGTTGGTCGGGTAGCTAGCTGGCAGTTTTTGTACGACAAAGACATTCATCTCGGGAAGATAAAAGCAGGGCATGTAACACGTTTACCAACCATTTAAAACTACCTTATACCTAATATATATTCTGAAGTGCAAGGCATTCATTGGCTTGGAAACTAGTCGAATGCATCAAAAACCCTAAAAGGTAGATCACCCAACCCATTTGTAAATTACTAATTTGTGCTTTCGTGCGTAATTAATATTTTAGATTAATTTCAGCTTTTAGCTTTTAATATATAATATATTTCAGATTATGAAAGGGTACAGTTATTCAAACTAGACTTCAAGATATTAATAGTACTTATCATTACTGTAATTTTAGTTCGATTCATCCAAACAAAACAACTTTCGACAATTATTATCATATTATGTACTATTGATAAGCTTTCACTACTTCTATCGATGCATTAAGACAAAGCAACTTTTGACATATTATCGTGTTACTGAACACTTTTTACTATTTTTGTCACATGTAATTATCGAATGCAAGTCTCTATGAAAAAAGTCCTGTGAAGGGAGAGGTCAGAGGAGCATGCAGAAATCTTCCCTCTAGCATCCTTTGATCTCCCAAAACGTTCACTTCATATATATATATATATATATATATATATATATATATATCTTCTTATTCACTAAAGAACTATGTTTAGTTTAATAACAAGTTTATTTGTAATTTATTATATCATTTGCCATGCATGCATGCACCTTTTCTTCTTATCATTATTAATTTATATATATATACTTATTATATTATATTATAGCAGGCCTCCCCTTCGGTAGCTTATCCTTTCAAACCAACGCAATTACTCCAAGATGTTCAAGATCAGGCCATTGATTTGGACTTTTCACATAATGATACACAATTTGTATAGAAATAAAAAATAAAGACCTAGAGTCATCGGTCTTCAATTATGAAAAGGTATAATTATTCAAGCTAGACATCAAGATAATAATAGTTATCATTCAGATTTTAGCAGCTTACTCATGGAATTAAATTATAATAAGTCTATAAATATACTTCAAATTAATTATTTATGTAATTAAGTCATGCTACACCCACCACACGAGAGTGTAGCACGAGAAATGTCACCGATAAGATTAAATGGCATTTTTTTATATATTTTTTATATTCTTAAATATTTTTCTTAAAAAAAAATTACAATTTTATTAAAAAAAAACAATTTCTTAATCATTAAATTAAAAAAAATCAATCCATAGTCTCCATCGATGGCTTTTGTCGGTGGATAAAGTATTTTCCTATCTAATTAGCCCTCGGCCCAAAAAAACAAACGTACGTAACTTATGTCATACGCTTTAATTAATTTATATATGCCATTACACGTTGATCCTAATTTTAAGAGATTTTCTACTCAATCTCTGTTTAATTTGGCTTAAACAATTAAAGACCGATCGATCGATAGCTTGAACCAAAAGAATAAGAAAGTCTTGTGGTTAGAATATGTCAACTCATTATTTATTACAACATTACATTAATACTCAAGTCTCTGCCTGTCAACCTTTGCACGTACGGTGGCTATATATGTAAGTTCCAGGATGGGGGATGCATGACTACTTGCAGGCTTTTCTTTTCTTTTTCTATGGGCATGCATATGACAGCTTGCGTTTCCTCACGCTCTTTCTTTGAAACTCCCTACATCTCTCTCAAAAAACTTCTACTTGTCTTTCTCTGCATTACGTACCAATGTTATTTAGGGTCGGTGGTCTCACTTGGTTGATAAGAAGCAGGTAACCGCGCCCTTTGCTTTTAATGCATTTCCTAGAAGACCAACACATATTTTTTCCTTTTTTTTTGGTGGGGGGGATCTATAAAAGAAAGCAACCCATATAATATTAGTTGGAAGTCTTTCAACGTAACTTTCGCGTCCTTTCCGTGTACCACGTACGCGCGTTTCTCAACGCCAACTCTTTCAAGTATAAATGGCTACTAGTAGTGATGCATGTATATCATGTATATATATATATATATTTATGTATGTATGTATGTATTCTTACATGTGCTCGATCCCTATATTCAAATATGCACTATATATTATATATTTAGCATAGGGGAGTTGTATGAATAAATTACTTGCTGGGATATATTTAAATTACAATTAGTTTAAATATAATAGTAAAAACGATAAATTACATGTTGGTTACGTGAAAGCATGTGATGTAAGATTTTCTTGTAAAATAACTGTATGTATATATATATATATCTTGAAATAATCATATATGCATGCATTGATCAGTACCGAATGCATATAGAATATTGGATCAAGCTTATTTATAGAACAGTACGTATTATAAGGGGGGGCATCGGGCAGGGGATCACAACATGTGGAATATTGCATGTATTGTTCCATCAATGACGCTTAAAAGTCTTACGAGATCAGACACGTGGTATATAATATGTGCGCGTATGCGCGAAGACTGATGATGATAATCATCATGGATATAGTACCGATCAGAAGTAGACCGCGTACAGTGAGAGGCATGATGTTCATGTGAACGCGTGTGTGAACAATGAAAAACATGCAATGTTTGTGAAGGAGATCGATCGAACTTCATCATAGCTTTGGGGTCTTTTCAATTAGCACTAGTATAAAGTCGTCTGATTCCCCTCATCTTGATTCATGATCATCCATTGCATTTACTTCATGTTTGTTCTTTTTCGTGGTTACTTCAGAGGAAAGGCCTACCCACCATGCAGCTAGCAGTACGCTTTTCAAGATGAGGGGAATCATATTGAAATGTTAGCTACGCGCATGATCACTAATATATATATATATATATAAATCGAAGTCGTTTTACACTAAATGCACATGTTGGAATGAATATTCATAATTGTTACTTTTTAGTAATAAAGTTCTTATCAAAATCAGTGCGCGCAAAACGCACTCATTAGTTCACCAAGGACGTACCATCAATGTCGATCGTGCACGGTGTCATTATCTGTTGAAAAAGATGAAAAAGCATAAAGCACTAGCGGCCGACTATATTATTGATCTAGCATATACATCAATGGAATTTTAATTTAGATCAGTTCGACCTTTTTTAGTTTTTATTTTATTTTATTTTATTTTATTTTATTTTAATTTTGACCGGCACATTTATTGAGTTCAAGATCATGCAAGATGCATGTCTGATATATATTACGATCGTGTGTGATGGTCGATATATATAGATATCATCACAGCCTCATGACATGCATGCAGAGAAGATAGATAGATATTAATGTTGATAAAGGAAAGTCCTTGATCAGCCTGCACTTGTATCTTGGCCATAGTTTATGTTCTTAATTAATTATGCTTGTGATTAGATAGTAAGCACAACGTTGCAGAGATCGATCGAGCTAGCCTTGCATGGTGCGATCCCCGGCCCGTGGCATCCAATTTATATAAATATATATATATATATATATATCTCACATTTATATATAGAAATTAAAGAGATTAATACATAATCTCTCTATATCAATTTATTAGGTTGTGTTTAGATGTTAAAGTGATCGATCACAGATGATCCGAGTAATTGATATGTAAATAGTATATTTTTTTGAGTCCTATTAAGATATGTTTAAATGTATGAAATAGATTAAAATATATATTTAAATGTACGAAGTAAATTGAGATATGTTTAACTTTTTATAAAAAGTTAAAAAAGTAATGAATCTGATCTGTGATTAGTTTGATATAAGTTAATATGAGTTTTATACCCAAACATAACATTTTCCTTTTTCTAGCATGCACATCATGCCGTTAATGTGTGTACCCTTTTAAAAATATATATATATATATATATATCTGGAAGAAAAAGAATTGATTCTCACATGATAAAAACTCAATAAGCACGTTTTAGTACTGATCTGATCACGATGCGGATGTTGATCACTAACGTTGTAAGAAATGCTAATTAATTAGTAGATCATGTGATTAGACTAATTAAAGTACTAGTCGTCATGCATGTATATATATTTTGAGGCGATACCAATGTTTTGCATATCATGCCGGAATAGTAACCGGCAAGGGAAGGTACTGTTTCGTGCCGAATCAAATATATGCCGTTTCGGTACTTTTCGGTCAATATTAGTTAGTTGTGGTATTTTTATAATTAATGTAAAAATTTTGATTTTTTTGTAATTTTTACTTAAATTTTCACATTCAAAAATTCTTATATGTGTTTTAACTTTTTAAGACTTATATTGATATTATTTTAATATATAATTTATATATATATAATTAATTTATTAATATATAGACAATTCTGAAACGGTTAGTGAAACAGTATTTAAAACTTTGTGTGAAACTCTATATTTGACAGAAGATATATGGATAAGGATGGTGCTTTGATCAATTCCCCCATCTCTGTTTAATATTAATACTTCTAATTGCACGCAATATTATCATAATTCTCAGAGACCAAAACAAATATACTTAAACGAAGTGCCGTATATGTCACTTTAATTTCAAAATGGACTATGCATTTAAAAAATGTAAATCAAAGTTAGTCCCATGATACTGCTTTATTTATTAAGCTTTAACCGTATATAATAAGACGTAGAATGATTTCTATATATGTTTTTACGTAACTGAGGATGTCACTAGCTAAGCCTACCTATTTCTAGCGATAAAATCCGATATATTACTATAAGAAAAATGAGTATTTGTGATGAAATATATACGATGAGAATGATTATTTATAATCAAAATATACTCATTTTGACATAAAATAATCATTTTCGCATGAAATAATTGACCGCAACTGAACAGATTTCTTGTAGTACTATGTAAACATGCGAGAGAAATTAAAATTAAACATTATTAAACATTAATCCATTAATATGTGTTTAATTTTGTAGCAGTTTGAATATTGTGTATATTGGCTTAACTGTTTTCTGAAGAGGATTAGACACCTAATCAATGATGTAAGATCTTGCGTGTTTGCAGATTCTGCATATACATATATTGCAACTTGTGAATTAACTAACGCGCGACTAATCGTAGGAATACTTTGGTATTTTTTGGACAGAACTATTTAATTGACTTCAACTTCTATCTGTAGCTCTTAATTGAAAAGTCATTAGAAACCCAACCTTTTACTTCATCCACAATTAATAAACTACTACGACTTCTCTTGATGGTGATCATGACCTAGCTAGCTGGCCTTGACGTATAATTAATTATTCCCTATCGACCCAATTTACTACAAGAAAACTAAACATATATATATATATATATATAAAAGATGAATTATTTGCGACGAGAATGTGATTTATAACGAGAATAAATTTATTTTAACAATAAATTATTATTTTAGCAAATAAATAATTGTCTACAAATAAATAATTTTCTTATAATGCAACTTAAGGATGGGCAACTGGGCATGTCTCCATCCACCCTGCCTTCACATGGGTGGGGTGGACCTACCAGATACCCACCCTGCATCTGGTCCCCTAGCGGAGGTGGGCAGCGGGCTAATGCGAGCAATATGTTTTATAAGGCTAGCTATAAGCTCTTGAAATGTTGGATCATGATGGCATGAAAAAGTTTGCATGTACAACATTGTAATCGACCAGAATATTCAAAAAATCAAAGGTGTAAAGGCTGAATATCAAGAAAGATAGGCTTAAAAGAAGATATTTTTGTTGAAAATGTTAATTGTCAGACACCAAAGCGCAGCTGATCGATCATGTGTTCAAATAAATTGACTCAAACTTACCCTTAGAATTTTCGTTTGCATAAGATTTGGGGACTTGCGGCATGCAATATTATATAACATACCCAACAATTTTTTATTGATTTATTTATTTATTCAAATGGAATTCATTTTCACGCACGCGCATATCGATCGCTGATCATTTTGTGGCTGTTTACCATCCAACATTTACTTGTTTACAATGACTGAGAAGTCTTTTTAATATCTTTAGTAAAAAGTGTTAGCTGGCTAGCTAGGAGTTCAAACCTTGGATGGTACGTATTCTCTATTTGATTGTGTCAATAATAATATTTTCATAACTTAAAAAAAAAAAAAAAATTAAAATTCATTTTCACACGTATAACTATGATCGACTCGGTGGCAGCTTCATCCGTTTGTTTACCTTGACTGGCAATTGTTTTCTTCTTTCAAAGCAAATAGTGTTAAAGAGGGAATTTGGTCTTTGGCATCTTCTCTAAGAGTACTCTCAATAGATTGTCTATCCTATTCTTCAAAATACATCATCAAAATTCACTTTTTTTATTTTACATACTGATTTTTACGATACACCATACATCATTAGCTTATCTATTTTTTCTCTATATCATTTAAATATAATTATACTTTTTAATATTTTTTATTCATTTAAAATCAACTAGGGTCAAAAAATTGTGACTGAAAGGGATAAAATCAGCAACTGATGAGAGAGAAATTAATTTAATATGTTTATAGCCTCAAACAGTTTCCTCTACATTTAGAAGAATTACTGTAGTAAAATGTAAAGTAAAGATAAAGTAAAAGATCTATTGGAGGTAAGTTTTGCACTAATTTTTTTATATTTTAAAGCTAATCGTATTTTACAGCACCCATTGGGAGTGCTCTAAGGCGTGATAAGCATAATATTGATTTCCAAAAATATTTTTTTTCATTTTAAATTTGTATAATATTTTAAATAAATTTCTATTCGAGTGCGTAACTTGTGAAATTATCTAAAATGTGTCACATATTCCAATATTGGTATGATTGAAGATGATGAAACTAACTTAATTAGGCTGGTTTGGAAGCTGAAAGAACTCCTCAAGAACAAGATTACAAATAATGGACCCGAGTTTTATCGACATAAAAAATAAAAGTACTGGATCTACAAGAACTTAAGTAATATAATTTAATTTAAAAAAAAAAATCTAAATATTACAAATCAAGTTTTATCATTTAAATGACGTGAATGTTGATTTTACACTTTACTTATTTAATTCAAATATTTCATAAACTTAAAAAACTTAAAATTCATTTTCACACGTATTACTATCCACTCGGTGGCAGCTTTCATCCGTTTACCATTAGCATTACTTATTTATTTGTTTACCTTGACTGGCAATTGTTTTTTTTATCAAAGCAAAAGTGTTTAGAGGAAGTTTGGTCGTCGGCATCAAGGCAAAAAGTAAGAGGGAATTTGGTCGTTGGCATCGAGGTTTTGAGTATGTCTCATACCAGCCAGTATGGCTGGTATTTACCGTGACAGGCAGTGATCCAAAATTAGTAAATTTTTGTAATTAATGTAAAAATTTTTAATTTTTTATAATTTTCAATTCTCACATCTGAAATTATTTAAAATGTGTCACATATTCAATTGGTATAGCTCAAGATGATAAAACTAACTATTGGTATAGCCGAAGATGATAAAACTAATTTAATTAGGTTTAATTAGATGGTTTGGAAGAAAAAAGAACTTTCTCAAGAACAAGAATACAAATAATTGACCTGATTTTGATCGACAAAATAAATAAGAGTATTGTAAACCTCAACAACACATATTGCTTACGTAATATAATTTAATTTAAAAGATAAATTTTAAAATTTGAATATTATAAATAAAATGTTACTATTTAAATAACGTAGATATTATATTCTATAAATCGACTTGATAATAAAATAACTCAATAATTAATATTGTATATATAAAAATTCAGAATCCAAACTATTTCATCTATCAAATCATGTATCCTTTCATCTATGGCCGTGAACGAACTCGCTTGTCAAAGAGTTCAAAACAGGAACATCAAACATGTTTGAGGCCTGGACGGACATAAAATTCAGTCAACGAAGTGGTAAAGTGAGAGAAGCAGCGTTCCACGCTTGGATGCAGACTTTTAAGAATCTCTTGGTTAAGAAAACACGTACGCAAACGCATTCAAGTCAGGGAGAAAAGGTCAATATGTTTATTACTTAAGCCCCTAATTGATAGGATAGTCAGCAATTTAAAATTCTGTTGTCCTTGTAATAAGAGGGCAGAATCAAGGGCATTTTAGTAAGAATCCCTCTATATATACGTGCATTGATCGATTCAATACCAGTTGGTTTACAAGTTGTAGCCGCTGCTGCCCGCAGGGTCCCTTCATTCTTCGATCTCCATAATTCCCACTTTCTTGTAATCTCTGTTTCTGATTAACTTTCTCTCTATCTCTGTTTCTCGATCTCTCGATCTCCGTCTCCATGAATATCGGTTCCACGCTTCCTGCTCAAAATATCCATCTCTTTCGGGCCAGACGTGCCAGCTTCATACGCCGGATGTCTCGGCTAAACCCTTCGGCAAGACCGGTGGCAGCTTCTTCCATGTTGACGACTGAAAAACCGGAAACATCGACCGAGTTTACTCGGTTACACCTGGCCAACCTAGAGAGACTGCTCCAGACGTCAGCCCCACCGAGCCAACTTGACACGCAACCTCCGCAGAAGGATTCGAGTAATTATGGGTCGATGGAAAACAAGGGGAAAAGTCCACTAGAAGGGCTTAACTTGGCCAGGCTCTGGTCGGAGGTGAAGGCAGCCGAGGAAATGTCGCCGCGGCACCTCAACCGGCTCCAGCGACTCCTATCAAAGACGAACGAATACTCTCCCAGAAACAATCTCGGCAGCAAATGGCGCGAATATCACGGCAGCAACCACTGGAAAGGCCTTCTGGACCCTCTCGACGAGAATCTCCGTCGTGAGGTTATCAGGTACGGCGAGTTCGTTCAAGCTGCTTACCATTCTTTCCACTCCAACCCCGCCATGCCGACTGAGGAGCCGCCTCAGCAACGCCACGTGGCTTTGCCCGATAGGTCTTATAAAGTAACGAAGAGTTTGTATGCCACGTCATCCATCAGATTACCTGACATGGCGCCGGATTGGATGACTCAACGGTCCAGCTGGATAGGTTACGTTGCGGTTTGCGACAACAACAGAGAGATCCAACGAATGGGACGTAGGGATATCGTCATTGCACTCCGTGGTACCGCCACGTGTCTAGAGTGGGCCGAGAATGTTAGAGCCCAACTTGTTGAAATCCCTGAAAATAATAATAATAATAACAAAACCGATGCGAACCCAGCTCAAGGACATTCCAATTCCAAAGTGGAATGCGGGTTCTTGAGTCTGTACAAAACCCCCGGAACCCATGTTCCAAGCCTATCAGAGTCCGTGGTCGAAGAGGTGCGTAGGCTGATAGATCTATACAAAGGCGAGGCTCTAAGCATTACAATCACAGGCCACAGCTTAGGTGCGGCCTTGGCTGTACTCGTTGCCGATGAAATCAGTACATGTACAGCCTCAAGTCAGACGCCACCGGTCGCAGTCTTTTCCTTTGGTGGGCCTCGTGTTGGCAACAGAGCCTTTGCCAGCCGCATTGATGCCCAAAATGTCAAGGTGTTGCGAATTGTTAACTCTCAAGACGTGATCACTAGGATCCCTGGTGTCTTTGTTGGAGAAGAGCTCAACCAAAAGCTAAGGAACACAAGTATTGTCGGACAGATGCTCGACATGCTTGAAAAAAACATGCCATTGGCATACTCCCACGTCGGAACAGAATTGCGGGTCGACACGAAAATGTCGCCGTATCTAAAGCCGAATGCTGACATGGCATGCTGTCATGACTTGGAGGCATACTTGCACTTGGTAGATGGGTTCTTAGCATCCAATTGTCCATTTAGGGCAAATGCTAAAAGGAATTTAGGGAGGTTGCTAAAAGATCAGGGATCTAATGTGAAGAAATTATATACAAGTAAGGCATTAACTTTAAACCTTGAAAGAGATGGACTGCCCATGTCTAGTTGCTTGCCTAGTCCATCTTGATGTTTGGTTCATTGTAAGATGAGTCGAATGACATATTATTTCATTATTATTTCATTTATTTCACAATCTCAACATCGATGTTACTGAACTATGTTGGATGGTCTGTATTTTGGTAAAGCACGAAATCAGACTTTTTGAACTTTTTTTTCTTCAATAAAGCATCATTTGTTTATAGAAATTGATTTTTCCACCAAAATATAAGCTCATTATTTAAATTAAAAGTTATTTATTCCAGGCAAAATAAAGAAATAAATAAAGCTACAGTCCTATATGAAAATTGAAGTCGCTTATACTATACGTCATCTACATGACATAATTTGATTTATAAATTTTAAATTTTAAAATTTATCCTTAAAATTAAATTATGCTATATAAATAGTATGCGGTATAAAGACATTCAAATAAAATAATTTATTTATATATTTCAGTGCTGAACAAAAAAAGAGATTGGGGAAGTTTGGATCTCAAACTCTTCTTAACTCATTTTATCTAATTATTATAATTTTTTTAAATTTTAACATAAAATATAATAAATAATTTAATTTTTTAAAATTTTAAAATAATAATAATAATATTTTATTTAATTTTTAATTTTAATTTTAATTTAATTCGACTCACTCAACGTACAAACAAAACAGTATATTAGAAGGCTTCAACTCAATTCAATTCATCTAAATGCTCGTCATTAGTGCATGGTTGTTAGGAGAGATATTTTCAAAACCCTGCGTTTGTTAATCCAACGTCACCGCGTAAAACGCTTAGAAGGCTTCAATTCATTGGAAGTGGACTAGACTCTACCTGACCACTTGTTGAGTACGCAATCAATAAATAGACTTGTTCGAAATTACGAAAGAGTCTCTGATTTTGCTTTCTTTGTTTAAAGCAAAAATATAGTTGCAAGTATAATTGTGTATTAATCTGTGCACTAATGTGATGTGATTGGTCAAAAAGTAGATTTTATTAAAAACAGTGTTAATTTAAATTTTAAGTATGAATGAATCAGTATTGGTACACAGATTAGTACGCGACTGTGCTTGTATATAGCAAAACTTTTGTTTAAAAGTAAAACCCCAGAATGTCGTCGAAGGTGCGTTAACACCATAAAGATATCCATCATCGACTGCCGGCCACTTCAACAAATAATAAAGGTCTCGTACTCGTGCTGGACCCCCTACTTGGTACTTATCTTGCGTTGAGCGGTTGAGGAAACTTCCTCAGAATCTTTTTATTTTTACTATCACCGTTGCAAAAGGTAATTATAATTAAAAAAATATTAGTATGCCGTCGGAGTGTCCTCATTTACTTTGATTGCTAATGTATTTATTTATTTTATTTAATAATTAATGTAGTGGTTTTTTGTGTATTAATATATTTTTTATTTTTTAAAAAAATTTAAAAATATAAAAAAGAAGAAAAAAATAAACAAACAATTTTGTGCTACGCAGCACACCCAATGATCATTGTTGGCCTGCAGCCTAGCACTATTCTTATAATTAATATTAATGTTAGATAAGTAATGTCACATATAATCATAGAATGTACAAGTGCCGTATAATCGTTTTAAAAAATAATAAAGTCTATTATTAAAAAATTATTTTTTCGTGTAAATTTTATATTTATTTATTTTTTCAAAATAATTACGCGATATTTGCGCATTTACGACTACAATATCATTTCTCATATTAATACGCTTTTAAGAACAATAAGTTTTGCATATTCTTTTGAAAAAAGAGTAGTATTTTTATGCCGTTTAGGTTTGACTACTTGTGCCCTTATTGGAAATTGTATTTTTTTTTTTCCTTTTCCTTTTAAACTTTTTTTGAACATTTTTAAATATTTTAAAAAATACACTAACAGTCATTTCTTTAACCATTAAATATATATATATAAGGTACAATAAAATGCATGAGCAGCCAAATTAAATGGGCAGACTCAAGCGAGATAGTATCATTTTCTTTTGAAAAATAGTGGATTCATTTATTAAAAAATTAATTTTTTATGTTGTTGAATCCAAGATTTCAAGTTTTGTGTAATTATATATTTACACATGGATTTTGATGATAACAAATGAATTCAAAGAATAAAGAAGTCTCAAACTCAAGTTATCTACACAATGGAGTCAAGCACATCAAGGAAACAAGCATGAGCAAGAAGGGAACAAGTTCACATTAAAATTATAGAGTAATGTTGTAAATCTCTTCAAAATTCGAAATTATGATTAATGCTCAAAATTAGCTCAAAATTAATATTTTATCATAAAGCATTAAAATACATTTTCCACATGTGCATGAATATTTTTGAAAATTAAATTTGAAAATTTTGAAAGATAATTGATTGTCATCTTTTGCATGTGCATGCCTTGATTAAAGGGTTGAACTTTGAAAATATTAAAGATGATTGATTGTCATCTTTCACATGTGCATGTTTTATTTGAATATTTTCAAAAGTGATTGATGCTTTTTTAAACTTATACAAAAAGTAAAAGATTAGGTTTGAATTTTTTGAAAATGAAAGTGTGCTCATTTTGTCATATGCCAAAAGTAAAAGATTAAATTTGATTTTTTTGAAAAAGTGAATGATGTTGTCTTTGACAATTGAAAAAGAAGAACCTTTTATTTGAATTTTTTGAAAAAGTGAATGATGTTGTCTTTGACATGTGAATCTTTTTAAATTTGAATATGAAGTCTCATATGCTTATAAATAGATCATTTGAGAGCTTCACATTTACAACACCAAGAGCATACAACATTCATTCAAAGCTTTCATTCTCTCTTCTCTAAGCATTGAGCCTTAATCCTTGTTCATTTTGAGAGATATAGTTTGCGCTGTATTGTTCTTATTTCACTCATTGAGGAGTGTTTTCTGATAACCTACCCACTATCAGCTTTTGTATCAGAAAAAGGGTGTGTATAATCCTTGTGTGTGTAGAAAGTATTCTACACGGGGAATAGTTGAATCACTACGTGTAAGGTGATTGTAAGTGTAGAGGGTGTTCTACACGGATCTTTTGTAGCGGTGTTGTTCAAATGTGTAATAGGTTTCTATCTCCACCTGAAGGAGGTTGAATAGTGAATTTGGGAATCCTCAAGGGGTAGCTTGAGGCGAGGACGTAGGCAGTGGGGCCGAACCTCGTTAACATACTGAGTTTGCTTCTCTCTTACCCTTACTCTTTATATTTATTGTTATTTCATATTTTGTTTATATTTTATATTATATATTTGATTTATAATTGTTATTTTTTTAATACAACTCAATTCACCCCCCCTCTTGTGTTAGTCATCTGGGTAACAATTGGTATCAGAGCTAAGAACTCTATTATAAGATTAACTATCTTTTGAGTTAAGATCTTATGGCTAACATTGCAGCTTCATTTGGTGAAGGTCAATATAGTAGTCGGCCTCCACTCTTTTGTGGAGATAATTACTCATTCTGGAAAGTTAGAATGAGAATATTTCTTCAAACTCAAGGTAGAGAAATATGGAAATGTATTGTAAATGGACCTTATATTCCAACAAAAGTGGTTGGTGGAGTAAAGGTCAAAAAGGAAGAAGAAGAGTTTGATCGTGAAGACGATAGACTTTATACTTTAAATTTAACTGCTATGAATTTATTATATAATGCTCTTAATGGAAATGAGTTTAATAGAATAATGAATTGCGCTATGGCAAAGGAAATTTGGGATAACTTTGAAGTAACTTATGAAGGAACTTCGCAAGTCAAGGAATCAAAAATTTATATTCTTATTCATGAATATGAAATGTTTAAGATGAATGATGATGAATCTATTTCTAGTATGCACACTCGTTTTACTAATATCATAAACAGCTTGACAGCTCTTGGCAAAGTTTATTCCAAGGTGGAGATAGTAAGAAAAATTCTCAACTCTTTACCAAAACGTTGGGAATCAAAAGTTACAGCGATTCTTGAAGCTAGAGACCTCAAGAAACTCGAAGTCAATGAACTCATCGGGTCACTTATCACCCATGAGTACACATTGAAAAGAGGAGAAGAAGAAGGAAAGCCAAAGAAGAGCTTAGCACTTAAAGCTGTTCCTCATGAAAGTGAAAGTGATGAAGATGAGGAAAATGACGATAAAGATGAAGAAGTTGCGATGATAATAAGAAGAATTCAAAGGTTCTTGAAGAAAAATAGAACTCCTCCGAGAAAATCCTTCAAAAAGTTTTTCAAGAAAGATTCAGGTAAAAATGACACTTTAATTTGTTATAAATGCAATAAACCTGGTCATATCAAGCCAGATTGTCCTCTGCTAAAGAAAGATCGAAACAAGGGCAAGAAAACAATGAAAGCTACATGGGATGATGATTCAAGTAGCTCAGATAGTGAAGTAAGCAATGAAGAATCAGCAAATTTTTGTCTTATGGCTAAAGATGACATTGAGGTAACAAATATTGATAATATTGAAAATCATTCATATGAAAAATTGCAAAATGTTTTAGAAGAGGTATATGAGGAATTTGAAAAATTGGGTATCAATTATATTGCTTTGAAAAAGAAAAATTCTTCTTTAACAAACGAAATTGAAATTTTAAGAAAAGAAAGTATCATTTTTAAAGATGAAAATCTTGAATTGAATAAGAAGAAAACCGATTTAGAAAATATTGTTGAAAACTTTACGAATGGAAAAAGAAATTTTGAAAAACTTCTTGGTAGTCAAAGATGTGTTTTTGACAAGGCAGGTTTGGGATATATGCCAAAACAAAAATACAAACCTTATAAAAATTTCTTTGATAATCATTCTACATCAAAAACTAATATTCAAAATTCTTTTCATAAAAATAATTTTGTCAAAAAAGGATATTATTATAATCATTCAAGTTTTTCATATATGTCACATGCTATTTGCAATTTTTGTAATAGAAATGGTCATAATTATCATACTTGTCCTATTAGAAGAAATCATACAATGACTATTAGGGCCATATGGGTACCTAAAAATCTTGTTTATTCTAATACTAATAAATAAAGGACCCAAAGAACTTGGGTACCAAAAAAAATCATTTTAATTGTTTTTATAGGTATGCATGAAGTCTTCCACAAGCAAAAACAAATGGTTTTTAGATAGTGGATGTTCAAGATACATGACGGGAGACAAGACTAAGTTCTTTGATCTTAGATCTAAAGAAGAAGGACACGTGACATTTGGAGACAACTCGAAAGGGAAGATCGTGGGAATAGGTAAAATTGGGATAATTTAGGCAAGTTTGATGCAAAATCTGATGAAGGTATCTTTCTCGGGTATTCTACTAATAGTAAAGCTTATAGAGTATTCAATAAAAAGACTTTGACTGTACAAGAATCTATGCATGTAGTATTTGATGAATCTAATTCTCCACTCTCCAAAAAATCTATTGATGAATAAACAGGAGGTATAAATAACACAGAAAGTCTCAATCTCAACAAAGAGAAAACAATAGAGGAAGTTCAACATGGAGCCATTAGGAAAGATCATCAAAATTTAATACAAGATGCAACCAAACAGTAGAAATTTGTGAAAGATCATCCAATGGAACAAATTTTGGGAGAACCTTCACAAGGTGTAAGTACTCGATCATCTCTTAGAAATATTTGCAATCATACTGCTTTTCTATCTCAAATTGAACCCAAAAATATTAATGACGCACTTCTTGATGAATCTTGGATTCTAGCTATGCAAGAAGAGTTGAATCAATTTGAAAGAAATGATGTTTGGACACTTGTTCCTAGAACCAAAAATCATACTATTATTGGAACAAAATGGGTTTTTAGAAACAAGAAAGATGAGTCCAGAGTCATTACTAGAAATAAGGCTCGACTTGTAGCCCAAGGTTTTAATCAAGAAGAAGGAATCGATTATGATGAGACATATGCACCTGTCGCAAGATTAGAAGCTATTCGAATGCTACTTGCATATGCTTGTTATAAAGATTTCAAACTTTTTCAAATGGATGTTAAAAGTGCATTCTTAAATGGTTTTATAAATGAAGAGACATATGTTGAGCAACCTCCAGGTTTTGAAAATCATATTTCCCCAAATCATATTTTCAAACTCACAAAAACATTATATGGACTTAAACAAGCTCCTAGAGCTTGGTACGAGAGACTCAGTGGTTTCTTGATTGAAAAAGGTTTTTCAAGAGGAAAAATCGACACAACTCTTTTCATTAAATATGAAAATGATGATATTCTTTTAATTCAGATTTATGTTGATGATATAATATTCGGTGCTACTAATGAAAATATGTGTCAAGTTTTTGCTAAGACTATGCAGGAAGAATTTGAGATGAGTATGATGGGAGAACTTACATTCTTTCTCGGATTGCAAATTAAACAAGCAAAAAGTGGGACATTCATCAATCAATCAAAATATATTAAGGAATTACTGAAAAAATTTGGGATGGAAAATGCTAAGGAAATTGGAACACCAATGAGTCCATCAACTAAACTTGATAAAGATGAATCCGGTAAGTCAGTTGACTCGAAGATATATCGAGGTATGATTGGTAGCTTATTATATTTAACAGCCAGTAGACTAGATATTATGTTTAGTGTGTGCTTATGTGCACGCTTTCAATCATTTCCAAAAGAATCACATTTAATTGCAGTTAAGCGCATTCTTAGATATCTTAGTGGTACAATTAACCTAGGGTTATGGTACCCTAAGCACACATCTTTCGATCTAATCAGCTACACAGATGCAGATTATGCTGGCTGTAAAATAGATCGAAAAAACACTAGTGGAGCATGCCATTTCTTAGGTCATGCATTAGTTTCCTGGTTCAGTAAAAAACAAAATTATGTTGCACTATCTACTGCTGAGGCAGAATATGTTACTGCGGGTAGTTGTTGTGCTCAAGTTCTCTACGTGAAGCAACAACTTGAAGATTTTAAACTCAAGTATAATCACATTCCAATCAAATGTGATAATACAAGTGCTATAAATCTTTCAAATAACCCAATACAACATTCTAGAACTAAGCATATTGAAATAAGATATCATTTTCTTCGAGATCATGTGCAGAAAGGAGATATAGTACTAGAATTCACAAACACACACGATCAGTTAGCAGATATTTTCACAAAACCTTTACCAGAAGATAGATTATGTATGATCAGAAGAGAAATAGGTATGATGCATGCTATGAATATCTCTTAAAAGATAGACCAGAGTCAATAAAAATAGAGATAGATTTTTTTAAATACTTTTACATAAACTTGAGATTCTTAGCCTCATGTTTGAGACGCTCATTCTCTTCATACAATATCATGTCATTCTTATTCATGGGAACAGGCAAGCGGAATGAAGAATCTAATAAAGATTTCAACTGTTTATTCTTCTGCCGAATGATTCCTTCCCTTGTGTGAGACTCTTGAACAATTTGTTCTTTGAGCTTTTCAACTTCGTGATTTTTGGCTTGTAGCCGCTGAGAAAAAGCCACAATAGAGGAAGAGTAGCGAGTCCCAAGACTCACCAAGTCATAAATAGCATCAGAATCTGACTTATTAGTCAGATTATTATTTTCTTGCTGCAACATGGCACCAATGGCAGCTGCAGAAAGGACAGGAGGTTGAGATGCAGAATGCCTCATGGATGGATCTAGAGAAATGTTAGAAGAATGAGCCATTGAGAAAAGAATAGAAGGCTTAAAACGAGAATGCTGAAGGAATGCAGATGAGTTATAGAGATGAGATGAAAACTTGATGCGGATTGAATGAACTTCAGGATTGATTTTATAGAGATAGCATAAAGAATAAGACAAACTATTTTCTCTTCAAATCTTATTTAGTCAAAAGAAATACAAGATATGCTGGACACACATTGTCAAAAGTTTTCTTACTAAGCCAGCGAAATTAACAGTAGATTGTCCCTATTTTTCTAGTAAACGATGAACCTCTGCTGTTATCTGCCGATGTTGACCTTGTATCTGAACCCTTTCTCGTTCCAGCTCCTCTATTCGTGGTTGCAGATCATGAGCATACCAATCTGCAAATTTTTTCAACTCTTGGTTTTCTTGCTTTAGCCTTTTATTCTCACTATCCTTATTAGCAAGTTTCTGTCGTAACTCAAATATTTGCATGTTAAGATGATCAATCTCACTCACCCTCGCCATTAACCTCCGAGACATGATCGTAACAGAGGCAACATATTGACTACTGAGCATTCTTGATTCTGCAATAATCTTAGAATCAGCCTTACTAGAAAAACGGTTCACTGCTCCTATCATGGTTTTGACGGCCTCAGGAGAGAAGATTGATGATTGATGCATCAAGGGTTCCTGATTCA
Source organism: Carya illinoinensis (assembly GCF_018687715.1). Lineage (NCBI taxonomy): Eukaryota > Viridiplantae > Streptophyta > Magnoliopsida > Fagales > Juglandaceae > Carya > Carya illinoinensis. The sequence goes on from NC_056763.1 coordinate 21,633,405, forward strand.
AGTCTGGAACATTAGTAGAAGAGAATTGCTCAGTCATTCTATCGTTGTGGAAAAACAGAACTCAGGTCAATAAGCGATTATTTTTTTGGCATCCGATAGATGAAAATGATCATTTTTTTTATAGAAACTCGGAGCCTTCAATCCCGTTTGTCAACAACATCAGGCGATTGTTTAATCTTCAGCCGTATTAAATTCATAGAGTTAGGCCTCGAGGCTTTGCAGCACTTGTCGGGTCACGGACGGCTCCATTTTTCAACTATCTATAGTGTCTACTAACGCACCGTTTTCTTCAGTCTATTTACTTATTGCGGATCCTTTTTAATGATGCCAAAAGGGGGAGAAGTGTTAGACTAGAACATTAACACTGTTTAAATTGCTAAACTTGTTATATATACTTGGAATTATATTTATACTTTTGCTTGAAAAACTAACGCACATTCTCAGGGGGAGCTTAAGTATTAATACAGGTTTCAGGTTCTATCAAGTATTTGTCATCATCAAAAAGGGGGAGATTGTTGAATCCAATATTTCAAGTTTTGTATAATTATATATTTACACATGGATTTTGATGATAACAAATGAATTCAAAGAATAAAGAAGTCTCAAACTCAAGTTATCTACACAATGGAGTCAAGCACATCAAGGAAACAAGCATGAGCAAGAAGGGAACAAGTTCACATTAAAATTATAGAGTAATATTGTAAATCTCTTCAAAATTCGAAATTAGGATTAATGCTCAAAATTAATATTTTATCATAAAACATTAAAATACATTTTCCACATGTGCATGAATATTTTTGAAAATTAAATTTGAAAATTTTGAAAGATAATTGATTGTCATCTTTTGCATGTGCATGCCTTGATTAAAGGGTTGAACTTTGAAAATATTAAAGATGATTGATTGTCATCTTTCACATGTGCATGTTTTATTTGAATATTTTCAAAAGTGATTGATGCTTTTTTAGACTTATACAAAAAGTAAAAGATTAGGTTTGAATTTTTTGAAAATGAAAATGTGCTCATTTTGTCATATGCCAAATGTAAAAGATTAAGTTTGATTTTTTTGAAAAAGTGAATGATGTTGTCTTTGACAATTGAAAAAGAAGAACCTTTTATTTGAATTTTTTGAAAAAGTGAATGATGTTGTCTTTGACATGTGAATCTTTTTAAATTTGAATATGAAGTCTCATATGCCTATAAATAAATCATTTGAGAGCTTCACATTTACAACACCAAGAGCATACAACATTCATTCAAAGCTTTCATTCTCTCTTCTCTAAGCATTGAGCCTTAATCCTTGTTCATTTTGAGAGATATAGTTTGCGCTGTATTGTTCTTATTTCACTCATTGAGGAGTGTTTTCTGATAACCTACCAACTATCAGCTTTTGTATCAGAAAAAGGGTGTGTATAATCCTTGTGTGTGTAGAAAGTATTCTACACGGGGAATAGTTGAATCACCACGTGTAAGGTGATTGTAAGTGTAGAGGGTGTTCTACACGGATCCTTTGTAGTGGTATTGTTCAAAGGTGTAATAGGTTTCTATCTCCACCTGAAGGAGGTTGAATAGTGAATTTGGGAATCCTCAAGGGGTAGCTTGAGGCGAGGACGTAGGCAGTGGGGCCGAACCTCGTTAACATACTGAGTTTGCTTCTCTCTTACCCTTACTCTTTATATTTATTGTTATTTCATATTTTGTTTATATTTTATATTATATATTTGATTTATAATTGTTATTTTTTTTAATACAACTCAATTCACCCCCCTTTTGTGTTAGTCATCTGGGCAATATATGTAAATATCATATTTATCCATTTTGTTCTAAGGAAATATACGGAACTTACACACCTTAATACTATAAATTTATTTCTCTTATTATGGAAGTGCTAATACGTAATAGTTTTATTTGGTTATTTAAAAATATTATTAAAATTTTATAATTATATAAAAAATTTAATAATATGAAACCCTATAATATACTATTGCCACCAAAAATTCTATTATCAACAACAATCTCATAGGGGAGATGCACTTACAACCATTATTGTGAATATCGTATCATACCGTATCGTTTGGTACAGTTAATATATACCGTAACAGCCACTCGTCTGGTATAAGTATTTACCTGTTTCGTACCGATCTAAATACCGGTCGTAATGGCCGATATTCCAGCTTACGTACCGGCAGATATTTCGATTTTTATTAATTTTTTTCATTTATTCAAACTACAAACTTATTTATTACTCTCAATTCAGATCAGGCTATTTATAATTTATATATATATATATTTCTATATAATTTATTCATATATAGACTATTATTTTTTAATATAATTTATTCATATATCGACTATCCCGAAATGGTACTGGTATCGAAATATTTCGTTTCAGTGTCTTGATCGATACGACATCTGATACAATATTTAAAACATTGCTTACAACCCAAAAAAAAAAAAATTGAAGAAACTAGCTAGATTATCACACTTCTAAAAGATACAAAATTATTAAAATATCTAACAGAGACCAAACTACATATACGTATCCCCTAAAATTTGTCCATTAAACTTTAAAATTTTACAATTTTTTCAAAGATAAATTTTATAAAAATGAATTATTTCTCCAATTAAAATTTTGTTTATCGTTTCAAGAAATGAACAATCATATTTGCCAAGAAAAATAATAAGATATTTAGGAAGAAAGAAAATATAAAAGGAAAATGCTAAACGAACCAATATATGCTATTGGTAAAATCGACTGATTTTTTTACTATTTTTTAAAAATTAAGGAAGTAATTATTAATAAATTTATATATTTTTAAAAATATAGTTAAAAATATTTAAAAATAATTTATAAATACAGTAATCAGCCTATTCCATCAATTGCTTTATAGGTTATGTAGCACTGTGCAAGTGTAAGTATAAAAAATTTCCGTATTCATCATAATTCATCAAGAAGATGGTTGACAATATGACGACTGGACTTTGAAATGTTGAGATTCCTCGAAAGTTGAAAACAATGTCTAATGAATTTTCAAATTAGGTGGTTGATCGCTATCTGAACGGGTTGGCTGCATATTCGAGCATGCATCATGCATGCGAGGGCAGGCTACTCTTTAATTTCAAAGCCAAATATAAATAATACTAACCACACTTTTTTATTATTTATTATTCTCTCGAGTAGTAATATATATATATATATATATATATATATATATATATATATTTACTCTTACTGGAAAATGTTAAATATACTTAATAAAAATTTACTTCTCTATATGTCAGTTATTAATAGACTGAAAATCATAAATTTAAATTTTAAATTTTAAATTTTGAAAGAAAACTAATAAAATAGATCTTGTAAATAAAATTATAAGTATATGTAGTACTACTCAATTTTACGTATGAGATTCATTTTGTCAGTTTTTTTTTTTAATTTAAAATTTTATAATTTTACTATATTAATAATTGATATATAGAGAAACAAATTTTTTTTGTAAGTTTTTCTTAAATACAGTTAACATTTTTCTATCATCCCACCATCTCATAATATAACATTAAATAACTAAAAAGTATTTATTATGTCTTACTCGTGAATCAATTATTTAATGTCATATTAAAAAATGTTTAAAATATAGTATTAAAAACGATGAAAAATAGAATGTTTATGTGACTATGTCTTGATTCAAGACCCGTTTCAAATTGATTATGAATATTTTTTGATAGATAATTGATTATGAATGTTTGAGTTCTCTTCAAGAATTGAGAATTTTCTGATAATGATATTTTCTTCAATAAAATCTTTTACAATGGGGGTCGGGTTATAATTAATTTTGAACAGCCATAAGCTACACTTCGCTTGTATTTCATTTATTTATTTAATTAATTTATTTGAGCTAAGGTAAAAGTTCTTTTGGTTTAATTTTCTCTTTAATTAATAAAGATTAAGGGCGAGTATGTTTGAGAACATAATTGTTATTAGATATTCTTTGACTATTTTATTTTTATTAATTGCTATTTTATTATATTCTCGCTAATATTCACAGATAATTTGAGATATTGTTATTATGTTTGGGAATATAATTATTCTCAAATATTCTCATACTACTTTACTACTATTCACAAACAATTTATTATTATTTACAAATGATCTGAAATATTTTTGACATCCAAATAGAATCTAATTTCCAAACAGAGTTTAAATACTATGAGTAATATTACATACAGTCGTAGAGTGCGCAAACACCATATATTCTCTTTTAAAAGAGTGAGATTCACTATTAATTTTTGTTTATAGATCCTGTATTTATTTTTTTAAAATAATTACATAATATTTATATAATCATGACTATAATTATCATTTCAAATACTATAGAAGTGATGCACTCTAAAGAAAAAAAAATTCAAAGGCATTGAAGAGTCAGGACCAGACTGCATTGGTAAAAATTAGATTGGAACAGGTTGGTTCTGGACTGGTTCTTTGGTCATTTTGAATGGTCCTCAACAATTAAAAAATTACTAAAAAATACCATAATTTTTCTAAATTTTCACCTTGTATGCTAAATATTATTTTTTTAAATTTTTATTAGTGTAATTATTACATAATTTTGAAATACATAAACATAATACTCTTATTTTTATCATGCTATATATCATGTTATTAAAAATTAGCATTTTTTGTTTATATAAATAATTTTAATAATATGATAATTTTGTGATAGAATAAGAGTACTATACCATTTTAAATAGTAATCTACTATTTATTTTTTAAATATCATTAAATAGTATCATGTGAATAAAGTGAGATAATAGATCTCGTTGGGTTACGCAATTCAGATGAGATATTTTATTAAAAGTTAAATAAAATATTATTATAATATAATTTTTATTTTAAAACTTAAAAAAATTAAATTATTTATACGAGGTTGTTTAATTTTATGTAATCAAATCAGCGGTACGATATAGTTTTTAACTTTTTTATAAAGGACAAACTAAAAATATTTTAAAGAGTAAAATGTCCATGTTTAGCATTTGAGGCAACTCTTTTCTAAATAATCAATTTTTTAAATATTTAAGAAGGGCAATAACAATTGAGTAAGATTTTTTTTTATAATTTGTTATCTCAAATATCTTTTTATAATTTTCTATCACTATCTACATATCATATCCATCTCTACGGGAATTGTAGAATCTATTCAAATAAAAAATGATAAAAAAATCTCAATTTACATCAAGTTCCGTCTCAAACATCTTTTATAATTCTTAGAGAATATTTTAATCGTAAAAAGATGTCACAAAAATTAATTTTATAATTTTTTTTTATCAGAATTTACATATTGTATGTATGTCTTTCCAACTATAAAAAAGATAAGAAATTCTAGTCCAATTCAAATTCCTTCGCATCTATTTGGGAAATGGGAGCGCACAAAACAACGTACTTTTCCTTTACCCATTAAAAGACAATATTTTTAAAACAGCAAAAATGGAAAAAGAAGAAATAAAAGGAAGAAATAAATTAAAATAAAGTAAACGGGTCTACTTTTGCCTAATTATCTAACCTAACGACTTACCAAAAACCTAACGTCTATCTTTCCGGTTCGCTGGCCGTCTGTGCCTAAATTTCAGAGTCAGACGGCGACTTGCGACCCATAATCCGATCCGGTGAGCCTTCTCATCATATAATGTGTTCGTGGGAATGGAATTTTCTGTTTCAGTGTCAATTATGTGGAATGCGACTCCATTATATTCTTTTCGATAATTAATATAGATGTAGTCCCCATGTACCCAACAAAAGAATAATATGATTCACGGTATGATAAACAAAGCAAAGTTTCTTCTTTAGTTGGAAAATTATTGGGCTGGGTTTTCTGCTTTGAAAGTTTTTTGTTTTCTGTTGACATGCGATCTTTACCTGGGAGTAATTAATAATTTTCTGTGATCCGATTGTAAAAATACTGTTGCATTTATGTTAATTACAGTTTTGATGTTCTGTTAAATTCATGGGTTTCAGGTTTTTTTTTAATTATATTTTGTCTCAGCACAATTCTCTCTTGCTTCAATTTGGGATTGCGGATAAGATGTGCCGTCAGAATTCTTGTGCTCAATTGTCTGTAGAAAAGACGACTGCAGCTGAAGAGAGTCTACTAATATATTGCAAGCCTGTTGAACTGTACAATATTCTTCAGCGCCGTGCTTTACACAATGTACTACTATCTTGCAGAATCCTTTCAAGTTATCTTTAGCTCGTTTATGTTTTTTAAGAATGTCTAGTTTGGAACCATTATACTCTAAAAGCTTAAGTGTTATTCTTTTATTGTGTAGCATGAGTACTGAAACACTATGAGATGCAAACCTTCTTAGGAAATTCAAGATAGTACCAATTTCCTCATTTAGAATTTTATATTATAAGCTCGATCATCTTGATACTGATGCTAATATGGGCTCAATCTTCTCCACTGCACGCCCTTCACTTGTTGGCAGTTGGCACCCTATATACGTGAATTATTTGGGTCCTCAAAATTCTAGGTCACCTGCATGCACTCTAGCCTTCTACTTTCTAATGCACTTTATTTTTTGTAGCCTTCATTTCTTCGAAGATGTTTGCATTACAAATTACAAGCAAGGCGTAAAAGGAGGTATGAATTCTATGTTAACATCTAATTATCAAAAATATGTTAGTCATGAAAATCAATGTTCACATCCATCCCAACTTTCTACTGGAATCAGAACCCACAAATGTATTAATTTGGGCCCTTTGTATCACAAAATGTGTATTTTTGGAGGCTGGTGAAATGTTCTATATTTGGCATAAGGGCTCGTCTTCCTAAGAGAAACTTTTTCTCTGCTAATAGATCGTTTAAGTTTATCTTCCGTGCAGTCTAACTTACTCTTAACATTTTCTGGATCATATGTGTCAATCACAGTAATTGAGCATCCTGGTACTGTAAAATAAAAGATAATTGTCCAACTAGGAAAAAGGGACAAAAAACTAGCAAAAAGATAATCCTCTGAACATTTCACTCGGTATTCAACTAGGTGACCAACTTTTGAATCTTCTGAGTCAACTCAGTTCCATATTTAGCTTGGTTCTATCGATTTCTAGCCCATATCGGTGTGGTATTGTCTTTTTTTTTTTATTAATATATTTCAGCCTGTTCTGTTGTTTTTCGGCTGTTTCAATCGATTTCCCATAGTTTAGGCCCTTCTTGGTGGTGTTTCAGGTGGTTTTATAGTAGTTCCGCTGGATACATTGACTTATAGTAGCCCTCCATCGAGTTCCAATAATTGTGGGAACCGATCTGCCTTTGTTGCTTGTAATGGTAGTTTTGGCAGCTTACATGGTGCACATGATGGTTGAGCTGGTCATGGTTCACATGATGGTCGTGACTTTCAAGGAGTTGTCATACTAGAGGTCGTGAATCTTGTAAATATATCTATTGTGGTCATGCTAATCATTATATCAATTATTGCTGAGATCTATATGGAAAGCCATCTGGGTTAGTTCATCATGTCTTTACTTCTCGGGATAAGCTACCTTCATCATCAAGACTCCTCTCTAACCTTAGTCTTAAACCAGATTCTGAGATGATTCCAATTTCTTGAGTTGATTATGCAAAGTTCTTAGCTCATTAGTGGATTACTGTCTTCGCCATGGCTATTCTTCCCTGTTAGGTATTGCACTTCTCTGTCATGTATTCCCATTCAATATCCTGGGATCATCAGTTCTGGCTCAACTGAACATATGACTGGTTGAATAATTCCTTGTCTCATTATCATCCAGTTTCTTGGCCTAAAAGCTTGCTGACAGTGCCCTAGCTAAAGTTCCAGGCTTGGGAAAAACAGATATTGCTCTTAATATAGACGTGTTGTCTACCCTGTACATTCATGGTTTTTCCTTCAATTTATTTTCTATATGCAAAATTACTCTCTTCAGTGCTCTATAAGTTTTTTTTTTTCTTTTTCTATATATTGCAACATCCCATGACAAAAAGAATGATTGGTGTAAGGCCTGAAGTTGGTGGCTTTTACCATATGGACATGGCCCTTGTCTCTCCTCTTCAAGTACACCAATCTTTGTTATTTTCTTTCAGATAAAGGAATTTTATGTTTGACTATGTAAAGAACACGTGTCAAATCCTTTTTCAATGTATCTATTTGATAAAGGCATTATTCATTAGACATCTTGTGTTCACACACCACAACAAAAGGTATGGTTAAACAAAAGAATCATCATTGTAAGAAGTCTCGCAATTCACATGCATGTTCCTAAATGTTTTTGGAGTAACGCATTTTTTACTATGCAATATTTGAGTAATTTTATGCCTTCCTCAGCACTTTAGGGAAAGTCCCCTCACTCTATCTTATTTTGTACCTCCCCAGTCTTCTCCATGCCATTGAAGGTTTTTGGGTGTTTGTTTGACATAATATTAACCCTGGATGTAAGAAGCTTGATCCTTGTGCTAATAAGCATGTGTTCCTTGGTTAGTCTCCAAAAAAATAGATATTGTTGCTATAGTCCCTTTTTTAGGAAATATTTTGTCAATGGTGATGTCACATTCTTTGAATCCCCATTGTATTTTGAGAAGTTCAATGTCATGATGACTACACTTTCGACTCATCATGCAACTCCATTATTGGTGTGCTTATGTCTCATCCCATGTCCAGCTGATTCTAAGTAATCTTCTACTTTATAATCTTCCCCACCACGTCCTACAACTCTATTATCAGTGTACTTTTGTCTTTTGCTACAATCAACTCTGTGCCTCCACATCTTTCTCACCATCTTCGGATCCAAGTCTCACCAATGTTTTAGAATCGCTACCTATTGCTCTCTGGAAAGGTACCTGCTCTTGTGTCACCAAGCATCCTATCTGTGACTGCCGACTAGTTCTTTTCATACATTGTCTCCTTTTTCATGCTTCACCTCCTACTTCCTATATTCCTATCCTTAAGATGTGATATCTAGCTCGGGTTGGAGGCAAGCTATGTGATGTTGCAATACATCATAATAGGACTTGGGATCTTATTTTCTTACCTCTTTGTAAAAGCCCGGTTGATGGCCAAATACTATAAATAAACTTGCAATATTTATTATGAGGACACTTTCCCTGTGATTGCCAAATCTCTTCTGCTTGGGTGTTGATTTCCCTTGCTGCTAAAATTGACTGCCCCCATTGTTTTAGTTGGATATTAAGAATGTATTCCTTGGTAAATTTACTCAAGGAGATATACATGGAACAACAACCTAAGTCTGTCGTTCAAGGGTAGTATTGAGATAGTGTATATAGGGTAACAACACTTGGTATTGTCTAATAACGGTCACTAAGGGCATAATTTGGAAGTTTTCTTTTCTGCGATATTAAAATTAATTCTCCACAGATGTCAAATAGATCATTCAATATTTCAAATGCGTACTGATGTGGGTTACATCCTACTTATAGTATATGCGGATTGTATTGTGATTATTGGGAATAGCTCAAGAGCAATCACGAAGTTGAAACAAATTTTGCAGCACCTATTTTTTAACAAAGACTTAGGTAAACTTTGAATACCTCACTGTATTGAAGTTGCAGTTTTCAGGAGGGTATCAATTTATCTCAGAGGAAATATGTTCTTGATTTTTGGGAGGAAACGGGTCTATTAGGTGCTCAATTTGTTGATAGTCCTACGGTATCCTAATTTAAAACTAATCAAGAATAAGGCGAGTTATTGGAACATCCTAGTAGCTATTGTCGCTTAGCTGGAAAGTTGAGATGTCTTACAATCGGCAGTCTATGTATATATATTATTACTTATAAAAATAAAAAGCAGGCTACATATGTCATATGTAGTTAGTATTATTAGTTTGTTCTTGGAGGATCCTAGGTTTCCACATTGAGAAGTTGTCACTCATATCATTCAACTTCTGATGAGAGACACTGATCTTGGTCTACTGTATAGACCCACATGGACACCTCAAGGTAGAAGGTTTACAGAAACAGATAGATGGCCTACTACAAGATATTTAACGCTCTCAGGTGGTAACATGATCACTTGGAAAAGTAAGACACAACAATGGCAGTGTGATCTTGTGTAAAAGTATAGTACAAGGCAATGACTCATCCTACTTCATTTGTACTGTCCCTTGATTAGGTTGCCAACACATTGCATCTAATCCCTTCTTCCATTAAAGATCTAACACGTTGAAATTGATTTTCATTTCATCTGAGACAAAATGTTAATAGGAGATATATTACAATAGTTGTGAAGTTTTGAGACCAATTGGTTGATATGTTACAAGTTTTTGTCTTGTCGATTAGAATTTATTTTTTCCAAACTCGTCATATGTGATATGTATTTTCTATCTTGAGGGGGGGTGTTATTGGAAATATAGTAGTATTAATATAAGGAAGATACAACTGTAATGAATTCTAGGTCATCTGTATGCTCTATATGATAGAAGGTTGTCATGGCAGCAGAATTTTCTTTTGCTCTCCTTTCCCTTATACCATAACACACTGATAAAAAAATCAATTCCATTTTTTTGTATAAGTAGATATTTTTTTGATATTGAAAAAGGCATAGCCCAAGTACACAGGAAGTATACATGTGATTACACCGAGTTAGGAACTAGAAATGGTTACTAGGAAATCATGAAAGTTGAGACCATTAAAATCTATGACAATGGCCCACATAAATAAAATCTTCCAGGGAAAAAAATTTCGATTCTCAAAATAAACTCTTAAACTCTTCGGAGCACTCTCGATTCTCAAAATTTCGGTCATTCCTTTCACTCCTAATGCACCAACGTAGACAAATGTGAGTGATCTTCCACACAGCTGCAATCTGTGGTATCCCCCTTGATCCCTCTCCAATTAGCTAATAGGTCAACCACCCTTCCCGGCATAACCCATCCTAATCCCATTTCGTTGAAAAAGTAATTCCATGAGGCCCTTGCAAACTCACAATGTAGAAGTAAATGATCCACTATTTCGCCACTATTTCTGCACATACAACACCAGTCAATAAGGATAAACCCACGTTTCCTTAGATTGTCAATGGTCAGAATCTTCCTAAAGGATGCAGTCCAAACAAAAAAAGCGGCCTTACTAGGTGCTTTACTCTTCCAAATGCTCTTCCAAGTAAAGTGATTACTAGCTTAAGTAGTGAGAACCTCATAGAAAGAGCGTACAGAAAATTTTCCTTTACTAGAAGGAGACCAAACCAACTTCTCCACCACTGTATCATCAGTTCCAATTGTGTATAACAAGTTAAAGAACTCAACAAGGGCACCAACCTCCCAAATGAAACTGACATTCCACTATTGTGAGCCATTAGTAATTTCCCTCAAGTCAGCCACCAAAGCATCTTGTTCCCATGCATTTCTGGAAATAGAGGGATAAGCATCCTTAAGAGCCATATCTCCAACCCAAACATCATGCCAAAAAATGATTCTATTACCATTCCCATACATTGCCTAGTGTGGCTAGAGAAAGACCTCCAACCTTTCCGGATATGATTCCATAACCCCACTCCATATGCGCCCCTGCCCCTAACTTCATTAGAGCACTAACCAACCCCCCTCCCCCCCCTCCCCCCTCCTTACTTATGCTCCCGTACTTAGTATCAATCACCACCTTCCATAATGCTTCCCTCTCATAATTATATCTCCATAGCCATTTCCCAAGGAGAGCCTTGTTGAAGACCCTCAAATTGCGAACCCCCAACCCCTCATTGGAGAGCACACCTTGTCCCAACCAAGTGAAGCTTAAACTTGTCAGTAAGTCCAACCCACATAAAATCTCGTTGGAGCTTTTTCTCTCAATATTATTTCTTATAACTCCCCCCCCCCCCCCCCCCCCCACCAAAAAAAAATCTATTTTCCTATGCTTACACATCCTACTCAACTCAACTTAATCAATTTTATATTCCCATTTCATATTACAAGTCAACTCAATCCCAATTGAATTGGTGTTGGCTCTATGATTTTTCATCAACTAGTAGGGGTGAGCCACAAGTATTTTTTTATACCATTCCATCCTCCTATAAAAAATAACTCTTTGTTGCCTTCCTATTTGACATATTCTCTATTTCTGCTCATTCTATTTTAGTTCTTTCTTTACCTCTTTCACTCCATTATTTTGGATTAAATTGGTCTTGTATTAGTGCATAAGAGCATTCTTAACGGATTATCTATATCCAAAATAAAGTGTCCTTTTTAACTATTGGACAAAAAAACCGCTTGCAACAGATTAGCCAATACCAAATTTTGTAGCTTTTAGCTACAGTATTTGTAAAGATAAAATCAAATTTGATTGCTACTGTACAAGGAGCAAATCCTTATTTTATTATTTGCCTGTATCTCTCTCTCCTCTTGATATTTTCTCAACACAACTGACATCCGTTTCTTTCCCTCGAATTCTTTTTCCCATTTTCACTTCTCTTCTTCCCATAATTTAATTAGAATATGATTACTAATTAACATATAAATAGGTAGAATATTAAAATATAATAAAGTTAAATATATTAATAATTAAAAAAAATTAAATATTTTTTTAATTATTAATTACTCATTACTATATAATGAATAAATGGATAATCCAATATGGAGATTTGATGTGAATAGGCAAAGTCAAATTCATCTGATATTATTTTATTGTTATATAATGAAAAAATAGCTATTCCAATGTGGAGACTTTCGTGAATGGAATAGCCAAGATCCAAATTCATCTTACATTCATCAAAAGTGTCCTTTACATATGCATAATCTATTAACAATGCTCTAAAAAGTATGCTTGCCTACGGAAAGAAAAATTAAAGGAACATTTTCAGTTCATGTTGTTATCATCAATGTGCTAATCTGATGTGTCTTTGGTTTATTTGTTTGCTCTAATGGCTGGTTAATATCCTTGGCTGAATATTCTTGAATAGATTGAAGGCTGGAATTGTAATTTTCAACTATAGAGACTACAACAACATGCTACAGAAGACTGAAGGTATGTATGAATGTTCTGTCGCTTCAGCATGGTACATCGTATCTATGACCTTAGTTATTATGAGTCATATAATCAAACTGCATATTCCGTCTTGCTGAACACCTTTTATATACTTCTTTTTGTCCATTAATGAATTTGTTGTGCTTGTAAATGGATATTCCCATGTTATCTTATCTTTTCGGTATGCTGATGGGTTCCAGTCCATCATATATGTCACTCCAAGTACATTACCTGCAGACAATACTAGCACTGGAAGGTTTGGTTTGGTGAGTTGTTTGGTTAATAGGGACATAGAATTATAAAATAAAATTAATCAAGAATGGTTTCCCCCCCTTTTTCTTCCCTGCCAATATGTGTTTTCTGAACTCTTTGTTTCTTTCTATTGATTTTAGGATTATAATTATATTCTCCTTGTATTTATATGCATGATCTCCAGCTTATTCCTTTTCTCCTCATTAATTGTACTCATTGTTGTATACCAGAAAATTTGAATATAAAAATTTGATTTGTAATTTTGCTTCTCAAAAGTCAAGAGCTGTTTTTAAATAAAATTTCATTATTTTATATTGAATATAAATTATTATTATTAAATCAAGGCATCATCTAAATTTTTTGCCATAGACCACAAAATATATTGAGCAGCTCTGGCATTGTATCTGTCAACATGGTGTGCTGGTAAATGAAGCAGCTGAATGATGGAAAATCAAGTTGAGAATCTCAAAATGATCTTGAACTGCTTGATAGGGGGGTGAGGGTTCTTTTGATGTTGTAATGGGTTGCTGATTTCAACACCCATATGTCAAATACAATTGGATGTGCTAGATTAGTCACTAGTTGTGATAGCAATTTTTTGGAGAGTTTCATTGTCAAACTTTATATTTAAAGCTTGATATGTCTGGGGAAACCTTGAGTCAGTTGGCTAAATCATCGATCATGGCCCAAGTCAATTGGATGTAAATGGGTTGGTAATACAGCCAAATATGTTGCACCTATCGTATACCCTTTGGGATTTCCTAATTTTATTGGTTAAGTCCTTTTTGCTTCCCACATTCTTCTTTCCCAGATTATTTGATTTCTTATTATTTCATACATTTTCTTGTCTTTTCTTTTGGATGATGGTGCAATATTTGTTTTATACAAGTGTCTATGGGTTGCATCCCCTTGGCATCCTGAGTCTACACTATTGCTTATTGAAAAAAAGGGACTTTGACGACCTTCAACTATGCAAAAATGGTTGAGCATCTCTGAATTTCTTAACTTCATGGACATTCAAGGGCAAGTGTTGGTAAGAATCCTCTTGTATTCTCAAACTAACTAGCCTCTTCTTATGGTGAAGAACTGGGTGTTATATCATGCTTCAGCCACATAATTTCCCTGCATATTCCATACATACACTTTTTGGTTCCCTTGTGGGGGGTCAGCATGATGAAGCTCATTGGACTAGTAGGGAATGATGAACTTTCCACCACACCATGTCATCATGTATAGATGATGGTTGCTTATAAAAAAAAATGTGTAGATGATGGTCCGCCATGCTTTTTCATACCTGCCAAGGAGAACATAAAGATGTGTTGATACCCTTGATTTTCTGTTGCCTAGTGTTTACGTAGCTCTTTAGCTTGATTTGAGAGATTTAGGGAGCTTAGTTAGAATCAGGCTCATCCTAGTTGGTCATGCTACCTATTGATTGTGATTTATGCAATTATGACCTTCACTGTTTATGTTGTCAATAGTGGAGATATAGGACAGATATTGTTAACTGTCTTAGTTTGTTTATTTGGTGGACAGAAGTGAGAAGAAACCATGATTTTAGTGTTTAAAAAGGTGGAAGAAAGGTAGGGTTTGTACATTGACTTTTGTTTCAAATGTCTAGGGTTTGATGGCTGAAGAGTGCAGGATATTGAAGATTAAGGAGGTTCCAGAAGTTGCTGGTTGAATCAATTTTGACTCTGTTGTTGATTGTTTATGGTCAAAAAGATTTTGGATCATGGAAATTAAGGATTTTTTATAATGGCTGACTATTAAAACACGGCATTGTGAAGAACAGTGGTAGATAGAGCTAGTCATCCATGCCTTAATACACCAACACACTCAATTTTCCACAAATCAAAGTTGCCAAATTTGGAACTCCTAGAAAACTCAACCAAATTTTATTATTTTTTCTTCAATGGATGTAGCATGTGGGAGCAATGGAATAAAAGTTTGTGTAGTTAAACATCTTCAGTGAGGAGCTTGAGGCCAAAGATCTTAGTTCAAATGTGACATCTTGGTCGTAGAAGGGAATGTTCATTGCAAAAAGCAAATATTTCAGGTTTTTATTTCAAATGGTTTTACTTGGATGAATACTCAGAGGCACTAAATGAAAATAATTGCTCTTTTTATGTATTTTACAAGTTTGATTATGGGTATTAAATTGAAGTTGCCTCCTTTAGTTTATCTTAGCACATCTGGATACCTTACCAAATTAAACAAAAATGATATTGAAGTGAGTAATAACTTTATTCTTTCTTAATTTATCGCTCGTTTATACATCATATTACATGATTAATAAAATCTCTTCCTACTTAAAAAAAAAAAAAAATATTATTGATGTAGGATGTGTGCTACTTAACTTGATTCTGGTCAGATGCTAACTATTTTATGTTTCTTTCAACATGCAGTAACTGATGACTTCGCTTGTCCATTTTGCCTGATGCAATGTGCAAGCTTTAAGGTGGATGGCCGTATTGGTTTTGTTCTATTTATCATTTCATTAATTTTTTTGATAGGTCTATTTGACATTCCATTCATGATTACATGTTTAACAGAAACTATTAAATTTTTAATTTTGCCCAAGGTTGAGGAAATAATTCCCCTAAATTTGAGTGCACTGGATGGTTCAAGAGTAGAAACTTTCTTATATTTTTTATCATTCACATAAAGCTGTGCAAATCTCAGAATTTTTCAAAAGATGGATTTCTATCTTAGGTGTTAGAATACTTCATGCTGTGAAATGTTGATATTGAAGCATTTTAAAAAATTTTATTTTCTCCCTCGAGTTCCACTATTTTAAATTATCCTCTGTTGGGACTTATTTAATGTACCTGTAAAACTATAATTTAAAATTAGCATCTGATTTGTGCTCGCTTTTTTTCCGGAGTTAAGTGCCATTTATTTTTTCCATACGAACTGTTAGGCTAGCATTTCGATTGTGCCAATTGAATCATTTCATGAAATTTATTGCTTTGGTTTCTTAAAATAGAGATGGATTGTTAATATCTTAAACAAAGTAATTTTCTTTGACCATTGAAAACAATGCCTCCATTTTTGTATGCAGGGTCTTCGGTATCATTTGTGTTCTTCACACGACCTATTCAACTTTGAGTTTTGGGTTTGTAATTTAAATATCGAGTCTCCTGCTGCATATTGAGCCATTCTGGAAAGACTGTCAAGAAACATATTTTTTGTAGGTAACTGAAGAGTATCAGGCAGTGAATGTCTCTGTGAAGATTGATATATTAAGATCTGAGGTAATGACTCCATTTTCACCCGTAGACATATTCTAGACACTTTTCATCAAGGTTGAATAACTTGTTTGTTAACATGTTTGGATAAGAGCAGTTCATAGGGAACTAAGTAGGGGATCTGGTGTCTGACTTACAATCTTCACCGAAGGATTTCTCTTAGGGACTCATGAGAGAATGGTCATGATGTCTTATATATAGACAGATAACTGTGGATCATGCAGGGGTGTAGCTTGGTGGAGGTGGTCAGGGGTCAGGAACTTCTACTCAAAGAAAAGGAAAGGAAAAAACCACGGGTAATCTGGGGTTTAGTCTTAACGGTGGTTCCCATCCAAACCAGCCTAATGCATCCGACCTCCTCTCCGAGCCCTGCCCAACTTCAACCCTGGGAGCATGGGAGTTGCTATCTTCTCTAGGACATATTCCACCTATCATGTTATATGTGTTTTGGGCTTTTGGATAAGATCATATATATATGGTGCCCTTCACGTTTATATAGTTTTGTTTAAGAACTTGCATGAATACATGGTGCCTTAATGTGAAGAAAATTATGCATTTTGCTGCACCATTACTAGCTGGAAACAATATTTTCTTCTCCAGTAATGAGAATCATGCTCACTTCACCTTTAAAAGAAACTATTTTCAACCAAAGAGCATATGTTCTTTTCCAACTATCATATCATGTCGAATTATTTTGGTATACAGGGATGACTTATAAAAAAAAATTATTTTTGTGTACAGACTGTAGCTGCTTCAGTGGAGCCAAAACTGCAATCATTTTTGTTTTGGTCTGTTTTCATATGAAATAGCTTAAAACTTCATTTTGAAATCGTTTTTGTTTCTTACTGAGGATTGAAAATATTAATCGAACGGTATGTACAGCTCAAGGCCACGAAAGCTTAGGCGAAAGGAACTTGATCAAAATGAAAAGCTTGTTAATGTACAGTTCCTGGAGTTGGACTCACCCAGACCAGTCGGGGAACATATACATAATGGTTTTTTGGAGAAGGATGATGGTATATTCATTTCTTTATTTGCAACCTTAGTTTTTAATCAATTCTGCCATGGAAAAAGAAGTCATTCATGACCCGAATCCTATTGATTTCTTTTATGCACTGGAAAGGTTCTAACTTTACTGGTGCTACAGTCATTAGGATGTGTGTATGCATATCTGGACAGTAAGCAATCTCGTTTGTTCTTGAGCTTGTTATGATGAGTTTATAATGATTTTAGATCTGCATGAAGACATGTATCAAAAGCTGATAAAACTGACATACCAAAATAATTTGGTATAGTCTCCGGCTGCATGGTTAAACCAAGCATAAAGTTAATTGTGAAAACAATCCATGACAATTTGATTCAAATAAGGAATTAGTTTGATCTAGGTATTTCTAGATCCACGCTAGATTTAGTGTGCTGATTGCCTGCCTACATTGGGAGGTCAGATTATAGATCTCTTTTTTAAGTTTTCTTTGAACATGTGGATGCATAGCAAAGTTGCAATATATTTTTGGGACAGGTTACCATTTCGTTCCATCTTCATATTTATTTATTATGGAAGCCTGAAATTTAACTTCATGGATCAGATGTTCAATCATGTAAAGGCGAGATGGTTTCCAAGTCATTTCCTAGTGTGAAAGAAATGCATAATGGAAGGGTTGGAGGAAACTATGTTCCTGATTATCCTGGTGCTGCTGGGTGCATAGAGCGTGTTGCATCCAGTTCTAATGTTCCTGGCGTTTCAATTGCCATGGCTCAATCTTCTGTTGATCCTGAATGCGTTAAATCAGTATCTGGAAGTGATCCTGCAGTCCCTGCCAAAGCAAGGAAATCAAGCGCTGAGCGGTCAGACCCTAGAAAGTATGTTCACCAGGATTATGTTATGCCTCTTTTATTTCCACTCTTCAATAGCATTGCAAAGAACTCCTTTTATAAATTTATTTTATTTTTGTTCCAAAAAGCCTTCAAAAGCCTTTTATTTCTATTCTACTAAATGAAAATTGTGTCAAGTTTGCTTGAATACCCTCAAATGAGAGTTTCCGTATATTATATATGCTGCCAAATCTTAATTACAGCCTAAAAGTCATCTGTAAAACAGGAAAGAATAAAGGAATACAAGAAAGGAAATAAACTGAAGTTGGCACCTATACACATATATACAACTACTGCTGTTTACAGCCATATATAGATATCATTGACATCCCCCCTCAAATTGATGTTGGTCGATCAAGAAGCATCAATTTGTCAATCATGAATTGATGACGGTGGCGAGACATAGCCTTGGTAAAGACGTCAACAGTTTGGTGTTCGGTAGAAATGTGAGGAAGTATAATCAGATGATGATCAAATGCCTCACGAATGGAATGACAATCTACTTTAATGTGCTTGGTATGCTCATGGAACATAGGATTGGCCGCAATTTGAATAACACTGGTGTTATCCGCATGAAGAGGGGAGGAGTAAGTTGCGGAACACCAAGTTCACTTAGTAAACCCCGAAGCCACACAATCTCAGAACATGCTAATGACATAGCACGATACTCAGATTCGGTAGAAGATTTGGATATGCGATCCTGCTTCTTACTTTTCCAAGAAATGAGAGCATTACCAAGAAACATATACCAACCAGTAACGGAACGATGAGTATTCACACAAGCAGCCCAATCAGCATCACTGTAACTCGTTAATTGTAAGGAATTCTCAGTAGGAAAGAAGAAACCTCTACCATATGTACCTTTGAGATAACGAATGATCCGTTGTACTGCTACAAGATGAGATTGACGAGGTGCCTGCATAAACTGACTGACTTGTTGGACAACAAAGGAAATATCAGGTCGGGTAATAGTCAAGTAATTTAAACTCCCTACTAACTGCCGATACAGAGAGGGATCAAATAATAGTTCACCCTCATCTCGACAAAGCTTTAAATTGACCCCCAGAGGTGTAAGTACTAAGTTTCCAGATTGAAGCCCTGCCAAGATGAGAATCTCTTGGGTATACTTGTGCTGATGCAAAAGCATACCATGAGAACAAGAATGTACCTCGAAACCAAGAAAATACTGAAGTGGGCCAAGGTCTTTCGTATGAACAGTAGTTTTGAGATGCTGTTGTAGTCACTCAATCAAGTGAGAATCAGAACCTGTGATAACTATATCATCAACATAGACTAAAAGAGCAACAAGGCCAATGATAGTTTTCTGAATAAAAAGAGAAGAATCAAACCGACTCTAAGTTAAATGAAAATCAAGAAGAGTGGTGCGAAACTTCTCAAACCATACACACGGTGCCTGCTTTAAGTCATACAAAGACCGCTTCAACCGACAGACCTCAGTGGAAGATGAATTGAACATACCAGGAGGAGGAGACATATAGATTTCTTCCTTCAAATCCCCATGTAAGAACGCATTTTTCACATCCATCTACCTAAGAGACCAGCCTTTGGAAGCAGCAAGGGCGAGAAGAGTACATATAGTAGTTGTCTTAGCGACGGGTGCAAAGGTCTGCTCATAATCAAGGCAATACTCCTGACAATTTCCAAGAGCCACTAAACAGGCCTTATATCTGTCAATAGTACCATCAGGCTTGAGTTTAATAGTGTACACCCATTTGTAGCCAATGAGTTTTACGCCATCAGGACATGGGACGATGTCCCAAGTGTGGTTATCCTGAAGAGCCTGAAGTTCATATTGCATAGCTTGCCACCAACAAGCTTTAGCAGCAGCCTGAGAATAAGACTTGGGCACAGAAGTAGTATCAAGAGTAGCCTGATGGGCAGTATGTACAAACCCATACCTGTCCGGGGGACGTGAAACTCGAGATGATCGTCGAGGTTTAGTGGAGATGGGATCATATGTTGGTTTTGTGACAAGAAGGGGTAGCGGAGACTGTGGACGACGTCTTTGATAAACAAGCCCTGGCTTAAAACGCTCAAGAGTACAAGAGACATCATAAAAAATAGGCAACTGAGCAGAAGTAGAATCATGTGAAACGCAAAACTGGAAGAAATACTGGTTTTCAAATAAAATCACATTTCGAGAGACACGAAGCTTGTGAGCATCTGCATCATAACACACAAACCCTTTATGAACATTACTATACCCAAGAAAAGCACACCGAGCAGCCTGGGCAGAAAGCTTGTGCCGTTTAGTGGAGGGTAAGTGAACAAAACAAATACAGCCAAATATATGAAGAGAATTATACTCAGGAACAACACCAAACAGACGAGAATATGGAGAGTCAAATTGTAAATTAGGAGAGGGTAAACGATTAATCAAATACACAGCTGTAGATAAAGCTTCTACCCAAAAATGAGGAGGCGTGGAAGATTCAATCAACAAAATACGAACAACATCCAAAAGATGACGATTCTTACGCTCAGCGACTTCATTCTGCTAAGGAGTGGAAGGACATGAGCGTTAAGAGAGAATAACCCTTAGTTTTGAGAAAATTCTGAAACTCATGAGACATATATTCCCCCCTAGAGTCAGAATGTAGTGTTTTAATACAAGCAGAAAATTGAGTCTCAACAAATACAACAAAAGCTTGAAAAGTGGAAAACACATCAGCTTTTGATCTAAGAAAATATATCCAAGTGAAACAGCTATAGTCATCAATGAAGGTCACAAAATACTTGTATTGAGCATGTGAAAGAACGGGACTCACTCCCCAGATATCAGTATGAATTATCTCAAAACAAGTAGAAGCACGACTGCTATGTAAAGGAAAAGGTAAAGATTTGCTTTTACCAAGTTAACAAGAGCTACAATCAGAAGACACAATAGAAACAGATTTTTTATTCCCCAAATAACCTTGTTTCAGAAGATGATTCAAAATAGAAGAATTGGGATGTCCCAATTTTTTATGCCAAACATCACTATTATTACAGCAGTACAAGCAAAGGAATCAAAACTAGAAATGGAAAACTGAAGAGGAAATAGACGTCCCACTTTAGGCCCCTTCGCTATCACGTTTCCCGACACTTGATCCTGCACACAACAACCATTACGATCAAAATGAATCTCACAATTATTATCTACAAATTGGCCAACAGAAATTAAATTTGTAGATAATTCTAGTGACACAAATACATTGTTGAAAGAGGACCCCAAATTTCCAATTGCAATGATAGGAAGAGTATTACCATTGGCTATTTGAATGTGTTGATCACCCATATATTTACGAACATCATGTAAAACATTGGCATTTCCAGTCATATGATTGGAACCACAGAGTCAACCAACCGGGGAGAGGTGAGGAAATTTCCCTTACCTTGAAGACCAAGCGCAGAAAAAGCGGAAGCAATCATCTGTTGGACCATCGTAGGTGTAAGAGGAGATGAAGAACCAGCTGTAGGTGGATGCCCCGGAGTAGATACAAAGGGGACAGCAGCGAAATTAACCTGGGCAGCGGTGTGAAATCCTTGGCTCTGTCGATTCTGAGGTCGCACGCGACTGTCTTTAATAATATGGCCCTCCTTTTTGCAATAATTGCAGAATTTTCTGCTGCAATGTTTTGTAATATGCCCAAATTCCTTACAACTAAAGCACTGTATCTGTGTCTTGGATCTTCCTTTCCCTTGAGCAGCATATGCCACATTAACCATCTCAGTTGTCACAGTTTCTTGAGTGAGTCCATGTTGAGTAGCAAGACGCTGCTCTTCTCTCAATAATTTCCCCAGGCACACATCCAAGGAAGGAACAGGATTACGGTTTATCAAACCAGCTCGTGCAGTCTCAAACTTAGGTCTTAGTTTCATCAAGAATTGATCTCTTTGACTCTCAGCATGAACAACTTGGAATGCTTCTAGGGCTGCCTTAGGAACTTTGGAATATACTATCCCAGAATGCTTACTCCATAAATTTAGAAACCTAGCATAGAACTGTTCAATAGAGAGATTACCTTGTTTGTAGTTGGAAATCTCTAACTCAACTTGAAATTTGCGTGCAGTATTGTCTTGATAATATACACGCCTAAAATAGTCCCACATCTCCTTAGCAGTAGTAAATGATTGAAGGTTGTTGACCATATGTGTTCAACAGAACTTAATAGCCAGGAAACAATCTTGGCATCTTTGCTAGACCAGGAACTAAATTCTTTAAGGTCAGTAGGAGCCATAGAAGACCCATCCAAATGACCCCAGAGTTCCTTCCCTTTCACAAACATCCTAAACTAAAATTCCCAACTTGGATAATTCTTCCCATTAAAACGAATAATGGAATTTTTGCCTGACATAATTTCCCAAGAATAGAAGAAAACGAGAGCACCAAAAAAAAACTGGCTGGAGAATTAAAAATCGAGAGGACCAAAAAAGAATACCTGAAACAACTGGTTCCAAAAATAATCAAAGTGCCGAAATTCACAATATACTCCTCCAAGAACAGAAAGTGCCGAAATCTCTAGAATCAATTGGTCCAAGGACAAACCACTTGTATGAAGCCAGAAACCACGGGTCTGAGAACAGACCACTCGAATGAACCCATAAAATACTGGGCTGAAAACAGACCAAGCCGATTATCACATAAACACTAGTCTGAAACAGACAGTGCCAATGACCCCAGAAAACACTAGTCTGAAAACAGATAGTGCCGACGAACCCAAAAACCACTAGTCTGAAGACAGACAGTGCCTATGACCCCAAAAACCACTAGTCTGAAAACAGACAGTGCCGACACAAGCAACGTCTACTAGCCCAGGAAGAACTGATGCCAAAAATTTGCCCAGAAAAAAATCTAAGGCTCTGGTACCATGTCAAGTTTGCTTGAATACCCTCACATGAGAGTTTCCGTATATTATATATGCTGCCAAATCTTAATTACAGCCTACAAGTCATCTGTAAAATAGGAAAGAATAAAGGAATTCAAGAAAGGAAATAAACTGAAGTTGGATCCTATACACATATATACAACTACTGCTGTTTACAGCCATATATATTTACTGCCATATATAGATATCATTGACAAACTGCAATCATGTGCTATTTGTTTTGGTATTCTGTGCATTTAAAGCAGATAGGTTTTATCAAGCGGCTGATGTTCCTCCCTTCCATTTAGGGCCAATTTCGCTTCATTTTATGACCGCCTTTGGTAACTCTGCTGGCGGCCTTTCAATTTATTGATCTTTTAAATAAGCAATTCACAACAATAGTAGTTTTTGTGTGCACCATACTACCAAATTGTAATTAGTTCAGCCTCAGCTTTTTTTTTTTTTTTTTTTTTTTTTTTTTTAATTTTTAATTTTTAATTTTTTTCCTTTGTAAGATTTTTATTTTTATTTTTATTGGTACTGGGTATCTGGGAATAAAACCTTGACTAATCCTGGGGGTAGAGAAGGCCCTTGGCAAGGAAGGAGTTTTCCGCAAGTGCGCCTAGGGTAAGTCAAGGAGAAATTCCCCAATCCTGATTCCTATTGCCCCAAGAGTGTGATAGTGGAGATTCAATCCCAAGAAGTCTGGTTTATGCGGCTCACCCCAGAGCCACCACACCACCCCATGGGATTTGTAAGATTTGAATATAAAATCTACAGCAACCCTACCTGTTTACCATTTGAAAAAACATTGATAGTGTTGGAGTTTGAGATCAAAATCATCATCGCATGTGTCCTATGGTCATTACTTGAATAGAATTTACTCATATAATATTGTCATGCTGAACTGTATCCTGAACTTCTGGACGTGTTTTTACAGTATGAAAAAAATTTTAGACGTACTTCTTGAGATTTTTTCCCTTTTTAAGAAACATATTTTTTGGGCATACTGATTTATTTTTGAACCTTAACACATTTTTTTTTCCAGCCGTGTGCTCCTGCAGAAGCGACAGTTCTTTCACTCTCACAGAGTTCAGGTAATCAGTGATTCTTAGAACTATTTTCGGAATTTTGTTTCTTCATCAATAATCTTTATATGCTTGAGTTATAGGATGTTGGATGCATATCCCACTCATTTTAAACTTGATCTTAGCTTTATTATACTTAACATACAGTTTTTGTCCACTTTAACATGCCCTGTACTTGTAAAAAAAGGACCCTTTTTGTATTATTCCATCACTGTTGATGCTGCAGTACAGTTTCTGTAGGACATCTTTTCAATAATTCAGGGGCCGACTTTTCTCTGATAGGTTTTCTTGAATAAATTTTGTAATTTAGCCAGTGGGAGCGAGTAATTAACATAAGCAAAATTGCTTATGTTTTTATTTTCCATAAATATACGTGTTATTAAAATCTTATTTTGGGGTTTTCATAGGTTGTATTTGTTGTAGAAAATCTCATATAATGTAGTGCACTCTTCTATCTGTCACAGTTGCTTTTCAATGCGGTTGCTTTCTAGAACTGGGCCCTCACAGACATTGTGTGATTGAAAAATGAAAGTTGTTAAAATATTAGAACTGGGCCTTCGCAGACCTTGGGGTTTATTAGAGCATTTCTTTTAACTGATATTTTGCAGGCATCCTTTTTCTCTTTTGAACTTTTCAAATGGGCCGCCACTTTGTATCATAGCTCCTCACACCATTGTCCTTCACTCATAACTGTTTTCAGCACCTGGCATTATATGCTGGTTTTGCTTGTATAATTCTCAGATCTTCTAATCTCAGCTTATGTCTATTTTACTTTGAACTCCTCTAAAGTAGCCACTTTGATGTATGCGTGCAAATGGGCGGCACATTTGCTTGTAATAACTTTCGTTCTTATTAACTTTTATATAATTATATATATACAAACACACATAAAAAGATTGTCTGATAATTCTTGATCTCATTGTAAAATTGGCTTTCAGTCTAATATTTAGTACATAGCCTCTAAGTGTAAGCTACTGTGATGATGATGTTAAGAATTTCAGCAAGATTTAGCCAAGGATTCTTCTATTTGTTTCTGTCTTGCTTGAGTCTTGTGCACGTGAAGTTCTAGTTCTTTCAAGACACTTCTGATTTCAAGTTTGCTGAATATCTTCTGTAAGAGGCATGATTCACCTTTTCTTAGTTTCTAGTGGCTAGTGGACGCTTTCATTGATATTTTCGACTTTCTTATTTATATTTGTTGAGAGAATCGTTTACAAAGCTATTTGGAGAGAGAGGAATGCAAGGACTTTCCAGGAAACTAGGGACACAACCTACTTATGTCAGTAGTATAGTTACAATATTTTGTTTGGATTAGATTTAAGTGTAAATACCCTACATGGTCTTTCACCATCTCAGGAAAATAGGTGGCTGCGAAGATGCTAGTCTAATTTCTAATGCATTCTTATTTGTGCACTTGAAGCCTATGGCATTAGATCAAGTACTTTCAGACCGGGATAGTGAAGATGAAGTTGATGATGACATTGCGGATCTTGAGGATCGAAGGGTATGCTTGATAATTATATCTGATTTTTATTGCTTCTTTCTCTAGATTGTGGTTCTTATTGTTTCTGCATAAATTGGTGAATGCCAAACGAATAAATGAACTGCTTCGAGAAGATTTTATCTAGTTGAACAGGACAGAAAGAGAAGACACAGAGAAGGTGAGAATAAACAGAACAAAGAAGAGAACAACGGCTGTCAAAAAAGAGAAATCCACTCCTAGGGTTCTCACTCCACTTATGGATTACGTACACAAGTATTGAGAAAAGAAAACACAAAAGCACCCTCCAATTTAGTAACAAGCAAATAACACACAGGCTCCTTTTTTATGTAAAAGGATTTCCGTAAAATGTTTTCACCATTTTTTAGTGCCTGATTGTTTATGCAAATCATTCTCTTCGAAAGCATATGCTCTAATTGTTTGTGTGAATTAATACCTTCAAAGATATGCAAGCAGCATTATCAAGCTTAGCAAAGGAATTTAGAGCTAGAAAGTTTGGAAGTTAAAATTAAGTGTACTTTAGTTCATGTTAATCCTAAAGTACGTATAAACTGGATGTCGTGAGTTGTGATTTATGCACTTTAAAGCATAAGCACGTATTATTTATCAAAAAAAAAAAAAAAAAAAAGCATAAGCACGTATAACCCCAAGGGGTGGTGTTGTGGTCCTAGGGCAAGTCATATAAACTGGATGTCGTGAGTTTTAACAGCAAGGAGTCATATAAACTCCTTGCCATATGACTCCTTGCTGAGGGCCTATTCCCCCTTGGAGATTAGTCATGACTTTGTTCTAGACACCTGGTGCCAATAATAATAATAATAATAAAAGCGTAAGTGTGAAAATTGAGTTTTGAGAGCATTTCTATTATTACTTCCCCCCAAACCTTGCTTCAAACAGAGTTTTGAGTAGGCTGCAGGATTTACAGAGACGAGCAAGCCAAGTTGACACCAAACTGTTGAACCCTTTAGAAATTAATACCAAACTGTTATGTTGCAGATGCTTGATGACTTTGTAGATGTTACAAAAGATGAAAAGAAGCTTATGCATCTTTGGAACTCATTTGTGAGAAAGCAAAGGTAGTTATATTTCTTTACGCGTAGCATTCTGATATTTCTCAATGTTTATATTTTTATTTGATTTAATTTTATTTTTTTGTGCTTTCTTCTGGCTATGAGTGAGTCACCTCTTCTCTATCTTCATTTTTTTTCCGTAACATACCGTGTCAAGGAAATTCATATAGCACCTAGGTGCACCAGTTAATTTTTTCAGTGAGGCACATTCTTTTGAGTGAAAACTTTAATAACAAAAGGAACGATTATTTTAATTCTGGCAGGGTGCTGGCAGATGGTCATGTTTCCTGGGCATGTGAAGCGTTTTCGAAGCTTCATGGACAAGAACTCATCTCATCTCCAGCTCTCTTTTGGTATGTTTTTTGGTCCTAGTAATTTAAGAAGCTTAAATTTGCCCTGCTAACTAAGGAGACTAATCTTTTTTCAGTTGTTAAATGTATTTTTCTGCTCTTTTATTTTTCATTTTTCTGGTTTTTGGTTTTCTTTTTTTTGGGGGGGGGGGGGGGGGGGGGGGGGGGGGAGTTGTTGTGTCGCAACTATTCAACTGATCTATCACCAGTAATATTTTTGTGGGTGATTTGTACAATCTACGCATGACTAGCATAGGAATTATAATCAGTTTGTGGAACAGTCAGGTCAATTTAGAATCAAAATATATGTAACAAGCAGACATGAATATTTGCATGTGCCTTTCTTGTACCACCCATATAATTGGCCTTTGCCATAGATTAATCCTTTTTTTTCTCATTAGGTCTTTATCCCCTAAAATTAAAATAAAATGAAGTGCTTGAAATATATGGATTAACAATCCTGACTTGATTGTATGGCAACTTCTTATACTACTCATCTTTTACTAGTAAGTTAGCTATTCACCCAGTGAGTCTCAAAAGCAGTAATCTCACCCTCCGGCCATTCTTATGAGGGAGAAAGTGTCATTTGAATTAGAGTCCATTGACATTTACAGAATTGAAATCTCGTGCCCCTAAAGTCAATGTGAACTGCTTCACATAAGAGGCATATATTTTTGACCTGAAGGAGATGGCATTTGTAATACACCCGAAGAACTGTGTTTGTATGGATGGAAAGTGCAGGAAAATTGGTCAAATTTGGGGATGACCTTGCCTCCAAAGAAAACAGAGGGAAACTAGAATTCATTGCATTAAACTTCTTGATTGTCCTCTACATACATCTAAGCATTTTATACCAATTTTCCCTCACTTTCCATCCATCCAAACACAGTTCATCAGGTGTATTACAGCATACGAATGCTTTATCTATTAAATGAGGTGTTTAATATTCAACTGGGATAAATATTTGATCATTAGCCTCCGCATTCTCTGGGAACAACATGCTACTTAATGACATCTTCAAGCTCGTTTATACCAAGTCACATTATGCCCTGTGGTCAAGCACTTGATAGCCTAACTATTTTCTTGAATTTAGTCATTTACGCTAACTTCATTTATTTATTTATGTTTGTATAGCTGAAATTTTCATATAAATATGCTCGTGGGTTCAGGTGTTGGAGGTTATTCATGATCAAACTTTGGAATCATGGTCTTCTTGATGCCTGCACAATGGACAACTGCAGTTTGACTCTTGAAAAATGCAGAAATGAGGGATCAGATGCTATGAAAAGCTAATGAGGAGATTGTTAGTTTCTTTGGTTCTAAATCAAATGGAGATGATATTTCTAGTTACATTTTTTCTTTCTCGCCCCCTCCTCCCCCCCCCCCCCCCCCCCCCCCCACCAAAAAAAAAAAAGTCTTGCTTATACGAGAATCATCGATTCAGAAGAAATGAGATTCATATTCTTTTCATGGCAGCGAAAGGAACCAGGGCTTCCATCTCAGTGATGTATCCTCTTAATAAACGAACCTCTGGTTGTTTTAAATTTGTCGAGGAAAGCGGTCTAGACTTGTGACAATGGCATTTCCAACCCATGGGATGTATAATCACACCCTAATCTTAGCATTTCTTTCTTCTTATAAATTAGTTGTAAAGTATTGAGTTATACCTGACCCTTATTTTTTTTCTTTTTATTTTGATATCTCCTTTCAAGCTGCAATTGGATCAAACATTTGAATTATCATGATATTTAGACTGGCTCTGTATGGTTTCTACAGGCACATCATGTTGATGAGATCTTTCTTAAATCATTATATTACTGCGCCTTTTTGTGTATATGTGTGTGAATTTGAAATAACACTACACTCCCACAAACTCTCATTTCTATGCACAGCTCTAACTTTCAGAATTTTCATCTAACCTCCAATTTAAAGCATGAGTAATAATTGTCCTCACGTTCATATCTATGTCCTTGAGATGGGCAAAAAATAATGATATTACACACTGAAAATAATCATTACTGAAAAAAAAAATGGTTTTAATGAAATATAAATTGATCTCCTTTCATCTTTCAACATGACAAACCTAATGACCTTTTTGCTAGAAATAAGCCCAGCTCGTTTAAAAGAAGCACATGCAGCGATGGCCAATAGTTGGGGAGTTTGGTTGTCACAAACGAGAAAAATAATTCTATTTATCAACTTACACCCCACATATTATATTTATTTTAATTTTTTTTTTTTCATTTTTTCTATAGTAAATATGTGAAGTATGGATAATAAGTTGAACAATTTAATTAGTTTAACAAGAATAAAATAAAAAAATAATATTAAAATATATAAAATGTAGTGTGGGATTATGAGTAGCATCTTTCGAGAGGAAAGATATATTGACATAAAGTCAAACTACACGATATAAATTGGATAGAAATCACAGTTATTGACTTGACTGAATTTTATAAGAGTAATTCTCTATATATTTATAATGTTACTTATTTATCAATTTTCATTTGAATTTTAAATTTCATAATTTTTAACATATCAATAATTGGCACATAAAGAAATAAGTTTTTTTTTTTTTTTTGTAAATTTTTCTAAAGAGTAATGGTATACATCATACACTCTCATCCCACTTTCTTTCTACTAAGTAAAATGTGTCACATTCATCACAATTGAATGATCATTTATTACATTTTTCTTTATCATTCAATAATAATGAATATGCCACATTTTACTTAGTGGGATGGTAGTATGGTGTATAAAATTTTTTATTTTGAAATACATTTTGACATTTTCCATACTATAATTTAAAATGGGAGAGAAATAAAAATATGAAGTATGTTCTCATATCATTTATTAAGTATTTAATGTTGTTAAAATATGTACTCATTCGGTATGTCCTACTTTATTTGTCTATCTTTCTCCAATATAGAATGTTAGATCTCAATGTATTCTAACAATCATGAATATAGAGAGGGATAATGTATGAAAAATGTTAAACATGTTTAAGAAAAACTTATAAAAAAAACTTATTTTTTCATATATTAGTTATTGAGATACTTAAAATCATAAAATTTGAAACTTAAAATTTAAGTTTAAAATTAAAATTAACAAAATAAATATTATAAATAAAATTATAACACAAATAAAATCACTATAGAATTACTCATGATGTATCATACTTATAAAAAAATGTATGGTAGAGGTCGTCCGAACGCGTCTTTAATTTCTCCATACTTTAAAAAACAAAACATATTGCGCCAATTATAGCCCGCGAAACTTGAAAGCATAGAAGGCTACAAACTTTCGAAAAGAGAGAGAGAGAGATCGATCTAATGGACAATTCAAACCCAGAGCTAGCCTCTGATTCTCAGGTACCAAATTTTTAGTTTCCTTCTTGATTCTTCCATATGCTGCTGATTTTCGTTCAAATCTTTGGGTTTGTTCCTGATAAAGTACAGGCAAAGAAAATGGGATACTTTGAAGCTTTATTTGAAGAAGGGTTGGAGTGGGTTTTGCGAGACCCTACCGTTTTTCCTTCTTTTCCCAAGAAACTAAAATTTCTGACTTTTCTCTTTGTAGGTTCCGGGTTCTTCGTGCTCACTTTCGTTTCCTTCTGGTTTGTGCTACTTCTCCTAGATTCTGCTAATATTAACGACTGTTTGGTTGATAAGAAAGTAAAGGGAAATAAATGAGAACAGGGCTATTTCATATTTCCAAGTTGCCCTTTTTTATACGATGTGATACGCCAGGTTTATTAATTTTTTTCTTTCTTCTTCTCGGTTCTGTCATCAGAGCCTCCTGATATTAGGCTCTGGTTCTCAAGCTACAAGTATGAGTCTCCTGTTATGGACTCGAATGACAACTTCGGAGATTCACTTTCAAAAGAAAGTGAATTTGCAAAAGACAAATTGGTTATGGAAGAGAGCAACGGAGATAAAGAAGAAAATCCTGGTAGATATAGTTGTATTCGAAAAAGAAGTGAAGGACTTGTTTGTGGGAAGCTTTGCTCCAGTGGGTACGTGAAATGTTGCAGCTCTTCTGGAAATGATAAGCACGAAACCCAGTTTTCAAATAGGATGTTCCTTGACATCCCTTCTGCCCCTTTGGTAATATTTTCAGTTCGTTGTTCTCTTAATGCTATCGGAAAATGTAGTTTATATGGTTTCTTATATGAATGATAGTTTGGGATCAGCAGCACGGTCGTGATTCAGTATTTATTTGTCTCCGATCAAAGCAACCGCGTTCCATTTTTTTTTTTTTTTTTTGTCCTTCTAACATCTTATGCATTTTTCATTTTCTGCAGCTTGCAGATTCATTGCACTCGCCTTCGCTCCTCTCTGGTATGTATCGCTTCTTCTATAAGTTTTAAATAGGAATATCTGACCACTCGAGTCTGCGCAATCGCGCTTGGCAGCATTATCTTACAAAATGTTTAGCTTTTGGGGAAGTGTCGAAGGAAAACAAATGAATCTTTGAAAAGTAAACATTCTTGCTCTTATGGTTCATAAGTAATTAAGTAGTTGTTGAAGAATCCACCTCAGAAATATGAGGTTGATTTTCTTTTTCTTTATGTTTCTTGTTCTGTCAGAGCCTCCTGACATCAGAAACTGGTTTTCAAGCTACGTTTATGAGTCTCCTGTATTGAATACAAGCGAAGATCTTGGAGATTTTATTTCTATAGAAAGCGGAAGTAAGAATGTTGGGTCTGCCATAGAAGAGAGCAACTCAGAAAAGAAGGAAATTTTAAGGGAATATAAAAATAGCAGAAATAGAGGTGATGCTACTGTGGGTGAGATGTTGCACTCGGATGGTGATGTAAAATCTCACTGGTCCGTAAATAATGAACACAAACCGAAGTCTTTGAAAGAGGTACTCTTAAAAATTTCCTATTTCGTTTTAGTTTCTCTTTTTCCTCAGCTGATATAATATGGATTTGTTAAGGATATAATACATATAGTCAAATTTATCTCTTTCCATCAATTTAAGATTTTTGAAAATATAATTTTCTATGGTATAAGAGCAAAGGTCCTGAATATGGATGCTAACTTTATACTTTATTTTATTTAATTAAATATTATACGTGTTGAACTCATTCATCGAGGAAGAGTCTATCACACATGAGGGGAAATATTAAGAATATAATACAAATAGTTAAATTTATCTCTTCTTATCAATTTAAATTTTTGGGATAAATAGTGATTTGATTGTGATTTAAAAAAAAAAAAAAAAAAAAAAAGCTTTTCTGAAGTGTTGCTGGTGAAATAAAATATTCTCTGGATATTTAAAGTTTTTATTCAATTTGTTGACTCATCCTAATGCATATTGTGAAGTTACAGGTCGACATTGGGGTTGGATGGAACAAAACTACATCTGCTTTAAACAATTCTTCTTTTGGAAGTTCTTTGGGACAAAGCTTGAATGTTGAAATACTGCAAAATGATCGATTTAGTCCAACCAAAGATGTCTCAAGCTTGAATTGTGAGGATTCTAAAAGTAAGCAAGAGCAGCCACAGAAAACCACTTCGATGCTATTGAACATCAGTAGAACTTCAGGAAGTGATGATAGAGAAACTCCAAACAAGTTGATTTCTATTAGGGATTCCACACGGGAGATCTCACAAGTGGAGGTCCAAGCAGAACTTGGCCACGGGTCACCTGAAAGCAATTCCAAGTTAAATCTACTCAATGGAATTACAATGAAAAAATCAACTCAGGAAATAAGTGGCAAAGAAAATGAAGAAAAAGATGTTTCAGAAATTGGTTTTGTTACGACAAGGAATATCAACTTTAAGAGGACAAACAATGAGGATTCTATGAGAAGGCCAGAAGGTATTAATAAAAGGACAGATTCAACCTCTTGTGGAAAGAAAGGTCTCATAAAAACAAAGGTCTTAGCAGAAACAACCAATTTTCAACGCTCTGGTGCAATAGAGGTTACTGGGAAATGGCAGTGTCCTCAGAAGAGTAAGCCGGATAAGGGACCTCCATTGAAGCAACTTCGACTAGAGCAATGGATTCGCAGGGCGTGAAAGCTACATAAATTTGCTTCTGACTTCATATTTGTAACGCTTGATATGTCTAGTGTTCCACCTCCAGCCAATTGGCTAAGTCAGTTGGATGTAAATGGGTTGGTAATGCAGCCAAATTTGTTGCCCCCATCGCATTTTTGTTTTCCATATTTGTTGATTTCTTAGCATTTCATGCATTTTTGTCTTTTCTTTTGGATGATGGAGTGGTGCTTTGCTTATACAAGTATATGTGGGTTGCATTCCCTTGACATCTCGAACTTATACTATTCCTTAACAGAAAAGAATGAACACAACCACTTTCGATTATGCAAAAATGGCTGAGCATCTCTCTCTAGCTTCCAGTCTATCAAAACCTTTTAGCAGAGATATCCTGATTTTCCCTGGCACATGCTGAAGTTGATTGGACAATGTAGGGAACAATATACTATCTTTAAGGAATCAGTGTGTGAGTGTCGTATGGTAATTGTATGTAGCTACTCTTTGCCCCCACAACTTTCCGCCACACCAAGTTCTTGGCCTGCGTAGATGAAGGTATTAAGGGCTCCACTCCAAAACTGAGTTCAATTCAATACATCATTCGTGAATATAAAATATAGAGTTCAAAACCATATAAATTCATATAAATTTGAATAACTTTATATTTATCGTTATTAATATGGTTAGGATATAATTTTTAATATAATTTTTATTTTGAAATTTGAAAAAATTATAATAATTAGATAATAATTAAAAGAGCATCCTCCCTCTCATTGATATTAAAGAGTGTGGCCGTGAGGTGGACTTCTCTTTTATTAAAATTAGTTTTAGGTTTAGTTTTCAATTTGTTAGTTATATTTCTGAAAGGTTATTGTCAATCCCAAATACATAAAATTAAGAAAAATGATAATTTATAATTTTTTTCATAACTATTTTACCATCGTGAAAATGAAGTTAATTTAGTAAAAAATTTTATATTATCATGTTTTAAAATAAAAATATTTATAAAAAAATGTTCTTTATTTAAATTATTTTATAAAAGTAACGTTAAATATAATCATAAAGTGTGTAACTAATGAGATTACGTCTAAAAATTTTGACTTTATATTAGTAAAATCTTCTGTATTGGAGTAACCAAAATTTGAGA
The DNA here is from genome assembly GCF_018687715.1 of Carya illinoinensis. Classification (NCBI taxonomy): domain Eukaryota; kingdom Viridiplantae; phylum Streptophyta; class Magnoliopsida; order Fagales; family Juglandaceae; genus Carya; species Carya illinoinensis. The sequence continues at coordinate 21,667,777 of NC_056763.1, forward strand.
GCTGCACATATGAATTACAATAAATTCAAATCTTTCCCTCTTTGATTAGACACTATTTATAGTCAAAATATATATTTTATTTGGAAAATTACTATCTCCAATTATTAATTAACTGTATCAATAATAATATTAATTGATTGATTTTATACATGGTTATTAATATTATTATCTCTAATCATTAATTAATATATAGTTAATGTAATTGTAAAATATAAAAAAATTAAAAATATAATTATTTAAAAATAATATTATATTAATATTTTAACCAATATTTGGATAATCTATATAAATTACATGTTGAATATCTTTCACTTTATAGAAAAAATATGTAATTTTAGGTAAATTTTAGCTTTTACTTTGGTTACCGAGACGATTGCCAATGCAAAGTCCCCCCCCATCTTGCAATGGCAAGTTTACAGTGGGTTCAGTTTTTCATCTACCCAGAAATGGTTGCTTTCAGGATCTTCGAAGTTAACGTCTATCCATCGGCTCATAAAAATTGTCCAGAACCATAGATCCTCGAAGCTCCAGCAAAGCTTCTATTAGACATTTTCAACCCAGAAATGGTTGCTTTCAGGATCTTCGCGATGGCAGTGAGCCACCAGTGCATGAAAAAATGGAAACCCCATCAAGTGAATCAACCATCGGTAAGCTTGATTATCTCTCGGAGTTCCACATTCAGTTCCCGCACATGGCAATACCAGAGTGTCAGAACTCTGATTTTGGAGTCTGTCTCTTCTGAATCAGTCCGGCTGAACAGACTCTCCGGCTCAAATTCCGGTAACTTTCCCATAAGTCTTAAAAACTCAGAAAGATCAAATCTTTTTTGGCTTTTGTTCTTCGTGGCTAGAAGGCCCTTTGATTTTGTGCACAGGAATTGTTGAGGTTAGGTTGGAGAGACCAGGCGCTAAAAATGCGATTGGGAAAGACATGTTGAGAGGCTTACAGGAGACCTTTGAAGCAATTGAAAGGGATCCCTCTGCCAATGTTGTGATGATTTGCAGTTCAGTTCCAAGGGTGTTCTGCGCAGGGGCTGATCTGAAGGTAATAAAACTATCAACTTTTGAATTAGATTTATTCACAAAACGTCCAATATAATCTGATTTGACTAGTGTTGTAGGAGAAAGTCTTTTCTCGTTTAGTGAGTGTTACGACTTCCGAGAAAGAATCCCAGTCCAAACGATATCTTACTTCTAAATTTTGTCATCTCAGCATTGGTGTGCTATGTTTAAGTGGCTAGTGATTGATAAAAAAAAGAAATGATAAAGACACGGAACTCATATGCACAAATAGAGACATGAACGGGGGTCTGTGTCTGTAGCAATATTCTATATAAAACTACTTAGAATGTATAACATTAACAAGTGTGGCCGGACGATGATAATTAGAAACAAAATTAGTATTGCTTTAACAACAATATTAGGAAGAAGGTAAGGCTCCTTCGGTCTTACCTTTATTGGGCTATGCTTACCATGACTGAAGTATGGCTTTCTGACAAATCCATGGTGGCCCTTCCATTTGGTTTCCAACAGTCTTTTCATTCCTGTTGCTAAAACTTGTACAGTATCAAACAGACTAGTTATCAAACATTAATATGGCAGCCTTGACAGAACATGTATACGCACTTTCCTCTTAAATTGTTGAATGGAGATTCTCCAAGTGCTAAAGCACCCCCTTACTGATGGACAAATATGGTCGGAAGCAGAGCTATTTTATACCAGAGTTCCCTCTAAAAATCCGTATTGCTTTTTTTACTTATAAAAACAATGAATCCGTATTGCTTTGCTATATTTGAGCCTTTTCATTTACTAAATCCTGTTAAATGTGCTTGGTCTGCTGGATGACATTTATAATACGAGGTGGTTCCAAGGTTATATTTAGCATGTAAATTGCTATACTTTATCTCCATGGTTTAATGATTGACATTATAATTTGTAGTATAAACACGACAAGAACCATCGCTGGTATCTTTTCTTGTAACTAAACTCAACAAAATTTGTCATCTTAGTTTGACATGGTGGAAGTGATAGAAAATAGAAGAACATGTCTTGAACACCCTAAGGCTGAACAACATAGAAGAAACTTATCTTTTATAATAACGCTATATAAAAAAGATTTTCCATGATCAAATAAGCTTAACTACAGATCGTTCTATTAGGCTACAAACCCCACTCCTATCGTAACTAGAAAATTATAAAATTAAAGGAAAAAAAGTACCCAAAAGTATTGAAATCCTATTGCCACTAGGAAAACCCAATAGTCAGAATAAAAGAAAAGAAAATAATGCCACCACTATTTGACCTACTGTTTACCCAAATTTTCAATCTTTTTGGTTTTGTATCTTACCAAAAAGTGCTAATCTCATGCTTGTAGTTATGGTATCGTTAATTTCTTTCATCTCATGGGACAATATTCATGAGGTGGCATCAAACAAATGCTTAAAGTTTCTGCTGTTAATTGGATTGGCAGGAGCGCAAGACAATGAATCCTTCTGAGGTTCATTCTTTTGTCAACTCACTTCGCTCTACATTCTCAGCTTTAGAGGTTGGTACTCATCATTTATCTCTATTTTTGTAGTAATTGTGTTTCCACAAATTAGCATTGTAACAAATGCCACATGAAACATATTTATTTACTGGACTTCAATCACACATAATTATCAGGGTTTACTTTAAGACTGGCCATTCTAAGGTTCTCTAACAACTGATCAGAGTTTCTTCATCTTGAACACTAACATAATTACTTGAATCCAATGTATGCAGGCACTTCGTCTTCCTACTATTGCTGTTATTGAAGGAGCAGCATTGGGTGGAGGACTAGAAATGGCTCTGTCATGTGATCTTCGAATATGTGGTAGTTCTTAGATTTAATAAAATTCAAAATTAACACCAATTTATTAACTGGGATATCTCACTGCTTACATTGGGACATAATTGTTGGCATTTCCTCCTTTCCGCATTGGATGGTTCAGGAGAAGAAGCAATATTGGGCTTGCCAGAAACGGGACTTGCAATAATCCCTGGGTATGTAGTCTGTTTAATTTATCCCACCTTCGTATCTAATTAGTAGATAATATAATTTAGCTATTTGGGACATGCTTCTTTTTCATAGTTTTGTGTCTTGACATTGTTGGGAATTTGGACCTCCAAATTCACCCCCCCTAGGATCTACCCTTTGCAGGAATAACAAGAAAAATAGAGAAATAATAACAACACAAGAAATTTACGTGGAAACTCCAAAACAGGAGAAAAACCACCAGACCCAGAGAAGAAAATTCACTATGTGAAAAATTGTTACAATCACACAATTTTTCTCCTCACCACACCTACAAAGCTATCCCACTAGTAAAACTTTAACTTTACACCTCTTCCCCTTTTACAAAAGGTTAATAGAGGAATTTAACTAAAGTCAAAAGTTACTAGATAAGCTTTCAACTGGTGCACTTAAACTAAGAGGCTAAGCCTCTTATTTATAATACATGGCTTATGCCATTTTCATTAATCCCACCGATGTGGGACTAACAAATAAGCAAAAAAGTCAACAATCTCCACCTTGCGACTTTGACTAGTCCCACAGCCAAGCTCTACCTTAATGAAGATCTTCATAGCTTCCGCTATCATGTTTCACCATAAAAGCATACCTACTTAGAATAAACCAATTCCAAGCATTTCATTTCGGACCATGTCGAAAAACAACCTTGCTGAAAATTATGGTGTAACTTCCACGTTTGGCTTTCCTGGAAGTTCATCAGCCATCGACATGAATTTCCACCACACACCCTGCATCAATGCCAAACCAATGCCTGTGTGTAAACTTGTGGACCCGCTAACATTAACACATCCTCTATCATGACAACTTTGGGAATTAGCGACATGCCATGAGGATGTACATGTCTCTTTTTAAAGATCAAAATCTTCCATGGAGAGAGACACAATATTAGCATCAATATCAGTATCTCCATTTACTGACTTGGAGCCACTTGCCGAACCTGCTCCAGCTCTTGGACAATTTTTCTTGACGTGCCCAGATTGTCCACACCCCCAGCAGACTACTTTCTTCTTCATGGAGTTCTTCATTTTCCCATTTCCAGCTGCTACCATCGCTAAGTTCTCAAGTGGAACATTACTTCCACTACTTAGTCTTCTCTCTTCAGAAAAGATTTTACTGTAACCTCTGAAAAAATTATTTTCTCCTTCCCATGTATCAAAATAGGTTTCATGTGCTCATAGGAAGGTGGAAGAGACCAGATGAATCTCAAGGCTTGATCCTCATCATCAATTTTAACTCCAATAGCTTCTAGCTCAGCGACAATGCCATTGAGAACACTTAAATGATCTGAAATAGTTGTACCTTCACTCATCCGCAGTGTATGAAACTGCTCCTTCAGGTACACACGATTTGAGACGCCCTTCGTCTGATACAACTCTTCAAGTTTTTCCCAGAGTTCCTTTGCCGTAGATATTCCATGCACATTTGCAAGAACATTTTTGGCCAAGCACAAACGTATCGCACTTGCTGTTCTCAAATCCAGATCCTCCCAATCTTCATCGCTCATTTTATATCTGCTACTTTCACCAGTCACACTAGTACCAGTGCTGACTTCAGGTGTTGGTCTGCCCTTCAATGCCTTGTGTAATCCTGATTGAATCAAGACATCCTTGACTTGTACTTGCCACAAGCCAAAATTGATTCTCCCATCAAATTTCTCCACCTCAAATTTGACAAGATTTGAAGGCCTACTTCCTGACATTGCTTTGATGAATTTACTGTAGAAATGAATAGTACCTCACTAAGTCAGTTCCCAGGAAAGATTGGAGGGTCACAATGGACACACTTAAAATTTCCAATCTCCTAGACAGAACCTCCTTAGACTGTACGTATCCACACTACCACACCAAAGCTCCACCCCACAAAAAGAACCTAGTGGCTCTGATACCAATTGTTGGGAATTTGGACCTCCAAATTCACCTCCCCTAGGATCTACCCTTTGCAGGAATAACAAGAAAAATAGAGAAATAATAACAACACAAGAAATTTACGTGGAAACTCCAAAACAGGAGAAAAACCACCAGACCCAGAGAAGAAAATTCACTATGTGAAAAATTGTTACAATCACACAATTTTTCTCCTCACCACACCTACAAAGCTATCCCACTAGTAAAACTTTAACTTTACACCTCTTCCCCTTTTACAAAAGGTTAATAGAGGAATTTAACTAAAGTCAAAAGTTACTAGATAAGCTTTCAACTGGTGCACTTAAACTAAGAGGCTAAGCCTCTTATTTATAATACATGGCTTATGCCATTTTCATTAATCCCACCGATGTGGGACTAACAAATAAGCAAAAAAGTCAACAGACATCACCTCCTTATAAGAATCCTTGTTTTACACAGGGCAGGTGGGACACAGCGACTTCCTAGATTGGTTGGAAAGGGGGTAGCAAAGGAACTTATATTCACTGGTCGAAGGATTTGTGGCAGAGATGCAATGTCCATGGGTAAGAATCATCAGCTGCTGCTTTATTTTTGTCTGATACTTGGGGGATGCTTGGGGGATGAGAAGAGATGAGAAATTTGTGAGTAGTAGTGAAATAGTTTGTGAATAGTGGTGAAAAAGTTTGAGTTATGATGTTTTATAGGGTTTTGGAAAAGGAGAGAGAAAAAGTTGAATAAAAATATTATAAAATTAAAATATTGTTAGAACATAATTTTTTAATATTATTTTTATTTTGGGATTTGGAAAGGTTGAATTATTTTTTATTTGAAAGTTTGAAAAAGTTGTAATGATTAGTTTGAAAGTGTTTGTGTTTGAGTGGTGTTTGGGAAGGAAATGAATGAGAGGAGATGAGATGAGATGGGATGGGATAGGATGAGATGAAGATGATTTCCAAACATGTCCTTAGTCACAGAAGGCTGCTACGCTGCAGGTCTTGTTAATTACTGCGTTCCTACTGGTGAAGCTCATCAAAAGGGACTCGAAATAGCTCAAGATATAAATCAGAAGGTAACAAGTTCGCCTCTTTCAATCTGGCATGGAAAAAGACTCGTCTTGTGCATGAAATCATTGCAGTTGTTCAATGCAGTTTTGTGAAATCTGTTTTGAGCAACCATATTATGAATTCACTGACAGGATTTCTTTGATGTGATGCAGTGGTTTCACTGGAGAAATGATCCAGTGATATGAATCTGAAGATAATTAGTTTATGAAAGCTCTGCTTATTAAGAGTGTTAACTAAATTATTTTTATTATTTTCTTATGAATCGGCTGACAATCAATGGCCATATATTTTATTCATTGATTGGCATATATCACTATTAATTCATCCATTTCAATAATAGTCATAACTATGCCAGCTGCTAGGAAATATGGGTCTAAATTTAAATTCTATGTGGTTCAGTTTTTAGCTAATCTCAAATGTAAAGCCATAAATATGCTTTGTGGCACTACATGAATATTCCTTTTTTCCCTCCCTTCTATTTTATTTTTAATTTTAAGAAGCAAGAGCTCTCATATTCTATGCAATGGAGACCAACAATGTAGACTGTTGATATTAGTACTTGAACCCAAAAACTAACTGCAACTAATTTTATTCTGAACGATACTTACATGTTCAATGTCAAATTTTATGTCCTCGACAGGGTCCAATAGCAATAAGGATGGCAAAAAGAGCTATCAACGAGGGACTTGAGATAGACATGGCATCAGCTTTGGAATTGGAAGAAGATTGCTATGAACAGCTACTGAACACAAAAGATCGCTTGGAAGGCTTAGCTGCATTTGCTGAGAAGCGGAAGCCAAGGTATACTGGTGAGTAAAACAAAAAGAATTTTGTTAATACTCTACATCTATACGAGTTGGTTTCTCTGGGCTTCGTGTTCTCATCGGTTAGTGCTGGGAAACACTTGTATTAGACATACTTCGATTTCTGTAAAAATAAAAGCCAAGATTCACCAGTGTGCTCCAATCAATTTGAAGATAATCAGAATGTCTAGCGGGACACTGGTGGTTCGGAAACTCTGTACATTTTAAGATGAAATCCGTGCCAGAAATCTTAGTGAGATCAGCAATGGTTATGTGGGAATTCTTTCAGTGAGATCGATGTAGCTTGATTTCACGACGATTGCCTCCAATGTTCTCCACCGATTCTTTGATGCTACTCCGATTCCTCAACTTCTCTTTTTGGTAAGGATTTCTGTTCTGGTGAGGAAGCGTGAATTGGTTGTGTACTTTTAGGAATCAGGAAGAAGAGGGCGTGGAAAGCCCAACTAGTTGCTCCCAAACAATTATTACCTGCTGTGTGCTCTCAACGATAATACCACGACACTAACTGGGACAGCATAAAAACACTACCTTTTATGGTTCATTTAAGGGACATGCGCTCAGATCAAAGTTTTCATTTTTCTTTTCATTTAGTGAAATGTTTCCTCCTTAAAATAGGAAGATGACTTCCTACCGTCACAAAGTGATGTTATAAAAATAAATTTAAGTGATGTTATGAAAATAAATTTACATAATTTTATATAATACGTTAAATTTATATTATAATAAAAATAATTTTTTAATCCAACGTAACCGAAATCAAAGCGGTAGAGATTTACGGACCTTTCAAATTCAACCACACGCGCATCTGGAGGCCCATTAAGGGTTTTGAAACCTACAATCTTTATCGTGAAGCCAACCCAAAACCTATATATATATATATATATATAAAGAGAAGAACGAAGCCGTTTCTAAATACGAAACTTTCTTCAAGAGCGGTAGAGAATATTTTCTAGAAGGAAAAAAGCAAAGGCACCAAAAAAATGGCTGCTTTAGACGATAGTCCTTCTGCTAAGAAGTGGCTTCCTCTTGAAGCTAACCCCGACGTTATGAACCAGGTATATCAGTTATTATTGTAATCTTCCTTTCTGAGCGCTGTTCGGATGCAATGAAAAAAGTCGGGAGTTTATAAGACTATAGTATATTGAACCAGATAAGTTCGTCCTCGTTTGAGGAGTAGGGGAGTGAGGGAGGAGCGAAGAAGAAAGAGATTTCAGCTTATGCAAGATAATGATTTGCTTTAATTTAAATCAGCTTTTCTTCGGTTAATTTAAGAAATGAGTGACTTGATGAACCCATTGCAGGAGATTGAATCTTTTTATTTTTGTAGACGTTACTGGATCCGAAAGAAACTCTCACATTTTTTTCTGAAAATTTGGTGTGGAAAAGTGAATATTTCTTCTGGGTTATGGATTTAAGCTTTAAGGGGTAGTGTAAATAAATTTGTTGAAATTCTTGTGTGAGAAATTGAAGATAAAGAAAATAAAAGAAATAGCGAAAGAAGAAGTTCGGGTCAACTAGTTACAAGATTGGAAGTTAGTTTTGCTTATTCTTATGGAAAATATAGCTGCATAGACCATGCCTTTTTCAATTTTCTTTCAATAAGCATATATTGGATTACAATTTGCAGAAAACTGGGGTTTGAGTTTGGTCCAGACTCTAAATTTTCATTCGTTTTTTCTCCTTCTCTGTAATCCTTGACCAATGAACTTTGGTTTATTTTAGAAAGGTGTTTAATAAAAAATTAATTAGCATTTGACTTTTAAAGAAAAAGAAATCCAACGTAAGACTTCTTTTCAGAATTAATGTACCCCCCCCCCCCCCCCCCACAAAAAAAAAAAGAAAAAAAAAAACCATGTTTCCAAGTGCTCCAACAATTACCATTGCACAGTTAGTTTTCTGATATCTGTAAAGTAAAGGCGACAGGTCATATTTTGCCATTTTCCTTAGATTGTGTCCTCGCGCACTGCATTTTCTCAATCAACGAAAGTTTTCTTTGACTGCATGTGAAAAGCTTGTTAGGTTATAATCTTTTGTTTTCTCATTTTGCAGTTCCTTTGGGGTCTTGGCCTTCCGGAGGATGAGGCAGAGTGCTTTGATGTTTATGGATTGGATCTAGAGCTCTTGGAAATGGTTCCAAAGCCTGTACTTGCCGTGCTGTTTCTTTATCCCTTAACATCAAAGGTACAATTTCTATATAGTTTGTTCTTTGTAGCTTTCCTAGATGGTAGCTCTCTAAACTTAATTGCCATGAGGCTGTACATCTGCTTATTTGATGAGAGTTTCAATTCTCCTCAGAGTGAAGAAGAGAGACTTCTGCAGGCAAATGAAAGTAAGGTGAGTGCAGTGACAAGATCGTATGCTAAAATACTTTCTTGTTGAAAATGATTTTCTTCGGCTCCTAAATTTCTTTCTTTTTTAGGAATAAATTCCCCCAATTACAGTTGTGGCTTGTTTTATTCTTGTATTTTTTATAGCAAAAAGTTTAGGAGGGGGCAACCTGAGGTGACTACCCTGCATGTGACCATAGTAGCACCTTACCCGCTAGGAACTGGATAGGCGAGGCCTAGACAGCAGGAAGCCGCAGGTGCTCCCTCAAGTCGGGTTTGAGCCATAGCTTAAACTCAACCCCACTAGGGGATTTAATGAATCTTAGGCAGCTAATACCAATAGTCTAAGGTGAATTCATATTTGCATTTGAACCCAGGACCTAGTATATGCCAAACCACTTGGGAGTAACCCAATGATCAATGAGCCACCACCCTTGGTTTATATTTATTACCACAATGATACAATCTGTACCGGATACCTTTGTTTTTAATTACTGTAGAACAAACAGAACTGAATAAATAATCATCTAATGGCATTAGCCATTCAGAAGATTGTATTGCTGTATTCATGCTTGTAATTATTGGCATTCTATGCTCCTGTAATTTCATTTTCAGTTGTACCCTGAATCTGGCTGCAGGAAACGAGCAGTGAAGTCTATTTTATGAAACAAACTGTGGGTAATGCTTGTGGAACAATTGGACTTCTTCATGCTGTTGGCAACATCACTTCAGAGATTAAGCTTCGTAAGTTTTTCTCATTTTATTTTCAAGTGTGGTGCTTGGTCTCTTGCCTATTCTTATGTTCAATAAAATTTTGTTTACTGATCAAAAAAAATTATTTTTAAGTGTGAATCTTGGTCATATATGTGCAGGGTATAAGTATATACCTATCCTTGGTTTTTAAACATTTTTCTGAAATTATTCATCACACGCATAAGAAAGGGCCATGAATTATGTAAAATGGTGCAAAAGTTTCAAGAAAGACCATTGTTCCTTTCTTCCCTTTTCTTTGCTCTCTCTTTCCCAGTCATTTTGTTCCCCTTCCACGCTGCTACTTTTCTTCAAAATAACTGTAAAATATTTTGGGGGAAAAAAGTTTCTCCAAAGTGAAACCTAGGCATGTAATGTTATGGTCATACGGTTTGAGCAACTCCCTTGAAACATTACAAGAGATGAAATAAACGGAGAAAACAAACTGCATCAGGAAACAGCTAGCCACCTTCATATTATCCAAAATAATAGGAAAAAAAATGAAAGAAGAATATGAAAAAAAGTGGTGAGTGGATTTTGACTAGGTGGCTTGCATTCAAGGCTTCCGAAAGGCTTAGACTCCTCCAGACTTGTGAAACTTGGCAGTCCTGTGTGCTTATGCTCACTTTTTTCATGAATATATGCTTATGTAAAACCAAGAAATGGGTTCTAAATGTTCTTTTTTCTCTTTATTCTCAGTCGAGGGATCGTTCTTGGATAGGTTTTTTAAAACCACTGCAACGATGGACCCATTGGAGGTTTTATTTTGACTCTCTCCCTCACTCCCAATTGGATAATCTGATGAGAAATCTTACTGATTTCCTTTTCACTTCTTATTTTCACATGTTTTCCACGTGTGTAGCGTGCATCCTTTCTTGAGAATGACAGAGAAATGGAAGTTGCACATTCGGTAGCTGCTACTGCTGGTGAAACAGAGGTAGGTTCAGTTGCAATTCAAGTTAATCATAATGCTGTATTCTAGATCACTTAAGACACTACAATTGTGCTTTTTTTAATTTTATACTATAGATTTGGCCTATTCATGCTGTTTTGCCTTTATTGATTTCTAAGGACTGGTCATAAGGGCTTCAAATATTTCACGTTAAGATGTAAAGGAGACGGGTGTTGTGATTATATTTTCATTCTTTAGAGAGTAAGGGATTCTAGCTTTTGAGTACCAGAGTAATAATGAGTTGAAATTGATATGGAAAGGTCGTATTTATTTTGTATAAAATCAGGCTTCTCAAAAGATATTTGCTTTGTATAGAAATAAGTCTCATTGGACCTTGTTTTCACTTGGAGAATGGTATGGTTAGCAAGCAAGGCTTGTAAGGTTACTTTGAGGTAGAAACCAATGCTTCTTATTTATGTAATTATGTACTCTATCTCTCTATGTATTTAAGTTAATGTCTGCAAGCTGCTGGAAGAGTTTGGTCTGACTGAAGGGGTGATTCATAGGCATCAGAAATGTTTATGCAGTCTTTCTCTCTCATGCAGAATGGGGAGAGGTGGTCTTCTGAATTTGGGTTTTTTTTTTGTTGCAACTATACTGTGGAGATAATATGATCCAGGGCCCCATTAAACAAGTTAGGAAGAAATGGCCCAGAATTTTGGGTGCTCTGGGAGTTGAGAACTAGACCTTGCCAGGGCTGGAATTGGAGGGGTTTACAACACAAGGAAAGCTCAAGCCACATCTAGCCCTTTACTCCAAAAGGACTAGTCAATATTATAATTGGAGCCCCTTGGAATTATTATAAAGGGCAAGAACTTCTCCCTTCCAAGCAATGTAGGGATCCCATTCACCAACTTCATATCTTCAATCCTGGGTATTGCATTTAGGTTTCTCTATCTGTCTAAAGGACATCTAGCTCAAGCCCACATCTAGCCCTATACTCCAAAAGAACTAGTCAATATTACGATTGGAGCCCCTTGAAATCATTATAAAGGGCGAGAACTTCTCCCTCCCAAGCAATTTAGGGATCCCATTCACCAACTTCATATCTTCAATCCTGGGTATTGCATTTAGTTTCTCTATCTGCTTAAAGGACATGCCAGATGGGAGGAAACTGGTTAAATACTGATCAAAAGGTGTAAACTGGTTAAGTGAGGCTTCTGAAGTTCAAGCCTGAAGTCTAGGTAGACTCTTTTAAGTTAGAAGATTGATAACAAAGAACTAACGTGATTTTCTTTTTCATTCACAAAAATGAATTTATTGTTCAGATAGTTTGTAATACTCTCTCACAGTAAACTTTCTTAACAGGCTTCAGATAATGTGGACACTCATTTCATCTGCTTTACATGTGTCAATGGTATTTTCTTATTATCTCTCTCCACCCCCCCCCCCCCCCCCCCCCCCCCTTTTTTTCTGTTTTTCACAATCAAGTGAAATAGAGAAAAAATATATGCCTTTAATTGATTGGAGATGAACTAGAGGAGATAAAACAAGCTTTCTACTTTTAGTTGATCAGAGATACTTTAGAAATTTTCTGTGTTTTTATTTTTTTTATTTTTATATTCTATACAAATGACTGGTGCAGGAGAACTTTATGAGCTTGATGGAAGAAAGTCCGGACCAATATCTCATGGCCCATCCTCACCAAGCACTTTGTTGCAGGTAAATCTTGCGGTTGTAAACCACTATTTATTTCTAGGTTTACCATAGAAATTGAGATTCTGATGTGGAATAAGATACTAATCTAGTTAGAAGTGTTGTTCTCTTGGGAGTGTTAATCAGTATGTTCTATAATATGTTCATCCCAAATATGTATTGGAAATTCCACATATATATTCTTCATAACTATATCCTATGGACACGCCAATACAGTTATAAAATTAAAATTAAGAAACAAAAAAGAAGAAGAAAGGATATGCAATCATATTTGCGTTTTTAAATTTGCGGTTTCTGAGAATATATGTTTGGATTCATTACAGGATGCAGCTAAAGTTATACAGGACATGATCCATAAGAATCCCGACTCGCTCAATTTCAATGTCATTGCGGTTTCGAAGAAAGCCGAAGGTGCATCTTAAGGTTGGCTGTTTTAAACTCAATGAAGCCAATATTTCATTCTCATTACAGCCAATAGGGCATATCTTAAAACTGTCCCTGAACTTTCCAGTTTGTGTGCATGTGAACAGAACATGCATCTTAGCATAAAAGCTCATGGTTGTGTTGCCATGGAGCAAGTAAATTGATCCTCTATCTTAGTTTACTGTAGTAAAACTCTGAAACTACAAAGCATAAACAAAAACATGCCAGCCAAAGCCTCTCTGATTTATGCTTACAGGATGATGCCAGCATATTTTTCATCCTCAATTATTTATTGAAATTTAATTATTTATTTGACTTTTTTTCCCTGTAGAAAATGCCGTTGTATGACTAGTATGAGGGCATATGATCATGCAATCTTTATTTTTTTCAAAAATTAGAAAAAAAAAATGTGTTTCTCGTTTAAATCTATTTAAAATGTCAAACTTGAAGCCTGGGAAAAGTAGTGTTAAAATTTGAAAGTCAAAGGTATGGATAAGTTTCTATTTAGACCGTACAAGCCAACAACGGCATTTGACTCCTCGGGGTTCCCACTTCCCACGTGTGCATTGCGTTCTGAAAGTTTGAACTTGACCGGTTATTTTCCTCGAATATGTTTTCACGACTAAAGAAGAAATGTATGTGTTGAACTTTGTGGTTCACATGAAAGCAAGAAAGATTGGTCGAAAAATGATTTTGTAGGTTACGGTCTAAATTAGAAACATATTCTTCTTTATTTTTTAAAGGAAATGATAAACTTACTTTTTATTAACAATTTGTATACAATTATTAAAAGAATAACATTATTTTAAATTTTATTTTGACTTTATTGATGATTTGATGTGTTTAAATATAATAAAAAAATATTATTATATTTAAACTTGTTTATAAATTGTAAATAGATTGGTAGTATATCATTACCCTTTTTCAAAAGTAACAGAGCTATGCTAAGATAAATGTTAGGTTTATAAGGAGATTTTATAAAATTTAGTTTACACACGGAAGTTGTTTAATGGGATATATTAAATTTATTTTATAATATAAAGTAACACATCTAATCATGTTGATCTATAACTGTTTTTCTCATTCTTCAAAGGAAATCAATAGATGTAAGAAACGGTGTACCAAGTTGCGTTTTTCTCATTCTTTAAAGGAAATCAATAGATGTAAGAAACGGCGCCAAGTTGCCTGAGCTTCATGTTTGTCAACAAATATGACCTTATCCAGGAAATTATTACAATTTTTTAAACTTTTAAATAAAAAATAAAAAATTAACTTTTTAAAATCTTTAAATAAAAATAATATTATAGAACTATATTTTTAATATATTTTAATTTTATAATATTTTTTATTTAATTTTTTTTCTCTTTTTTTAAAACTCAAAACTCTCGATATTATTTATAAATTATATTACTACTGTTTACAAAATTTTCTTCTTATCTCACTTTCAAACCAGCCCTTAGTTAGTGGTGATAGGTTGAAGTGTGTATCAAGTTTCAAACGTGGTGGTGGATTTCAATGATTATAAAACGTCTATTCCATTCTTTTGGATTCCATAGCTTCGAATGGTGCCACTAATTAAATGTAATCAATATGATAAAAGGGGAGAGATTTATACTACTAATGCAAGTCATCTTCTCCTCATTTTGGCTTTCCTTTTTGTCTCCTTTAATGTCTAGAATTAGGTTATTACATTAAAAACAGATTTCATTTATATCTTATTTAGGTTCCTCATTCTTTTTTTAATAAAATTGGATCTAAAGCTTTCCCTATTATATAAATCTCATTCTATCTATAAAAATAAGTAATATTAATGTTTAGTCTAGATTTATCATCTTTGTTCACATTGATGATGTCATGCATTTTAATTGAATTATTACGCAAAGTACTTAAATATAAAGTTACTTAAAATTTGTTAATATTATTTAAGATAAAAGAACCGACATTTTACTCTGTTATGACACCTTTGCATGAATGATCTAAAGGATTCTTTAGATTTAGAAATCATCTCATTTCATCTAATTATTATAATTTTTTTAAATTTTCACACAATATAATAAACTATTCAACTTTTTTCAAATCTCAAAACAATAATAATATTTAAAAATAATATTCTAATAATATTTTTTTCAACTTTCATCTAAAATTATCTCTTCTCATTGTCCACACATTCTCTAAATCAACCTTTGACATATTAGATTTGAGATTAATGGGACTTGAATGTTATTGGTGTGCGTATGGATAAAATCTTTTACACAAACTCTAAACTTATTTTGGGAGCGAGCTTATATTTCATCTCTGTTCCATTACAAGATCTAGGTACCAAGAGAACTCTGGAAATAAAAAATCCAATATTGCATATTGGCAACAATCATAATCCCCAAATATTTAACCAACTTTGCTCACTTATCAAACTCTTTTTTGTCAATGCTAGAATATGGTATGCAAAAGTTAAGACATTAGAAGTGTGAGAACCAACACAAGCATTGCAAGGAAAAACAAATTTTCCATTTCTGGGGAAAGTCCACCAAAAATATATAAATAAAAATAATAAAAAAATACTGTATTTACAAAACCCAAACATCCCTTTTTTTTCCATCTCCCTCTTGTATATTAGATCATGTTTTTCTTTCCTTTTCTTTCTTTCTTCTTCTTCTTCCTTTTCTTTTTCTTTCTTTTTTTCTTTTTTTTTTTTTTTTTTCATCACAAAATTTTCTATTTCCCCACCAAACAGATCCCAAAATGCTTGACATTCGATTAGGCATCCTATTGAGATTATATGATATCTCTCGCATATAATATAATAATTACAATGTCCCTCAATAATTCACAAAGTGCTTCCTCCACTGTCTGTCAGAATTAACTGACCAGTATTTGATCGCCACGTGTAGACGGCACCACTTGATGACCATCCACTTGCAACCCCTCCACCATCATCTTCAATCCGGTTGTTTGTGGCTTTGTCGGAACTGCCGCCTTAGCCGACGAGCTTCTTCCGACGCTTTGGAGACCCGCTCTCCACCGAAGACGACGAAAAGGGGGAAGAGGGCTCCGGGGACGATCGCTTTGACGTCACTCTCACCGGGTCGGGTTCGCCCGAGTTCACTCTAAGCGGGAAGTTGAGCAAGGCTCTGGACCCTCGCATGCGGTACGCGGCCCGATCGTAAGCCAGCGCGGCGTCCTCCGCCGTCTCGAACGTCCCGAGCCATACCCTGGCGCCGTTCTTGGCAGGATCCCTAATCTCGGCCGCGAACTTCCCCCAAGGTCTTTGCCTTACACCCCTATAGTGCTTCCCCTTCGCCGGAACCACCGCAGGGGTAGGCACAGTAGCTACAAATTCCGGCAATCTATTCACCACAGCGGGAAAACTCTCGGGCTCGGATTTTACAGCGACGGCAGCTGGAAAACCGAAATCGCTCGAGTCCTTGGATCCGGGAGAGAGCACGGACTCGAGTGAAGGAACCCACCCGTCACTGACAGCATCACGGAGCACGTAATAGAGCAGCATATCGTCGGAATCATTCTCCTTCAACGGCAAATCGCCCCAGGTATCGGTAAGCCAAGGATACAAGCTACCTAAACTGGCGCTCCGACCGAACATGGGGGGTACGGCAGATTCACCAAGAAAATGGCGGGTAATGGAGTCAAGAATGGCTAAATCGGAAGCAGCAGGTGTGTTGTGTGCGTTCATATCGTGTGGAATTTTGAAACTGGATATGGGGATTTAAGAATCAGCTGTTTGAATCTCTAGGCAAATAAGGGAGGAGAGGTATATATAGGGAGAAGAGGTTCATGAACCTGGAATTGGGACGTGTACACCATGTGCTGTCCGGAGTTTCTAAGAAGGTTCAGAGTAATGCAAGTGGGATTAGGGATGGCCAATGGGGATGCATTTAACACGTGATTTAATTGTTCTTCGTGGGCTTTTCCTTCTATTTTATTTTCTTTATTTTTAAATTAATTTATTCTGAGGAAATCCACATGACGTCATCGGCCTTACAGACAACTTCTCATTCACGCTACACGTCAATAATTATGTCTAGATTACTCTTTTAATCGCCGAGTTTTGCATTTTCTTTAAGAAAAGGAAAAGTTTAGTTGGAAGTATATTTATATATTAATATATATATTAATTTATTATAATTAATAAAAAATAAATTTTATTAAAAATAATATTAATTTAAATTTAAAATATAAAAAAATTAATATTAATACATAAATTAATACTGTATATAATAAAATTTTTTTCTTTACTCTCAATCGAAGTCACGCAAACTCGCGTTTGTTATGATATTTATCCACGATGCTTCTCCCTTATAATTTCATATTCTTAACTAGGATAGACTTTGATATTTTATAATTTCTTGAATTAGGTTTTGTGGTCTATATTTTAAAATGATTAGTTAATATATATTTAAAATTTTCTTAAAATATTATAAAAATTAAAAACTTTTTATTTATAAAAAATATAGAATCTCATATATCACTTATCCTTATCATTTATTAAAATAGAGTATTATAAGTACTACAATTAGAAAAAGATTTTATAAAAGGAAATTCATAAACTAACATAATTTTATGTAATCTATTAAATTTACTTTATTATAAAAATATCTATATAATATAACATATCATATCAAAACACGTTAATTTATAAATTTATTTTTATAAAATTATTTTATAACTAAAACCTTATTATAGGGTATAGCATACAAAGAAATTATTTTTCTTTCAAAACAAGAAGTTTAATCATAAACTTTTATGCTAGAAAACGTAGTCGAATGATCTACGATTTATAATTAATAAAGGATTACAGTAGAATACAAAGAGAAAAGAAAGCATGAAACCATTATTATTATGAAACCATTATTTTAGTAATGATTCTATATTATATACTGTGGTGTCACCTAACTTATTAAAAAAATTAAAAATATATATACTCAAAATAAAATAATGTTTGAAGATATAAAAAGAGAAAAATTAAAATATTATATTCCCTCTATCGTTTTATATTTATATTTTAATTTTTTAATAAGTGCACTACATGATAATATCACATCAAAATAATAAAAAATAATAATATAAATTAAGAGGCATATTATCATTACTTTTATAAATTATACGAAGTCGCAATATTGAAAAAGGAAAGGATAATAATGGTGGCGAGGAATTGGCAGCCGGCTGTCGAGGCCGGGAATGAAAGGGAAAGAACGTCGATTTGCAGACCACGGATACATTGGCCCTGGTCACATATATAAATGCAAATAATATATATATATATATATATATATATATATATATATGGTGTGTGAACAAGACAAAAGTGAAGAGGGCATTGAGAAACGTGGGTATTCTCCCATCGCACACGTACGTGGCCATGGCCATGGGCTCCATTTTGCGCACTCATCAATGTGGCATCCAGAAGGGGCTGAGTCACGCCGTTTGTCATCTTTTGGATCGACATCCCTTATCCCTTTGTATCATCTGTGAGCTATATGTGTTATACATCATATGATTGTATTAAGTTTTGCACATTTTCCTCAATTTAAAAACGAGTTTTATCTTGAAAAAAAGTACGTTTTTTGTATGGATTTTATTTTCTTTCTGCTTTTTAGCCTTTCACTCTCTATTTTACATTATTGTCTTTTAAGGCCTATACTTAAACATTTAGATCTTTATATATTATTATTATTTTACTAATATATATATATATATAATATACAAAAACTCTATATAAAATAACTTTTTTTACATATAAAATAATTGTTTTAAAAAATTATATCAATAAATTATACAATAAGTATCTAAAAATGACTATATATAAAAAGAAATGATATTTATAGTCGTGATTGTGCAAGTATCATGAAGTCTTTTTAAAAAAAATAAATTAATATGATATTCACGTGAAAAAAAAAAAACTAACTTTTTAATAATTGATCTTATTATTTTTTAAAAAAATTACATAATATTTACATATTTTACAATTATATATAACATTACTCATATATATATATAAATAATAGAGAAGGATAATCTGTGGGCAAAGTTGCACAGATATCACAGTCGCATACTCGCAAGTGGCTGTGTCCTGTCTTTGTCACTGCTTTGCTCATCTTCTTTGTTTGTTTGTTTGTCTTAAATAAATGATAGTAGGAGAAGGATTTAAAGTTAAATTATTTATCTGAATATGAAGATGATAAGATGTTCTTATATTCTTTTTGGACCATCTATGCAAAGAAACTTGAGCCAGCAAAGGTTCTTTTGGCTATAATATTTTTCATATTTAGTATTATTTCGTAAAAATAATGTGAAGGGGATAAAACATTAGGTTTATCATAAGGCAAGTGGGAAAATGAATGAATGGTACAAGACAAAAGGAAAAAGTAGGTTGTCTAACAAAAATGAGATATGAGACGAAAGTAAGTCAAGCATACAATGGATAATGATATAAAGTTTAGAAGAGAGGACGATAATAAAAGAGATTTGAGATATACGAACGGGCACTGCAACGACATCCTAAACTATCACCATGGGCTTCAAACGTCAAGACCAAGACCACTTTTGTGGACTAAAAATAACTATTTCTCCCATTCTAACTTGTTATGCGGGTTTTGACATTAACAAAATACAGATTGATACAACAAGAAAGTTCAACATATAATCTCTCTATTTTCTTTTTCTTTTAGTTGATATCACTACTCAATTATCTAGGGTAGCACTACAGCTACTGCAAGCAATTCTCCCTATTAGTGCATTATTTTTTTTTTCTTTCTTTTTCATGTATTTTTAATCTCTTGTAATATTTTAAATAAAAAATCACAACATCATAAAAACAATATATATATATATTTTCTTAATCATTAAGTAAAAAAAAAAACCCTATAAAGACCCATCATCGGGACATATATAATTTTCCATTATCTAATCAATGGTACTAAGATTTTCAAATTTTCTTTTTAATTATCATCCTTTTATTACTATATAAGTGCATGATTGAAAAATATATAATAATTTAATATAAATTTTGGAACGTCACTGACTAAATCATATCACTTCGCATACAAATATCAGCAAAGCCGAAATCATTTAATGTTTAAATATAAATGAACACAAAAAGTCAGAAACTTACTATAATTTAATGCAATTGTCACGGGTTCAATGAACCGGAACAAATCCTTTTGGCCTTATACATAAGAACTTTGGATAATTCTCATGATATATGGTTCACAGTGTTCTTTTTCTTTCACCGGCACCATCCGATGGTACGATGACATGGCACATCCAACGAACAACACGATGAAACGTCAGTAAATCGGAAAGCCTTTGAACTTGACCGACGACCATCTCGGTCGTGTTCGACTTTGACCGTGGACTATTCTCCTCCTTTGTATATTTACAAGGAAAAATGATCTTGCTGCTACGTGCGAACCAGCATCAGCAAGTGCGAAGCACCGCAATGTTTGGGTCACTCCTGTCGTATTCCCACGTGTTGGATGCTATATGGGACCGACACTCTTGGCTACTTTTTTTGTCGTTTTCGAAATATATATATAAATATAGACTATTTTATTGAATGTTTGATGTTGAATGCAATTCCAATGGTTGCACCTTTGAATAAACCATTTTTTTATATGAATTTATTTATATTTCAATCAAGTGGATATATTTATATATATATATAATAATTGTGAGCCTCTCAACAACAACACTAGAATAAATAATTAAGATTATGGACCGTATTACATACATATATAGTTCATTAAGATTTAATTAATATTAGAAGACTACCGAAAGTAACTTAATTAGGAGTTAGGAAATAATTATTAGAAAAAATCCAATAAATTAAAGCATATGAAAAGTGGTGAATAGCCTTTGTTTTTACTTTAAAGAGCACGCATTTGAATATCTGCAATTCTGCATCATCATGGTCAAATCAAAGACCTTGCGGCTTCAAACATTTGGTTTCAAACTTGTTCATGATGACAACTGAAATATATAAAAATAAAAAATAAAAAATGCTTTTTTAACCGTGTTTGGTAAAAAGAAAAGAAGGGAATACTAATTGCATACACTGAGAATATTATCATTATATATATATATATATATATATATATAAGAAAAAAGGAAATGTTGATGGAGGAGAATCATCTGGCCATTGGGCCTGTGGTTGAGGTATGTTGAGCCCCAAAACCCGGCCCATTAATGGAGGTTGGAGGCATGAATGGAGCAAAGAATGTAATGAAAAGCTCCTCCACCAGGTGTTTCTGGTTGGAAACCCTCGTCGACATAAAGTGGTTTTTGTTGACATTTCGTCTCAAATTAACGTTTGGCCATTCCCATTACTCCTCTGTATTTATTCTTATATTTTAGTTCTTCATATATATATATATATAAACTTCAAACGGGTTTTTATTTTTTATTTTATTGAAGTAATAATTTAAAAAAAAAACATAGTATCCTGAATAGAAATGTCTATTTTACTTTAAATGCATATGGATAAAGGATATAATAATATGTCAATATCCGTCTCTTAAATTCCCGAGTTCTATGTTCTAAGTGAACCAATTAGCATGATATAGTCATATTCACAGAAATATGTAAAAGCTAGAGACAGATTTTAATCAACGCCTCCAATTTTATGAAGGGAGGTAAAGCTAAATGATTATGAATTGAAGTGGGTCTCGGCACTCATGATCATGTGTGTTTTTTTGCTCCCTCAATAAAAACGTACATTTCCAAAGCAATCCAAGTCTCTCGTACATGCATATACGTACCAAAACCAAAGTGTAACATATCATGTCCTTGAGAAACATGAAAATTATACATGCAGCCAAATATTTGCAAATATTATTCAAAGCCTCTCTATCTCCCTTGGTTTTCTCTTCCTTCTTTGTTAATTAATTTTTAAGGTTGTCGGTGTTAAATTTAGTGACATATATATATATATATATATAAATATATAGTTCCTATAATTACATTAATGCTACGTACGTACATGAAATTAACAAGCCTTACAGATCATGACTCGTACCGCATACCTACCATGGCAATTAAAACAAGAAAATCTCTTCTAAATCTATCTACTTGCTAATTTACTGTCATGGATCTAGCCTCCCCCCGACGTAGGTAAAGTAAATTTTACCGCAAGCAAGCCTGCCACGTACCTGGTCAATAGTCAATACAACATCTTTTTAACTAACATCTTTACTTTAATGGGTAAATAAATACAGAATTAAGTCATGCATGCACCTGTAGCCCCCGCTAAGAAAAGTCGTCGATCTCTATCCATAAAAAAAATGGGAGTAAAAAACAAATTTCTTTCACCTGCTAACTCTTTGCTTAATTTGTCAATCTTTCAACTTGGTCCAAGTCCCAAACATACAGCACAATCAATGGCTTTTGACCTGAAATCTCTGGCAGTACTACCATCTCTACCTGTCTTAATGGCCAATATTGACGATTTTCATGCATGCATTTATGAACCCCTTTCAACTTTTCGAATTCTCACCTCCAAGCATGCATGGTTTGGTTTGTCACCTCCCTGGCCTCCCTAAGTTCACTACCCCAGGAGGAGTTGAGACATTCTTTGAAAATCACAAAATTCAGAACACAGACGTACATTAATGAGATTTTGTTAAATTATTAATTATCTCAAATTTTTTTTTTATTAATGATACAAAATAAATTAATAACTTATAATATTTTAACACTCCATATATTGACATGATGTACGTGCGCCAGCCAATAGACAGCTTTCTCTTAACTAGAGATCAGCCAGCTAACATGCATATGATTGAAATAGGATGTCGATCAAATGTGCTATCAGAATTTCAACTCAAAACCCTCAATACCAATATCATATCAAATGATCAAGACCCATACTCCCAGAAAACTAGAACCAAATAATTAAGAAGGAGTACTACTAATGATTTTAATCATGCATGGAGGTTATCTATTTAACAAATTTAAATCTGGCAGAAATTAAACCATTCTGATCTTTTGGAGTAATCAATTAAGTGATAACGATACCAAGAATGTTTTTAATATTTTTAATTACTGATCAAGCACATGTTTTAAGCCAAATATTACGGTTTAAGACTTGGTAAACTCTCGCGGACAGGCTTGCTGACTTGATCCGGCTGGAAGAATTTTTCAAAAATAAATAAATAAATAAAGGACTCAGGATCAGATTGCAGAAGTACTATTATTTTCTAGGAAATAAATAAATTAATGAGGGCGGTTGAGACAGTCGAAGACCAAATTAAAGACTGTTAATAAATATTAACAACTGCAACCATTGACCAATTCCATCCTTTCTTCCTTTCTATCAAATTCTATCGACTTTACCTCAGAAAATCAGGTGTGGGTTTGGTCAAATAGGGTTTAAAATATAATTCCTTCTAGTTCTTATCCTTATTGTCTTCATCAAAGCTTCACTCTATTCATCCGGAAGTAAACAAACCTTACGTCTTTTCTAAGGCGTTATATAATCTTCTTTTGTCCTTTTCCTTTTACACTGCATATATATATATATATATATATATATATATATATATGTGCGTGTGTGTGTGATTTGTGTTCCTGTCTTATTATACTACTCTCAATACTGTAATCGAGCCAGTCAAATCGAGCACCGATCGAGGTGTTTAAGTTTGACATATTCATTTTGAATTAAACACGAATTATATATATAATATATATATATATATATATATATATCAAACTCAGAGTTTTGAGCAAGACTCAATCAATTTTGATATTCACAATTAATATCGGCAAAATAATATTATTTAACACATGATGATCAATAGCGAATTTTTTATAAAATAGCAGCTAGGAGATAAAACTTAGCAATAGAAAATCATCTTCTTTCGTGTACTCAAGCATATATATATATATATATGTATACAAGTGTAGATATATTCAAAGTATAGTTGAATTTATAAGTAATCACGATTTAAACTCGAGCTCGAACTTGCATGGTTTATTTATTTACTCATGCATAAGTGTGAACATGAGCAATATCGTAATAATTAAATATCCAGCCAATCAAACTCGTTGATGATCATCTATCTCTTTGCCAATAGAAACACCCCCTAAAAATAGTATTAAAAATATATATGAATTGTTACTACGTAATTTTCTACGTACACTGCTTTTTGTAGCTTGTCTTGAACGTCTTTCTTTAAAATATATAGAAAGAAAGAATACCCTAAAAGTATCCAAAAAATAAGGTTCAGATTGATCACGTCCTGATGAATTGAAATAAATTGTCAAACTTCATGCTGCATGCACACACGGGGCGGAATGTTCTAAAAAGAAGATATATATTATAATTAATTAGATGAAACGTCACTTGTTCACATTACATAAAATAAAAATAAAAATATATAGTAACAAAATGATAACTTAATTGGTTTCCTACGTACTAACCTTAGGAAGAAAGCAAATAAACTTAGCCACCTTGAATATATCGCAATAGCATGCTTGCTTGCACGTAAAGGACCTGAAGTGGGAACTTAATCATATGGGTTTCTAGATTTTTATTTATTTTTATTTTTTATTTTTTTACGCGGGTTTCTAGAATCTTTTTGACACTACGAAAGGTCCATTAATGACAAAATTGATGTGCATGACCAAATCTTTTATGCCCTTCTTTGCTTTTGTCACATTGTCCTCGATTTTATCGATGATCTCTACATATCATTATTATTATAACCAAATAATTATTAATTAATCATGTTAAAAAAAAGTTTCGATTTTTATGTTTTGTCCCATAGTCCTTGGTTTTATGATTTTATCCATCTCTACTTAATTTGAGTTTCTAATTTTCATTATTCATTATTAAAGTTTTACTAGTCTTGTAATTAGATACTTTCGGCAATCTTATAAGTATTCACAACAAAGATTACATGTGTGGAGCAATAATACACACATTTTTTTTGGGGGGGGGAAGTCATAGCCATTATCAAAATATCTAAAGGTATACAAACAAATGCTAGATTGATTGTTGTCCATTACGTCACTTAGTGTGTACATCGATTTTAAAATTGATGAATTTTTCTAATGTTCCAATCTTTTCAAATTTGTAATATTTGGGCAATATCATCAATTATTTAATTATATCATTCTTGTTTTATTAAGTTTCCCCTGACATGGGAGGTATTTAATAGGGAAATTCATGAAACAATTAACATTCGAGAAAGCGAGCGAACAGCTATCAAATGAAAACAAGAGAAAAAGTATTACCTAATCCTAAAGAAAACGTGTAAAAATCTCCAAATAAAAAACAACAGAAAAAAAGAAGAAAAAGAAACGGAATACCTGGCATCTGGTGCCGTTGGTGAGAACACAATTTGAAGAAAAGCAAATCGACGGTGGAAAGAGTCTGGTGCACAAACTCCTCAGAACCCAAAAAACAAAAAAAATGTCTCCTTTATAGACGATGCTTCCTTCAACCAGCGGGGAAACTGTACGTGAAACCAAGTCCTCTTCCTTCTTTTTGACCTTTCGGAATTCCTCTCCCTCTCTCTCTATATATACCCTTTCCAATTGCCACTGCCTCCTCCACTCTCAAACTTCCTCAAAGTACAGAATACAAATCCTTCTCTGATCTCGTTCTCTTTGTCTCTCTCCAAAAAGCTCTTTCTTTATCTGTCTCAACACACATCTTCTTGTGCTTTTGGAAGTCGCGTATCCATGGCGACCTCATGCGAAGAAGTTTCTTCGGCTCTGAAACTCATCAAGCTTCACTTGCTTGGCGAGGTCTCTCCTATTGGGACCTTATCTAATAATTTTGAGATTGATGTCTTGGGTTCTGAATCTCGTTCTCAATCCGACTCTCTATGTTCCCAAACCTCCAGTTCCGACTCTACCATGGAATTTGCTAACTTCTTCAGCTCTAACGACCCCTTCGACTTTACGTTCCACCAGGGTCCAAGTGATTTCTTTGAATTCGAAGCGAAACCACACATTTTGGACCTCACAACGCCTAAATCCCACGATTCAACCTCTCAAGCCAGCAATGATTTCTTTCATTTCGAAGCCAAACCGCAAATCATTGAAGTCCCGGCCCCCAATACCCGAACTTCGACCTCATACTCCCAGTCGAATGACAACTGTTTCGAAATCGAATCGAGACGGCAAATGAATCGTCCGAAACCCTCGCTAACGATCTCGCTTCCCAGCAAAGGAACGACCGAGTGGATCCAATTCGGACAACCTACTCGCCAATCGGATCCGTCGCTGGCCGTTCAGGAAAATGCGAGTTTGGAAGCAAAAAGGCACTACAGAGGCGTGCGACAGAGGCCGTGGGGAAAGTACGCCGCCGAAATCCGAGACCCTAACCGGCGCGGCTCGCGCGTGTGGCTGGGTACCTTCGTGACGGCTATAGAAGCGGCCAAGGCCTATGACCGAGCCGCTTTCAAGCTCCGCGGCTCGAAAGCAATCCTCAACTTCCCACTGGAGGCGGGGAAGTCCGAGACAGCCCCCGCTACCAGAGAGAGAAAACGACGTCGTGAGGAGGAGGAGGAGGAGAAGAAAGAGGTGGTGGTCGTGAAGAAGGAGAGGTGCACGGAGACATCATCGGACACGGGCACAAGTTATTCGAGGGAAATACCGTTGACGCCGTCGAGTTGGACGGCGGTATGGGACAGTGAACTTCAGGGGATTTTTAACATTCCGCCACTATCACCGTTATCTCCACATCCACAGTTAGGATATCCACAGCTTATGGTCGTATGAGTCAGCTTTTGAATCCCCCCAATGGCAACCGCTGCGGCGCTGCCTCTTCTCTTTGTTTTCGTTCGTTTTGGTGAATGTGTATATTACGTAATTTTTCTTTCTTTTTTTGGTTTGAAAATGAGAAGGTTTACTTGATAAATCATATTCAGCATGAAATCTCGTCACAATAATCAATGAATGAATTCTACAACCATCATGCCTTTATATAATACGGTAACTTTATAGATTTTGGGAGAAAAATGCATACATGAATTGATCATTTATCTTCCATTAGATGTTTTGATATAAAACGAGAGAGAGCGATGGAGTCGAATTGATAACAATAATAATATTAAAAAATATTATTATTAAACTAATCAAAGTTTTTTTTCTTGACCTTTTCATTACATGGTTAGGGTTGTCACGTCCATACAGATCTATACTGTATTCAATTATTATTTTATTTATTAACAGAGAAAATGTCAATCTAAAAGCCATTATTTAAAGTCTAAAATATTGTGCAGTCAGGCCAATTCATATATAATAATGTTGAAGTTATAAATAAATTATATAAAAATAATTTATAAATTAACATAATTTTATATTATTATATTTCATATAACAGGACAGCTGGTATTTATATATAAACGTGAGTTGGCCTGTGATATTTAGAAATTTCCTAATTTGTTCAACTTTAGAAAACAAAGAGAGAACCCAATTGATGTTCACAGCCTATCTAAAATTCTCAAATATTGAAAGTATAAGTTTATTTGAAAATATTATTTTTCATCTTATATATTGTCATCTCTAATCATAGGTGGCAATCATCTAATGGTGAATGCAGTCATATTTTAAATTTTTAGCCTTAAGAGGTTTTACGAGAAGTTTGAATATCGAATTGAGATGAGATAAAAGTTAAAAATTGAATAAAATATTATTAAAATATTATTTTTTTATATTATTATTATTATTTTGATATTTGAAAAAATTAAATTATTTATTTAATTTTATATTAAATTTTGAAAAAATTATAATGTTTAAATAAAATAAAATGAGATAAATTAAAAAAGTTTTTCGATCCAAACTGACCTCCGCCTAACCTAAATATGATCGCTCGCATTATTATCGCATGTCTAAAGTCTCAACTTTCAACCAACAAAGGGGGCAACGTGAAACCACTTGTCGCGCATAATTCCCATGCATGCACCGTCCAGTTAAAGGCAATGGGACGTGTGTTTGAATTTCTCTCTTTTTCATTTTTTTTTTTTTCTGTTTTGATTTGGTCAACGTCTTAAGATAACATGACGTGAAGGAAGAAAAGGGTTCACAAAAGAGCATGGAGAAGGCCGGGAAGGAACGAGTTTATTAAAAAAAAGGTAATTTCCGTCTTGATTTGGATATATATGGGAAATTTTCTGGTTCTTTTGTTTTAAGAGAGAATATTTTAGATATATTTTTCAATTTTTATAAAAATGAAAAGACGCGTTGGTAATGAGAATTTAAAGTGTGTATTTTTTTTTTAATATTTACAAAAATTTGAGAACAGGAAATTTCTCTTATTTGCTCAGAACATAAAGAGATTAAACTAATATAATAAAAATTAATTTAATATACTAAAAATATGTATTTAATTTAATATAAATATTATAATAAAAGTAAATATAAAAATTGATATGAATCCATATAATATATTTAAGTCTGAGCACCGACTTTTCGAAGTTGGTATTGTCCGACTCTGACTCCGATTTGGCTCCGCTCCGACTCCGACTTGTCGGAGCAGAGTCAGAGTTAGGCTTTTTTTTTGAACTTTTTTTCTTAATTCATTTAATATTTTAATTTTTCAATTTTAGACTTTAATCGAATTTGGGCTTCCATATCAATTTTTTTTAATATAATTTCTAATTTCTAATTTATTTAACCAAATTTGTAAAAAGAAATACTTCACACAATGATCCTTCATGCTTAGATCCTTAAAACTTGATACACATTAAAATCTTTGATACTATAAAATAAAACAAAAATCAAACTTGCAACAAGAAATTTTCCAATTATGATACACACATTAAAAATACATAACTAAAATTACAAATTAAAATCATTTATATAAAATTACAAATACATAACTAAAATTACAAACTAATTATTCATCATCATCTATCTTTCCAAATTATCCAACCAACTCATGACTCATCATCCATCAAGTTCTAATTCCATCAACAAGTTACAATTTACAACAAAAGACCAATACAAATTACAACGAATTTCATTCCAACTTATGCATGAAGAAAAAAGAACAAAATTAGTGTTACATGTTATAAGTTATTATAGAATCATAGATTGATTACTATAGTCTATACATTACTACTACATGATATATTAGGTACATTAGTGTTACATGTTATTATAGTAAAAGTGTATTATTTTAGGTACATTTGTTCATACTAGTATTTAACTCACTATATAAGTTATAGTTATATAAAATATATGTGATTAATGTATAAAGAATATAAATATTTTTATAATAATAATTAACTCATGCTAGTATATATATTATTGAGTTTAACTAACTATATAAGATAGAGTTATATAAAATCTACATAATCAATACTTTAGTTATTATACATTAGTATTATATGTTATTATAAATTTATTATTTATATATTAGTGTTTATCCATTGGTGTTACGTGTTATTATGCATTTTAGTATTTATACATTGTTATTACATGTTATTATATTTATATGATTAATATATGAAAAATTATATATATTTTTATTAAATATGTACAATATCAGAGTAAAGTCAGAGCAGAATAGGAGTTGGAGTTGGAGCGGAGCAGATTTAAGTCGGTTCACCTCCATCTCCGACTCCGACTTCGACTTGTCGGGGTCGGATTTTCAGATTTTTACTCAGCTCTAAATACATTAGATCTATTTTATGATAAAAATTATTTTATAATTTAATAGATCAAATTGTTCTGCTTGACTACTGAGAATTCTCATATGAAAATTTTGAGTTTTAAGATTAAATATTAAAATATTATATTTTAATATTATTATTATTTTAGAATTTGAAAAAGTAGGAAAAAAGTTAAATTGTTTATTATATTTTGTATAGGGATTTGGAAAAGTTGTAATGATGAGATAAAAATTTTATATTTAAAATGAAAATTTTGTATGGTCAAACAGTACTAAATCACATCCATTTATAAATTTATTTGATAAAATATGACGCAGACTAAATCATTTACATTTCAAATAAGGTCTTTCCAAAACAAGCAACAGCCATAACGAAGGCTTTTACTCCGGTATTTGCGTGCAAATCATCAATCAATTAAACAATTAAGAGAGAGATATCCATGCGCATGAATCACGTCTCCCGACTTGTTCACGAGAACACAAATAAAAAGCATATAATATGCATGTGTGCAGCAGCACCCGGCCTAATTAATTGAACTTGCATGTTCGCGATCAACTATATATCCATATTCGTTGATGGTGGCAATTAGTCATGTTAATTAAGATGTTGATCGAGAACGGTAATTGCGGCAGAGATGATGGAGAATTTGGTGGAGATAATTATTAAGCACATCATAGGATTATTATTTGTTGTTTTCAACGATTCCGATCTGGCCCGCTTTAAGATTCTTTGATTTATATATATCAATATTATACGACGAATTCTACTTACAGTCATGCATGGGAGGATAGGCCAGTGATCGATAAATGAAAACTCTATATATCATATTATTATTTTATTTTTATTTTATTATAAAAAATGCATAATATTTATTATTATTATATAATTTTTATAAGATGATTCTTTATTATTTTATAGTGATTAAATGTGACACATCTTATATGATAAAATGAAATTAAGATAATAGTATAGTATATAATATTACTCTTTTTTTAAATTAAAAAATTATTTTCATGCATATATATATAAGATTTATCTGCTTTTTTTATTGAAAAAAAAAAGTGAACAGAACTTAAAAATTTTAAAACTGTACAATTTTTTGTTTTTAATATTATTATTTCAAATGATTGAGCTAAGATTGCAATCATGCAAATTAAATTGCAAATCGGACCCATATATAGTAAACAATTATCTAAAAGTGATCATATATATATTGGAAAAGACCGGAGTTACTACTTCATTACGACAAGCAAGGCACCAAAAGTCATATATACATATACATATATCTATATATATATACTAGTAGAATTAAAACGTCCAAGGAACGTTTGCCTAGTGGAGGCAAATTATAAATGTAAAACTTTTTCATGGGAAAAAAAAAATCCTTTTCTTCGGCAACTGTCCCTTTAGCTTGTACGTCTTGGTCTCCAGTCATAAAGCTAGGCCCAATTGCCTTAATACGAATGTCAATAATTCTCAACAAGTGGACCATCAGTCTGTAGTCCCTCCTGGTAGATGGATTTTAATTTTTATGGAAATTTATAGGATTAGATTTTAGGGAAAAAGGTGACACGTACTAAAAGGCAAGCAATCCAATTGTGATCTTGAAGCTGCCTCAAACTTCCATAATTCAAAGTGTCATCCATCTGTACATAACCTGTTTTTTTTTTCTTTTTTTTTTTTGTTTCAATCAATCATTTCTAGCAAGTATTGTTGCTGTAAATTTTTTAAGCGGACATAATTTAATTTAATTAATTAAGTAGTAGGTAATTTTAAATAAACTTATATCTTAATAAAATGACAAAAAAAGAGTGTTAGGATAAGACTGTCAACTTATATTTTTAGCGTGTCCCAAATACAACAGGTTACAGTTTGTTTTTTTTTTTCACTTAGTCTGTGAAGTGACTTTTTGTTTTTGAAAACGTTGTAGCCTGACCTCCTTTCATTAAAAACATAAAAGACGAAAAAGAGGAAAGACTTCGTGAATCTATTTAATAAATGACATATCATTTCAATTAGGGCTGCCCACTTGGGATACCCATACCCTGTTTTCATTTGCTTTTATATATTATTTGCTTTGTTTTAGACACAAGTGCAAGATTTGGTGATGACTTTGGAAGATATCACACAGATCTCGAGCACAGACATATCAATAATGCATTAGAAAGACAGATAATAAATGAAGGAACGTCGAGATAAGGATGGGTCTGAGTTTAGAGAGAGAACTTGGGAGGAATACGAAGCCGAGAATGAAAGATTTTGTGTGGTCTGAAATTCTTTTGAAAAAATATCACTGACACAATCTCACTAAAGACTAAAACATCCTTATATAAACGGACACAAAGAAAGGAAACAAAAGGTTAAAAAAGTAACTATACAAAACTTTCCCATGAAAGTAAATAATAGTAATCAGCAACACGTTCAGCAATCAGCAACACCGCTATGCACTGCTCAACAGCAAGTAAGAGGGGTGAAATGCCCTAAAATAAAGAACAGAAGAAATAAGTACATCTCATTCAGTATACTGAAACAACTGATGTTATTCATGTGAATCAACCTGTTTAGAAGGAGAGCAGCAACACTGTTATGATTGTTGATATCTTGATCCCGTGGAATTTTTCCAAATAACAAGCAAAGATTTTACAAGTGAACTGTAACTAACAAAATTTGTAAAATGAGAAGCTTTAGTTGGGATTTAGATAACATTCATGGAGGAGATGAATGAAATTATTAGATCTAAAATACCATCTCTTAAATACAATTAGTATTTCAGATTCATATCATGGTTTTGTAAGAAATTGTGCATTATTAAAGGAGAAATAAAATGGAACACACAGAAGATCTAACAGAAGATAGAAACACAAATATGAATATTTGTGAAGTATTATTTTATTATCACAAAGTAAAATTACAGAAATTTAAGGCTCTTTGCCTCAATCTTTAAACACTCTTGCTCTTCAAAAATCTGCATGTCTTTTCTATCTAAAGGAGTAGCCACTCGAAAAGAAGAGTTAAGCAAAGATTTTAAATCTCTGTTCTCTCGCTTTACTGCTTCTATCTTCATGTTGGACTCCATAAGAAGCCGCTGAAGGATAAAAATATTCTCGTGGAGTTTGTCAACCCCACCAGTCCTAGATTGTAGTCGCTGAGAATATGCGACAAGGGTTGATGAGTATCGGGTACCGAGACTCACAAGCTCGTAGATAATTTCATTATCTGACTTATTAGTCAGATCATTATTGGATTGCATTATAGCACCTACGGAAGAAGAAGAAGCAGAAACAACTGGTGAAGGAGCAGAAACAACTGGTGAACGAGGTGCAGAATACCTCATATATTGGTGATGGGAAGATTGCTGAGCCATTACAAAGTGAGAAAGCAGAAAGATATTACAGAGTAAGAATACAGACTAAATTTAGAAAAGTGAAGAAGATGAGATGCGAAAGAAGATGAGCTGAATAATTCTTTTATAGAGAAAATTATGACAAAGTATCACTCTATTGCTTCATAACATCTTTTGTGAAGCATCTCTCTACAAGAGACAAGAGATGTAGCATCATAGCTGCGGCGCCTAACAAATACAGAAGAGCGATGTAGTATCATAGCTGCGGCGCCTGACAGCTACAGAAGACTTGTAAAAATCTTACGGATCAGAGTTGTTTGGTCTAAAACAGAGGGTCACCGTTTTTGTTGAGAGAGAGAGAGGTTAACAGTTTAATTTTGATGAATTCTTTACTGAGTATGTTATTTAGAAGAACACTTAAAGTATATCATTTATGTTATTTTAAAGCAATCGAGAGTTTACCATTGAAACCGAAGATGTTAGACATGGGTATAGCTGAAAAAATCTCAGGAGGTCGAATCCGCACCGTTTTCCATCAGAAAACCCTCCAAACAGAGCAAAAAAGAGAAAACCAAAGAAGACAACGGCCAAAATCTATTCTTACAGAGCTTTATCAACAAAAACGGAAACCCACATGTAAATTCTATGAGATATGGCAAAAAAAAAGTAGAGAAAATAAGTGAGAGGAAAGAGAAGGTGAGGAGCGAAATGATAGGAGTCTGGGTGGGTAAATGGAGAACAGTTTTATTTCGTGAGAGGAATGTGGGAGGTTTGTGTACGTGATAATACACACAAGGGAAACCCACATGCAATGTATTTGTGCTGAGAAGTGGATTCTCTCCCACCAAATGAAAACCAGGTGTCCTTAAAGCGGTTTTTGGTTTTGTTTTTTTGGTGAATTACGACTTGTTTGGATGCTCGACTAAGTATGTCTTCGACCCGTTAGATCCCTAGATTAACTACTCTACTCGCAACACCATTAATATGATATAACATCATATTTAATACATTAGACTACTCGTTCATTATTAATCAATCATTCAATTACAGTATTGTCATTTCATATTTTTATTTTTTAAATTCTTTTTTAAATTTTTTTACATTTATTTTTTTAAATTAATTTAATTTTTTTTATTTATTATTCATATACTAAATATTTAATAAAAAATAAAAAAATATTTGTTCATATACGGGTTTAAACCAGTATATATGAACAAATTTAGTAAAATGAGATCACTAATTAGCTTCCACCTATCCATTAATTAATGGTATGAACGGACAAGATCATACAAACAATGAAATTGTTTATAATGATAAAATCAAGATAATCATGATTAATTGTCAAGATCATCTTGTAAATATTAGTGTAAATATTAGTGTTTAATAATGAAAAGATCATCAGCACATGGAGGCCCCTTTCAGCTTTTGGATGCAAGGGAGAGTTTTCTTTTTCCTTTTTGAAAGACACGCATTTAGCTATTTTGGATAATGGCAATATATTACAATAAAACTTTCAAAAGTTTGGCCATATCATCAAGCAAGTCAAATATTGCGAAAAAGAGAAAGAGATTTCTCAAAAAACACGTACCCACACGCGTGCGGAAAACAAAAGAAAAGAAAAACTATACCATAGACATATTTCATCGTTCTTCTTTTTTATTGTCCTCAATCATCCAGACGTCCTATCACCCTGCAAAACTACTGCTGCTGTGACGCCCCCAAATTCCGTTTGGGATCGGACGAACATTTGAAGCGTCGAGACATGCAACACAAGGTTACCTGCCCCCGTTCATGACATATAAGATGCAATATTCCTAACATGCATCTAACAATATGCAATATTCGTAGCGGATAAATTTTTTCTTTAGCAATACTATGCACCAAATTGAAAATATTCCAAATGCTTAAAACATACTTCATACATAAAGATCCATTGAATAACTAAGATCACAGCACTAGTCCAAAATAGTTATGATCCAAAAGTACTGGAGATGCAACTCCATCGTACAAGTAGTAATTTAACTACTATATTAACATTAACGACGCACCGTCGTTTAGTCGACTGTGTCTAGTTGGTCAGCTCCTGATCCTCCTTCAGGTCCTGTAACAAGATCTACCATTCGGGGGGAATGGTAGTTGGGACTACCACAGTGAGATTTGATTACAAATCTCAGCAAGTTAACAAAAAACTTCCATACAGACTAATGATGCATGTATGACAGTAAAAGCATAAATGCATAATCAAATTCATAAGTAATTAAAGCATAACTTAGCGTACAACATAGCATAATTGACATAGTTTAAATTGAATCATGAACTGAACTTGACTTGACATGAACTTGATCTGAAACTTGACTTAGCATGAACTTGCTCTGAAACTTGAATTAACATGAAAAATACATACTCCATAGTTGTTGTGGCCCCATATATTTTACGTGTAAATACATACTCCACAGTTGTTGTGGCCCCATGTATTCTACACAAACTTGACTTAACATTAAAAATACATACTCCACAGTTGTTGTGGCCCCATGTATTCTATGTGTAAATACATACTCCACAGTTGTTGTGGCCCCATGTATTCTACACATCACTATGCAGTTAAATACATACTTCACAGTTGTTGTGGCCCCATGTATTCTACATAAACTTGACTTAACATGAAAAATACATACTCCACAGTTGTTGTGGCCCCATGTATTCTATATGTAAATACATACTCCACAGTTGTTGTGGCCCAATGTATTCTACATAAACTGAATGTACTCAAGATGAAACATGACTGGAATATGAAAGGACTGAAGCCCTGACGTAACATAACGTGACTTGAACATAATTTGAAATACATAACCAACTTGAGATAGTAACATTTCGTAACATGGCATAACATATAACAGACAGCATATTTAACATGACATATTTGCAACAATGAATATTACATGACTTGACATACATGTAATAGATGGCATACTTAGCATGACGTACTTGTAATGTACAGTAATACATAACAGAATATATTATGTAACAGATAAAAATTGATGACAGAATAAATTCTGTATAATAGACAATTACGTGATAACTTGGCATGGCATGACATATATGATAACACACATACATACACTGTAGTTCTTTTACTTAGCACACATACACAGTAGACTGCTAGTAAGTTAAAAGCTAACTTACCTCGATCTCCGCGTTTCTTATTAAAACCTTAAGCGCGATCACGAGGAACTGTAATTAGTGATTCTAAAAGTTAGCACTAAATCACTAATAATTTGAAATATGAAAAAATACTAACTTAAAGAGTAAAATTTCTATTTTACTCTCTGCATGTAGGAAAATGACCGTTTTACCCATAACTTAAGGATTTTGCATACTAACTCCAAAAGTTACCAAAATTTACATGCCTCATATAAATTTTATCCTTAATTCAAATATCAATTTAGAAAAATTTAAAACTAATCACAACTATGAAGAACACACTATGGTCGAAACATCCATAGGTCATTTCCCTTTATTTTTGTTGCAATTCCTTCCAACTTCAAAACTCATGCTTAAACCAAAATTTTGCAACAAACATCTTCCAATCCTAAGTTCAAAACCATACTTAAAACATCCATTTAGAAAAAAGCTAATAATTAACACCAAACTTTTTTGTAAAAAGATCCAAGCACTTAAATCACAAGTTTTGACCTTAAATCAAAACATCTCCAAGAATTTTAAAAATCAAATCTTACTTCTAACATATTCATAATATCATCCTAACATCAACCATGCTTTAAATCATCAAACTAAAGTCACCAAAATCACAAAATAACATTTGGAGTTTTTGGTTTTACACTTAGTCCAAAAACAGAAACTTTTTCCTCAACTAGTTTTGATAAATCTCTTGATCTATGACTTATAAATATATGATCTTCAAACCAAACCATTACATGGTTTAAAAAGATGTCCTAAAACATATACAAGCTTCTAATTCAAGATCACATGGTTAGAAATTAACCAAAACATAAATTTAGCCAAGAATATCCACACTTTGGCTTATCTGAATATCTCTTTGCATAAAATTTCATATCTTTGAAACTAACATCAAATATCTTCAAAATAATAATATAACATGTATATAAGATGTTTAGGATCCTCCAATAAAATTATCAAAGTCATTAGAATAGGTTTAGACCACCAAAGAGTTAAACTTTCTCAAAACAGAAACTGTTTTTCCTCTTCCAGTTTCTAAGTTTCTAAATCTAAGAAAATATTTCATCAAAACCTTTAATCATGCAAAAATCCTCAACCAATAGTCATATATACATGTTAACAATACTCCAGAAAAATTTCGAACCAATATCTATCCATTAGCTTGGTCAAAAACTCCAAACTATAACATACTCTCCAGATTCATGCCCAGAATGACCTTTCCATGGTTAAAAATATTTTTGACTGACCAAATGACCATGGAATGATACGAAAAATACATCTACGGAAACTAGACTCAAAGAGGAACAACTTATATGAAGGAGACTTTATGATAAAACACTTACAAAAGCTTCAAAATGGGTGTGCAAAAGAACTCCTAAAAGCTGTCCGAGAGAGAGTGTTTGGTATTCTTTCAATGGAAAGCGTAAATGAAGATAATTTCGTGGGGAGAGGTGGCTGGAGATACTTATGGATGAGATATGGAAGAGATGAGGCTGGAGTTGAGAGTTGAGTGTAGTTTTCTCCTACAAAAAAAAAATCTATAAATGATTATCTTATAATATTCTATCCAATAATATCTAAAAAAAAAATCAACTTAAGATATTTT
Organism: Carya illinoinensis; assembly: GCF_018687715.1. Lineage (NCBI taxonomy): Eukaryota > Viridiplantae > Streptophyta > Magnoliopsida > Fagales > Juglandaceae > Carya > Carya illinoinensis. The sequence continues at coordinate 21,705,491 of NC_056763.1, forward strand.
TATCTAATAATATCTATCAACTCAAAATATTTTTAACCAATAATATTCACGAAAATTATCTCAAGATATTTCTTTTTATCCAATAATATCTACAGTTTTGAACAGACGTTTTGTCCGAAAATATGAAAAAATGTTATTGCGCCATAAGACTTTAAATAATCCTCCGAGTCTAATGGCACAAACCATAATACATTTTGACACTTCTAACTATCTCCAATAATCAAAAATACACTTATGATACCATAGTAAATAATAACACTAACTATATAGTTAGACAAAAACCTATACGATTAATGGATTCGTGAAAACTTATGAGGTTTTCACGAGGTTCCTAAAGTTAATAGAAATTTCAAAATTGAATTTCTAGCGGGCTGTTACAGCTGCAACCAAATCTTTTCGCGGATTCATGATGACTAATAATCTATTACTGTATACCTTTAGTCATATTTGTATGATGTTTGCCCAATTACTTGACACCATTGTTTTCATTACAGAAGATAAAATTTAGTGCAAGATGGCAATACACATGCAGTATTTTTATTATTAATATTGTTATAATTGATTGAGATAAAGAAGTTTTATATAAAGCCTCTTTATTTAAATCTATGACATAGCATGCAACAGCACAAGGATAGCAAAACTTTCTATCCACCTTAGTATATTAAATTCAATATTTTTGTCTATAAGACAAGCAAGGCTCGACCACCAACACACCATGTGATTTACGCGCATTATCGGCCCCATTCACCACCTAAAAGCTGGCCCACCAAGCCCACAAAGATAAGACCCCTCTACTTGGCGATATCTCATTGGCTATTGATTTTATTAAATTATTTTTCTTCATTCGTCGATTTTCACAAAAGTCAGTGTAATTCACATGCTTGGGCCCGCATTCCTTTATTTTAAGAAAATGTATTTAAAACATGGATTTATATTTGAAAGTGCCACGTATACTGTTTGTTCAATTATCCAACCACGTCACTTGCGATTTTTTTCTTAAATATATCTTATTTTATAGTTTTATAAAATGTCCAAGATCGGACACTTTTTTTTTTTAAATAAAATTAATTTTTTAATAATAAATTTTATTTTTTTATTTTTAAATGAAAGATACTTACAAAACTAATGACAGCAGTCCTATTCCTTGTCCTCTTTATAATTATTTAGTTTTCTTATGACCAATTTGTCAAAAGTTAAATTGTCTATATCAATGGTCTGATCATTAGGAAAAGTAGTTGAAATTAACAGTGTTTCAGTGAACATCTGATCGTGATCAAATGGCTGATAGGACTCTCTGCTGCTTTCTGAAAATTCTTCTTCTTGAAGACACGGCACACCACCCACCCGTCTTCGGTATTATGTGCTGTCCCTAGCCAGCTAGCAAAGTCAAAGTTAGCTGCTGAAATTTGAATAAGCAAACAAAAGACTTGAAAAGAAAAAGAAAAAGAAAGGCTCTAAAACCTGCGGCGAATTGCTTTCGCAGCCCAGAACATATAATGCTTACCTACCCCTAGCCAATTCCGTGTTGATCAAGCCCCTAATCAAGTAGTTCACTCTTTTTTTTTTTTTCGTAAAACCCATGAATTAAAAAACATTAATGAAAAAGAATTTTATATTTTTAAGATTATTTTAATATTATAAAAATTATTATTTATTTCAAGTTTAAATTATTAAAATAAATTAAATTTTATCATCTGTATTATATATATATATATATATATATATATTCTTAACCTTTTAGCAAAAGAATATCTTATATATTTCAAAGAAAAAATGACTTACAATTTAGAAATTAATATAATTTTATATGATATATTAAATCTATTTTATAATAAAAGTACTTTTACAATTTAACATACACTATTAAACTGTTAATTTATAAATTTAATTTTATAAATAAGATTGTTGAAACATTTTTCAATTCAATAATGGACTTTTTGGGAATGCAAAATATAAATTTTCATATTATTTGAGAGTGAAAAATATCCCTTTTGAAAGTAGAAAGTAAACATAATTTCTCCACAATAAAATGACAATTGAAGTTAAACAATAAAGCTTAAATATATTTCCTTTAAATTTCCAAATGAACCCATCGACTGAGTTCCCTTCCTCTTTCATGTCCTCTTTTTTTTCTTTGATTAGCTAGCTAAACAGGGCCCGTGACAATGATAAGGCACCATGCGTTGATGTAGCAATGCATGACAAATAATATATATATTTTATAGGCAAAGAAAGGGATATCTTTGGGTCTATCGGAAGTGAAAGCTTTTTTATGACAGGGTCGATGGATGGATACCTTTTTACAATGTAGAGTGTAAAAACAAATTAAATCAAGAAAATGTTAGAAGAACCACCACTCCTTTAAGAAAAGTTTTTAACTTTTATAATCATAATGATTTTAAAAAAATAATATAATAATATTTAATTATAATAATATAATATAATTTTAAGACAGCCAAGCAACTCACATCAGATATATTAATTATAATAATATAATATAATTTTGCATGATTTCTCATTTATCATCATGTCTTTAGTACTCCAATTGTTGATGTAACATCAGTTGTTAATTGCATAAACCCAAAATTATATTTTCACATTGCCTCTCTCTCTCCATCTGTCTCTTTCTGTCTCTCTCTAATAATAATACTCAATCCATCTCCGTTAAAATCGCTTATTTTTTGTTTGTTTGACTTCCCTCTCATTTTCTTGCTTATAGTGTTTTTTTGTTTGTCTGACTTCCCTCTCCTTTTCTTGCTTATAGTGTTCCTTTCGGCCTTCTTCCACATTTTTTTATCTCAGTCTCTCTCAACCTTACAGCTTCAGACTCTCTCTCTCTTATATCGCTCCCAATAGTATTTCGGTAGGGTCCCACATGCATGTGCATTTTTGTTGTCGAAGAAAAGTTTACGTTACTATTTTAGATAAAATATTATATAATATATATTATCATCATCAATATTGACATGATTTACTTCGTGAAATTTTTTTATCAGTTACTATTTTCTTAAGACAGCAAGCACCACTTGCATGATTAACCTGATCCTAACTTCGAGTCCCTCACGTCTATGATTCCTGTGGTAGCTTTCGCTTAACAACAAAATTAAGTGGTACCCATCTCTTAAATTTAATTTCCCCACTGCCTGAAAGAAATCACAGCGAAACCACACATTTGTGTCGTTTGGGACAGGTTAAAGAATGGAAAAAAAAAAAAAAGTAGTGGGGGCAATTATTGAATTATTTCAATCTCCCATCACGTTTATATATGAAAAAGCTGATGGAAGTTGGGAGGGTTTTAATAATTAAGGCAAACATATATTATTAAATAAAATCAATACTAGCTTTCAAACATTGGGGGCCTCCCTTGTCTCCTGGATTTTTAGCTTTGTTACCCAACTTTCTATATGCTCTTCTTCCTTCATCCGTTCCACCACCAAGTTTCTTTATTTATTCATATATTCCTTTTCATATTATAAAACTATTTCCCATAGCACAGCAGCACCTCAATTATTGTGTCGGCAGCTTGAATTTTTAGCTTTGTTGAATGCATCAATTCAGGTAGGGAAAAAATGATCTATTCTAGAGGGAGACATTGTAACAGCCCAAAGATATACATATATATATATATATATATTTATATATATATATTTATATATATATTAATTTAAGCACTATTGCTTTAATATTCTCTTATGGATTGTCTAACAGTACAAAAGGCTAATTTTCTTTTGATTAGGTAGTTGATTTAATTAGTAGTTTGGCTTAAGCTCTCACAACCACTGTTTACTCCTAATCATCTCGATAATCTTTTGTCAAAATCACCAACAACTTCACCACTACATCTAAATCTTAATCCTTCTTGGGATCTTATTAAAAAAAAAATGATACACATAATTTTTTTCAAAATGTTTTTTTATGTAATTCTATTTTAAATAAGATATGATTTTATAAAATAACCAAAAAAATAGCATCGCTTTTTATAAAAATACTTTCAATTTAAAATAATATATAAAGAATTATAAAAAAATTTATACTTGCATCATTGCTCATAAAAATAATCCCTAACTGTACTTGCTTAGCCTAAAAAATCATGTCAGTCTTCTACCTCAAATATCTTAAAATAAAGATCAGCCTTATTTGAGAGAATAAAATATAATTTACATCTTTTAGAAAATGAGAAAAGAAAATTAGGAGAACCTAACTAACTATATATAAATATACAAGGAGGAGAAATTGCATATAAAGTTCTAATACTGTTCAATACTAACCCCGGTAGTGGGTCTTCAAATCATTATTGTATTTCTATAGATCATCACAATAATATATAAGGATGAAGGTGAAAAACGTTCAAGGCTTTAATGCACATGATACGGGTTAAACACACACACACACACAGAGCTCTCCTTTCCATTTCATCGTCGCCCCTTTGACCGCCCGGTGCGCCGCCGTCCGGAGGCTGTGTTATATACCACCCCCACCATTCTCTTCCCCTCCTACCAGAGATCATCCCCACCAATTTTCAGAGCCATCGGACCAGCCGTTAGCCGCTACGAGCCCCTGGAAGTCACGCGGGTCCATTTCATCGTCGCCCCTTTGACCGCCCGGTGCGCCGCCGTCCGGAGGCTGTGTTATACACCACCCCCACCATTCTCTTCCCCTTCTACCAGAGATCATCCCCACCAATTTTCAGAGCCATCGGACCAGTCGTTAGCCGCCACGAGCCCCTGGAAGTCACGGCACCTGCCTGTTTTTTCTCCCCTGTCGCCGGTTGCTTTCGCAGCCCAGAACCGCCGCCTTCCGGAGGCTGTGTTATACACCACCCCCACCATTCTCTTCCCCTCCTACCAGAGATCATCCCCACCAATTTTCAGAGCCATCGGACCAGCCGTTAGCCGCCACGAGCCCCTGGAAGTCACGGCACCTGCCTGTTTTTTCTCCCGTCGCCGGTTGCTTTCGCAGCCCAGAACCGCCGCTCTCCGGCGGCGTGGCCTACACCACCCACCCAGTTTTCTTCCCCTCTCACCGGTGAAGATCCCCACCAAGTTTCACCTCCATCCGAGCCACCGTTAGCCACCACGAGCTCCTCCAAGCCATACGGGTTTTCACTAAAAAATTCTTATATAAACGAACACAAAGGAAGAAAACAAAAAGTTAAAAAAGTAACTATGCAATAAAAATGGAAGAAAAAAAACGGAACGCAACAATTCACTGCTCATTCCTATTTATTCCTGTAGAAGCGCGATAGGCGCTTATTATTATAGATAGATATAAAAACAAGTCCTTAAGCAAATCCGTTTGAATCTCAAAGTCTCTTATTTTAATATTCCACACAATCAGATTAGATATTAAAATAGATATGATTTACAGTGCGTAATTAATTTGGAGATCCAATATATTAATTAATTAAAAACTCCAGCTAACTAATATTTTTTATATTTTAGATAAAAGAATACTAAATTGAATATATATGGAGTATATTTCTAATGATTTAGATCGTGATATGGAAAAATGATTTCTTTAATTAAAATTTATCTAGAATTTAAGTAGATTTAATATTAATGATATAAAAATCATTAGATATATATATATATATATAGTTGTTATATACAAGAAAAATGCTTAATTATGACTATTTATTTAATAATCATTTCATATTAAAATAAATCAATTATTGTCACAAATCATCAATCTTATCTGAAATAACTCATTACAAATATTTAATTTTTTTTCAATGAATGCATGGCATACAAATAATAACTATATAGGGCTGGTTTGGATTAAAAACGAAATGAAATAATTTTAAAAGAAAGATTAAAGTTAAATAAAATATTATTAGAATGTTATTTTTTAATATTATTATTATTTTAAAATTTGAAAAAGTTTGAATTGAAATATGAAAAAATTAAATAATTTGTTATATTTTATGTAATAATTTAAAAAATTATAATGATGAGATGAAATAAAACGTTTTCCAAATTTAAATGAGCTATATTTTTCAAATAACTAGAAGGCCTAAAATGGGCAAGTCAAAGTCATGCCCACAGGTCTTATATACTTTTTCCAGTTCCATAGATAGTATTTTTTTAATTTTATAATAAAATGTTTTTGTTTTGAATGTTTCGTTTGACCTGAGCAAATAGTCATCAGTAAGAAGGGTTGAAGAAACATTAACGTTGTGGCGTAAATGGGTTTAAAGAGTCACCTCCAACGCCAATCTGGGTATTTTGTTATGACTTCTATTTAATATAATATTAATATATATTTTTCAACTTTGATGATTTTTTCAAAAATTGTGAAGATTTCGTGCGGATATTAAAGGACTCTCATTGGATTATTTATATCTAAAATTAAAGTCTATTTTTACCTATTAAACATAAAAACTACTTGTAATGGATTATCTATAATCAAATTTCTTAACTTTTATCTACAGTACATTTAAAGATAAAAATTAAATTTGATAGTTACTGTTCTACAAATAAATATTTATTTTATTATTTTTTAAATCTCTCTCCTTTGATAGTTACTGTTTTTTAAATCTTTATTATTTTTTAATCTATAATTTAATTAGAATATGATTACTAATTAACATATAATAAGTAAAATAGTAAAATATGATTAAATTAAATAAAATAATAATTGAAAAAATTAAATATTTTTTGATTTATTAATTATTTATTACTATATAATAAATAAATAGATAATCTAATATAAAAATTTGATATAAATAGTTAAAATCAAATTTATCTTATATTATTTTATTATTAAATAATAAAAAAATAACTATTTTAATATAAAAATTTATATAAATAAAATAATTAATATCTAAATTCATCCCATATTTATAAAAAAATATTATTTATATATGCATAACCCAACGAGAGTGATCGGACTTTTGAGTTTTGACGAAGCCGCCGGCTTTAGACATTATTGTAATGTAAAGAATACTCAAATATTGAGGAGTGCGTAAACATTGTCAAAATCAGCACGTGAATGGGACTCTGTCATGTCTCTACAACTTGTAACAAAGCAATTTCAACATTTCGATCGTTGAGACCTATCGTTATCCATCCGTAAAAAGTCATGATTATATAATTTAAACTTAAAAATTAAATAAATAATTTTTTTTTTTATTTTTAAATTTATAAATATTAAATTATTTATTATATTTTATATAAAAATTTTAAAAAATTGTATTAATTAGATAAGATGAGATAGTTTATATATCCAAACAAGGCATTAATATTCAAGTCTAAAAATATATAGACAAATTTATTTATTTTTTCAGAAAAATATTAATTTATCCTTTTTATTTATTTTTTTCTAAGCTGACCACTCGTATATTTCATTTTTTAAAATTTTTTAGGATGTTTAAAAGATCATTAGTAGTGATTAGTGTATTTTTAAAATTAAATGTTTGAAAAATGCTAAAAACAAAATGTTTTTAAAAAAATGTGATTGCACTAAAAGGCACGCACACTAGAATCATCATTTTTTAAAAAGTAAACCTGGGCTTTTGTCGTGGACAAAATACATGGGTTATTTGTCATATTAATTATACATTAATAGTTGATAAATTCAAGACTCGTGTTTCTAAATTCTAATGTTTCAACGATTAATACAAACACGAGAAAATTAAGATGGGGGAATTGACCTATCGATATGTTTGGTTCATGCGGCCACTTTTTGAATCGTTGTCTATTGCATCATTCAGTGCGTTCATCGATTTTAAAATTGATTAATTTTTTTAATGCTACAATATTTTAAATTCTGTGTCAATTATTTAATGATATTATTCTTGTTTTATTAAATTCACGAAACAATAAACATTTGAGAAAGCGAGCGAACAGCTATCAAATGAAAACAAGAGAAAAAGTAATACCTAATCCTAAAGAAAACGTGTAAAATTCTCCCAAAAAAAAAAAAAAAAACAGAACAAAGAAGGAAAAGAAACGGAATACCTGCATCGGGAGCCGTTGGTGAGAACACAATTGACTTTGAAGAATATCAAATCGACAGTGGAAAGAGTCTGGTGCACAAATTCCTCAGAACCCAAAAAACAAAAAGAGTAAATCCACTCAGCAGCCACTGTTTGGTGAAGCCACTTTGCACACATGACGTGTAGACTGGACCGGGTTCACTAACACTGAACCGGCTCGAAGACAACCCTCTGCCAGTTCGAATCCCTCCCTCTGCCATTTCGAATCCCTAATTTCACTTTCAGACCCCCCTTTCTCCCGAGCGTGGAACGACGAAGATGACGAAGAGGAAGGGTTGAACGGTTTCTTCCAAGAAGCCGTGTCGAATCCCTCATTTCACCCCCCCTTTCTCCCGAGCGTGGAAAGACGAAGACGTAGACGACGAAGAGGAAGGGCACGCACGGTTTACTGGGGTTTCATCTCTCGGACCATTCACAATCACGGTTTCATCTCTCTCTCTCACACGCTCTCTCTCTCTCCTCGCCCGACGGTCGGTTTCTTCTACTCTGTCCCTGTTTCTCTCTCTTTTTCTTGCCGTAACCCTAGCCTCCTGTCACTCCGATTGACCCATTACACACTTCGGTTTTGACCCATTACACACTCTCTATCTCTCTGTTGGTGCTTTTATTTGGATTTTGGTTGTGAGAAAATAGTAGTTGAAATGGGTAAGTGAAATTTTGTATTAGTTATTTTGTATAGATAGCTTCCTTCTTGATCTGCATGATGAGTTGAAAATCCTTGTAATAACTAACAGCCTTTTTTATATATTTGTATACGTAGGGAGGAAACCCCACTTGATCTGCTCAAACGCTGCTCCATGTTAATTTTTCCTGTTTTATTTGGTTTACAGTGCTAACTGCTAATTTTAAAAAATTGTACAAGGGAGCTAGGTAAATGTCATTGCATCTTGTTATGTAATTCCTACTTGTTTTTAACTTGTTTGTGTGCTGATTTTTAATCCTTGGTTTTATGAAATTTAGTCTAATATAGGGGTTGTTGAAATGATTTTGTCTGAGTTCAAATGATACACCATATTTAGACATCATGCTCATATGCAATACTCTTCATATGAAATGTATTAACATCATTGGGGCTTACAGTTTGGTCGAATTTTGCATTTGTAGAGTGGATATTCTTATTACATGTACACATCCTGCTTATACCACATTGGGGCTTAAAAAAAAAGGCAAAGTGAGAAAGAATAAATCCATGAATTGTCAAAGACCATTTGTCATAAAAGGTGGTGAAGTTATTGTGTAGGCCTTAAATTCTTGTAATCCAACCAGTTTATTAGCTTTGTTGAGTCATAAGGAAGGGCAGAATTTGGTCACTAAGTTGGCCTTGGATTTTTGTGTCTTTTCATGTGAATGGTAAAAGAAAAATTCTATTTACATTATGAATATGTACTTATATACTATTTTGGTTGAGCTGCTAATAATGGTGTAGAGAAGTTTGATCCTTAAAACCAAAGACCAAACCTATTACCACTTAATCCATTTCGGTATGGTTGCTTGTGTAATTTTACAGTTTATTGGCTTTGTTGAGTCATATGGAAGGGCAGAATTTGGTGACTAAGTTGGGTTGTTATTAACTCCACCATGTTAATAGCTTAAGTTTTATGTCTTTGATTTTGTAATTGGTTTTTCAGAATCACGCATGGCACCATCCGAATCATCATCTGTAGTTAATGATTTTGTGATGGAGTCACCAACTTGTTGGTGTGGTTTAAAAACACCACTAAAAACATCCCACACCAAAAAAAATCCCGGAAGGAGGTTTTTTGCATGCCCAAATTATAATACGGTAATACCCAAAAAATATTAATTTTTTGGCATTTTTTACCCGAAAGCCGGTATTTTAATCATGTTAATTAGGAGTTTTCCACTGTGTGCAAGGAGATGCTCGGTGTGAATTTTTTGTTTGGTTGGATATACTAACTCTACTAGAGGAGAATTTTCGTGTCAGAGAGAATAAGGCTTCTTGTTGCTGGGAGGACATATTACAGCGCGACTATGACGTTAGGAAAAGGGAAGAAAAAGTCCGAGACGCTGTGAAGAATCTGAAAAAACAAAAACAAAAGTTACTGATGATGTACTGGGTTTTGACATTTGTAGTTATCTTTGCTTGGTTTGGATAAATACCATGTAGTATCGAAAGTTAATTTTGGAGCTGTTTTGAGATGTAGTTTTTTTTGTTGTGACAGCTTGTTAACCCCATGTTGGGGATATACTCATTTGCAGCAGTTTGGATAAATACCATGTAGTATCGAAAGTTAATTTTGGAGCTGTGTTGAGATGTAGTTTTTTTTTTTTTTTGTGACAGCTTGTTAACCCCATGTTGGGGATATACTCATTGTAATTTCTTGTTGACCCTTCTGTGTAATTAGTAACAGTGGCAGCTATTTAAGTAGTTGACAGATTATGTACTAGCTAGCTAGTCATTTCCATGGCTTGACTGAAGTAAAACAATGCAGTGAATACGCAGGTTACATATTTCCAGTGCTTCTCAGGGTGCACAGGCCATTACCCGAAATAATTAACATCCAAGATTTCATTAGATGAAATTGTAATTGAAATAACCCGAGTATGTACAAATTCTGTTTCCCTAACAGTTAAAATCCAACCACCTTCATCCCAAAACTTGACAAAAAATTCTGAGTAACAATACCAACTGTAAATGTCAACTTGGGGCCCGAATTTTACTTCCAACTCATATACATCAATACATTTGTAGTTGTCTACTTACATTTGAGATTAGCATTACAATAAAAAAGTTCATCTTTGCCTGATCTGAAGGTTCTTGATTCCTAATTGAGGGGCATAGTATAATACAAAATTTTACCTGCACCAAATAAAATAATTAAAATTAGCCACCATTAAAAATACATTTGAACATAGAGAGAGCTTACCAAAAAAGCTATCTCACAATGCAAAAATACCCTCTCCAAATGGTTTAAATAACGAACCCATCAATCCTATGGCTTCACAAATTCTGTTATTCAAAAAACACATCGGCACTATATTAAAACTTATTCATTGAAATTTCTGAACATATCACATATATTTACAAAATGATGTAATGGTTAACCTCATCCCCTGGTGGTGTGGATTGTGTAATAATGCTGTTTTGTGTCCCAACATATACCCCATCAGAAAATTGGGAGTGTTGAGATCCCGGGTTGTCATCCAATCCTGTTTCATCTGCCAAGATTTTCCTGCATGTCTAAGTTCCCAAACAATATATGACATATGTTAAACTCATGATGAAAAAGTATTGTATTGCAGGTTAAAACAAAGGAAAAAATTACCCGTTTGCTTTTCTTTGTGGCCATCTTTTCCACGTGTGGAACCCTCCTCTTACTTGGGGGTCTCCCTTTTCCTCGTACCACATTTGGGCTTAATATCTTTTTCCCCTTATCCAATACCACATCTGCTTTCTCCTTCGTATGAATGAGTGTCGAGTCTACTGTTGAGTCTTCACATGTTTTCTCAAAGTCATCAACAACACTTAGGAATGCATGGACTTTTTCAGAATTTGAAGCTATTTTGGTTGCTAATTTCAAACATCTCTTAACAACCAGCTCATAATTCCGACTATCCTCTCTGTCACCATGGTCATCGTAACTACTTCTGAGTAAGGTGTATCTCCTCTTTACGTCCTTTCTCCAGCGATCCAACACATATACACTTGGCAGCTCTTTAATCTTCTTCAACTGACAAACTCTAAGTGCATGCCGACATAGAATGCCCCTAGTTTCAAATAGTCCACACGTGCATCGCACCTCCACCTCCTTTTCATTAAAGTATACTGAGTAATTGACTGTTTTAATGAGCTCGTCAGTAGAAATTTCATCCAACACATCGTACTTACAAATTGACCCTTCTGTGCTTACCAACGAACAATTACAAGCCATTAAGCCTAGCAACTCCCTTTGGAGCTCTTTGAATTTTGCATTTGTATATACGGATTGGAATTGCTTCTCTATGTTGAAGTGAGATACGCAGGGAATAGTCTGGTTGATAGATTTGAAATCAGCAAGTGTCTCGACCTCGACCTTCTTTCTAAGTGCATTATCAAACTGATCAACAAATTCCTTCAATGTCGTTCCGGAATGCACATAGCCATCGAAAAATGCATTCATACTTTCTGACCTTTGGGTCGTGCTCATACCAGCCCAAAATTCACCTTTCAAGTAAACTGGAATCCAAAAAGACCTTTCCTCGTATAAGGCTTGGAGCCATTTATTGCCGACCAGATCATACTTCTCAAGTAGTTCACCCCCAACTCTCCTCAAATTCATGGATGGTCTGTGAATCATATAATGTTGTCTGAATGTCAGTCTTCAACCCCGCATTGAACATGGCGTGAGACCCCAACTTCTCTGGAAGTTTGCGCAAGATATGCCATAAACAAAATCTATGACGAGTGTTGGGGAATACAATGGCAATAGCACTCTTCATGGCCCGATCTTGGTCGGTTATGATGGAACAGGGGGCCCGACCATTCATGCAATCCAACCACATTTGAAATAACCACACAAAAGTGGTTGTGTCCTCACTCGAAAGCAATCCTGCCCCTAGTAATATGGACTGCCCATGATGGTTAATACCAACGAATGGAGCAAAAGGCATCCCGTACCTATTTGTTAGGTACGTAGTATCGAAGGTTACTACATCGCCAAAATACTCATAGGCCGCTCGACTACGAGCATCAGCCCAAAAGACATTCCGTAACCTCCCCTCATCATCCACGTCCATGACAGAAACGAACCCATCATTCTTGTCTCTCATTCTTTTGAAATACTGATTAAGTGCATCTCCACCTCCTTTACCCAACCGTAAATGTCTGGCCTTATCAATATAATTCCGACAATCTTTCTCCTGAAACTGAAGATTCTCATAACCTCCAGCATCAACAACAAGAGACAAAAAGTTCTTATTCATCCGTATACCCGCTCGATCATTCAAGTTAAGGACCCTTTGGCTGTATTCATCTAGAACCTTGTGAGATCGCAATAGCCTAGTCTTCTTGGGGCTTACAGTTACATGGTTGTGTATATTTTCTACAGTAGTGAAAACCCACTTGTCAGTCTTACTCAATGTCGCATTTACTCTGGCCTTACAATCCGTCCTAGTTGTTGGTCGTGGCTTCGACATATCACTGTTCTTAGGTTCGTACTTTCCGCCACGGGCACAACCAACTGTCACATAAACTGGCCTCCCATCATCATCTCTCCTAGTCCTCTGTATCCGTACACCAAAACCCTGTTGTTTCGCATAATGCTTATAATAGGCTGTCAGGTCTTTCACACTTGCAAATTCCATACCGGATCTGGGTGCATCAACTCGTACCTCATCTTCTTGGACATTAGTGGTACCCTCTAAATCTTCATTTATGTCGAATACCATTTCTACATTTATTCAAATATGAATGGATTAGCATAAAAAGAAAGCTCAAGTACTATAATCATTTAAAATCAAACTATAAATACCATCGGCGTTATGAACATCCTCATCAATAATTCGTGATGAACACCCAACATTTTTTTCAAATTCAGCAGCAGTTGACTCAGGGGGCGCTTCTCGTGTCAGGTCTTCTGGATAATTCGGTGGAGTGTATGGCATATAAGGTGGCATCTGCTCAAATAGGACATTGTTAGGCAACCCATGTTTAGTTTCTCAATAAACTAAACAAAATAGAGCCTTTTAAATTTTCTAATAAATATACCTCAAATGGATGATCAAATGGGTTAAAGTCTTCATCAAATGGGTTGGCCATGATTTAAATCTACAAGTCAGCAGCAAGCAGCAATTATGCTGTTAATTAGATTCAGCAAATTAAATCATAGGTTATGATTGAACGGCGGTAATGAGAAGAAATTACTAAGTCATGGAAATAGTATACTTGTTTTTTCTCTAAGCTACAGAGAAGAGTGGGAATGGGAATAAGAATAAGAAATAATAAAACTAGTTTGTGAGAATGACTATGATGCTACAGAGGAGCTATGAAGAAAATCATATTCAAGTCACCTACCCAAACTGATTGCCATAAACATCATATTTCATGAAGCAATTATATTCACTAATAATTCATCTCCAATTATATTCACTAAATCATAATAACAATTTGTTCATATGATTTGAAAACCGTTTAAGAGAGTGTAGTCAATGCAACAAAATGTTACAGCCTATTTTGGAGTATGTTAGTCATTAAAGTTAATAAAAAATAAAATTCATGCATGTTAAAAAATAAAATTCATGCATGTCAACCAACCAACCCTACTATAATGAGCACCATTTTATGGATCAACATTCAAGGACCACCTGAAATTCAAAACTCACACTTGGTTTTGGTTTTGGTTTTGTAGTGAGGCCTCATAAAAAATAAAAGGCCAGTCCTGCATGTAGTTGGTTTAATGATCGATCAGAAACAAGTTGTTGGACATATATTGCACATATTATGTATGGTGAATTTGAAATTATTGGCAGTATCGAAGGTATTTGTTATGGTTTATTGGGGGAATTGATTATATACGCTACTAGTATATATCTAGATCTATATGGCCATCGCAGTATATACGCTACTAGTATATATTCTAGAATATATACTGCGGCAAGACCTATTAATAGTGGCTTAACGTGGGGGCACATCCAGAATAGTTTATTTCACAATGCACTAATGGCAGGCATTTATTTATCATATACGTATATGAAAAAAACATTGCAAAGATATTGGTATCAATATGCGAGAATGATAATGTTAGTTATTTCATACCAAGCCCTGCATTTATAAACGTGTGCAGAAAATTCATTTAAACTCAGAATTATACATTTGGTTGGAGGAGGGGAAATCTAACTACTATCAAATGTGGATGACAGTTTGCCAATCAAAACTCACAAACATATTTTACTTACAATATCATACAAAAATGCTTTTCATCAACCCATATCTTACACTAATATTGGACATAGAACCAATTAAATATATAGTATTTAACTTCTTATGATACCTGGGTGGGAGAAGGTTCAACTGTGGCAGGAACTTACCAGTGTTTGAGTAAGCAATG
Organism: Carya illinoinensis; assembly: GCF_018687715.1. Lineage (NCBI taxonomy): Eukaryota > Viridiplantae > Streptophyta > Magnoliopsida > Fagales > Juglandaceae > Carya > Carya illinoinensis. The sequence continues at coordinate 21,720,533 of NC_056763.1, forward strand.
AAATACAATAGGTGTTCTTAACTATTAACTAAACTCAGTAATCTACTAAACACATTAGATGTTCTTAAGCGATAGGTTGTACCATATCAACCCTGATTAATTTGAGAAGTAACATAACAACTATTTCATTCCACCATATTCCAAACTTAGAGAAGCCGAGCAAAAGCTTGGATTTTTATGCCACAATCCACAACCATTCAAACCTAGCAGAATACACGTAAAAGCTGACATTTTTATCTCATTTCTCCAAACCAGTTCAAAACTAACGGAAGCCAACCAAAAGCTGAGGTTTTTCTCCATGCCCTAAGCTACCATACCATCTCGAAAAACAGAAAAATCGAATCTTGATGTAAAACTGAAGAACATAATGTTACAACACGTACGAAAATGGTAAAATATTTACCTAAGCTTCTCAGTGCATTTACCCGAAAAAACAGAGCTTTACGAACTGTTTTTTCTTTGCTCCGTTCACAATCGTTTCAAGGGGAGTGGAAGCACTGCTGTAGGAGACTCGCAATGTGGCGCTGAACAAAGCCTCACCGTCGCGAGGTGGCGCTTGGAAGAGGAAGGGCAGATGCGGGTTCGTGCTGAGGAACAACAGAGTTTCAGGGGATGTTGACCTCGTTTCAGGGGATGTCGAACTCGTGGGGAGCGGCGTCACTGGGAAGACGACGGACTGACGCACGAGAAAGTGGCTGATGACACAGACGCCGTCGCCGGGAGGAGACAGAGACGCCGTCGCCGGGAGGAGCTGGGTAGATCAACCACTACGCGGGTTGCTGTCTCGGGAGAGGGTGCTTCGCGGGTTCATTTCAAATGGGGATGAAATCGATCAAACTGTATTTCAAATAACTTCTAAACGCACCGTTTTGGTCAAAATGAAAAAAAAATAAAAAAATTAAAAACCAAGAGAAGCCACGTAGTGAGTGCATTGTGTGCACTGCTACAGTGGCTTCTCTGTAGCTTTACTCAAACAAAAAAAGTCTCCTGTATAGACGATGCTTCCTTCTTGCATCGGAGAAACTGTATGTGAAACCAAGTCCTCTTCCTTCTTTCTGACCTTTCGGAATTCTTCTCCCTCTCCCTCTATATATACCCTTTCCAATTGCCACTGCCTCTTCCACTCTCAACCTTCCTCAAAGTACAGAATTCAAATCCTTCTCGGATCTCGTTCTCTTTGTCTCTCTCCAAAAAGCTCTTTCTTTATCTGTCTCAACACACATCTTCTCGTGCTTTTGGAAGTCGTATATATATATATAGAGGATATAGCTTTATCCATGGCGACCTCATGCGAAGAAGTTTCTTCGGCTCTGAAACTCATCAAGCTTCACTTGCTTGGCGAGGTCTCTCCTATTGGGACCTTATCTAGTGATTTTGAGATTGATGTCTTGGGTTCTGAATCTCATTCTCAATCCGACTCTCTATGTTCCCAAACTTCCAGTTCCGACTCTACCATGGAATTTGCTAACTTTTTCAGCTCTAACGACCCCTTCGACTTTACGTTCCTTCAGCGTCCAAGTGATTTCTTCGAATTCGAAGCGAAACCACACATTTTGGACCTCACAACGCCTAAATCCCACGATTCAACCTCTCAATCCAGCAATGATTCCTTTCATTTCGAAGCCAAACCGCAAATCATTGAAGTCGCGGCCCCCAATACCCGAACTTCGACCTCATACTCCCAGTCGAATAACAATTGTTTCGAAATCGAATCGAGACCGCAAATGAATCGTTCGAAACCCTCGCTGAAGATCTCGCTCCCCAGCAAAGGAACGACCGAGTGGATCCAATTCGGACAACCTACTCGCCAATCGGATCCGTCGCTGGCCGTTCAGGAAAATGCGAGTTTGGAAGCAAAAAGGCACTACAGAGGCGTGCGACAGAGGCCGTGGGGAAAGTACGCCGCCGAAATCCGAGACCCTAACAGGCGCGGCTCGCGCGTGTGGCTGGGAACCTTCGAGACGGCTATAGAAGCGGCCAAGGCGTACGACCGAGCCGCTTTCAAGCTCCGCGGCTCGAGATCAATCCTCAACTTCCCACTGGAGGCGGGGAAGTCCGGGACAGCCCCCGCTACCAGAGAGAGAAAACGACGTCGTGAGGAGGAGGAGGAGGAGGAGAAGAAAGAGGTGGTGGTCGTGAAGAAGGAGAGGTGCACGGAGACATCATCGGACACGGGAACAAGTTATTCGAGGGAAATACCGTTGACGCCGTCACCGCTATCTCCACATCCACAGTTAGGATATCCACAGCTTATGGTCGTATGAGTCAGCATTTGAATACCCCCAATGACAACCGCTGCAGCGCTGCCTCTTCTCTTCGTTTGCGTTCGTTTTGTGAATGTGTATATTACGTGATTTTTCTTTCTTTTTTTGGTTTGAAAATGAGAAGGTTTACTTGATAAATCATATTCAGCATGAAATCTCGCCACAATAATCAATGAATGAATTCTACAACCATCATGCCTTTATATAATACGGTAACTTCATAGATTTTGGGAATAAAAATGCAGACATGAATTGATCATATATCTTCCATTACATGTGTTGATATAAAACGAGAGAGAGAGCCACGACGAGTTATCGGATTTTATAACAATAATAATATTAAAAAATAATATTATTAAACCGACCAAAGTTTTCTTCCTGATATTTTTATTACATGGTTAGGATTGTCACGTCTATTCAGATCTATATTGTATCCAATCATTCATCTTATTTATTGACAGAAAAAATATCAATCTAAAAACCATTATTCAAAATCCAAAATATTGAGCGGTCAAGCCGATTCATATATAATAATGCTAAAATCATAAAGAAATTATATAAAAATAATTTATAAAAAGACTAATTTTATGTTATCATTTTTATATGATAGGACAGCTGGTATTTATATACAAACGTGAATTCGCCTGTGATCTTTACAAATTTCCTAATTTGTTCGACTTAGAAAACAAGAGAGAACCCGGTTGATGTTCACAGCCTATCTAAAATTCTCAAATATTGAAAGTAAAAATTTATTTGAAAATATTATTTTTCATCTTATATATTGTCATCTCTAATTATAGGTGGCAATCATCTAACGGTGAATGCAGTCATATTCTAAATTTTTAGCCTTAAGAAGTTCTAGGAGATGTTTGAATATCGAGTTGAAACGAGATAAAAATTAAAAATTGAATAAAATAATAATATAATATTATTTTTTATATTATTATTATTTTAAAATTTAAAAAAGTTAAATTATTTATTGAATTTAATATTAATTTTTTAAAAAAAATATAACGATTAAATAAAATAAAATGAGATGAATTAAAAAGGTTTTTCGATCCAAACTGGCCTCCGCTTAACCTAAACTATGATCGCTCGCATTATTATCGCATGTCTATAGTCTCAACTTTCAACAACACAGAGGGCAACGTGAAACCACTTGTCGCGCATAACTCCATGCATGCACCGTCCAATTAAAGGCCATGGGACGGGTGTTTGAATTTCTCTCTTCATCGATTTGTTTTTTTCTGTTTTGATTTGGTGGAAAATCATGACGTGAAGGAAGAAAAAGGTTCACAAAAGAGCATGGAGGAGGCCGGGAAGGAACGACTTTATTAAAAAAAAAAAAGGTTATTTCCGTCTTGATATGGATATATATGGAAAATTTTCTGGTTCTTTTGTTTTAAGAGAGAATAATATTTTAGATATATTTTTCAATTTTTATAAAAATGAAAAGACGCGTTGGTAATGAGAATTTAAAGTGTGTATTTTTTTTTTTTAATATTTGTGAAAATTTGAGAACAGGGAATATCTCTTATTTGCTCATAACATAAAGAGATATTTAAATTAATTTAATATCACTATTAATATACTATAAATATGTATTTAATTTAATATAAATGTTATAACAAAAATAAATATATAAATTAATATGAATTAATATAATATGCTAGATCATTTATTTTATAAAAAAAAAAATTATTACGTCTATTTATAAATTTATTTGAAAACATATCTGATTGACTAAATCATTAATGTTTTAAATAAAGTATTTCTAAAACAATCAACAGGCCATAACGAGGGCTTTTACTTGGGTATTTGCGTGCAAATCATCAATCAATTAATTAAGAGAGATCGGATCCATGCATAAATCACGTCTCCCGACTTGCTCACGAGAACGCAAATAAAAAGCATATAATATGCATGTGTGCAGCGGCACCAGGCCTAATTAAATAAACTTGCAAGTTCGCAATCAACGATCCATATTCGTTGATGGTGGCAATTAGTACTGTTAATTAAGATGTTGATCAAGAACGGTAATTGCGGCAGAGATGATGGAGAGTTTGGTGGTGATAATTATTAAGCATATCATAGGATTATTATTTGTTGTTTTCAACGATTCCGATCTGGCCGGCTTTAAGATTCTTTGATTTCTATATATCAATGTGTACATCAACTTTATACAATGTTATACAACGAATTCTACTTACAGTCATGCATGGGATGATACATAGGTGATTCAGTGCGTCTCGCGTATTTTTTAAATAAAAATTCTATATATCATATTATTATTTTATTTTTATTTTATTATGTAAAATGCGCAACATTTCTTATTATTATATTTTTTTTTATTAGATGATTCTTTTATCATTTGATCATGATGATTAAATGTGACACCTCTTATACAATAAAATAAAAGTAAGATAGTAGTGAAATGTATAGTATTATTCTTTTTTAAAATTAAAAAATTATTTTCATGTATATATATCATATTTATGTGCTTTTTTTATTAAAAAAAATGGTGAATAGAACTTACAAATTCTAAAACTATACAATTTTTTTTATATTATTATTATTTCATAATGATTGAGCTAAGATTGCAATCATGCAAATTAAACTGCAAATCGGATCCATATATAGTAAACAATTATCTACAAGTAATCATATATATTGGAAAAGACAGGAATTGCTACTTCATTACGACAAGCAAGGCACCAAAAGTCATATATATATATATATATATATAAACAAGTTCGATCTTAAGCAAATCCATCTGAATCTCAAAGTCTCTTATTTTAATATTCCACACGATCAGATTAGATATTAAAATATATATGATCTACACTGCCTAATTAATTTGGAGATCCAATATATTAATTAATTGAAAACTCCAGCTAACTCTCCTTTCAAATATAGAGTACAATAAATAAATAACTAATATTTTTTATATTTTAGATAAAAGAATACTAAATTTAATATATATGGAGTATATTTCGAATGATTTAGATCGTGATATGGAAAAATGTCCTCTTTATTAAGATTTTTCTAGAATTTAAGTACATTTAATATTAATGATATAAAAATCATAAGATATATAGTTGTTATATACAAAAAAAAAAAAAAATGCTTAACTGTGATTAGTTATTTAATAATCATTTCATAACAAAATAAATCAATTATTGTCACAAATTATCAATCTTATCCGAAATAACTCGTTACAAATATTTAATTTTTTTCAATGAATGCATGGCCTACAAATAATAATTATTTATGGCTGGTTTAGATTTAGAAATGAGGTGAGATAGTTTTAGATGAAAATTAAATAAAATATTATTAAAATATTATTTTTTAATATTATTATTATTTTAAAATTTTAAAAAAATTGAATTAAAATTTAAAAAAATTAAAATATTTATTATATTTTTATAAAATTTTAAAAAATTAAAACAATAAAATGAAATGAAACGTTTTCTAAACTGAATCGAAGCTATATTCTTCAAATAACTAGAAAGTCTAAAATAGGCAAGTCAAAGTCATGCTCACGGGTCTAGTAGATGTTTTTGTTTTGATTGTTTTGTTTGACCTGAGCAAATAGTCATCAGTCAGGAGGGTTGAAGAAACATTAATGTTGTGGCGTAAATGGGTTTAAAGAGTCACCTCCAACGCCAATCTGGGTATTTTTTTACGACTTCTATTTAATTAATATTAATATATATTTTTCAACTTTGATGATTTTTTCAAAAACTGTGAAGATTTCGTGCGGATGTTAGGGCTTTTGAGTTTTGACGAAGCCGCCGGCTTTAGACATTATTGTAATGTAATGTAATGTAAAGACTACTCAATTACTGAGGAGGAGTGCGTAAACATTGTCAAAATCAGCACGTGAATGAGCGAGACTCTGTCTTTGTCTCTACAACTTGCAACAAAGCGATGAAATTTCGGTCGTTGAGACCTATCATTATCCATTCGTAAAAAGTCATGATTATATAATTTAAATTTAAAATTAAATAAAATATTAAGTGTATTTTTAAAAAAAAAATTAAATGTTTGAAAAATGCTAAAAAAAAAATGTTTGACAAAAAATGTGATTGCACTAATTATGCATTAATAGTTGATAGATTCCAGACTCGTGTTTCTAATGTTTCAACGATTAACACAAACACGAGAAGATTAAGATGGGGGAATCGACCTATCGATATGTTTGGTTCCTGCGGCCACTTTTTCAAGTCAAAATGAAGGCTACTGTCCCTCTCCATCTACTTGCCCACTTGCAAGTTGAATGGATCGTTTTGACGATCGATGTCCCTACTCAAAATTAATAAGGATGTTTTCATGACTTTATCAATTATAACATAAAAATTTCTTAGTATTAAGATATAATATAAATATTAAAATCAATCGTGTCTCATGGATTTATGTTTTTTTTAATATTATATAATTTTATATTATAAATAGATGTTTTGAATTCAAATTTTGACTCTATATTTTCTTTAAAATTTAAATTTAGAAAAGATTTTAATATTTATTTCATTTATATTTTTATCAGGTTAGTTTGAATATGCCATGAAATTTTATCACTTTCTAAAAATTATCGACAATATATATCCGGCCTCGTTTGGCGATTTGACTTAGTTAAGATCAATTTCGTTAAGTCTAATTTTAAACTGAATTTAACATTTACACACTCAACTCTTAAATTACTATACTCATTTTAATTAAAAAAATTTTTATACATAGAATTCATAACTTTTTTTAATTTTTTATAAATATATCTAAACTCATTTTAATATATAAACACATTAAAAATATTTATTTTAAATAAATCCCACAAAATTATTCTATTTTTTTAATTTATTACTATTTATTAAAAATTTAATTCATATCGAAACCGTAACTTGTACTGTTTGTAAGAGGGATAAGCACGACCATGCAATAACTTGAAAAGTCGTGAGCCAGAATAATTGAAACCGACACTAGAGTCCACCATAGAACAAACTGACGATAAACACGTGTGTGTGTATTAAAGTTAAGCTTCCATCCATTGTTGAAAGTCAATGGTATTTTCATGTGACCTTTACAACTCAATAAAAACCACATGGTATAGGTGCCTTGTCAAATATTAATCTGACTTCTATTTTTCTGAGAGTTACAAAGAGAAATTTCAAGTCTTCTGAGCACTACTGTTTGTTTATCACCCACCTAATTTTGACAAATAAATCAGATCAAAATGTTGAGCCTAAACACGTGCCATAGGCACAAAAAAGAGGCGCAGACTACTAATGAGAAAACTCGAATGCATTGCAGACAAGAAAATGTTATATTAGTTATATTATTCATAAAATTTTCATCTCATCTCATTTCCGAGCATTCTTTAAATTTTTTCCTTTTAATGAAACGAAAGTATAAGACTGGATTATACAGAAAAAAATAAATAAATAAATAAATAAATTTATGTCTTGACCTTCCCATGAAGCTCATCCCTTTTTAATCTACCCGTGTTCAGCCACACTGGAAGCGTTTAGCCAGCACGAGCCCACAAACAACTAGACTATGGGCCGCCTAACCCAAGCCCATGTCTCTCCCGGGCACAGTTTGTGATTGGCCGTTTGGTTGGCAAGAGCTCAAAAAGTTGGAACTCCAGATATGCACTCGCGAATTGGATATTGCAGGGGTTTGCATGTAAGAGTCCAATTCGGTTTAATTTTGAATAAATTTTGAAATTGAACCAAGAAATACTGATTTTAAAAAATCTAAGAATCGATACAGATTGACTAATCACTAAGATTAAAATTTTCTATTTTTTCAATTTCGATCCAATCTGATTTTTCTGGTTTTGGTACAATCTGATTAATATTAATATCTTAATATTAATACTCATGTTTAAAATTAAAATTTTATTTTATATTAATTAGCATATAATGTATATAATATAATATAAAAATTTATATAACAAATATTTTATATATAATATAAAAAATAAAAATATATATTCCAATCCAGTTTGATTCAAACTGATGTGAAAATAGGGACCGAACTGGTTTAATTCTTAAGAATTGGAACATGACCGAACTAATTACGAACCAAACCAAACCCACCAGTTCTATCAAGTTCAACCGGATTTTCTATTTTATTTCAACCCTAACAACATGTCGTGACATTAAAATTAGTTGTGTAAGCATTAACTTAACTTTTAATGATATGACATCTTATGATAGGTTGGAACAAGACTATTCTTTATCATTGATTTAATCATTTTTTATTTTGCATTGATTGAGGTGACATATTTTTAAATAACTTTATAAGTCAATTAATTAAATAAAAAAATTACTTAAAATGTGCAATAAAAAAGATTGACAACAAAGTTAATCAAGGAGTGCGACATTTCGCTTATGTTACTCATCACTTTCTATTGTGGGGGTATAACTCATTCCATCTTGATCAGCTTATACCTTCTAACATGGAAGATTCTGCTATCCCAAAGCCCAAATATCACACATCTAACTAACAAATCTAGTCTACTATTTTGGTTTCTTGTCGCAAAATGAAACATCTATACATGCATGATTGAATGGTGGGGTCGTTGCTTATAATGGAACATGCCATGCGCCAAGTGGAACATCTGTCATGGGCACATGGCTTGAGTTATTATATTCTAAAAATATTGTTATTAGATTATGTATATGGAAAGAATAATTTTAATAAATGCAAGATGAATTTAGATTTTAACTATTTTATTTCTATAAATATCTACATTAGAATAGCTATTTTTTATTATATAGCAATAAAATAATATAAGATACATTTGAATTTGATTATTTATATCAAACATCTACATTAAATTATCTATTTATTTGTTATATAATAATAAATAATAAATAATTTAATTATTAATATAGTAATAAATAATTATATAGTAATAAATAATTCACATTAAATCTCTACATCAAATTTTCTTGGTATTAAGTAAAATAAGATCTGAGATTAGAGATAAAAAAAAAAAAGATGAAAGTAAGTAAAGAAAAATAAGATCTGAAAATATGAGAGAAAAAGTTAAAGAAATATAATAAGATGGAAGTATTGGCTCATCCGAGTGTCGTTGAGATGAGAGAGAGAAATAAGATCTAAAAATATGAGAGAGATAAAGAAAAATAACAAAATATAGATTTGCTTAGTATACAGTAAATATCAAATTTTCTTTTTACTTTTCATTTACTGTAGGTCAAAGTTAAAAACTTTAGATATGGATAATCTAATGTGGCTATTTTTTACTTCAATAGGTAAAAAGTGAGATAACTTTTAGATATGGATAAACCATGATGCTATAATGAGCTCAATCCCCTTAATTTTGGCTCACCTAGCTTACATGGTTCGAGCCCTATCTGTGTAGATGTCCCTGCCCAAATCTTACTCGTAGGCTACATTTGTTCAGTGGAATGATATTTAATGTTAATAGTAATAAAAAATTAATAATAAAATATTAAATAATAATCTACCCAAACACAACCTTGACTACTCTTGGTTTGAGGCTGGAGCCTTATCTCAACGAGCATACCATCTGAATTTTGGTCCATCTAACCTCGTTAGGAATGTTTGAGGAGATGAAAAATTTATAAATAATATTGAAATGGGTTGTGAATAATATAGAAATGGCATGAGTTAAGATGTATTATTGGATTTTGGAAAAGAATAGAGAAAAAATTGATTAAACAAATTATAAATTTAAAATATTGTTAGAATGTAATTTTTTTAATATATATTTAAACGTTTAAAAAAGTTGTAATGATTAGATACAAAAATTAAAAATTAAAAATTAAAAAATATTTGTATTTTAGTGATATTTAAGAAGAAAATTTTGAAATTAAAGAAAACCATCTCAATCCCCGAACGGGCCCTTAGGTTGTGTTTGGGTGTTGAAGTCTCTTCAACACTTCTCAACACTTCTCACTACTATTCATTACTTTATTATTATTTTTCACCTACTTTTTTTACTATTCATTACTTTTTACCTACTTTTTATTACTATTCATTACTTTATTATTACTTTTCACCTACTTTTTTTACTATTCATTACTTTTTACCTACTTTTTATTACTATTCATTACTTTATTATTACTTTTCACCTACTTTTTATTACCATTCACAACTCTCCTCAACACTTCTCAACACCTAAACCCACCCTTAGTCTTCAGTGGCTTCATAATAAATATTTTTAATGAAAAGTAATATCACGTAATTGATGTGTGTGAAGACGATACAATTCAAAATAGGAACCAACATTATTCAAAATATCTTACACAATATATGCACATAAATATGAGAAAAATAACTACCCACCCGTCGGGGGCGGGGGGGACTTTTTAGTATAAAATTTTACCTATTTCGTAAGATTAATGTTAAATACAATCTTAACATGTGTAATTCTCTTGCAAACGTGAATATGTAAGTATCATGCAATCACTTTAAAAAAAGTGAATAAATATGAGACTTACTCGAAAAGAAATTAATTTTTTAATAATAAACCCACTCACTTTCAAAACGAATGCACGATACTTACACACTCCATAACTCTACATAACATTATTATTTATTTTTTTTATTTAAGGAAACCGGTTGAATCCAAACTTGATCCAAGTTTTAAATGGATTGGATATGGGTCAAAAACCCGAAGCACAAATTGAATTACTAATATTAGATAAATGCCTCGTCTTGTTATTGAGATGAGATAAGAAATTCGTGAATAATAGTAAAATAGTTTGAGTTAAAATATTTTATAGAGTTTTGAAAATGAGTGAGAAAAAATTAAATAAAAAAATAAAGTTATAATATTGTTATAATATAATTTTTATTTTGAAAATTGAAAAAGTTGAATTATTTTTTATATTTTATTTAAAAATTTGAAAACTTTATAATGATTAAGTAATAATTAGATGAAAAATTTAAAAATTTAAAAGTTTAAAATTGAGAACTATTTTTGTTTATGAGGTATTTAATATTGATATGAAATGACATCAAATATGAGATAGGTATAGAACATCTCAACATGCAAACGGGAGCCAAAGAGTTGCACACAATTCAAGCAATTCGTCAATAGTGCAAGCTTGAAGGGAAATAATATACATTTTTTTGGGTTATTTATTGTATAATGAAGTCAAATACAAGGTTGATGATTTTTTACTTTTCACGCATACATAAATGAAATGATTAGCCTATCAGTGACTTGATATTAAATATGCCTTAATTTATATAGAAGTGACTATGCTTTCTATGGAACACAGAATACCAATCCTGGTGTTTACCTAAGAGTAAAATAAAGAATGTTGTGCAAAATAGTTGATCTACAAGTTTATAAAAAAAAAAAAATGATAATTGTAGTTGTGAGTGTGCAAGTACTGTACAATTATTTTGAAAAAAATAAATAAATATGAGACACATATGGAAAAACAATTTTTGATAGTAGATTCTACTATTTTTCAATAAAACTGTATGACGTTTGCTCACTCTATAACTATATGTATCATTACTTTTATAAAAAAAAAATCACATTAGATAAGAGTCAAATAAATATGTAGAGAAATCAACTTTTAAATAATTTCATTTGAAAGGCAGAGAAATCAATTTTCAATTATAATCTTGATTAGTTCTTTGAAATGCAGAGAAATCATCATATTTTCATCTTAATTAATATGGTGACATTTTCGTTTGAAATGTAGAGAAATCAAATTTTTAATAATTTCAACTTAACAATGATATATTTACAATCATGTTACGATTCTTCCATAATTATATTTAAATGGAAAGATAATTCATGTGATATTCTGTTTTTACATGTATTTTCACTGAATGAGTATTTTAATTTAATTAATATATTGGTTCTTTTATTTTAATTGGTTTTATTTAAGTTTGATGTGGTGTTTAATTTATTTTAATCGTTTTATACCTTTTAAAATTGTTTTCATCGGATCAGTTTTTAGACTCCGGAGGTGAGGATTGGACCTCATTTCTTTTCCCTCATCTTTTTTTTTTTCTTTTCTCTTTTCATTTTCTTTTTCTTTTCTCTTTTCATTTTCATTTTCTTTTCCTTTTTTTCTTTTTTCTTCTTTTTCTTTCTTCTTTCTTCTTCCTCCCGCGCGTGCTGCACCTATCTCCCTCTCTCTATCGCCATCCAGCCTCTCAGCCCAGAACCGCAGCTCACCAGCGACGTGGTCGGCACCACCCACCCAGAAACTTCCCCCTCTGGCCGGTGAACCACCTCACCAAGTTTCACCTCCATTTGAGCCGCCGTTTGCCGCTGAGAGCCCATCTAAGCCGCACGGTTTTTGTGCATTTCCACCGCCGTCGCTCTACTTCTGACAACCATCTCTTTACCACTTCATCACCTATCTCTTACCTTCCTAACCCACCCATTTCTAGCCTCGATCCGTTGCCGGAGCAGCTCCCATGAGCTCAACTCCGATTTGCCTTTTTTTTGCTTCCATCGCTATTTCTACCGCCACTCACGGCTAAAACTCACTTCCATTAGCTTCATAAACATCTCTAAGCCATTCCCTATCAATTTCAAGTCTTGATTTGTTCATGTTCGAAAGTGGGTATTTTACAACCCACGGCCACACCGCCACCCACGGCTAAAACTCACTTCCATTAACTTCATAAACATATCTAAGTCATTCCCTATCAATTTCAAGTCTTGATTTGTCCATGTTCGAAAGTGGGTATTTTACAACCCACGGCCACAGTGTATTTTACACTGTTACGTTGCTTTTTCTCCGCCGTTTGCAACGTCGTGATCCTTCGAAAAATATCTTATAGCGCTGTAAGTATTTTTCAAACTCTATTTTAGATTTAAATATATTATTTCTCTTACAATTAATTATTTGATTGATTGGTTAATTCTGGACTGAGTCCGAGGAGTCGGGAGTCGGATGGATTGATGACGGAGTTGTTTAGTTTTGTTGATTTTGTATTTGGTTGGATGATTTGTATCTTAAGGTGTGCATTGCATGGTGCATTCATGTGCATGTGTTAAATTGAGAAAAATTGAGTTTTTATGTGTAAATGAATTTTCGGGTGCATGTGTATCACGACTCCAAGCCGGGATGAGATATTATCTCGGTAGAGCTCTTCTGGTCACTCGAGAGTGTATAATACTGAGTGACATCCCTTGGGTTGTCCCTGGGCGACGACCGGATCGCACGATACGGTAACGTTGTCGTGTCGATTCCGTGGTTCCTAAGCTGGCGGGGACTAGAGGATGGCCTGGTCCAGGTACACGCTGGGCACGAGAACTGGGCATCGCTCGTTTAGGTGTCACACGCGTAGTCGTTACCTGCGATGTGGCATATGAGTCAGAGTGTGCGGATGATCCCTAAGGGAGATCATGGTGCATGCAATAAATTGGATCGGGTTTTTAGATTTTGGATACGGGCCATTTTTCTGGAAAAAAATGACGAGGTTATGTTTGAGGATGTGTGATCCATTTTCTGAAAAAATTGTGGTTTTTTTGTTTTTGGTCATTATCTAGGATAATGGCAAGGACTAGTTTTAAAGGATATATTTTGAGCCAAAATGGATTTTTTTGGCGTGCGTGGGAATAAAAATGTGGTTTTATAAATTATGTGCATTTGACATTCTTTCATGCATATTGTTGAGTTTAATATATTTTTATTTTGTGGCGTTTGGATCTTTACTTACCTGCGACACCATTTTGGTACCGTAGATTTCGATGCAGAGGTCGAGGAGGAGGAGGAAGCTGAGCCTGAAGAGGTAGCTCCACCGGAGTATTGATTTAGAGTTTATGCCTTGTAGTTTGGTTTGAAACGATATTTGAGGCTTGTAATATTTTATTATGTATGTTTTAATCGAGTTTGTATTAAACAAAGAAAAATTCTGGTACTTAGTTATGAGAATTTTGTTATCCGATGCGTGTTTTTATTTGCACACTTATTGCATGTACACACACTTGGCACTTGGCGATAGGGTGGTGACCCGTGTTGTCATCATTCCGACGTCTCGATTTTCACGTGTCCGTACGTGAGATTTGGGGGCGTCACAGGTGGTATCAGAGCGGTTTGGCTCTGGGTAAAACCACATGTTCCGTAAGTGTAATACCAGAAAGTTTTTAAAGTTGTGATTTAAAATTTATTTTAATTAAAGTTGCTATTTGATATGTTTTAATTGATTTGAATTTATTTGAGTTAACTTGTTTGTATTTATTTATTTAGTTAAGTTATTGCATGCTAGTATGTTTTATTTTCTTGTTATGTGGTTTCAGTTTTGGTTTTGGTTTTATATTGTTGGTTTTATTCGTTTCTTAAAGGGGGTCAAAGGTTGTGTTGTGGTAGGAAGATGGTGAAGCCAATAAAGTCTACTCAAGAACCTCGGGACGATACACCGATAGATGATGCCATAGCCTAAGCGCTAAGGCAAATGGCTGAGTTCATGCAGTAAAATTTTAGGCCACAACAAGGAGGGCCTTGGCCACAACAAGGATGGCCTAGTGGACTGGTGCAAACTGGATGCGCCTATGAGAGCTTTTTAGCACATCGAACTCCACCCTTCACGGGAGAAGAGGATCCACTTCGAGCTAGAAAGTGGGTCAGAGATTTAGAAAGAACTTTTGAAGTATGTGGTTGCACTGAGGCGCAACAAGTACTTTATGCCAGTTATCTGTTGCAAGGCACTGCTTCTGAATGGTGGGATACAAAAAGAGTAATGTTGGAATCAAAGTTTGGATCTTTTGCCGCTGTGTCCTGGCAGCGCTTTAAGAAAGAATTTAATAATTGATTATTTCCCGCTTCTGTGAGGCGGCAAAAAGTAAGAGAGTTCACAAGCTTGGTCCAAATGAGTATGATCGTGGAACAATACACCCGAAAATTTATAGAGCTTGGGCGATTTGCTCCGCACCTCATCGCCACGGAGGAGATGCAGGCCGAGCGTTTCCAGGAGGGTCTGCATCCTGATATACGTATAATGGTAGTTTGCCACCGGATTTCCACTTTTCAGGATTTAGTGGACTTGGTCACTCTTGCAGAGCGAGAGATTAATTTGAGTATGGGCTCCCCACAAAGACAAAAGAGGTGGAGTTTTGCAGGCGAAGGAAGTAGCTCTGGTTCTCCTTAGAAATTTGTTCAGCGGACCGGGACTCGACCACAAGCGGCCTTAGGTGTACGTATGGGAGGACGGGTGCCAGTTTGCAGAAGTTGTAATAGAGCCCATGTGGGTGAGTGCCCTTCGGGTGGGGTTCGATGTTATAATTGTGGCCAGCAGGGACACTTTGCTCGTGAGTGTCCTAGGCCAATTCAAGGAAGCCGTGGAGGTAGATGTGGTGGAAGAACAAATCAGAGGCAAACAGTGCAAGCTCGGGTTTATGCTATTACACTCGGAGATGTTGATGATGAGGCACCAGCAACCCATGATGCTGGAGTGATTACAAGTATGGATCTAATTTAATTTTAGATTTGATTTTTGGTGTGATTTGGTTTCTTCTTTATATTTGGATTTCATTGGTTAATGTGATTGGTTCCGGGAGAGTTCGTTTATATGAATTTTATGCTTGCACTTTGTTTGATTTGGGTGCATCTCAGTCGTTTGTATCTTCCACTTTCGCTCGAATATGTAATCTGGTTACGGGATCTTTGCCAAAGTCATTGGTAGTAGCTCTACCAAATGGTGAAGTTGTATGGTGTTCCAAAGTTGCTTTGGGTTGTCCTTTGAATTTTGGTGGAAGGTTTCTGGATGCAGATTTGGTTGTATTTAAGTTGCTGGGATTTGATATTATCTTTGGGATGGATTGGCTATATCGATATTCTGCGAGTATTAATTGTATAAGTTGAGTAATTAACTTTCAGCTCCCAGATGATGATTATTTGAAATTTGTAGGGAGTAAACTAAAAGAAAAACCGGTAGTTATATCGGCAATTCAAGCGAGAAAAGAGATTGCTTGTGGAGCGGATACCTTCTTAGTCCAAATGGTGTCTACGCTGTCTGAGAAAAAGTCATTGGTAGATATCCCAGTTGTGGAAGAATTTCCTGACGTGTTTATGGATGACTTGCCTGGACTACCCCCTGTTCGTGAATTGGAATTTGTTATTGACTTGGAACCTGGAGCGGCTCCTGTACATAAAGCCCTTTACCATATAGCACCAGCTGAATTAAAAGAGTTGAAGGTTCAGTTGCAAGAGTTGGTAGATAAGGGGTTTATTCAGCCAAGTACTTCGCCATAGAATGCGCCAGTGCTGTTTGTTAAAAAGAAAGATGGTACCCTCAGAATGTGCATTGATTATCAGGAACTAAATAAGGTGACCATCAAGAATAAATATCCCTTCCCACGAATCAACGATTTGTTTGATCAGCTTCAAGGAGCAGCGGTGTTCTCGAAAATTGATTTGAGATCAGGATACTACCAGTTGAGGATAAGGGATAAGGATATACCAAAAACTGCTTTCATATCGAGATATGAGCATTATGAATTTAAGGTGATGTCTTTTGGGTTAGCCAATGCCCCTGCAGCTTTTATGGATTTAATGAATCAGAAATTCAGACCTTATTTGGATTCCTTTGTGGTAGTTTTCATTCATGATATTTTAATTTATTCCCGAGATTTTGAAGAGCATGTTTATCATCTTCGTCTAGTTCTTAGAAAATTAAGAGAACACCAGTTGTATGCAAAGCTCAGCAAGTGTAAATTTTGGTTAGAGGAAGTCAGATTTCTTGGGCATGTGATTTCCCGAGACGGGGTGGCTGTTGATCCTAGCAAGATGGAAGCTATTTTGTCATGGCAGCATCCGACGACCGTGTGTGAGATTCGGAGTTTCTTGTGTAACAGCCCGTTAGAAATTCAATTGTGAAATTTCTATTAACTTTAGGAACCTCGTGAAAACCCCATAAGTTTTCACGAATCCATTAATCGTATAGGTTTTTGTCTAACTACATAATTAGTGTTATTATTTACTATGGTATCAGAAGTGTGTTTTGATTATTGGAAATAGTTAGAAGTGTCAAAATGTATTATGGTTTGTGCCATTAGACTCGGAGGGTTATTTAAAGTCTTATGGCGCAATAACATTTTTTCATATTTTCGGACAAAATGTCTGTTCAAAACTGTAGATATTATTGGATAAAAAGAAATATCTTGAGGTAATTTTCATGAATATTATTGGGTAAAAATATTTTGAGTTGATTTTTATAGATATTATTAGATAAAAATATCTTAAGTTGATTTTTTGTAGATACTATTGGATAGAATATTATGAGATAATCTTTTATAGATATTTTGGGTAGGAGAAAACTACACTCAACTCTCAACTCCAGCCTCATCTCTTCCATATCTCATCCATGATTATCTCCAGCCACCTCTCCCCACTAAATTATCTTCATTTACACTTTCCATTGAAAGAATATCAAACACTCTCTCTCGGACAGCTTTTAGGAGGTATTTTGCATGCCAATTTCGAAGCTGTTGTAAGTGTTTTATCATAAAGTGTCCTTCATATAAGTTGTTCCTTTTTGAGTCTAGTTTACATAGATATCTTATTTGCCCCATTTGAAAATCATTTGGTCAGTCAAATATTGTATAAACTATAAAAAGGTCATTCTGGGAGGTAAACTGGAGAATATGTTATAGTTTGGAGTTTTTGACCAAGCTAATGGATAGATATTGGTCCGAAATTTTTATGGAGTATTGTTAACATGTATATATGACTATTGGTTGAGGATTTTTGCATGATTAAAGGTTTTGATGAAAGATTTTCTTAGATTTAGAAACTTAGAAACTGGAAGAGGAAAAACAGTTTCTGTTTTGAGAAAGTTTAACTCTTTGGTGGTCTAAACCTATTCTAATGACTTTGATAATTTTATTGGAGGATCCTAAACATCTTATATACATGTTATATTATTATTTTGAAGATATTTGATGTTAGTTTCAAAGATATGAAATTTTATGCAAAGAGATATTCAGATAAGCCAAAGTGTGGATATTCTTGGCTAAATTTATGTTTTGGTTAATTTCTAAGCATGTGATCTTGAATTAGAAGCTTGTATATGTTTTAGGACATCTTTTTAAACCATGTAATGGTTTGGTTTGAAGAACATATATTTATAAGTCATAGATCAAGAGATTTATCAAAACTAGTTGAGGAAAAAGTTTCTGTTTTTGGACTAAGTGTAAAACCAAAAACTCCAAATGTTATTTTGTGATTTTGGTGACTTTAGTTTGATGATTTAAAGCATGGTTGATGTTAGGATGATATTATGAATATTTTAGAAATAAGATTTTATTTTTGAAATTCTTGGAGATGTTTTGATTTAAGGTCAAAACTTGTGATTCAAGTGTTTGGATCTTTTTACAAAAAAGTTTGGTGTTAATTATTAGCTTTTTCTAAATGGATGTTTTAAGTATGGTTTTGAACTTAGGATTGGAAGATGTTTGTTGCAAAATTTTGGTTTAAGCATGAGTTTTGAAGTTGTAAGGAATTGCAATAAAAATCAAGGGAAATGACCTATGGATATTTCGGTCATAGTGTGTTCTTCATAGTTGTGTTTTGTTTTTAATTTTTATGAGTTGATATTTAAGTTTAGGACAAAATTTACATGAGGAATGTAAATTTTGGAAACTTTTGGAGTTAGTATGCAAAATCCTTAAGTTATGGGTAAAACGGTCATTTTCCCACATGTAGAGAGTAAAATGAAAATTTTACTCTTTAAGTTAGTATTTTCCATATTTCAAATATTTAGTGATTTAGTTCTAACTTTTAGAATCACTAATTACAGTTCCTCGTGGTAGAACTTGAAGTTTTATAAGAAACGCGGAGATCGAGGTAAGTTAGCTTTTAACTTACTAGCAGTCTACTGTGTATGTGTGCTTAGTAAAGGAACTACAATGTATGTATGTATGTTATCATATATGTCATGCCATGCCAAGTTATCACGTAATTGTCTATTATACAGAATTTATTCTGTCATCAATTTTTATCTGTTACATAATATATTCTGTCATGTATTACTGTACATTACAAGTATGTCATGTTAAATATGTTGTCTATTATATGTTATGTCATGTTATGAAATGTTTCTATCTCAAGTTGGTCATGTATTTCAAGTTATATTCAAATCACGTTATGTTACGTCAGGGCTTCAGTCCTTTCATTTTTCAGTCACGTTTCATCTTGAGTACATTCAGTATGTGTAGAATACATGGGGCCACAACAACTATGGAGTATGTATTTACACGTAGAATACATGGGGCCACAACAACTGTGGAGTATGTATTTTTCATGTTAAGTCAAGTTTGTGTAGAATACATGAGGCCACAACAACTGTGGAGTATGTATTTACACGTAGAATACATGGGGCCACAACAACTGTGGAGTATGTATTTTTCATGTTAAGTCAAGTTTGTGTAGAATACATGGGGCCACAACAACTGTGGAGTATGTATTTTTCATGTTAAGTCAAGTTTCAGATCAAGTTCATGTCAAGTTAAGTTCAGTTCATGTTTCAATTTAAGTTATGTCAATTATGCTATGTTGTACACCAAGTTATGTTTTAATTACTTATGAATTTGATTATGCATTTATGCTTTTACTGTCATGCATGCATCATTAGCTTGTGTGGAAGTTTTTTGTTAACTTACTGAGATTTGTAATCAAATCTCACTTTGGTAGTCCCAACTACCATTCCCCCCGAATGGTAGATCTTGTTACAGGACCTGAAGGAGAATCAGGAGCTGATCAACTAGACACAGTTGACTAAGCGATGGTGCGACGTCAATGTTAATATAGTAGTTAACGTAAATTACTACTTGTACAATGGAGTTGCATTTTTAGTATTTTTTGGATCATAACCATTTTGGACTAGTGTTGTGATCTACTCAATGGGTCTTTATGTATGAAGTATGTTTTAAGCATTTGGGATATTTTCAATTTGGTGCATAGTATTGCTAAAGAAAAAAATTATCCGCTGCGAATATTGCATAATGTTAGATGCATGTTAGGAACATTGCATCTTATATGTCATGAACGGGGGCAGGTAACCTTGTATTGCATGTCTCGACGCTTCAAATGTCCGTCCGATCCCAAACAGAATTTGGGGGCGTCACATCTTGGGACTTGCCGGATATTATCGAAGATTTGTGAAGGGATTTTCTCGCTTATCCGGACCTCTCACTGCTTTGACTAGAAAGAATGCAGAATTTATTTGATCAGACAAGTGTGAGAGAAGTTTTCAAGAATTGAAGAACAGATTGACAACTGCACCAGTGTTGGCACTTCCAGAACCGCACAAGCTATTTGTAGTTTTCAGCGATGCATCTAAATTTGGATTGGGATGTGTCCTTATGCATGAGGGACGGGTTGTTGCTTATGCATCTCGTCAACTAAAGGATCATGAGAAGAATTATCTGACGCATGATTTAGAATTAGCTACGATTGTGTTTGCTCTTAAGATCTGGTGGCACTATTTGTATGGAGAAGGTTGCGAAGTATACACCGATCATAAGAGTTTGAAGCACTTGTTTTCCCAAAAGAATCTAAACATGAGGCAGAGGCGATGACTAGAGTTAATCAGTGATTACTAGTGCGAGATCAAGTATCATCCGGGGACGACAAATGTAGTTGCTGATTCTTTGAGTCGAAAGTCGCACTTAGAAGATGAAGCCGAATCGTCAGGATTGAATTCTTTACTTTGCGGGATGAGAAGATTTCTTACTGAAAGTTCATAGCAAGAGGAAATATTATCTTCAATTTTTGATATTCGAGTAACTGATTTTGAGGAATTGAAGACTCTTCAAAGGAAGGACCCGAAACTTTTAGATATAAGAAAAAGAGTCAGAAAATCTAGAGGGTCATTGCATTACAGTATGGATAAAGATGAAATTTTTCAGTTATGAGATCGTAGAGTGGTCCCCAAAGATTCAGAATTCAATGAGTGAATTATGGCAGAAGCTCATGCGGCCCCTTATTCAATTCATCCTGATAGTATGAAGATGTACCGAGACTTAAAGAAAAGTTATTGGTGGGAAGGGATGAAGAAGGATATTGCCTTGTATATCAAGAGATGCCACACATGTTGTCAAGTCAAGGCCGAACATCAAAGACCCGCTGGTATGCTCCAACTCCTCCCTATTCCTGAGTGGAAGTGGGACGACATCACGATGGATTTTGTAGTGGGCTTACCGAGGACTCCTAGTGGAAAGAACTCGATTTGGGTGATTGTTGATCGGTTAACTAAGAGTGCTCATTTCTTGCCTGTTAATAACACTGATTCCTTGGGTAAGTTGACTTGCTTGTATATAAAGGAGATAGTGCGGTTGCACGGCATATTGAAAAGTATTGTATCAGATCGGGACCCAAGATTCACATCTCAGTTTTGGAAAAATTTGCAGACAACATTAGGTACTAAGTTGAAGTTTAGTACTGCATATCACCCTCAGACGGACGGCCAATCAGAGTGCACTATTCAGACCCTTGAAGATATGTTGCGAGTATGTGCTATGGAATTTCAATGGAGTTGGAAAAATCACTTGCCGCTCATAGACTTTGCTTATAATAATAGCTTCTATGCGTCCATCCAGATGGCTCCTTATGAAACTCTTTATGGGAGGAAGTGCATATCACTTTTGTGTTGGGATGAAGTCGAGGAGAATAAAATAGTTGGGCCCGAATTAATTCAAGAAATGCAAAGCCAAATTCGGATTATCAGGGATAAAATAAAAGCTACGCAAATACAAGAATGAGAGAGTTATCTTTTGAAGAAGGTGATTGGGTTTATCCCAAAGTCTCTCCCATGAAAAGAGTTAAGCGTTTTGGTAAAAGTAGGAAGCTGGATCCGAGATATGCTGGCCCTTTTCAGATTTTGGAGAATGTAGGTTTCGTCGCTTATAGAGTGGCATTGTCAGAATATTTCTCACGATGTCTTCCATGTATCATCCTTGAAGAAGAGTTTTGGACAACAAGAGCTGCGCTTTATCGACCCAGAGCGTATTCAGTTGCAACCGGACCTTACTTATGAGGTTGTTCCTTCACAGATCATGAAATGGAAAGAGCAACAGTTGAGATCCAAGACGATACCTCTGGTAAAAGTGGCATGGGGAGATTCGTTAGCTCAAGATTTCTCTTGGGAGAGAGTAGCAGACATGAGAGAGCAGTACCCCTATTTGTTTGAGTAAATGACAGTACGTTTCTTAAACTTGGTCTCAGTGGAATCATGTGACTTGTTTTAAGTTAGTGTTTGATCTTGCAAATTTCGAGGACGAAATTTGTTTTTAAGGGGGGAGGATATGATACCCCGTTTTTACGTGTATTTTTACTAAAGAAGTATTTTAATTTAATTAATATATTAGTTCTTTTATTTTAATTTATTGTATTTTAATTGGTTTTATTTTAGTTTGATGTGGTATTTAATTTATTTTAATCGTTTTATAGCTTTTAAAATTATTTTCGTCGGATCAGTTTTTGGACTCTGGAGGTGAGGATTGGACCTCATTTCTTTTCCCTCATCTTTTTTTTTTCTTTTTTCTTTTTTCTTTTTCTCTTTTCCTTTTCTTTTTCTTTCTTCTTTCTGCTTCCTCCTGCGCGCGCTGCACCTCTCTCCCTCTCTCTGTCGCTTTCCAGCCTCTTAGCCCAGAACCGCCGCTCGTCGAAGACGTGGTCGGCACAACCCACCCAGAAACTTCCCCCTCCGGCCGGTGAACCACCCCACCAAGTTTCTCTTCCATCGGAGCCACCGTTTGCCGCCGAGAGTCCATCTAAGCCGCACAGTTTTTGTGCATTTCCGCCGCCGTCGCTCCACCTCTAGCCACCATCTCTTCACCAATTCATCACCTACCTCTTGCCGTCCTAACCCACCCATTTATGGCCCCGATCCGTTGCCGAAGCAGCTCCCATGAGCTCAACTCTGATTTGCCGTTTTTTCGCTTCCACTGTCATTTCCACCGCCACCCATGGGCAAAACTCATTTTCATTAGTTTCATAAATATCTCTAGGCCATTCCCTATCAATTTTAAGTTTTGGTTTGTCCCCGTTTGAAAGTGGGTATTTTACAACCCACGGCCACAGTGTATTTTACACTGTTACATTGCTTTTTCTCCGCCGTTTGCAATGTCGTGATCCTTCAAAAAATATCTTATAGCACTGTAAGTATTTTTCAAACTCTATTTTAGATTTAAATATATTATTGCTCTTATAATTAATTATTTGACTGGTTAGTTAATTTCGGACTGAGTCCGAGGAGTCGGAGGTCGGATGGATTGATGACGGAATTGTTTGGTTTTGTTGATTTTGTATTTGGTTGGATGATTTGTATCTTGAGGTGTGCATTGCATGATGCATTCATGTACATGTATTAAATTGAGAAAAATTGAGTTTTTATGTGTAAATGGATTTTCGGGTGCGTGTGTATCACGACCCCAAGCCGGAATGAGATATTATCTAGGTGGAGCTCCTCTAGTCATTCAGGAGTGGATAATACTGAGTGACATCTCCTGGGTTGTCACTGGGCGACGACCGGATCGCACGATACGGTAACACTGTCGTGTCGACTCCGTAATTCCTAAGCTGGCGGAGACTAGAGGATGGCCTGGTCCAGGTACGCGCTGGGTCGAGAACTGGGTATCGCTCGTTTAAGTGTTACACGCGTAGTCGTTACCTGCGGTGTGACACAGGAGCCAGAGTGTGCGGATGATCCCTAGGGGAGATCATGGTGCATGCAATAAATTAGATCAGGTTTTTGGACTTTGGATACGAGTCATTTTTCTGGGAAAAATGACGAGGTTATGTTTGAGGATGTGTGATTCATTTTCTGGAAAAATGATGGTTTTCTTGTTTTGGGCCATTATATAGGATAATGGCAAGGACTGGTTTTAAAGGATATGTTTTAGGTCAAAATGGGTTTTTTTGGCGTGCGTGGGAATAAAAATGTGGTTTTATAAATTATGTGCATTTGACATTCTTTCATGCATATTGTTAAGTTTAATATATTTTTATGTTGTGACGTTTGGATCTTTACTTACCTGCGACACTATTTTGGTACTGTAGATTTTGATGTAGAGGTCGAGGAGGAGGAGGAGGTTGAGCCCGAGGAGGCGACTCTGCCGGAGTATTGATTTGAAGTTTATGCCTTATAGTTTGGTATGAAACGATATTTGAGGCTTGTAATATTTTATTATGTACGTTTTAATTGGGTTTGTATTAAACAAAGAAAAATTCTGATACTTAGTTATGAGACTTTTGTTATCCACTGCGTGTTTTTATTTGCACACTTGTTGCATATACACACACTTGACACTTGGCGATAAGGTGGTGATCCGTGTTGTCATCATCCTGACGTCTCGATTTACATGTATCCGTATGTGGAATTTGGAAGCGTCACAATTAAGACAGATTTAAAATATAAAAAAATATTAATTATTACACAATTAAGTGAGACATTACATAAGATATTTTATCCTAAATCATTTTAAATGAAATAATAAAATTTTATAAAATAAGTTTATAAATTAAAATAATTAAATATATTATATAAAATTATATTAATTTATAAATTTAATTTCTAAACCACGACGAGATAACCAGGCATGACACGTGACATTAGGTGGTGTGATAAGCATCTCTCTTGCCTTGGCCAGACAATCGAAACTCACGTGTTAATAATGCCGTCCACGAAATTTCTATTTTTTCTTTTTGTTAAAAAAAACAAAAAACAAATTTAACTACATTTTGAAATTGAAGAGCATTTTCCCTACGCGCGCTGCACAAAGCATGCCACAAACGCTCCAGTTATTTATTTAAATTATTTAATAGAAAATTATTTATTAATATATGAGTTATTCAATCCACGTAACTTGTATTAGTAACCCTACAAACCACGATATCCCTTATTGATAATAAAGGGTGAAAAATTGGATTTTAAAATATTGAAAAATGATAGTTGTAGTTATGAATGTGTAAATATCATGCAATCACTTTAAATAAATAAATAAATATAAGATTTACATGAAAATAAATTAATTTTTAAATAATATATTCTATTTTTTTTAAAATAACTACACGATATTTGTACATTCTACTATAACAGTACGTAACATAGCTATTTTTTACTTTACTTGAGTCTTTATAAATAATATCAGAGTCAATTTACTTAAGAGAGTGAACTTTAAATTTCATCAACTATAACATAATAGTTTAATGATAATGTCATAAATTTAGAAGAACAATTATAAAATCCCGAATTGAACAATTACAAAATCCTGAATTGAGTAGAAAAATGCCGAACGAGATCACATATTATTCGAGAAAAATGTTTTTACTCTTAAAGTGATGAATGCGATCAACAATTTCTGATGAAAGTTCTTTTCTTTTATAATAATTCGATATACTTTAATTATAATCTTGATTAATTCTTTTGTAATATAATTTTTGTTTGTTTTTGGATCGTTACACAATTCATGAAAGGAGGATTTCAAAATTGTTACTAAAGTGTGCACAAAGATGTTTGAACCAATTTATACAGAAAATCAATCTATTTATAATTAGAGCATTGCTACAGAGCAGTCCCACACCCAACACATCAGTATAAAATAACAGAGGGTAAAATAATAAATTCATATTTTTTAATGGTGTGAAAAAGTGTGAGACTGTTATATAGATTTTCTGTTATAATTATATTTGAAGTGAAGGATATTTTCATAAAATAATTTATAAAAACATCGTCATTTTATAAAATTAAATTTTATTGAAAAGATAATTATTAAAAGAGTTGTACGAAAATATTTTCTCAAAAAAAAAAAAAAAACCTTCTAAGAGTATACACCAACACCACCCCCAACCCCACACCCCCCCCCCCCCCCCCCCCCCCCCCCCAAGAGTCATAATCTAATACCATCTTCTACTTGACTGTGGTAACTTTTTTCAATTATGTCAATGGGCGGCCGCGGATTACAAAAGCAAATCGATTTGGGTTAATTTTCTTGGATAAGCTTGAGTTGCCGTTTATAAATTTATAAAATCTTTTGAAGGGTAGATATATTTCACCTAGAGAAAATCACGACCAATTTTCTAGTTTCCGCATGAATATTCAAAGTTAGAGCCAGCCTTTCCACAAAGGTCTAGACCTTGTTCTGGTTTTGGTCGGCATTGCAGAGGTATGCTCACACTCTTACAGCGCGTGGGACTGAAACCTCACATCAAACACTCTCCCTTCCACAGTTCCTCTGTTTACTTCCTCCGTCCCTTCCTCGCATTTCCAATTAGTCAACATGATTTTCTGTTCTTTATATATTTTTTCCAGTTCATTCCCTCGTTTTCTTCATTTTAGCTACGAGTGAATTGGAAATAAATTTTCTATTCTCCTGTATTTTGTTCCTTTGCTTGTTTGTCAGTATCAAACACCGCCCATTTCACACCACGCATTAAGCTGCATCCCCATTACATTAATCTTAGATATTTGGATAAGATATGGGCGTAATAATGGCTTTGTTGATTTGTCTCTACGTGGGTTTGTGCTAAATTATATTAGTTCATCATGTTTTTCCTTGTCGTCCTCCATTGTATTCTCTAGTCTTTCACTTCATCATTCCTGCTCTAGTTCCCTTCGAATGACGATGATTTCCATGTTCTCATTTGTTCTTGAGTGCTACGTGTTGTGGGAGTCATTATTTTATTAATTTTTTTAACCTTGTGTATTCATTCTTGTTCTGCTGATATATATATATATATTAAGGCTTTGATTTCATTGGATTAGATAGGTGTGTCAGTTTGCTTTGACGTTGTTGGGGGAGATACTGCCGTTCATGGAGATGAAATTATGTGAATCGAAATCTGTGTCTGTGTCTGAGATAGTCCATACAGGAAGAACATACTCGAGCCCCTTTTTGAATTCCAGACAAATACTTGGTGTTAAGTACAAGCCACGGTTCTGTGCTTTTAGAGGTAATTGTTACACTTCTACCTCGCAGAAGTATATGTTTTTTCCTTAATGTATTTCCATATCTTCTTTTCTTTTCATTCATTTTCAAGGCAGTCAAACAGGATCCAAGCACAAATATTTTCTCTCAATGTATGAATTTTGGACCTCATGAATATGCAGATTTCTTATTGTCTTCTTCTTCTTCTTTTTTCTCGATTTTGGATTCAGGAATATATTTCCAGGCTTCTTGTTCAAGCACTTCGCATAATACTTATCCGCAAACAAGGGCTAGTGGTTCAGTTGGCCAAGAAAAACTTTCAACAGAACCATTTTCATATCAGATCAATGGAACAAGTGGGGCAAAGTCCATACTGTATTCTAGAGAAAAGAGAGTACTTGATGCGTTTGATGATGAGTATGGGGGAGTAGTTGTTGATCCTGAAAGATTACCAGCTAACCCAAGTTCCTTTGCTTCTATCCTTCATGCCTCACTTTCTCGTTGGAAAAAGATGGTAACTTTCTTGCCTATCTAATAATGATCAGCCATTCACTTATCATTACTGAAATTTCCTGTGGAACTGAGTGTTACAAGTCACTTGTCTCTAGAGCTTTTTAAAGAGATCCAATGCATCTTTCTTTCTTTTATGTTAGGAAATCGTTATGTTTTCTTAATCTTGTTGTGAATGGGTTACGAGCGCTTTCTTCCAGCATGATGGGTTTCTTAGGCTAGGCTTGGCCTAGGATAATTTTGCTCCCAAATAGACTGGTTAGAGTTTTCAAGTCAATGTTTTCCACTGAATTTTCCATTGTTTCAAGGAATTTACCGGCTTTCAAATCCTTATTTGGGGAAGATGAAATCTTACTGCATGCAAAATTATCAAGAACTTTTGGGAAATTCATGATCTGAGGTTATTTTGCTACAGGGAAAGAAGGGAATTTGGCTTAAGTTGCCAGTGGATCGCTCTGAGCTTGTTCCCTATGCAATAAAGGTGATTTCTGTACCTTAAATTTCCAGTATTCAGAACATCATGTGTGAACAGACTCAGCTATCTAGACAGGACCTGCATAACTAAGAAATGGCGACTCATCCTGTGTGCACCCAACTTATAAAGAATCCATTAGGAAAGCTATTAAATCAACCAGATGAAGAGAGAAATTCTGAGACTTCACTGATCATTGAATTTAAGCAGGAGGGTCAAGAAGCCTTACTATCATTCTTATAATCATGGGGGCTGGCAAATCAAGGAGGCAACAACCAATCACTGTGACGTCACACATACTGACTAGAATCAAGAAGAGGATAAATTAGTTAATTGCCTTCTTGGTCTTTTCTATCTATCAAGGTTTCCCAAGTAGTCCAGTGGCATCTGTCCCAAGCATCATATTGTTTCCCTTCCATTTTTATACTTGATTTACTAGAAGAAATTTTACTAATCTCTGTGAGTCTGTTATATGCCTAATTGTTACAGGAAGGCTTCCAATACCATCATGCAGAGCGAGGATATGTGATGTTAACATACTGGATACCTGAAGGACCTTGCATGCTTCCTGCTAATGCCTCACATCAAGTAGGGGTTGGGGGATTCGTCATTACCGACAGAAATGAGGTAAATTTTCTTGTGTTCAGAAAATGAGTCTTTAAACTACCTGAGATGTGCATTTAGTCTTCCAGTTCGTGTGCATGCACTTCCACCTTATTCATCAAGGAGTTACTATTGTTTTGTATCTCAAAGAACAAAGGAATTTTTAATAAGAAAATTGATCAAATCCTATTACTAATGAATATTATGAATGCTCTACTGTTAATTTCCTATGATAACTCTACTGTTAATTTCCTATGATAAACTGGCACAAGTACTGGAAATCCCTTCAGTTTCAAACTCAGATTAAAGGAATTTTATGATAATTTACAGGTTCTTGTAGTGCAAGAGAAGTACTGTTCTCCAGCCTGCGTTGGTCTCTGGAAAATACCCACTGGTTTTATCCTTGAGGTACTCTATTGGAGTTATACCATGACCACACCTTTTTCGTAGATGAATTAATCATGTAAAAACCAATTTTTTCAACTTGTTTTTTTAACTGTTTACAAATTGTTTTATTCTCTCTCAGTCAGAGGAGATTTTTACAGGTGCTGTAAGAGAAGTCAAGGAGGAAACTGGGGTAAGAATTTTGACGCCTATATTTATCTATATATCATTAACTTACTTTTGAAAGTTGCATCAAATAGCAGAAACGTCCATTTGAATTGTCCAATTGACATAAGTTGCATTCTTTCTTATATTGCAGATTGATACTGAATTTGTTGAAGTTATAGCATTCAGGTAATAACAACATGTTATTCTCATAGCCAAAGATATATAAATGTAGACTACCAACTACCAGTGAAATGGGGGCACTGATTTTACTTACTTGAATGCTTTATTTCCCAAACCAAAGGCCTAATATTCTTCCTGGAACTGTGTATCCAGGCATGCTCACAATGTGGCTTTTGAAAAGTCAGATTTGTTCTTCATCTGCATGCTCAGACCCCTCTCAACTCAAATTGTAATTGACGATCTTGAAATTCAAGCAGCTAAGGTAAATGTCTTCACTTACAGAACACTTGAGGTTTGCTTTTTAGCAGTTCATTATCTTTTCTCACCTCATACATTGCTTGCCTATCACCAACAGTTCCAAGACCTAGTCCTTCTACTTTGAATATTGGGAAAAAAAATGCTTTGTTTGAATCTACTGGAAAATAGGAAAAGGAAACCAAACAAATTGGGTAGGTGGAATTGATGTTGCAAATGCCCAAATCCTCCTCCTAGGTAACAGAAAGAAGAGAAAGGAAGGGCTAGAAGAGTAAATGAGCTACTAATTACTCCACAAATGCATTTCTTTAAATTCTATTGCATAACAACTTTCTGGATTCCAGAGTAATTCTTATGCTCAACCATGCAGTGGCTGCCCCTAGTCGAGTTTGTACAGCAACCACTAATACAAGAAGACTGCATGTTCAAGAAAGTTATCGACATTTGCATGGCCCGGCTAGGGAAGCGTTATTGTGGCTTATCTGCTCATCAAGTGGTCTCCAAATTCGATGGCATGTCATCTTCCCTTTACTACAACGTTATCGAAAATGAAGATTTCAACTGTCGGAGCAGTTGATTGCAGCCATTTAAGCACTAATATGCATCAGTCATCACCAGACAATATTCCTCCCTGTTGTCTGGTGGAAATGCACTTCACTTCCTCTACTCTGAGTTCATCGGTTGAGAACTAGTTCAGCTACATCCTAAATGGTGATCAACTGTAAGATTAATACCATTTTTTATGGACGTTATAGCTGATGTATGTATACATATATCGTGTAAATACAACAAGGGTCCCTCTAACAAATGCATATTCAAGCCAACGGTCTTGATGTTTTTGATAAATTTTAACTATTTAAGTAATGCTTTAACGTATAACGAAAAATGGGTTTAAAGCTTGACAAGCATACATACGAGATCCCACACATATTCTTCCTATTGGGCCGTAGCCCCAGACCAAACATCTTATCTGCTTCGATCTAGAAATTGACATGAACATCGAAGGTTGGAGAAGCCAAGTACGAGGGAAAAAGTGGTCAAAGGCAGACATCCTTACTTACACCCATAAAAGAATTCCTCTGTATCGGGCTTAAAAAATGTTTCATTCTTGAAGAATAATAGAAATTCAGATTAGCAGTCAAATCAAATGTGGCCGGACAAATGAATCTCCGTTTCCCATTGGGGAGTCCAAAGAAGGGATGAGATTTTATTCATAGAATGAAGAAATCGTATTTGACTGGAAGAGTGCACAACACACGTCTTTAGGTAATTTTAGGCTATTGTTTATTTTAATTTGAGAAGTACCGCGACAAAGAGATTTTTCATAAATAATTTATAAACTGATTTATCATAATTTCATAGATTTATTTTATAATAAAAAAATAATTTTATAATATGACGTATTATATTACATCAATTTTTAATTTTATTTATGTAAAATCCTTAATGTAGATAAAGCATTTTCCTTTTAAATTTTATTATTTATGGTTATATTTGTCCGCACATATATGAAATTATTTAAAATGTGAAAAATAATTTTTACAGTTTTAAAATATATAAATTTTAGACACTCATTCAAAATAAATAAATAAATATAAAATTTATATAAAAAAAAGTTAATTTTTAACTGCAGATATCATTTTTTTTTTTTCATAAAATGAATATGCTAAAATTCATATTTTAGAATTAATCTCAAAATATCACAAAATTTAGGATAAATTATCTATACACCATCAATTAAATTCTATGTAATTCACCACTATATTTTTCAATTATCTCCCTCTGTCGGAAATCAGACAACCTAAAAAGAGTCTCATTCCCTAAATCTGGGTAATAAATTTTATATGTTTGATTGATATTTCACACATTCGCTCCCAAATTAAATCCCAAAATATGATTTGAAATTCTGAAATCTTTCTTTTTAAGTCCAGAAAGTAGAAAATTTCCAAATTTTTTTCAAGATAATCCTAGACAGTAACGGGGACAGAAAAGCAGCCCCAGCACTACGCGTAAAGAACTTCCCAATTTGATATCGAAAAAGAAAAATCCCAAAAACACAAAGCCACCTTCGGTTGAATGAATGCTCCCATCTCGATCTATAGACAATCATTCTCATCAGATCGAAGATTCCCGCATTTTGCCTCCAAATTTAAGCATCCAATCCCCTCCAAATCTCCACTCTCAGGCCCTCTCGTAAGCGCTCTCTCTCTCTCTCTCTCTCTCTCTCTCTCTCTCTATGTATATATATAAACACATACCTATAGTTTCTTGTTACGCATTTTGATTTCCTGTGGTTGTTTTCACCGATCCGGCTTGGGTAAGTCGGATTCTCTTAAACCCCGTTTGTTTCCTGGGAAAACCGCGGGGTAGAAACTTTTTCAGGAACTATTATAGCTTATTCGTATAAAGCTGCCATACAATAACAAAATAACAAGAATCTCCACTCTCCTCTTTACAAGTCTCGAAATTCCTCTTTCTTTTCACTTTCTTGTTGCTTTCTGAGCAACCAACAGAGCGTTAGGGTTCTTTCCTCCTACTAATTTATTTAAATCAAGGTAAAGATTTTTAATTTTCCTAACTTCCTCGTTCTTTGTATTTTTTAGTGTTTTCTTGGATTGGTGTTGAAGATCATGAGCTTGTGAATCCTGGAATATAAATATTCTGATCGAGGGAGTTGAGGCGTTGGCAATTTAGTGGAAATGCGGTTATTTCCGTTGGGCTCGAGCTCGAACTCAGGCATGGAAAACCAGCTGAGCGATAGAGTAAAGAAAAATCAGGCTTTGTTGTTCCTCAATGTCTACGACCTCACACCCGTAAATGATTACCTTTACTGGTTCGGCGTCGGCATCTTCCATTCGGGTATTGAAGGTAGTTGAGTGGTACATTGCACTACTCTTGACTCTTCCATTTTTAAATTTGTAATCTTCAAGGGAAATTACTGCGCATTTAGTTTGTATCCTCAGATAATTATGAAATGTATGATTGAAGGGGAGAATCCCATCGCCATTATGTCTTTTGGCTTTTCTATCATATTTGTTGATTAGCTAAATGAAAGCTTTACACTTTAAGGGAGGCAAAAGATAACATCAAATAGAGAAAAGTGTGTTTAATGGTGTCAACAGAAGAGGTTGGACTTTCTTTTGCGTTAGTATTCTACAATTGCTCACCTTTGGGAATTTTGAAATTTCCTGTTTGCATTGCTATGCATAACTTTCTCTAGAGATTATTAAGTGCATGTGTATTTTCATAAATATGTAGAATCTTTAGATTTTTTTTTAAAAAAAATTATACATATATTGATGGAGCATTACAGCACTAGATTTGAATAATGAAACTACTTAATGTCTTTGGTCCTGCAGGAATTATCTCTGATTGTACTTGTTGCATCATGCTAGAGAATAATTCATGTATATAAAGATATGATTAGAAACTTTATGTGATAAAAATTTTGTTGTCTAATTATATGATAATAAAAAATAGGGAGGACAAGCTGCCATATGTATGCCACACGGTGAGAAGCGAAGGCCTAGGATTTTATTTTTGTTGCTGAGAAGTCCAGGCATTAGACTTTTTGTATTTTCCATTCTATGGTGTGCCAACCATAAAAGTTGTACCTGAATTTTGATGGACAGTGCATGGATTGGAGTATGGCTTTGGAGCACATGAGTACTCTTCCAGTGGGGTGTTTGAGGTGGAACCAAGAAGTTGCCCTGGCTTCATCTTCAGACGGTCAGTGTTGTTAGGTAGCACTGATATGTCTCGTTCAGAATTTCGGTCCTTCGTGGAGCAGCTTTCTGCAAAGTATCATGGGGACACCTACCATTTGATTGCCAAAAATTGCAACCACTTCACGGATGAAGTTTGTACACGACTAACTGGAAAGCCCATACCAGGATGGGTAAACCGGCTTGCCCGACTAGGTAACTGGTCTTCCTGCTTGCATGTTTCTGTATCTGAGAATCTACATTGAAGCTCAAAGGTAGCGCTTCTAGACCTGGTGAATTGCATGTCCATGGTACCTGGTGTCTTAAGTTTGGATATGCATAGGAACCTAGTTCCACATTTACCTTGGCCATATGAGTATACAGATTAATAAACATTATTTTACTATTTTGTTATATTTCATGATTACTGTATTATCAGGCTACTCGTTAAATCTCTACAAGGTATATTCTATATGGCACTTTCCAGTGGAAATTTGTTATATTGGGGTTTTAAAGGGTGTGAGCAACATAGTTGCTGACACCCCTTTCCCTTGCAAAGGGATCTTTTGAGCCTTTGGCCAATATATGCTTGGCGTTTCCTTCATCTCATTATATTTGGTTGAAGTTTCAGGTTCTTTCTGCAATTGTCTTCTGCCAGAAAACATTCAGGTTACAGCAGTGAGACATCTGCCTGATCATCCAACATATTCTGGTAAGTCTATTTGGACAACCATATTTGCAAGCTGATTGGTTTAGATTCTTGTATGGATTCTCTTCTTGAAACACTTTTGTATATTTCTACATGTTACGAGTTCCTTTGTCATAAACAGGGTACTAAAAGGTAGACCTCCCTTTTTTTGTTCTCTTGTTTTGGTTTTAAACGCTTGGTGGAAAGCTTGAGTTATCATTGAACAGTTTGATTATAGAATCAAATATACTGGCATAATTTTCGTTGGGTTAGGTTTATCTAGTCATGAAAGGTAAGGTTTTAAAGTGAGTTTTGTTTTAATAAACTACGTAGTTTTAAGGTCGTTTTATGACAATGATGATCTGGACACAGAAACTGGAACCATCCACTACGTGCAGGCACATCTATCATTAGGTAACTAGGTTCATCCATCTAAAAAAGAACTGTCTCGACAGTGACTGCTTTATTCAGTAGAAAGGATTGAATTCCGAGATATAACTCTCCTGTTACGTGTGGTATTTATTTTGGGCTCTGTGTGTGTGCGTGCGCGCCATTGATCCACATGATGTGAAAATACAGATAATGACGGGTCAGAATCATTTGCATCATTTGCATCAGCAGAGAGTGAAGATGAGGAACCAAATCATCATCTGCTGCCCACAACAAATGGTGATGCGGCTTTTCTAAAGGAAAAGCCAGTGAGGTTAGCAAGGGAGCTCTTGTGAAACTCTGTGTCTCTGTCTCTCTCTCTCTCGGGTTTCTCTGTTGTTTGTACTAATGTATGATGAGTTCAAGTGTATCAGTGGACATATATCCACAAAATTATTAGCATTTTCATTTGTATGTATGCTGGTAAAATGTTGATCCCAGGAATTGTATGTAGCCTATGTTATTTTGAAACGTATGTAATGCTTCATATTAGCAATTTTGCGTGTTGCTGCAGTATGATTCATATCTGCAAAACATTTATATCTGCAAATTGTTACAATTTTTTCAATCTACACTGTAAACTACCATAGATACACTGAACTGGAAGTTGTTAGCAAAATGTTGGTCCATCGGGTCAAAGGTAACTCGAGGAAATAATTACGATATTTTTACTATCTTAAGAGAAATTAAAGTTTGTTAAATAAATCAATACTCAAAAAAATATCACTTTGTATGGGTAATCTTAGAACTTTCCCCCTCCCAAAAAATCTAGCATGAGGAGGCAAGTTTATTAAGAGATTATTAAATTTGGTACACTTCCTTCTACGCAATGCTTGAGATAACGACATAAATAACAATAATAATTATTATTATTTGAAACGACCATAAAAAAACAAATTCTCAGTATTATTGTGGCGTTAAAGCCAATATATGGGTCTAATCCAAAAAAGTTATTTTCAATGAAAATGACAAAACAAATTATGAAATACAGACGTGGGTTCCTTCAATTCTTTATTTGAATCGTGATATGTGAATCCTTCACATTTAAAGGTAGATTTGGATAATAAGGTGAGAATTTTTAGTTTTTAGTTTTAGATAAAATTTTAAAATATTATTTTTTAATTATGTTTTAGAATTTGAAAAAGTTGAATTGTTTATTATATTTTATATGAAAATTTGAAAAAATTATAATGATGAGGTAATAATGATATGCGAGGATTTTAAATAATGTGGACTACACATGAGCATTATGTTACTCTCTTTGAATCGAATCATCATATTTTAACAAAAAATATTGTTAAAAGATCCTGATCTATAGACTAAGGGACAATTAGGATTGAGAAATCATCTCATTTTAACTCATTTTATCATTACAATTTTTTCAAATTTCTATACAAAATATAATAAATAATTCAATTTTTTCAAATCTTAAAATAATGATAATAATAAAAAATAATATTCTGATAATATTTTATTCAATTTTCATATATTATTTAAAATTATCACATCTCATTTCATTATCCAAACAATCCTTAATACATGCAAAGGAGTTTGAAGATGATTTTTGGACAAATACAATTCCATGGGATTTATATACGTAGAAAAGAATGTCGTGCAAAAATTTGCCGTTAGTAAGCAAACAGATTCCAAAAGAAAGCGACGAGATGGGAAGCCACACGGTAACAAACAAGAACATTGCCGCAGAGAATCCAAAGTTCCTGACAAAGTGACACTCCAATCCGATATCCAGAGACCAAAGCGATCACCGTTCAAGAAGAAAACTGACGGCGAGAGGTTGCAGCACGAGCAACGGTTTTAAGTGCCTTCTCCACCAATCCAGCACACCAACTACCCGTAACTCACCATAACCAACCAGCCAACCAATACAAGAACGGCAAAACCCTCCAAAGGTCCTTGGAGTCGTTGTATTCATCCAAAGTCGTTCATTCCCTTTGATCTTTTTATATTTTTCTTCTCCAAGTAAAACCCACAAAATTCATGGATCTATCTTTACCAGTCATTACCTCCATCTTTATATTCTTCTTCTTAACCATAACCATCCCGTTTTCACAGTCCGTACCCTTCATAGTACTCCATGGTAATTTTTTTCGCTTTCAAATCAGTTTCTTTTTAATCGTAGTTTTTTGTTTTTTTGTTTTGGTGGAATCTGTTTTAGGATGTATGGTATTATTGCCTTTTCTTTCTCTCTTCTGGGTATTTGAATGATAGGTTTTGTTTTTCTTGGATATTAATGCTTACTGTATATGTTTGATATGGATAATCGATGCCTTTGTTGCTATTAATGGAAGCTTATGGTTGATTATAAAGGAAGGTTCTATGCTATTTTTCTTGAAGATGTTTATATTTCGAGTGTTAACTGCTGATATCAAGAATATTTTCACCAAATCATTTGGTAACTGGAAAACATCAAACGCCAAACTGTATTTGAGTTAACACGGTCCTTTTAAGGGTTAGGTGGAAGACAATGGAGCATGGAGATATTATACTGCTGCACTTCGTGTATTTCCTGTTTCTTTTGGAAATAGTAAAGCGGGACAGACCCTTGGGATATATCACCAAAATCCTAATTTAGATATTAAGCGAGTTGCTGATTGAAAAGAGAAGAAAATAGGATTCAAGAGAGGCTGCAATTCTCCCGAGTGATAAAATTTCATTGCTTGCCTTGCACACACATCTTTCCTGACCCTATTAAATGGGTCCAGTTATGCTTAAAGCTTGTTTAAGGTAACACGATCTGAATTTCAGTAGCTCATATCGTTTTTACCTTACCAATGTTATTACTATGTCTTCCAATTACCTTGTTAAATTGTGCATTTAATTTACTACAAATTTAATGAACCTTTTGGCAATCAAAGTACTTGTTTATCCTATTTTATGAGAAGTTTCAGCACAATATTTCATATACAAAGTTTTCTGGCAATCCCATTCTATTTTGGTACTGAATTTAGATATTTATTGGATGCTTCAATCTCTTTCTTAAATTTTATGAACCTAGTACATTTATGATTAATTCTTATTTATGTATGGACATTTTATTGTGTTTTTTATTCATCTGTCCCTTGTTATTCTTTTATGAATTAACGGATCAGTGTGAGTAAGTTTATAGGGATGTTTTTTTTTTTTTGCTAATATATGTCATACTATTTCAATGCTTCATGGCAGGCATCGGAGATCAGTGCTCCAATCGAGGAGTTAAACAGTTCACTGAGCTACTGAGCAACTTTTCTGGCACTGAAGGATATTGCATGTATGCTTGCATGAACATCTCTTAGCCCTATTCTTTAAAGAAACTTTGAATGTTATCCGCTTAAAGAACACTTGTTTTCTGATCATTGATCAAATTGTATCCACAAATGAAGTTTGTTATATATGATCTTGATTGAATTATCATGGAAACCTAAAACCATATAAATGTTTCCTCATGAAATTTTATAAAAGTTAGATCATGACTAGATGCTTTAAATGCATCATTTTTTGAGTCAACCTTCAGATATGGTATTCGTATTGTCATCTAGTTGAAAGAGGTCAAAGGATACCAATAACTGATGTTTGTTCTTTTAAGTGACCGGTGGGTGGATGAGCAACAATATAGACATTTGTGCTTTTTTCAACTGAACCCAGCACCAAATCACTTTCTTGTGAGCAAAAAATTTGTAAATTACTTCTCTTTACCTCTTATCAGATTTTCTTTCCTTTCGTTTTTTTTTTCCCCTTTTGCCATTGAGTTTGGATACTGCCTTACAGTGGTACATCCTTGAAATTGCAGATAAATAAAGTGCATTTTGATACAAAGTGTCAAATTGGCCAAGTTTTCTAAGTGCTAAAGATAATTCTTAGAACCCTTTAGTTCACCGAGGGTAAAAGGAGATTTGAATCTTAATTTTGTAAATCACTGTAAAGCGTTTATACATCTTCCATTGGAGTCTAGTAGTCCATGCATTCAAATTGACTGGAACAAAAAATTTATAGGACATGGGTAACAAAATATGTAAAATGTCAGAGCATAACTATATGAACTAGTTTTTGCTAAATAAAATCGGGTTATTCTTTATTTTTTTTTTTAATATCACTTCTAATTTTGCATTGGGTGTAATTAACTATCAAACGTATATGATGTAAGGAACTAAAAATGTACACTTGTACATATACATATCATATCTGTTCCAGGAAGTTTCAAAATTTTCTGGAACAATCGTGAACCTGCCTTTGTCTTCAAAGCATATTTAATCTCTGAACCGTTTTCTACTGTCAACCGGCAAATGTTGCTACATTTTCCACAGATGTTCATATCTTTTTTTATTGCAGAGAAGTTGGAGATGGAACATGGGATTCATGGTTTATGCCTCTTGAGGAACAGGCAAGCACTTAATAAACTAGACCTGTCTTATTGGAAGTAAATTTACAATGTCCCATAGTAATTAAATTAGTTTACATATTTGCAGGTGGAAGCTGTTTGTGACAAGGTGATATGGCTCTCTTGATTGCAGTTGCTATTTCGATCCCTTTGATTTGGAAGTTTGTTTTTCCATTCATGTAATCCATTACCATACTACAGGTGAAGGAAATGAAAGAACTGAAAAAAGGTTACAACATAGTAGGTCTCTCCCAGGTGATTTATGAGTCTCAGATTTTTCCCATTTCAAATGTCTATGTAATGTAAACATAATTCACTGCAGGATTATTTTCTTACTGATTAACTTTTCTGGCATCGCTTCTTATGACTTATTGACAAACTCTTAAAATAACATCCAATTTACATGACACAATCAGTTGGAGCAGGCAATTGGCCAGTTGAACATTTATATAGAACTCCTCTTGACTCCCCTTCCCAATAGAAGAGTTGTCATGTCCTTTCAATGGCCAGTTGAACATAACATGCTCTGATCATATGTGCCAATCAATTTATCAATTGGACTAAAGTTTTTATTGCTTAGCGCCTATTATTAAATTTTATTATAGCTTTTGGTTCTTGGGCAGCTTCTGTATACTGGTTCTCATTCATGGCTTTTTTTCTTTTTTCTTTTTTTTTTTTATTATTATTTACAGGGTAATGTAATAGGTCGAGGTGTTCTAGAATTTTGCGATGGAGGACCTCCTGTAAGAACCAGTCTTGAATATAAACCTTGCTAGTTTAGTGTTTCAGAATTTTGTTTGACAAAATTGCATAAATTGTTGTCATAATGAAATTGGAATGTTTTGACTACGCATGTTTACACTAAATCGTGTGAAATATGTTTAAAAGCCATATAAAATTTTGTTCATAGGTTCATTATTTGGCCCTTTCTTGACGAGATAAATGTACTATTCTTTTTTTTTTCTTTTTTTTTCCCTGTTGTTTTTCACTTTTTTCCTGTTTGGTGGTGGGGGATGGGAATAGGAGGTTATGGAACTTATGAGTAGGCATTTGAAAATTGATGGATTTGCTCAAAATTCTCTCTCTCTTTGGATGGATGGCTGGATACTTTATTTTCTCCACTTTCTGCTTTAGGATCTGCAGCATTATGTTTTCTCATTAAAGGAAAATAAAGGCCGTTTGCAAGTGTAAATAAGGGTTGTCTCATCTATGCTTGCTCTGGCTACATGCTGCATAGGTTCATAAATCTATCTAAATGTCTTTGTGAGTTTAGTTCATGGCTTCTGTATAATACTGTTCCTAGTAATCTTTGAGCTTCTTCTTCTTCTTTTTTTTTTTTTTTGGTACTTGTTTGGATCTCAAGTAACTGAAAATTTTCTCTTTTAATTCTGGAAACAGGTTAAGAATTTTATCTCTTTAGGTGGACCTCATGCTGGTACTGCCTCTGTTCCTCTTTGTGGTGTAAGTGCCATCATGGCTTTCTATCATTACCACTTAATATACATTTGTTTCAGTCTCCTTGATATTATTAGTTGTTTTAGAGTTATATTAAAATCTAATGTGGGATAAAGCTATCTACAGATCATTGCTATTTCTCTCTTTATAAACTTGTTAGGAGTCCACCTGGATTAGCTCTTCCCCTTGTGCTTGTTATGCATAATTGAGTCTTACTGGATGTCCTACATCATCTCATTCAATCATGACCTTAATAATTTGAAAAGATGCTCCAGATAAGAGTATCGCACTGTGATACCCACATATGAGAAGATTGAGGGTATGTGGTGTATGAGATCCCACATTGCTTGGGAAGGAGAAGTTCTTGCTCTTTATAAGGTTCCAATGGAGCTCCAATTGTATCATTGACTAGTAGGAGTATAGGCCACGTGGTTTGGGCCTTCCATTGGGGCATTACAAATGGTATCAGAGCCTATCCCAACCAGAAATGTAGAACTTGATTCGTGCCACCTACAACAGACAGGCCCGACGAGGACGTTGGGAATTTAAGGAGAGTAGATTGTGATACCCTCCCATATGAAAAGATTGAGGGTATGTGGTGTATGAGATCCCACATTGCTTGGGAATGAGAAGTTCTTGCTCTTTATAAGGTTCCAATGGTGCTCCAATTGTATCATTGACTAGTCCTTTTGGAGTATAAGCCATGTGGTTTGGGCCTTCCATTGGGGCGTTACACACACCTCAAGCATAATGATGAATTGTGATGGTTTACAACTTGTGTGCATATTTTAGGTTAGTCAAGTTTGGAGTTCTTCTGAACTTTTGCTTTCTGGGTAGCGGCAAGTCCCTGTATATTATGTATTCTGGATAATAATCACCTGGGAATAAGTGGCTATCATGCCAATTGACATTGCAATGAGAAGTTGCAATATTATTTAAATTTCCTTAAGTTTGAGTTCTGTCTAATATTCATTTATGGTTTTGTCTTCTACAGTCTGGCATTTTGTGCATTATTGCGGACAGACTGATGAAGTTAGAGATCTACACCGAGTACATCCAAGTATAAATCTGATTATGAATTTACTTTTTTTAGCATTTTAACTCCTTGAAGTCGGGTCACTACATCGTATCACTATTTTTCCGATAAAATCCATTCTCTTTAGTATTTCTCTTGCAAATACATGATGCTTGATTTCTGGAATTGCAGGATCACTTGGCTCCTAGCGGCTATCTTAAATTACCAAATGTGAGTAATATAAACTGATGCCATGTTGAGGCTTTTCTACTGCATATCTTTTGGCTATACGTTCTAAACCCTGTAATCGTGATATATTAGGAAAGTTTGAAGGCCACTTCTTTTCAACTCTTATTGGCTCAATAATCTTTTTGAATGTTGGGTCTGTAGTTCTTGTCTTTTCCCCCTTTCCTTTTTAAAGGATAACAGATTAAGGTGGCTTTTTCTTGCCACTTCTCAAATATCATGTTTGCACTGATAATTATCCACTTCATTTTATTTCTCTCTTTTCTGACTGAAAACCTAAACATCAGAATCAACTATTTTACAATTCCAGGCTATCCCCAGCTATTTAGAGAAATGCAGATTTCTTCCAAAGCTTAACAATGAACTCCCTGGTGAGAAAAACTCCAGTTTCAAGGAACGGTTCACTAGTTTACAGAACTTGGTACTTATCATGGTAAGCCTTTTTCTTTTTCTTTTTTTGTTTTCTTTTTTTTCCTTTTGAATGGGTTGATCATGGTAAATTGGAGGTTTCTTTCCATGTACTAACATTTCTTGGTCGTCTCAGACTTTCTCAGACAAATAACTATTAAGCTTATTAAGCTTTTCTCAACCTTTTTATTTTTTTATGTTCAACAGTTTGAGCATGACACAGTTTTGATACCTAAGGAAACTGCTTGGTTCGGGTATTACCCAGATGGAGCCTTCAAGCCAGTTTTACCTCCACAGCAGGTAGTTTTTCAGATGAACCTGATCTTCTCTTGTTATCTGTGCTGCTCCTCACCCAGCGCCCCAGCTATCCTTCATCTGAAAATGTTAAAACATTTTGGATTACCAATATACCCACGTTTGTTTGCAGTGCAACTTCTATTTCAGGACAAAAGCATGATTACGAAGTGAAACGAGCTACTAGACAAACAAAATAATGTTAATACAGAAATCTTTGGCACCAAAACTGATTTTTTCTTTACAATTTCTTGAGTGAGATTGAGAACGTGAAAGAAACCATCTGATTACCATTAAGAATAATTGACTATCCGTTGCGTGGTGTCTAAAGGTACTCAATAAATTAATTCTCGCTGGAAGCAATTTGTAGCAGAAAATGCAAACCAATTTGCTTTCAAAATTATATATATGGTAAAGGGGTAGCACATTGTTCTATGAAAATATGAGCTTTGCATGGTAAAAAAGCATCAGTTTATATTTTCTTGTAGCCTAAAGGGTTTTGTTCCTCCCAAATTTGGCAATGTAGCTTACAGCTTCTTGTGTCTTAAAACATTTTCTTTATATTTAGTGAACTGGTTTTGTCACTCAATTTTATGCAGACACAGCTTTATGTTGAGGATTGGATTGGTTTGAAAACCTTAGATGAAGCTGGAAGGGTAAAATACATTAGTGTTCCCGGAAATCATCTTGGGATTTCTAAAAGTGATATGAAAAAGTATGTTGTGCCTTATTTGGAGGGCAATTCATCAAGAAAGAACAGTAATGAAAAGGATAGTGGCAATAGAGTGCAGGGAGTTCATGGTGGAGTTGTTCAAAGCAACAAGAGAGAGCAAATGGTGCTTCAATTTGAGGAGAAAGCATCAACTAAAGCAATAATTGAGGGGTCATCACATTATTTCTGGCCTTCATCAATTAAAACTTTCATTGCCGAACTTCTCGGGCTCATGCAGAAATGGTTGCCTCATACATGATTGTACATTACTTTGTGAATCGAATTACAAAGTCAGTTGATATGTGTGGTGAGGATCTTAAATTGATTCAGTTGTCCGTTTTTTCAGTCCTTGTATGTATATTGGTCTCAATATCTCTTGATGAAGCTTAAGAAAGCTCTTGGATTACAATCTGTACTGTATAATTGTGGAAACATCTGTTCAATATGCAAGGGCAAGTCTGGTTATATACTGATGGAACATGGCATGATTATATGCATTCATATAATTATAGGATTCTATAGCTCCGTGCCGAAGGATTGAAATTTGATGCTCTGAACCGCAGGATTGAACTGATCTCCATTATCAAAGTAGCATTAAGTTCAGTTGATGTAGCAGACTTTAACATCAGTTGCGTGCTTTTTTTCTTTTCTTTACCATAATGCCGTTGCACCTACCCAATACATACATCGGTTTTGTTAGGTGCAAATAAAGTCGTATACTAATCTGTGTATCAATACTGATTTTTTCATATTCAAAATTTAAATTAGCATTGTTTTTAATAAAATTTATTTTTTGACCAGTTATATTAGATTGATGCACATATTAATTTGCAGTTATCCTTATAACTAAATTTTTTCTACATGCATAGTTTCATGGTGAAATTGTTGACATAACAATGTTAGCGATTATCAGCCACATATTTCTGTTCCTCGAAAGAGAGATTTACTTATAGGGTTTATTTAAGTGATAAAAATTTCAACATACTGCAAAAATAAATAAATGAAAAAAAAAATCTTCAAATATAAAGAAAACAGAGACAGGAACGGAGAAGCATTTGGATTGATTGATTGATTGATTTATTGGTAGCTAAAAGTAGAAAACATTGTATGGCATGTTACTAGTTACTGGTTGTACTACAGACTCGTATTTGCTCTAACCATTTTCTGCGTTTCTTCAAGGAACATAGGCATGAGAGTAGGATACCCCATGAAGGAATCTTTGAACCTAAAACTTTAAGAAAGGGACAAGTGCTTTTCTTGTTTTGTTCAAGAAGTAACTAATTAGCTACCTATTGTTTTTCTTTTCAGGATTTAGAGAAAAATTCTACTCATCCCCATATTACATATCACACAAAATTTTTTAATTTTTACTTTTTTTTTCTTTATTAAATATGTGGTTTATAAATGATGAATAAAATAACTCAATTAATTTAATAAAAATAAAACAATAAATAAATAAAAATAAATTTATTATATGACATGTGAGACGATGAATAGCAAAACTATGGCTAGCCAGATTTAGGGGTTCACGCTCCCTCTTCTCTCAGGCTTCATCAACTACACAAGTGGGTCACCCCATCGAAGGCGGTGGTTTTATACCCAGATTTCATTGTGAAATAAAAAATTAGGAAAAGAAATGGATTTCATTTTTGGTATTTTTGGGACAGCTGCAACT
The DNA here is from genome assembly GCF_018687715.1 of Carya illinoinensis. NCBI lineage: Eukaryota > Viridiplantae > Streptophyta > Magnoliopsida > Fagales > Juglandaceae > Carya > Carya illinoinensis. Next base: position 21,765,262 of record NC_056763.1, read on the forward strand.
GTTCTTGGTTTTATACCCAGCATTAGTGACAAACTTTCGGAGGGACTTTAATTTTAAGGGGCTAAATGGTATCTGAAAAAATGGAGGTAAGACGTGTACGGAAATGCATGAAACATTCCCTTTGTTTAATCATAAGGATGCAATCTACGAAGGTATCATCATTAGTTCCTTGACCCATATTGCTCAAACTTCTTACATCTTGATTCAAGTGAAATTACAACTCAATTTACAGGAAAAAGGGGGGGAGAAGAGGGGAGAGAGGAACCACAGTTTCATTTCTCCCTAATATGAGCATTATTTGCCTTTAGCTGTACGCGCAAAGAAAGGTAAAAGGGCATAAAACTTATCAAGCATCTTCTATGCAATTTGGTTGACTTTTCTGCAGTTTCTGTGGTTCTTCACAGTAGACGTGTATGTCAACACTAATTCCTCCCAGATGATCAGTCTCAACTAAGCAGCTTCTCTTGCTGCTCAGTTTCTCCCCTGAGATTGTCTGGTGGGCACGGCATCGAAACCATAGGCATGAGACTCTTGCCAGAGCTGCCTGACCAGCTACACGGACCCGGTAGACCACACTTAAATCTGCCCATATCTGTCCCATAGCACCTGAATCAAGCCTTGAGTCATACCCTTCAAGATCCGATTCAGTCACAACAACTACAGCTCCATCGTCAAACGCAACAAGATCTTGTGAAGCCGCTGATACTGGGGCCTTCATGATGAGATCAGCCATGGGGGTGTAGACAATAGCTTTTTTCACCATAAGATGGTAGTATTCCTGGACAGCCTGTAATCATCACAACCAAAAATAGTTTATATATATAAAAGAATATAAATATATATCATGGGACAACTGAGAATTATTAGTTAATTGCCAAGAAAGACAGAATGCCACTAAAAAAATAAAATAAATTTTGAACAACAAAACCAATAGAATTTAAATGCGAACTCTCTCTCAGATAACTCACCTACTCAAGCCTAACGACAGCATGGTTCGGAAATCTTTTACAATATATAATAAAACATATAGTGAAAGAGTCGTCTACTAAATACTTGAGAAAAAAGGAATTCCTGAATTTCCACTGCCAATTAATATTAAATGACATCATGATACTGGATGACAAACCCAAGTTTATAAGAATACCTGCCACTGGGAAGAGGCTAAAAGCACCCTTGGACGGATTGATCTCACATAATCATATGCAGCATCAGGTGTCATCTGCTTGTGATGCACCTATTAAAGAAAATGGACTGTCAAGAAAGGTGGGAAATTTTCAACAGGATAGTCAAATATATTTCCTTTGGAGTGGAACTGACCAGGTAACATATTACAACAGTTGTGCTGCGCCCCCGTCCAGCTTTGCAGTGAACATAGGTATGTCTTCCGCAAGATGCATTTTCTTCATGAAAATGACATTAGAAAGATCAGGTAATCCTACGGAATACCCCTCCCAGAAGAAAAAATTAAATAAAATGCATTAAAAAATTAAATAACCATGTGTCCCTGTAAATAGAATTCTGTTAGATGGCAAAAGATCTAATGTTTTATATATTCCAAAGCAGGAAAAGCAAAGTGAAAAGAATGTTCACCATGTATGAACTCTACTGCATGGTGTATATCATTCAACGATGGAGCAAAGCAGTAGTCTCTGGTAGGTATCACTAGATGGTCAATGCCATGATCCTACAAAGATTTCAATTTATTAGATCATAAACTGAAGTTAGGTCAAAATACTAGGATCTCCTTCTAAAGCTGTGCCCAGGAAAATACAATGACCATCATACACGTGTATCACACAAAAAGGGCCCGAAAAACTAGGTTGAAGACAGAGACAGAGATGTATGCTTCCATGTCATTCCAATCAACTAAAGTGATTTAGAGGAAGTGTGGCATTCCATGTCAGTCAAATAATTTAGGATGTCCAAATGAGACCCTGGTAAAGGTCCCATCAAATTAGTTTGGAATTCATACATCTAGAGCTAATCAATTAAAATTTTTGGACTATGATTAAACCCCTAAAATAGTTCATAGGGTAGACATTTCTTTATCGTAGGCGCCTATTGCTTTATGGAACAAGAGAATTATTTCCCCCATAAATATTTATTATTTACCAAAGTCTTTTTCTAAGTTCTAGAACCTGGACACCAGTGACCTCACCCTCCAATCCATGTTTATTGGAGGAAGAAGAGATACCATTAAATTAGAATATAAATTGCTCTTAGTTGTTTACTAAGCAACCATCGTACCACTGTATGTTTCTTCCAGAAGCAGCACAGACAGAAGAGATTTGATTTCTTTCCACACAGGTTTTTCGTTCACATTTAAACAAAATTTGTTTCAATACGTGAACGAAAAACTTGTGGATAGAACTGTGACAAGACTCTCCTCAGGTTAAAAGAATTGTGACACGATACGAAACAAGTTTTGTTCAAGTGTGAACGAACAACACTTTATCAACTTCTTGAATTATACAGTTAATCTAGCATAGAAAACAACAAACACATCTAATGGTCACAGGAGCTAAAGAGTTTCATATGAAAAGTTAAAAAAAAAAAAAGAGAGAAAAAGACCACTAAGAAAAGGTAGAAATCTTCAAGTTTGTGAAGAATGCCCATCCTGCAAACAGATCAGGATAAAATACTCACATGATATAGAGATGTCGATACCAAAGTCTCGTAGGGTTCATTTAGTGTGACTACCCCACAAACACCAAGCTCCTTTAGGCGGGGAACATCAGTTGGAAATGGAACAGCACCTAATAGTATAAACTGAACATATGTACATTAGAATATAATTCCTACACAAACTTATCAAAAAAAAAAATTAGTCATAAAAAATTAAAAACAACGAACACCGAGGGCACCAAAAACTTAAATAACAAATGCTCGAGATACAATGTTACAGCCATCACCGAATTACATCTTCAAACATATAGTTTAGGGCAATTACATCAGGAAAAAAAAAAGGCAGAGGAGGAGTGATGAATGACACAAAAATACAGAACTGAGCGTATATGAACTTATGAGCCAAAACAAATCCACCAAAGAGAAAAGGTAGTTAAGAGCGCCTAAAAGAACCAATAGAACCATATAAATTTTGTACAAGAAGGAAAATTTGGCAAACAAAAGCAATCAGCAGTGTACCACGAGAAAAGCCAGCAAAAAAGAATATATACAACAGATAAGTGTGAAAAAATTCAATAAAACCACGGGCTTGTTTGAAAATAGATCTCATCCCAATATTCTCATCTCATCTCCTTCCTAAACATAATTCAAATACAAATATTGTCAAACTAATCATTACAATTTTTTTAAATTAATCATTACAACTTTTCCAAACTTTCAAACAAAAAATAAAAAACAATTCAATTTTTCCAAATCCCCAAACAAGAATAATATTAATAAAACTATATTCTAACAATATTTTAACGTTATAATATTATTTAATTTTTTCTCTCTCCTTTCCCAAAACCCAAAAAATAATCGACTTAAACTATCTCCCTACTATTCACAAACTATCTTACTACTATTCACAAAATTCTCATCTCATCTCAATCCCCAAATGAGCCCTAAGCCCATCCAAGATCCCTGAACATGCAATTCAAACAGCAATCAAGTAAGAAAGAACAAAAATGATAGTTTTAGTAGACTGCAAATGAATTAAAAAACAGAATTCTACCCAAAAATATATCTTAAAAACTAAAAATTAAAATAAAACTTGCCATATATTCCAATAGATGAAAACTATATGGTAAAAACAAAACAATAACGAAATTCTGGCTTTTAAGCTATTTCATCATCCTGTATACGCTGGTATATATTATTGAACCAAAGAAGACATACACACATAAAAAGAAGCGACATGCAAACTCATTCCAATGAAAAGCCGCAGAAAGTAACCAATATATCGCCCAAAATCAATCAACAAGCACAAATATGGGACAAACTAATGCAGCAAAACGGCTAGAACGAATATCAAGCAAAACGAACTTATACCTCATCCACCTTATCCCACCACCTGAACTCTGCCTGAATCTTATTCCTAACAACATTGTAGATAAGGGTGGGATAAAATAGCGCGCGAGCCCCAGCTCCGATCAGAACCCGCTTTGCATCCGAAACGACAATGTTTCGGCTGCTGAAATCGCAATCTCCATCACAAGAATTCCCTTCTTCACCGCTTTCTACCTCCCCAACTTTCAATTCCTCAATATACATAGCCTCAATTCAAACCCAACTAACTCAATTAATCACAGCAACGCCCAATTTCGGAACAAAACCTAAATTACCCAAAACAAATACAGACACTTGCGTCACTTTAATTATACCCCATAACCCCCAAAAGAAAAAGTCGAATATTTGCTGTTAATTCCGTAAACGAATTACAGGAGTGATGGTGAAAACCTATAAATTCTACAGAAAAATAGGAAAACGGGGGATTGGAAAAGATTTTGTTGGTAAAATACGGAAATCAAAGTTTCGGAGAGAGATCATAACCATATTTTGCAAAAGAGCAGTCGATCGGAAAAAGAGAAGGAGGCGGAGACGATGGAGGTGGGATAAGAGATGACGAAAGGTCGATGACGGATGAATTATTTTGGGAGAGAGAGGTTTTAGATCGAAGAAACCCTAACCTAACCCCAGGATTTTGCTTGGATGATAGAATGGCATAGGTTCTACTCCTCCACCTTTTGCTCAACAAACACTGAAACAAGGAGAAAAAGACTGGGAAAGAGATTGAGAGAACGGCGCATGAGGAACTGGTAAGAACGGAGAGTTAAAAGTGACGAGACGGTGAGGAAAAAAAGCGTGCAAGTCGAAGACACGCAGATTAATGAATTATGATAAGGATAACCGACAAATCATTGACGATGTCGGTTCACTGTCTGAAAGACCAATCCCAACCGTTTAATCTGGAGGATCAATGGTTGAGATATATTCAGGATGATAGCCAATTTTTTCAAAAGCAAAATTGATATTTAATTTTGTTATGAATATCAATTTATGAAAAGATTGAATGGGATTGACGGCTCATAAATTTATTATTTATTAGAGTCAAAACCTCTTTTTAATAAAAAAATCTAATTACAAACATATTTATATATTAATATATGTATTAATTTATTATAATAAATTAAAAAATAAATTTTATTAAAAATAATATTAATTTAAATTTTAAATATAAAAAAATCAGTATTATTATGTAGATTAATACACGATTTTATTTATTTATAATAAAAATTTTTTTAATTATAGTTTCGTTTGATTTTTTTGAAATAATTTTAATTGTCATCTTTATCTATTATATATTATAGTTATTTTTATTTTTTTAATAATAAATATAATATATTTATTTAATTTAGTAAGAATAAAAAATAATATAAAAATATATAAATTATAAGACGGAAGAGTAACATCTTTTTTTTTTTTTTAAATATTTCCTCCGGAGTTTGACATGACAGCCCAGATCGAATATATTTTATTTTTATATCTTTTTATTTTCCATAATGAATTTCCTTTTCCGACAAAGCATTTATGTCATGATTGGTTGGCAGATAAGTTATCCCATTTATGCAGAATACAGAATTGATTCGTAACCGACGCCAAATTCATGTCATTCGTTGGGAATATCTATGGCTTTTCAATTGAGCTTACATAATTAATAATATTTTTAAAAAAAAAAATATTATATACAGTCGTAGAATTGTAAACGTCGTACAATTATTTTAAAAAAGAGTAGAGTTCATGATTAAAAAGTTAATTTTTTTTTATGTGAATTCTATATTAATTCATTTTTTTAAAGCGATTGCACACCGCTTGCATAACCACGACTACAAATATCATTTCTCTTTTAAAAATAAAAATTGTAGTATTTTTATCTATATTTTATACATTTTATTAATATAATTAAATATTTTATTTTTTTAATATATAAAAAATGATTTAGCTAATAAGTAATTTTATAAAAATTTATTTGGCTAAATATAATCATTATATTGTAATTTTAATATATTATATAAAATTACATTAATTTATAAATTTATATTTTATAAAATCTGTTTTATTTATAATGTTGCGTTGGCAAAATTTGTTAATGGATTGGATCACGTAAAGATATGTCATGTTGTGTTTGAATTGTATCGTCTATGTCAAACATGGTACGAGACGATAAGATAAAAAATAAATAAGAAGATGACGGGTAGTATTAATTCGATACATTAGTTCCAAGAATGCATATCCAAACGAAAACTAAGTTCCAATCACAATCTACTAAAGGGCAAATAGCTTGATTGGTTCGAATCCAATTGAACGATACATGTCTAACTAGTAAAGTTCAAATTTGATTACTCGGCTTGGTTTATGGTCCTATTGGTGGACCTAGGTTGGGACATTTTCATCGTTTTTAGTAAGATAATTCCCCAATGTTTGGTATGCAACTGCTAATTAGGTGATTGGTGATGGTACGGCAATATTGTGTGACTAATTAATTTGAAAGTTTAGGTACGGTTTGGATGGTGAGATAAAATAAGATAGTTTATTAGAACATTATTTTTTAATATTATTATTATTTTATAATTTGAAAAAGTTAAATTATTTATTATATTTTGTGTATAAATTTTAAAAAATAATAATGATGAGATAAAACGTTTTCACTATCCAAACGAGGCCTTAAATCCTCCACTATTTATAGATAGGTACGTACCAAAAGCTCAAAATTTTTTTATTAAAAGCTCGAAAATTAAATCGGTGGGAGGTGTTTTCTATTTCAGTCTCAAGCATGGATATTTGTTTAGAATAAAAATACAACTAATTAAATCTATTTCTTCCTATCAATTAAAGCTTTTGGAATAATTAATTGTTTCACAATGTTTAAGTTTTTGTCTATCTTTTTTCTTTTTATTTTAGGAATGAAAAAGTCCAATCTCATGTTTTAAACATCATCAAGCAACATGCACCCCCTCCCCAAGTATCACCAATTGTCATTAATTCCTATCTTCTCATCTTACTGGTTTTCCCCATATATGGACCTAGAGTTTAGTGGATATTTGAAATAAAAATTTTATGTGTAGTAATTTTTACATACTCTTTACGCACTCTACTAATATAATTGATTACGTTACTTTTTCTTAATATAAAATAATTTTTTTGACTAATCAAATCAATAGAATGCGGAAGAAATATACAAAAATAATTATATATAGTAGAACTCCATTTGAAATGGTGGTAAGAGTCTCTTTGCCCACTACAGTTCCCAACAGGAACTCCTTGGGTTATCATCGTATGGACAATTGCAGACAATATCTCTAACAGTCACTCATTAGCTATGTTAATGAACAAGGACCATATCCTGTGTCTGATTTTCATTTTTTCTCTATGCATTGTACTGTCATCTATATGAATGCAGGTTTTGTTAGAAGAGCCCCTTTTCTTTTCAAAAGAAAAATTGCCCAAGCACATTGATGCCCTAAACAACTTGTCTCTTTTTCAGTTCTTCATGTCTCCCAAATCTTCTAAGACCCTCTTTAAGATATTTCATTTCAAGCTCACCATCAAGCCGAGTCATCGTCAATTTTCTAGAAATCAACCAAGTCCCCGTTGTAATATGCATGCACTTCATATTTCCGAATCTATACTAGAATTGGAAAAGATAAACATTCTCCATTTTAAATTTCGTCGTTCCTAGTCACACTTGATGGGCGGTATATTTGAAGTGACAATTCTTTTAAGTGATCGATATGTAAATGCCAACAACACTAGATGAAAGACTAAAAATTAAAGCTTGGGAATCAGATCCATTTTTTCTAGTGTTGTCTAAGTACTTTTGGGCCACAGATGATGAGAAAAGGAGGATGCATGCCTCATCAACCTACTCCATCTGACGAGGATTATCCTCTTAATTTGCCTTTCATTCTAATTCTCCAACTCAAACAGCCTTTTACAGATTACACGTATGATCTTGAGACCCACAACATCATCTTTGGCCGGTTTAAGATATGTTTAAATCCTAAGAGATTAATGGACGTACGAGCCATGACTCAACAAAGACACTTGATGACATGGATAATTCTCTAGAATCCCTTTCTTCTACACTAGTTTGGTACTCCTTTACATAATCTTCATCTCTTTATGATGCAAAGTACTGTTTGATAGCTGCTGGACCTTATCATTATCTTCCCAGCCAGAAACACAATATCTAACCGGAGCTATGCTTACGCCAACTTTTACTTAAGATCGAAGTCATGAGTCTGCAACAGTGAGTACTGATAATTTAACATGATATGAGCGTCTTTAAGTTAAAATCCTAACTTTACCCATCAAGTCATTTCAACCGACATGTTATCTGTTTTAGCATATGTTCGTCCCTGTAAAAAAGAGAGAATAAGATTATGCAAACCAAATTGAGTAGCATCTGTCAAGTGCAAAGGTATAGAATTTCTCAAAAGCAAATATATACCTTGCCTCTGGTCGAAGACCATTGGCATAATCCCAAGTCTGCATGCATCCATTTTAATAAATATTACAATAAGCAAAATATATTCCTTTTTGTCAACATAGTTTTGGATCAGTTTTTAATTTATTTTTATATTTTTTTTTTTGTGGTCTGCCAACTCTGCTTGATGCAGAAATCACCAGAGAGATCAGAAGTTCAGAACCCTTCCCTGCTCTTTTCAAATGAATATAAAGAAAGATGAAAATAAATTAAGTACATCCATCCATGTGATCTCCAGTGCTTGGCCTTTGAGAGAAGAATAGAGAAGTGACATAAGAAAGGCATTTTGGCATTCCCTCCTCCAAAGTTCCAAACAAGCATATATAATTTTTTAATCTTTTTGAGCTTTTATGACCTCCAGAAGAAAAAAGCTAGCGTACGCAGTCCAAAAGAAGAATCCTGAGTCCTGACCACATCCACGCAACCCAATTGCCCTTTACATTCACCCTCCTCCCCAAGAGGTCCCAATTTTGATTCCCCAATATTTCCACTGCTAACACCTTTCAGCTTTGCATTTCCCTTACAACAGGGTGAAAATTTTGATCTCTTACAAACAGCCAAACTCACTCACCAAGTACGCTGCTGACCCTTTTTGTTTTGTTTTGTTTTGTACAATACCTCTGTGCGCGCATATATATATATATATATATAAATAAAAGTAATGGTATATACAATTACTTTTACGTACTCTTTATACACTCTACTGATATGATTAGTTAGATAAATTATTTTTTAATATATAATCAATTACACTAATAAATTACGAAAAAAATACGTAAAAATGACTGTACATATAATATATATATATATATATATATGTATGTATATATCTATATATCAGAGCAAAACTTTCCGCAAAACAAACAGGGAACAATGCACTACAGATACGATGATGCCAAATCAATGCATCTAATCTGTTTGCCCTAAATGGCAGGACCATATGGATGGCACCAAATTACAAGCATTTTCCAGCTTTTTTTTCTCTTTTCGTTTCTAATACCTTGTGCAGAAACGTGGCAAACTAGATATAATAAAAGTGTAAAATTATTCTTAGTCTGATCTGAACTGTGTATAGGAGATAATTTATGTATGAAGACTGGTCGGTCCCTCCAAATCAACCCTTCTAGGTTTCCGTTCTTTATTTGCTAAGCCTAGCCTTTGTTACCATTTAACCACAACCCTCTTCCCAAAGATACCTAATATGAACGAAAATAAGATGAAAGACAGCACCTTTAGGTTGATTTGAGTAAATTGAAAGGCCATAAATGTCAATTGAGTGGAACCCGCCAAGAGCAACACAAAGCAAAGCTTGAAATATGCTCCCCTCCCTAGAACTTTGATCCACAGTGCTTGCCTTTTCCTCTCTTTCTCTGCTTTTCCTTAACCCTTAAGTCTCCTCTTTTTTCTTCTTTTTATTCTTTTTCTTCTTTCCTCTTCTTCCCCTTCCTCTCCTGTTTCTGCAATACAAGCAGCATAAAAAACAAAAGCCTCCATGTGGTCTTCAATGGCAGATACATATTCTGACAACATCAAACACCAAATGATACTTCCAGAGAAAACACAACAAAACCCAAGTAAGTTTTACTCACATTTCTTATACAAAGCTCTTATAGTTGTAGTTTTCTTCGTTATTCTTCCGCTCTTTCCTTCACAAGCCCCTGAGTTCATCAACCAATCTGTACTCACTAGAAGCTGGGAGCTTCTGCACCTCATTTTTGTCGGTATCGCCGTCTCTTACGGTATATTTAGCCGGCGAAACGACGAAACAGAGAAAGAAAACAACAGCTCTAAATTCGATTATGCTTCGTATGTGTCTAGATTCTTAGAAGTATCACCGGTTTTTGATGATGAAGTCGAAAGCTCATCTGGGAATGGGATTGATGAGAACAAGGTCCAAACGTGGAGTAGTCAGTACCGTAGGAATGAACCAGTGGTTGTCGTAGCCCAAGAACACTCTGTTCTTGATGAACAGAGAACTACGGGCGAAAAACCACTGCTTTTGCCAGTTCGGAGCTTGAAATTGCGTATGCCTGACCCAGGTGTCTTCAAATCCGAATTTAGTGGCACCACTTCAGGTTCTATCAGTAGGTCTAATTCAAGACCGACCTCCAAAAGGTTTTCAGGCAATTCGAATAAATCTAGAAACGGGGAATTAGTAGGTTTGGATCATCAAAAATTGGAGGAGAAGTTGATGGATAATGTTGTGCTTTCTTCACCAGTTCCATGGCAATCGAGGTCTGGAAGAATGGAAACGAAAGAAGAAGTTGATAGCCCTACCCTGTTTGATCTGCCTCCTTCAATGGCGGAATCTGAATTTGATCGGTTCCAGTCTCGCACGACAAGCATCCAGATGACTGAATCATCCCGATCCAGTTCCAACACCTCTTCGCTAAAGCCGTCTCTTTCACCCTCACTAACTTCGCCTAGGAAATTGTCTCCTTCGCCTTCGTTTTCTGCAGAATCACAAGCCAAAATTGCGGAGGATTTGGTGAGGAAGAGGGGCTTTTACAAATCTTCTCCCCCACCCGCACCTCCGCCGCCCCCGCCGCCGCTGCAGCCATTAGTTTTTCAATCATTTTCAAAGAGGCCTAATCCTAGACCGGTGAGTGATGGGGTTTCGTTGGAGAAGGATTCGTGCAGAGTAAATTCTGGGGTGGAAATGAAAGCTAGACGCCAGGCTGATGGTTTAGCAATGGGAAAATCAGTGAGAAAAATAAGAGCAAGGGGAGCCGGAGATTTTGTAGAAGACGCCATGAATGGAGACTCGGAGAAAAGCCCAGCGATGGAGAAATCTGGAAGGAAGAGGGGATCTAATCAAACATCATTCAGGACTGAGAAACTAAGGCATGAAAGCAACCCCCTAATGTCAAAGCAAGCTTTCATGGAATTCTCAGTGGAAGAGGAGCAAGCCTCTGTTGACAAGGTGACTATGGTGTCTGATGAAGACACCGAAAGTGAGGAGGATGATGACACTGGAGGAGGAAGTTTCATCCAAGGAGAAGGAATTCCGAGCAATGGTGGAGTGAGTTTAAAAAATGTGGAAGCTGCTTCGAGCAGTGTCAGCGATGGAGGACGTGATGTGGATAGAAAGGCTGATGAGTTCATAGCCAAATTCAGAGAGCAAATTAGGCTCCAGAGAATTAATTCCCTCAAGAGATCAAGTGGGCAGATCAAGAGAAACCCTGCAAGAAAAGGTTGAACTTCCTTCAATCCAGAAGAGTTTAAACTGGATGGATCCAACCCTGGTGTTTTAAACTCTAGTTTTTCCTTGGTTCTATGTTTCTAATTTACTTGATGTTATAGTTATTTTCTCTTTGTTTTTTTCCCAATATGGGTATGGACAGATCAAGATCAGTCTAGAGTTCGCACCTGAAGTACTGAAAGGCCTCAAGCGAGAGAGATATAGACATGTAAAGTGAGTCCTACAAGATCAATAAACATTGTAGGACTCACTTTACATGTCTATCTTTCTCTCGCCCCGAGACTCTCAAATTCGGGCCAGAACTTTAGAAGATCTTTTCCGGCTTAGAGTGCATGGTGTACAGATATCTACACGGTTTACGTTTTGTGTAACAGCCAATTGCACCCCAATGAGTGTTGATGTTCTCTGAACTGTTGTAACTAAAAGGATGTTCTTCTAGCTAATTAATGCCATGCCCTATTTTTTGGTCCATTTCTGCATCTAGTTCTGGATCTAGAAGAAGATGTTGACTCCCACTTAACTCTTCGTGTGTGGATAAATCACAGGCAAGTTCTTATTAGTATAAAATACAGCAAGATAAATGCCATTTGCATAGGTGCTACTCAATTAATGGTGCTGAGCAAAGAAGATACTCATCTTCCTTATCTGTTAGAACTATGAAAAGTGGTCATTCTTAGTGGGTTATAAGACTGGTAAACATCCAGTTAAGTGCTTGTCTTCTGCAGGGAGATTTCAATTATGCAGACAGCAAAGCAAAGGATGCAGATAGTTTGAAGATGAGATCTCCTAAAGTGAGGTTCACCCTTGGTGACCTCAAACAGCTGGTGAAACTTGAAACCATCCGATTACTTCCCCATATTCGGGTATTCGGATGCATTCAGGTTAACTGCTGGACCAAACACTGCAATCGCAGCTAGGAGATACTTGGCAACAATAGAGTGATGCAACGTACGGTTCTCAAAAATAACATTTTTCATAACATAATCCAGTGTTTAAAAAAGATCTGCATGAGGCTTGCACACTTTGAATCGGCAAAAATCGTTATCGTTATTATTTAAATGATTAAACTTATAGTGAATGCAATTTGAAAATAATTAAAATGACGTGAACGGTAAAAATCCCTCTTGCTCGTGTTCTCATTTAAACTTGAGTCTTTTAAGTGAATAGTTTTAAATATGACTTCTTTTACTCATCATCCTTACATCATATATATTTATTTAAAATTTTTTTTAAATATAATTCACTTTAGCGAAATGATATATGCAGTAATGAAGCACACAAGTGCCGTATAATCTCTTTAAAAAAAATAAATAAATAACCTTTATAATTGTGGATTCTAATTTTTTTTTTTAAATAACTCGACGCTATATACTTTACAACTATATCTAACATTACTCTTCAGTTTATATGTCTATCGTATACATTTTCCTTTGAATAATCATGCCGAGAAGTCCGCGTAGGATCTCATTCCATACACATTGCAAATTTGATTTTGTTTAGAGCATTCAACAACTCCAAAAATCATTTCCCCACCAAGCTATTATTGTCTAAAATTGAAAGGTCCAAAATACATTAACCTAAATTTGGAATATGTAATCGTGTTACTTTTTCTAGATTTTTCTGTTGAAATTAAATAATTGAGATAAACTTTGAAATACTCATGATATATCTCATAAACCCTCTAACATTTTTACCATATATAGCGTTGTATTTACCGGATATTACTAGGGTGGTTATCAAATGTGTATACTAGTATAAATAATTTTTGTAATTATTTTTTAAGCATCCTTAACCATTAAAAAAATAAAATATATATATATAAATTCACTAATAGTCACTTCCTTAATCATTAATAAATTTTTTAAAAAAAATAAAAATATATAAATAAACATATTTAATAGACATATTTAATAATTATATTATCATTTTCCTCTTATCTATTCAAAGCTATTACACGAGATATCATGTAGGTATATAATTGAGATTCTTTCAAGTTATTTGACCAATTTCATGGTCCAAGTTCAAAAAAAGATAATTACGTCATGTGGTTCCTTCAATGCCAACTTATAGGATTCTCAAAATTATAAAACTTCTCGTAATTTCAATCACAAACATCATTCTTTGATTTAAACATAAAATAATTTTTAATTTCATATTTTTAAAACAGTTTTAAATTTCAAATTTTCTAAAACATTTTTAAATTTCAAATTTCTAACTCTTTCATCTAATCATTACTTAATTATTAATCAAACACAAAAATTAATACAACAGTTACAAATTTCAAAACATAGATAATATAAAAGACATATTTCTAATTTTATAATATTTTTATTTAATTTTTTCTATTATCTTTCACAAAACACAATAAAACATCTTCTCTCAAACCATTTAACTGCTGCTCACAAAATTCTAAAATACTCCACTCTTCAATTTTCCAGAATGTTACGATAATGCTAAGGGGACCGAGAATGGTGCCCTTGCAATGTACCTAAATGCAGTTTTTATTTTTTATTAGTGATGTTTCTCGGTCTAAATGGCATTTTCCGTAATGTTATCTCTATGTTTATGTTTTCAAGCATCGAACTTGACCAAAAAAATCAAATTGGTAAGCCATGAGCCTTTAATTTTATGGGTCAATCTACTAAATTATTCTGTACTTTGTTAGCATTTTGAATTTAAATACTTCGAAAATCCCCAAGAATCAGACAGACGTTGAAAATCTAAAAGCACGATGTTATAGGGTCCATTGGACCCCAATTTCAACTGCCAAAATCTCCTTCTATGAGTATGAATCCAACACCAAAACAAAAGAAAATCAAAAGTAACATTCCTCCACTATCATATTATAAGTAATCAAATATAATTAATAGAGGTTATAACACAGCACTTCATCCTCCATCTCCCTTTCCTCGCCTTCCAAATTTCCAAAATCTAGACTAAAATCAGTGCTAAAAATCTCGACTAACACGGTGGGTCCAATAATACAAAACATGGAGACCCACCCAATCAAATTCTACCAACCATATCTTAAGACTTTTAGACCCATAGACTTTGAACGTACATGCAGAGAAAGAAAGGACACAGTGACGAATGATCGGAAGTTGGAATGATTAATGCCCCATTTGTATTATTGGAAGCTGTAATCACGATCTTGGCTGGAGTACTGCATCGAACGGCCGGTGTGCGACGGCGGGACCACGTGTTGTCGGGGTAGCCCACGGGTTGATGGGAACTCTACGACCTTCACGGCCCATCTGGTGGGGTCGAGCGTGGGTACTGTCGCCGGCGGATGATGAGGAGGAAACCGGAACGGCGACACGCTCACATGAGGGGCACATGGTGAGGGTTGTGGGTGGGGTCATTTGCATGTAGAACTGAGGCGAGAGTTTTAGAGCTCTCAGCTCCTGCACTTCCTTCTGCAAACGTCTGTTTTCTTCCGTCAGATTCTCGCAGCACCTCTTCAGGAACTCGCAGTCTACCTCCGTTTGCTTCAACTTTGTCCTGGGATATCATTTTTCACACCACTCGTCAATGAAAAAAAGCTACCTCCGAAATGGGTTTTCACAGAACGTACCATAAATACCCAACAGGATGGTGGATTTAATGAAGGAAATTAAATTCTCACCTGGCCCTTCTGTTCTGAAACCAAACTTCCACTTGTCTAGGTCGGAGGCCCAGCTGCTTGGCCAAAGCCTGTTTTTGCTTCTGCAACCATCAAACCATTCATATGTCAGTAAAAAAGTTGTGTTTGTTTGCCGAGAAACTTACACGGGAAAGTATTAAATCCATAGGACCCAAGATTTTTTTTTCTTTTGATTGCATAACATTTATGTCACAGCAAGTTCGGCCCTATTAAACTGAGCTTCACTGCATGCTACTTACTGGATTGAGCGTATTGTGCTCCTTGAAGCTCTCTTCAAGAATATTGGACTGGTCCTTGGAGAGCCTGAGCTTCTTTCTCGAGGTTTCACCGTCTTCTTCATCACTGATACCTCGAGAGCAATCCCTCTCCAGATCATGCTCTTCCCCGTTAGCTTCTCTCTCGCTAGCGCTTCGCTTTCCGCTCAAGCTAGATATCGTGCTATTAGGGGATGAAACGCCCGCTTCTTCTTCGCAATCGCCAGTGGAAGGCAGCCGGTTCACGTCGATCCCCCTTAGGAAAGATCGAGTCTCTGCACGGCAAGTTTCGGAGTTTCTATCTGCAAATGGGATAGAAAGGGAGAACCAGTGAAAAAGATTGGATTTTGAGGAGCAGAACTGAAGAATCAGATCCATGGTTTACGAAAAGTGAGAAGCTTTGGGTGTGAATAAGAGAAAAGTTCAAATAAAATAAATGATAAAAGTTAGTTCTTAAACCACTCAAACATGGAAAAGCAAGAAAAGTATCATTGTTTTCGTCCAAGGTCATTGAAAAGCGGGGTGGGGGTATGGGCTTCTTTGGAGCTCGTTTGTTTCTGGGGAAAAAAAGGAGGAAAAAGAGAACATATTGAAAGGAGCGTGCGTGAACCCAGATCTGAGAATAGAATACATGCAGATTGAAAGCCCATAGTACAGAACCAAAAGACTCACCTGTTGAAGAGAAGGCCTCGTTCCAAGAGGGCTTGGGAAGATTGAACCCGGAAGGAGAAGAAGCGGCAGAAGATGGGACTAAAGAAGGCTTGAGATTGAGCTGTAGATGGTGGTTCTGAGGGAAGCTCAAGCTCAGACTCAAACCCAGATCTTCCTTCTCAACCATCGTGCTAGCTTAGCTGTTTGCAATAAAACCCAATGAAAATATGCTTTCTTTGAAGAACTTCGATCTGCACGGACTCAACAGTCAAGGCTCTCGCTCTGTCGACGCTCGGCCTCGCCTTAGAGAGAGAGAGAGAGAGAGGTGTTTGGTTGAATCAGGAGATAGAAGTGGTGGGGAGGGGGGTTATATAGAAAGAAGAGAAATGTACATGTAACTTGAATCATGATTTCGGTGTCAGGAAGCCCCAATTATCTCAATCATGGCTTCTGCCCCCCCCCAAAATAATACCCAACGCTGCTGCTTCCTTTTTCTTTTTTTTTTCTTTTTTTTCTTAAAATTTATTTATTTATTTATATTTTACACTTCTCCAATTAAAATATAATAAGATAATATGAATGAGATTAAAAATAATAATAATAATAATAATAATATGAGATTTATATAAGTTATGATATTTAAGAAAAAAAATTTAAAAATAGGATAAAAAATTGAAATTTAAATATTATTAAAATATATATTTTTAATATAATTTTTATTTTTGAAATTTTGAAAAACTTAAATGATTTTTGTGTTTGGTTTGGATTTAAAAAAGTATTAATAATTAGGTAATTATTAGATGAAAACAATTAAATATTTAAAATTTTGAAATTGAAAAATACTGAGATGAGATAAGATGATATTGAATAAGATAGATTGAGACTATTCAAATATCTAAATGGGAACTAGAGCTTAATTTTATACACTATCATATTTATCGAGGCTCAGTGCCTCAGTTGCAGACCTAAGGCTACATTTAGATATTAAGATGAGTTAAATTAAGTTGTTAATAGTAGTATTTTTTAAATTTTACTAGAATGAGTTTAACTTTTTTAAATTAAAATTGATTTAACATTTTAGATTGAAATGTATGAACGTTAATATGAGTTTAACTTTTTTATGAGAAATTGAAAAAATAGTAGATCTCATCAATTATTAATTTGAAATGAGTTAGAATTTTTTAGAAACAAAAAGGATATAATTTGAACGAGGGTGTTTGCTTCTTCTACTTTTTTATTTTAGTTGATAATTGAGGGAAAGAATTAATTTGAGTTATATCCTCATAGTTTTATTAGATTAATATATATATATATATATATTCCTTAAATTAAAAAAAAAATTATCTTTTCTTTGACTTAAAAAACTTTTAAAATTTTTAAAATTTCTCATAACCATTTACTTTTTGATAATTATCTATTTTAAGCTTTTTCAAATATTTTATATTTGTTTGAAAATAAATTTAAAAAAAAAACTTTTTTTGATGTAAAAATTACGATTATTTATTTTTAAAAAATTATGACCATATTTTTAAAAATTTGAAAGTTGTAATTATCTTAAATTTGTATGAATATTTTCGTCTATTGAAAATCTTTTTAAAGTTCAAATTAGGTTCTACATTATCCAATAAAGTACATTTAAGAAAAAACGTCATTTTGCTCAAACTTATTTTTTAGTTTATTTGAAATTATAAAGTACTTTAATATATACCGCACAAATAATCTAATTTTTCTATTATAGAGCTTTTAAGGTTATTTAAGTACTTTTTAAAACTTTTAACGCAACTCCAAATAGACTCTAAAACACAAAATTAATACTTTTATAAACTTCAAAATAAAAATAATATTAAATAATTACTTTCAAACAATATTTTAACTTTATCTATTCACTTTCACAAATTCTAATACAAAACTTATTTTAAAATATATCTTTATTCTATTTTTTTCATCATTTTCCAAATTTCAATATATTGACTCAACTCATTACACAATTATTTACAAAATTTTAAAATACTTTAAACGTCTAAACATGCCCAAAATCATTTCTCTTTTATTAGACTTTAAGGTTCCGTTTGGTAGATAAAAATTTTCATCTCAAATTTAAAATTCTCATCTCATCATTACAACTTTTCCAAATCTCCATACAAAATATAATAAATAATTTAACTTTTTCTTAACTTTTTCAAATCCCAAAACAATAATAATATTAAAATATAATATTTTAATATTTTATCTTAAACTCAAAATTTTCATCTCACTTACCAAGCAGAACTGATATCATTTATTTCCCTCAAAATGATAGTGTGGTTTTTATATATGGCAAGTGAGAAGATAAATTCTAATCAATGCATGACTCATAGGATATCATGAGCAATGGAATTTTAAAATAAAAGTGAAAAAAAATTGAATAAAGTATTATAAAATTAAAATATTGTCAATTTTTAATAAAATTCTTATTTTAAAAGGTTATATTATTTTTTATGTTTTGTTTGAAAGTTTAAAAAAAATTTTAATTAGATAATGATTAAATAAAAATTTTAAATTAAAAAAATATTTATATTTATGTAAATTTTAAGGACATAAATTAATTTTGATAAAGAGATAACTCCACATAAAATTTGACAAAAAGCCCCAGTAAACTAAATCCTAGCTGACTGAACATGGCAACCTGGTCAACTGGAGGCTGCAGCCAAGCCAATCATTTAGCGGTAGAGAGAGAGAGAGAGAATTCACGTGGAGAGAGGTGGGCGGAAATGAGGGAAGCGTGCGGAAGAAAAAATAAATAATTTTAAAAAAACATGTCCCCCACAACTCACGTGGATCAACATGTTTTCCTAACAGACACGTGGTCTCACACGACTTTTGAACCCCGACTGTTACATATGGGCCCCCACGCCCCCAATCGTGCGTGTCGTCTTGTCCCTCCACTCCCCGACAAGCCTCCTCATCACAATCATTTGAACTCTCTCCCTCGTCCCTCAATTTATCAAAACGCTACCTCCATCTTACCACGCTTCCTCACAGAGCGTGTAATTCAAATTCCCCATCCCCCTTGTTGGAAAACGATGCCGTGGCGCTCGAGGGATGGATCTCGATTCTCGAATGTTCTCACTATAACCGTTCATCTGTATCTTGAACTTCAGTTCGCCGAATCTCTATCAGCGGATTCTCGTGCTAGGAGAATTATTATCTAATCATGGGAATAATTTAAATAATTATTAATATTTTAACAATATCTTGAAATTAAAAAAGAAATGATGTTTATATTTTAAAAATATCTAATATTTACTCCTCGAAAAATATGGTCCAGAGTCCATATCCAAATCATAGTTTATTTTAGTAGTATTTCCTTCATGAAAAATTTTCTAATTAATTTATAAAAGTATTTAAAATATGCTACATCAATTCAAACAAAATAAATAGACTATAATATGTATGAAAAATTCAATTTATAAGTAGAGGTTGATAATAAATAGACTAGCATAGAAATTCTTCCTAAGCATGATCATAAGAGTTCATTCTTATTGCGAAATGTCTAGTTTAAACCATAGTTACTGCCTTCACCACAGCATCCTAAAGTATCCAACTCGTTCAAAACTCATCTTATGACCCAAAAGTCAGGTTTTACTACCACAACTCATTTCAACTTAGGTCATGATTTAAACTCCTGACCTCGAAGTCAATAAATAAGCTCGTACTAACTGGGCTACCACCTTGATGGTAAAAAGTACTTACATAGCATAATTTGATTCGAAATATAAATTTAAAAAAAAAATACTTACAAATCAAATCTTACTATTTAATTGATATAGATAGTGTACTACACACCGATTTAATAATGGAATAACTATAATACCTACACATTTATTTTTTTACCAAAAAAATAGGGGGAGCTATTAAATTTGTATTATTTTTCTTGAGTAATGTTACATACAGTCATGGAATATACAAATATCATGCAATTGGTTTGAAAAAAAATAGGATCCACAATTAAAAAATTAATTTCTTTTTATGTGAGTGAACTATTTATTCATTTTTTTAAAATGATTATACAATATTTATATACTTATAACTATAACTATTATTTTTTATTTTTCTTTGATCTTTCGCATTGAATATATATATATTTTTTCTTTCTACGTATAAAAATGGGATATTAATTAGTTGCATAGTCCCGAAAGATGTTAATTTCTGTCAATTTATTAGGTGGAAAATCTGTCATTTCCTGTCTCACTCCAAATATAAATGCTCGATGAAAGAGCTTCTCAAAAGGCTTCAATTTTTGTAGTGGATAAGGACGAGACCATAAGAGTAGTGCTTATTGGCAAATCTTCTCTCTTTTTCTTTTGAGATCAATTAATAATGGGTTTAACATTACGAATCCATAAAGTTATAGTCTCAAGCCGAGCCATTACATGATTTAGATGCCTGATGATTAACCAGATCAGAGAACATTTCTAGCATCTTCATTTAAAAAGTTTATACAAATATTACATATAGACATAAAGTATACAAATCTCAAATACAAACACTTTGAAAAAAAATATACTTATTATAAAAAAAAAAATGTACTTTTTAATGTGGATTTTATTTTTTTAAATAGAACATTTTAAATCTAGGAGAGGTTTAGATAATGAGTTAAGATGATATGAGATGAGATAAAAATTGAATAAAATATTATTATAATATAAATTTTTAAAATATTTTTTTATATAAAAATTTAAATTATTTATTATATTTTATTAAAAATTTTGAAAAAATTAGAATGATTAAATAAGATAAAAATGAAATGATTTTTGAATTTAAATTTAAATAAACATGATAGAAAATAAAATATTAATAAATTTTTTAACATGCATTGGGGTTAAACCCTCATCATTAAAGGAACAATTGAGCATCAATTCATCATTGTTCTCGGTGTTTCTTCAAGTTTTTTTTTTTTTTTAATTAATTCCATGGACAAAAAGTGATGAATTATCCGTAGAGCTATAGAGTGAGAGGCTGATATTCCTTTTCCGTAACAATATTGATGACAAAACTTTTGGTGTAATGATAAGTAGCCAGGCGGTGCCACCTAGCTATATATCGATTATCATGCATGTCGTTAAGGAGGGACCTACCAATTATTTGTACCCAAAACTTATGATTAAGGTGCGTGCATGGCTTCTCCCAAATCAAAAAGCAACACTTTTTAAATGCACACCTCTCGTCTCCTTATTTAAAATCTAATGCTTCTAAACATTTTCATGTCTCATGATGCCCTCAATTTATATATATATATATATATATGTCATATGTGTGTGTTTAAAATTCGCATAACAAATCAAAACAGAAAAAATAATTATCCTTGGCCCATTATAGTGATTTGGATTTTGATATAGTATTTTTTATGTTCATCTATAAAATAATAATAAATAAAGAGAGATAAAGATATTTAAGTGATTCGGTATAAAAGTATACATCAACAGATTATTTAAGGATAAAATTCATTATAATTAGTTATTTTACAATCTCATATGACCTCACATATTACTTAATACAATGAAAGAATTTAGTTTAAATATCTAGAAGTCGTCCTAGTCTGTGGAGAGTCTCTTCCTTATATAAAAGTCTAATTCCTTGAGTTGATTAAGCCTAATTTGTCTTGTAGAACTTTTTTTATTTTAGAGTCTTTGTCAACTTTTTCTAACTTATCTCTTCATTGTACCATCTCTTTCCTGCCATGTCCTTGGTGTTAAATCTTCTCTTACTATTAGAGATAGGTTTTTAAATGAATGGAATTTAGTCCCTAACAATATATATATGGATAATGATAAATATAGTTATAAATTGTGTAAGTATTGCGTATATATGAAGAAAAAAAAGTAAGATTCACTGTTAAAATTTTAATTTTTTGTTGTAGTTCTAATATTTATTAACTTTTAAGAAAAAAAAAAGAAATACAACCCTTACACACTCTATGATTATAAATATTATATGTATATATACACACACATGCAGTCTGTTGTTCCCCGATGGAGTTAACTTGATACAAAATAATTAAATATTGATGAACTCAATCCTAAATTATAATTTTTGATCTAACTTCATCTATAATACTCTCACTTTATAAAAAATTAATGAGATATAATATTTACAGTTATAGAGTGTGTAAAAGTCGAATATTTATTTTTAAAAAAAATAAGTAAATATGAGACATCCCACATAAAAAATTATTTTTTTAATATTGAACTCTATTCTTCTTTAAAAATAATACGTGACACTTACACAATCTATAACTGTATATAATATTATTCAAAAACTTTACATATAAACATGATTATACAATATGCACACAAGCTAAATAGTATTGATAAGAGTATGCGGTTTAATTTCAAAATCTGATTTTGAAATTATACGAAATTATCATTTGTTCTAAAAATTTAAGTCGATAAAAATATAAAAATTTAATTATTTATAAAAATAAACTACATATAGTTATTGAGTGTACAAGTATCGTGCAATGTTTTAAAAATAAAATAAAATACTTACACACTCACAACTATAACTATCATTTCTCTTATTTATATCCTCAATAAATAACACCTTGGGTCATGGACAATCCAATTGATCAAAAACACACTGCACCAAGGTCAATCTAGATCGGGCCGTATAAATTAAATCACTTCATCATCAAGATCATAATATTCATTATTTCCACCCTACCTTGTTCGAGATAGATTCCACTACGTAACTAAACAACCAGACCTACGTTAAGACCACCCAAACTCGGACAAATTAATTATAAGATTTTGTAGAACAATAAATATTTTCTATACCATTTATTAAACTGGCCAGAGAGATCAATTTTCACTGCTTTTATCCAACAAAACATTCTGATCGTCCTTCTTCATTTTCTGTATCGGGGAGGAGTGAGGAGCCTTGTATGACATTCTTCCTCGCTCGTCGATCGTATCCCTTTCCAACCATCGTTCTCTAGGTGCTCGATGAAAACGTTCTGAGTCCCATTTAGATTCAAATATATTTCATCTCATTTCATCTAATCATTATAATTTTATCAGATTTTCATACAAGATATAATAAACAATTCAATTTTTTCAAATTTTAAAATAACAATAATATTAAAAAAATAATATTTTAATAATAATTTATTCAACTTTCATATTAACTCATCTTCTCTCAACTTGCTATTCAAATCTAACCTAACAGTATTAGTAGTGGTCTGGTCAAAGTTTAACTAAAATTTGACTCGAAAATTAACTTTTATAAATTTAACTAACTACTTTTTAACAATACCAAATAACAAACTCTCTAAATTTATTATTATTTAATTAAAATATTAATTATCTGAGACATATTCACTCTATGTGATCCTCTAAATTCTAAAATTTCAATAAAAAAATTTTCAATACAGAGCCAATTTGAAAAGTAAAGACAGTAAAGGAAAGGAAAAACCACAAGATATACTTTATCTAATTTCCCCATTCAGAAAATCCCCCACACCTCTTGACCCACTGAAGTGGTTAACTAGTGAAAAAAAAATAAGCATTGTTTCCTTGAGACTACTATTATCGTGGACTGGCTTAGCTTAGGGAGACGGTCAAGGGTCAATAACTCCCCTCTTTCTCCGACAATCTATAATTATTTATTAGAGCGTGCGGATCAAGCGATACGCAGACGATTAAAACTGTGGTAACGGTGTTTATTTATTTATTTTTATTTTTAGAATATTTATTTATATTGGCAATTTGCAATGATTTTTAATTAATAAAAAGATTATTAGCATAAATGGGTGGGGGAGGAGTGAGACCGACAGGATGTCGAAGTATGCATGATTGAAGTGTCTCCACGTGTGCGTGATAGCTGTCCCCACGTGTTACCCTCCCTCAATCTCCACTTCACACGAACCCCAATAATAGATCTCCAATTATTTGTTTTTGCTTTTTTTTTTAAATAATAAAAAAATGGACTTATGAATATTTCCCGACAACTAATAATGGGTCCCAACTAAGTCTATCCCTACTCCTAGTTCCTGCCCCGTACAAGGTTCCCCCCTCTTTCCCATGTGAAGTGCACGTGAACATGACCATGACCCTCGCAGCTGTTGTCTTATCGGCTACGGATTTCACAATGACCATGTTGCCCCTCATATGTTATGTAGTGCAACATACTTTGTCATAGTCAGTAATGTGTAATTCAAAGTTCAATCATCATTGCCTGTCGTTTCGGGTCCCACCCTCCCAGCTCTGAATTCCTCTGCTGATTAGACATCTCTTTGGACTTGGCACCAGTTACAAAATTCTTAATTATTTATAATTAATAACAAGTTTTAAATTGTGAGTTATTAAATTTAATTTAAAATTAAATTAAACTGAGTTATCTGAATCTTACAAACATCTTAATAATCGGTGGGAAGTATTCTGTGGGCCTCAGACTTCGCTTCAAACTCTGTACCTCTATTATTACCACTCACGTGGATCCGACGTGGCGCACCATTTTCCATTGAGCCGACAGACAGCAAAGCACTCGTGCAGCTTGCCTGGCCGCACGTGCACTTCAGTTTACTTTGCTGGCTGGATCTGGTCAACGGTCAAACAGCGAAAATCGATATGCCTTTTTTTTTCCCTTCAGCTGGGGCATGCACGTGCGCTGTAAGTACAGAGTTTTTTTAAATTTTGTAAAACTCGAAGCCACGACATTTTTATGTCATGGACCCATATAGCCATGTCCAAGTTTTGGAGGGAAGGATACCCACAT
The DNA here is from genome assembly GCF_018687715.1 of Carya illinoinensis. Taxonomy (NCBI): domain Eukaryota; kingdom Viridiplantae; phylum Streptophyta; class Magnoliopsida; order Fagales; family Juglandaceae; genus Carya; species Carya illinoinensis. The sequence goes on from NC_056763.1 coordinate 21,790,257, forward strand.
AGAGAATGGAAGGCTAATTTAGGGATTATGAAAAAAAAAGCTGAGAGTGAAGCATGTTTGGTATGGTTTGGTTGGTGTATGATTGAGGGAGACAGAGATAGAATATATAATAATATATATAATAGCATTATGATAGTTTAATTACTAGGAAAAGCTATCTAATTAGTAAGATTTTATACTTCAAATGATGAAAGCTGCTGGAAGCATCACTTTGATATAAAAAAGATTCCTTCTTTTTCTTAGTACATGAAAAAGGCCATTTGAATAATTATGATTTGATTTACAGAACCCACTCATTGATGATAGGGCGACAAGTCCATATATATATATATATATATATATTGCATGCTTAAGTTATCTTGTGAATGAATTCTTCGTCTTCGACTCGTGTAAGAACTTTAGTCCCGGTGGTATGATAATTTTAGGTCAAAATTCAAGCTCTTAGATGTAAATAATTTATATGATAGAATAATTTTATTTTATTTTTAAAAAAAATACGATATAGAGTAATGTAATGTTAGGTAGGGGTGAAAACTAACTATATCGGCGTGGTTTTTAACAAAAATAATTGCCGATCGATATAGGAGAGTTTCATTAAAAAACCAACCGTACCGATTACAACAATTCTTGGTCTCCTAGCAGTAAGGTTCATATGAGAGAATAGAGATAGAATGTGTTGTAGTCACACACACACACACAAAGGAGAAGAAGAAGAAGAAGAATATGGGAGGAAAAGAAGATGAGTTGAAATCAAAACAACTTTGTTTCACTTATATTTTTTTAATATGTTATGTATAAAATAACGTTATTTTATATATATATATATATATAATATTTTGTATAGGTTAGCTCTAAAATGACTGTCGTTACACTTAAACTTAAGTGGAACGATGTCGTTTTAACTATGATATTATATATAAAATATATTTATTTAATCAACTGGTTCAGCAGTTTGAAACTGGTTCAAACCAAAACCAAACCTATCGATGTCAGTTTTAAAGAATTTCTACCGCCAGCCGACCGGTTCTTTAGCGATTCTGTGCTCTGGCGGTCAGTCTACGTCGGTGTTGACCAATTTTGTTGGTTTTTGTACAACCTTAATATGATATACAGTTTTAAAATATATAAGTCTCAAGTATTGAAAAAAATAGAGCCAGTCATTAAAAAATAGTTTTTTATGTAAATTTTAGATTTATCTATTTTTTTCAAATAAAGTATACGTGATTTGCACACTCTAAAATTGTAAATATTATTTATTTATATGATAAAGATGCCTGACGAAAATCCAACATTTAATCAAATTAAAAATGTTACATTTATATGATTTCAAGAATTTTTCTTCGAAATAGTAAATCAACTCAAGAGTGATCAAATTCGACAAATGTTATTCAATCACATTTAATACATACGAGACATTTTAAATAAGGGAAATGCTACTATATTGTTCTAGTTATACCATTCACTTTGCTCTATTGATGTAGCGCCATCATACCACGTAACTTATTGAGAAAAAAAACAAAAACAAAAACAAAAATGACAAATGTAACGCTTTAATAGAAAGCCCAAATTACATTATTTATACTTTAAAAGAGTTTTACTACATACAAGCACAGTTGCGCATTAATCTGTGTACCAATACTGATTTATCCATACTTAAAATTTAAATTAACAATATTTTCAATAAAATCTACTTTTTGACCAATCACATCACATTGGTGTACAGATTAGTACATAATTATACTTGCAACTATATTTTTTCACTTTAAAATGACTGGTCGATGGTATAATTAAAGTCTCATTGAAATTTTATAAAAAGTAAGAACTTTTCATTTCTAAGTAATGTGAGATTTCATACATCACCAACCCGCATGCTTATTATATGGGGCATCACAACAAACATAAAAGAGGTTAGAGGGAACTTAGGGTTTAATTTTTATCTTTTTGTGCTTTTCAACAGCCATTTTGTTTTGTATAATTTTTTTATTTTCTTAATAAATCACATGGTGTCACATTGGGGTGTTAAATCGATTTTCGAATCGGGTATCCGGGCATACCCAGCCTGGAACCCGGGTTCCGACCCGGATATACCATGGTTATGACCCGATCCCAAATCCGGATTAATCCAAATTTTTACAACCTAGAAATTAGGGTACTAGGTGCAACCTGGGTTTTTTTTTTTTTTTTTTTTTTTTAAATCATTCAGTTATTAATTTTTTTATGTTAAAAAAATGTTTATAAAAGATCTAATATTTTATTACAATTTTTTCAAGAAATAATTTGAAATGCAAATTTTTTTTATTATATAAAAGCTTATCTTTTTTATATCATTGTCCATGATGATAAAAATATCAACTAATTAACACATACATATCAGCTAAAGTTATAAACAACTAATTAACCTAAAAATAAATAAATCCACTGCATATTACATTATTTGAATTGATTTGCTTACAACATTTCTAAACACATACATTACTTTAATTAAACTCTAATACAGAACAACAAATATGACCTAATTTGATAAGAACATTACTGGTACCTCTAGCACCCAAAGGAATATAAAAATTGACATTACTCTTCAAAAATCCAATAATATACAGAGAAATATGTTGTCTCAAAATATTGGAATGAACCTTTAAACCTGCTAAAGAACATACCTAAAAACAATTAGTATTACTGAAACATAAGTTTGAAGTTTACTTAAGAAGAGAATGGAAACCACTTTTTGATAAGTAAAGATGGGAGTTTCTTAAAGCTACAAATATTTTACACATAAGTACAGGAGCAATTCTTCTAAGGTAAAATTGTTCCCATACAAAAATTTGCCCTGCTTAGTCATTGATAAAGTACTAAGGGAAGTGAGCATCAATAGCAACAAATGATGCAGGGGAAAAAATGCACATCAATACAAAAGAGACGTATCAATCAAAGGGCTTTGTGGGAACCCAGTGGACTTGCCATTTGGTAAAAGAAACATGTCAAGTAAATATGCTCTTGATTGTATGAGAATAAGTTGGAACCACATAATGAACCACAAAGCAAATAGTATCTGTTTTATTGAAATAAAATTTAAGTAAACAACTTTTTAGTATGTCATGTAAGGGGGACATTGCATAGAGTGGATAATTGCATAGCAATTAAGTCAAAAGTGTCAACAAAACAAGTAGACCAATCTATTGTGTGCAATATTGAACATGACATTAATCAAAATGTGCATGTCACTGATGGTTTTCCATGGTAAGGCATGATGAATGCCACTCCCCGAGTAGTCTATTGACTGAATATATCCCAAAAAATGTGTGGGATTAAGAGCACATGCTCATTTACAAAGGAAAATGATATGTTGCAAATCAAAATACTTAGCCATATTGTAGCTAGCATTCCTCATTATTATGCTCACAATTATCTATAAATGCATATAGCACAATGAAACCAAATAATGTAGACAAAACAAGTATCAGTTACACCATATTTCGCAATAGTGCAAAGATTTAGAAGCCAAACAGGGTAATGCAGAAAGTCATTGAAAACAAATATGCTCACAATACTATATTGTTCTTAAAATCATTGATCCTTCCACAAGACTTTCATAAGGCCATGAAAGATTGGAAACATGATCTTATCATAAGCAGAGTTGGCTAGAAATTTTCTCTTATTTTTTTTCGAGGTGATGGTATCTCATTTAAATAGACCCAAGGCCAAATAAGAAACTATAATCTTATGTAGAGAGGGCGCATTATCTAGGCCATTACTAGCAAAATAACTAAAAAAAAACCTAGATTTATCAAATTAACAACATATACTTTATACCCATGTATAACAAAATAACAAAAAAAAACTCAGATCTAGCACAAAATGTCTTAGCCATACCAGAAGAAGAAGGATGCTAACATAGACTGTCGTAGCACAGATCTTACCTGAACAAAACCTACACAAGTCGTAGCATTCATCATCGTCATTCCAAGGGCAAGGTATCTGACGATGCGAGATAGAAAAGGTGAGAAGAGAGAGATCGAGGGTGAGAAGAAACATCACCAGATAACATTTTCTTATCTTAATAAAACAAATCCAAATCGGAATAAAAGGGGCCCAAATTACATATAACAAACCTTGGGTAATGAGCATGAGGCGATTTTGTGTGAAAGAGAGATTTGAGCAAAGAGTGCTATGGGTCTTTGTCAAGACTCTGTCGGCATGAGGAACTCTAGCGCAGAGGAGAAGCAAAGTCGAAGAAATGGGTGGTTCAAAGCTAATCACAAGCTCTTAACACTCTCCTCTCTTCTATCATTCACGAAGTAATCGAAGAGAAACTCAGAGAGAGAGAGAGAGAGAGAGAGAGAGAGAGAGAGAAGAGAGAGAGGTGACAACGGAAAACCTAAAGAAGTGTAATGTGATATCCCGTTTTTACGTATATTTTCACTGAATGAGTTTTTTAATTTAATTAATATATTGGTTCTTTTATTTTAAATTATTGTATTTTAATTGATTTTATTTTAGTTTGATGTTGTGTTTAATTTATTTTAGTTATTTTATGATTTTTAAATTTGTTTTCGTCGGATCAATTTTTAGACTTCGGAGGTGAGGATTGGACCTCATTTTTTTTCTCCATCTTTTCTTTTCTCTTTTTCTTTTTCCCTTTTTCCTTTTTTCTTTTTCTTTTTCTTCTTTTCTTCTTTCTTTTTTCTTATTCTTCTTCTTTTTCCTTCTCCTCCCGCGCGCAGCACGCTCTTCTCTCCCTCTCTCCATCGCCGTCCAGCTCTCCAGCCCAGACCCACCGCTCGCCGACGATGTGGCCAACACCACCGACCCAGAAAAATCCCCCACCGACCGGCGCACCACCCCACCAAAAATCAACCCCTCCCGTGCTGTCGTTAACCCCCTAGAGTCCATCTAAGCCGCGGCATTTTTGGCCATTTCCGGTGCCGTCGCTCCACCTCCAATCATTATCTTTTCACCACTTCATCCCCTACCTCTTGCCGTCTTAACCCACCAATTTCTGGCAACGGGTCGATCATTATCTTTTCACCACTTCATCCCCTACCTCTTGCCGTCCTAACCCACCCATTTTCGGCCCCGACCCGTTGCCGGAGCAGCTCCCACGAGCTCAACTCTAATTTGCTCTTTTTTCACTTCCACCGCCATTTCCACGGCCACCCAAGGCCAAAACTCACTTTCATTAGCTTCATAAACATCTCTATGCCATTCCCTATCAATTTCAAGTCTTAGTTTATCCCCGTTCGAAAGTAGGTAATTTACAACCCACGGCCACAGTGTAAAATACACTGTTACGTTACTTTTTCTCTGCCGTTTGCAACATCATGATCCTTTGAAAAATACCTTATAGCGTTTTAAGTATTTTCTAAACTCAATTTTATATTTAAATATATTTTTACTCTTACAATAAATTATTTGACTGGTTGGTTGATTTCAGACTGAGTCCGAGGGGGGTCGGATGGATTGAGGATGGAGTTGCTTAATTTTGTTGATTTTGTGATTGGTTGGATGTTTGTATCATGAGGCGTGCATTGCATGATGCATTCATGTGCATTTTATTAAATTGAGAAAAATCGGTGTTATTTGTGTAAATGGATTTTCGGGTGCGTGTGTATCATGACCCCAAGTAGAGATGAGGTATTATCTCGGTGGAGTTACTCTGGTCACTCGGAAGCGTAATATACTGAGTGACGTCCCCTGAGTTGTCAATGGGCGACAACGGGAGCGGGCGGGATGGTAACGCTCTTGTACCGACTCCGTGGTCATTTGCTGGCGAGGGCTAGAGGATGCTTGGCTACGTACGCGCGGGGCGCAGAACTGGGCATCGCTCGTTACGAAGTCACACGCATTGTCGTTACTCGTGGTGTGATGATGGGAACCAGGGTGTGCGGATGACCCCTAGGGAAGGTCATGGTGCATTCAGATTAAATAGTTATTGAATTGAGTTGGATTCGAGCCAAATGAGACTTTTGGCGTGAGTTAGAAAGTAATACGTTTTTTGGGCCAAATGAGATTTTTGGCGTGCGTGAGAAAAATATGGTTTTATAGAATATGTGCATTTGACATTCTTTCATGTATATTGTTTGAATTTTAATATGTTTTTATCTTGTGGCGTTTGGATCTTTACTTACCTGCGGCACCATTTTGTCACCGTAGATTTTGATGCAGAGGTCGAGGAAGAGGAGGAGGCTGAGTCCGAGGAGGCGGCTCCGCCGGAGTATTGATTTAGAGTTTTTGCCTTTAGTTTGGTTTGAAACAATATTTGTGACTTATAATATTTTATTATGTACGTTTTGAACGGGTTTGTATTAAACATAAAAAAAATTCTGATACTTAGTTATATGACTTTGTTTATCCACTGCGTGTTTTCTTTTGCACACTTGTTGCATATACACACACTTGACACTTGGCGATAGGGTGGTGATCCGTGTTGTCATCATCCCGACGTCTCGATTTTCATGTGTCCGTACATAGAATTTGGGGGCGTCACATATATTTTGTTTGTACATATAAATGCTGGTATCGGATTGGAAATCTGAAACCCACTTTAAGTTACCCGCAACCGGACCTATATATTTTATAATCCGGTTAATCGGAATTTATGTATTTAGGTTCTAGAGCAAGTCAAATAAAAAATTGGTTTGGATAAACAGTCTTAATGTCACGTTAATTAAACAAAGTGAGTATTATAACTAAAAGTATAACATTTAAATAATTACGTGAATTCATCGGACTTTCTTAACACTTAAATAGTTTAATAATTCGACTTCCAAAACGAATATTTTGCAGTAGTCCGTAGCCGAAAAGCTCATGAAGTGTGTTGAAATGGTGTAGCTTTTAATTAGTTTTATTTAAATGTGGACATGACACGTTCCTACCACGTAGTAATTGTCGAATTAGATGTCAAACCTATTCCATCACACGCGCAGCTGACTGTTTCACAACTTTACCCTGCCTTTTCATTTTTCTGTTTAATCCGATCCGAAATTTTATGTACGTGACTTGAAAATTTCGTATTCCCAACACTACCCACAGCCCAATTTAAAAACGGTACAAGAGGGAGATTTTGTCATGTATAAGTAAAGTTACGTATTAATTTATATATTAATATTAATTTTTTTATATTTAAAATTTAAATTAATATTATTTTTAATAAAATTTAGCTTTTGATCAATTACATTAAATTAGTGTACATATTAATGCATACTTATACTTTCAATTAAATTTTTTCATAAGAGAAATGCTTTACACCGATAGGTGTCTTTTTTTTTTAATAATATATATTTATATTTTTTGTATTTTCCTTAACTATTAAAGAAATGTATTAAATTATTTTTTTTTTATTTTCATTTTTTTAACTGTTAAGAAATATTTTTCTTAATATTTAAGAAAAAAAAAATTTAGGGGGGTAATCGGGATTTGGGGTCTACCGATAGAATTACCCATTGTATAATAGTATAGTTATTCCGATCCAAAAATTAATATATAAAACTACGACGTTTTAATTATTTTTAATAAAAATAAGAAAAATTTAGTTATAAACGATTCTGCACATCAATACGTGTACTTATTTAATATGATTGATTAGAAAGTAAATTTTATTGAAAATAATGTCAATTTAAATTTTAAATATAAAGTCTATTACTACACAAATTCGTGTATAAATTTACTTATACCTAACAAGAATGCTAAAAGTATACATAAAGAACAATGAGACTGTTTTGTTTATCCGTAACAATGCTAACACAATCATGCTTACAGTTCTCTTGGTGAAAATAAAAGACAGTGCTTGTGCAAAATCTGAAGTTCAAATTGGATAGAATATCAAAATTCATTTTTTTTTATAAATATTTTTCTTTACATTTACAAGAAATTGAGTTGCAAAATAATATCATTCTATTTGTCTATCTCAAAAGTTTGGATGTTAAGAGTATCTCAGATGATTAGAATTTATCTTTGAATAGTAGTGAGTTAAGAAGTTTCTACCCCGTTTGGTTGTTAAATTCAATTGAGTGTAACTCAGTTCGGTCTAACTTTAAATTAAGTCTAACATTTAAATACCTAATTCTCAATTTATTAAATTCATCTCAACTCAAAACTTCCTTACACGTATAACCTACAACTTTTTTCAACTAAACATATCTTTATAGATGGGGACCCACAACCTTTTTTAAATTTTTATAAATAGTATTAAAGTCATCTTAATATTCAAACACATTTAAATTCATTTTAGATGGGTCTCATATAACTCTCTCCATCAACTCAACTCTTTACTATTCATAAAAATTCAGCTCAACATCTAAACGCAGCCTAAGTGAATTTTGTTAGTTCTATTGAGATTTATTTGAATAAATGAAATAAGTTAAGATATGTTTTAAATTTTTTATAAGAAGTTAAAAGAGTAATAGATCGCATCGATGATTAGTTTGTTGTTATGGTAATAGAATATAATAATAAAAGTCCAATCAATGAACCATGCTGAGTTAAGATAAAAATAAGTGAAATAATTTTAAATTAAATAAGTTGAGTGTGTTTGAAATCCATCTGCTCGAAACTATCTTGGATAATCTGAGATTACCTAGCACCCAAAACGGCCCAACTGGTTAAAACTAAAGGGAAGCTTGGGTTACAGAATGGGATGAAAACGTCCTAACATGCAAGTGAGAGGGTGGAGTTCATACCGCAGCATTGGGCTGAATAACTAAAGCAAATGCTCTTGTGCAATCCTCCATCGTTGTGGGCCAGCCCAAAATGTTACTTTAATTAGATTTTCACTTCCCGACCCATTATTATGGCCCAATCCACATACCAAGATTACCTTTTGCAATGTTTTGGCCCAATTCAGTCGAACTTTTTAAGAAAACTTATAAATTGGGCGACAATGACTTTTCAACCCAATAGCAAAACCAGCAGGCCCAAATTCATTTTGTCAATGTGAAGCTTTTCCTAGCTTGCACTATTAGTCCGAAGTTGTCTTTTTCCATGCGGTCACTGTCCAAGACAACTTTGATAATAATAATAGTCATGCCCGTTGAAAATTATGAAAATTATGCAATTTTGGTCAAAAGTTAATATGGGTTGATTCATCACACACGGTATTCCTATGTTGACCGTTCCGAATCAATATATTTAAGAAAATTAAATAATATAGAGAGTGTTGAAGTGAATAAGATTACTTATTTTATTTTAATGCTTAATTGTTTTTAATGTAGTGGCACTTACATCGAATTAGTTGTAAAATAAGATGTACACTAGTTGTAGAAATAACAAAAACAATACGTGTATCATTTTGGAATATGACTTTTTGCAGTTGTAGAGTAAGCAAGTTTGAAAGAAAGTAGAATAAATTTTGAATCCAAGAAAAACTCACTTCTCTTGATAAATTTCACCTTTTTCAAACGAACAACGTAAAATTCATACACACTAAGATTATATCTAACATTGCTTGTATCATTTCTCATTTGTATTGAAAGAGTTGTATTTTTAAATGTTCCATCATTTTTCAGCCATCCCTATAAATATAATGAGAAATAGTGAACAAAAGCCACATCCTCTTAAACATGGCACCAAAGAAAATTAAATTTGTGATCTAGACTTTATAGAATTAATAAATCCCTCCATTGGTACTAGTCATTTGGCTCATAAATCCTAAATATGGATAAAGGATGTCAACACATTTAAGATATTAGAAATGCAAGATATACTCTTACACCTTATATCAAAAAGGAAAAATCTATTTATCATCATTCTCTCAATATCTCTTACTATGGCATTAAATGATAAACACACAAGTGAAACATAATAAATAGTCTTCAATAATTTAATACCACATTATGAAATGATGAGAGAATGATAGTAAAAGAGATGATGAATAGCATTACTTTCTCAAAAATAATTCACGACTCTTTGACCCTTAAACAAATGCGATCAAAGAAACTCTAAAAATAGAAAAAAGTAATTAGGAAAATGATGAACATATAACTCTTTTCATAACCATGATTTAAATGATAAACATCTTTATTATAATAACTTATAAAAATAACATCATTCTATAAAAATACAATTTTAGAACATGGTTGTGTTGATAATTATTAAGGGGAGTGCTACTCCAACCGACATTCGGTGTATTCTATTTATTTATTTTCAATGCATTCTTTTGTGTATTAAAAAAAATAATATAAAAAATACTTTTTATATATATACATATATGTATATATATTTTTAATGCATAGCCTGATGATGTAGCTTTTGAACAATTTGAAGTATCAACTAGGTTCGTGACGATCTCTCCCTTCCTGATTAATATGGAGTTTTTGACGCTATAATACAATAGGAGGTCAATGACTCTATACAAATCATCCCGTATTTTGAAATTTGGACAACTTTGACTTGGACCATTTAAAAAAGATTGATCATAAGCATCACCTGTTCAAGACATCATGATGGAATATAAGGAGCAACATGAGTCGAAGAAAAGAAGTCATTCCTTGCAGCCTCCATAGAGTCGGTATTATTCCTAAAACTTACGTGCAAGCAAGGTATGTATGCCCTTAATATTGTAATATTACTCCCTAAACTACCAGGAAATGATATGTAGTTGAGTAATTTAGTTCTAAAAATGGGGTGGTTTGCATGCCTGGGAGTTGAGTATCTGCCCCACTCAAAGGCTCAATCAAACTTGAATCACCACGAAAGGCCTTCTACACATTTAACACTGCGTGTGCGTGTGTGCTGGATCAACAAATAATAAGAGAAATATTTGGTCAACAAAGAAAACAAAAATATATTGCAAAAAGTAAATTTAAAAGCTAGTATGCTTTGATATGATGTATTAAATAGTAGAGTTATTCTATTCTCAAGCTGGTGTGTAGAGTATGTTATCCACATTACTTAAATGGTAAAATCTGATTTATAATACTCAAATTTTAAAATTTAGTTGTGTTATCAACAATGGCTTATAAATAGAATTTTTCTAGATGGTATAGCTTTCTTTAGTGTAAAGTAAATATGATGTATTACATCCAGCCATGTTCGTTTGTAAGTTTTAATTTTACAAAATCTCTTTATAGACCTAGCACTTCTAACAAAAAAACTTCATTGGTTTGCACTATAATCCCCTAGAGGGAAACTATGAAACTATCAAATAATAATTTAACCATTCACGCCTTTGCAGTGATATGGAATAGTCTAAACAACAGGCCACCTAAAAGTAATTAAATGATTATGAAGAACCCGTCATGCATCAAGTCAACCATGATAGTTACCATGACCCAAAATAGTACGGTAAGCTCTATGAGAGATCATAAGGTCCAACAATCAATATAGAACCCTAACACCTTGAGACATAAATAAACAAAAAAGAGCATTCAACACCAAGAATGCGATACTGGGAAAGAGAGAATGAACATGACAGTCGGCGTTTCCGACAGCAATATGTTACATGTGTTCATAACCTGATATGAGAGACTGACTCAAGTCAGGGATCAAATTGCTTGCCCCAATTCATCAAGGACCAATCAGAATGAGATTTGGAACTTGTGCTAATCAAGAAATAATGATTATGTAGATGACAATTAATTCCACAATCACAATATAGCAATAGGCTCCGAATCCTTTCACTTCTATTGATGAATGCAGATGAATCAACAACTAAAGCCGTCATACTTACAGAGAAAGAAACAACAGCAAAGGTGACAGCATTGTTTTTTAGATGGTCATTGTCATAAAATTTTTCCATTCTGATTGTTAAATTTCAACAAAGGATCACCAAGCCAGGAATGATGCAGAGGCTCGTGGATAAATGCCATTTGATGTTGAACTCATAAAAATAATGGGGAGTGGAACTTCCAAGTTTATCCTCGTTTGTTTTCAGAGATGAGTTGAGATTAAAGTTGAAAGTTAAAAAAAATATTAGTCAAATATATTGTTTTAATATTATTTTTGCATTGGGATTTGAAAAGGTTGAATTATTTATTTTATTTTGTGTGGAAATTTGAAAAAGTTGTAATGGTTAGATGAGATGAGATGAAAAGTTTTGTAAAAGTGAACGAGAGATATACTCTCAAAGTTTTAAGTGGAAAAAGTCACTGCACTCACTTTATAAGAGCAAAAGTTCAAACAATATATCCGCATTGAAACAAAACAAATAAGCACAAAGTAGACAATTTAACCATCAGATCTTAAATTACCAAAAGCAGGAGCTTCAAGATCATGCATCTTCTTTGTGCTGAATAAATCTCAAAGAAACTTCCATAATTCTTGCTGTCTTCTACTTTCTGTAGAACATATCCACATGATCCACATATAGCAGTAAAGTTTTTTTTTCTTTACAATTAGGAAACAATATAATAGCATTGAGTAATTAGTTTCCACAGCAACCTTATCAAGTAGAGAGAGAGAGAGAGAGAGAGAGAGTAATACAACAATACAAAATTTATCATGGCAGGGATAACAACAGGACTGTCTGCTTGTTGAATATATGTATTGATAGCTAGCTCATTGAATTACGAGATTACTATTCTTATATTGCCTTCTTGACCACCATAAACTATTTTAGTAAACAGGCACAATTACATATATGAGAATAGAACTATTTCTGTGTCCTTGACAAGATTTCACAAACACTTCACAGGCCTCAGATAGGAGGGAAAAACAGAGAGAGAGAGAGAGAGAGATGAAACTATTGACCTAAGAAGAAAATATCCAATTGTGCTTGCATGGAATATCTGTGCTGGTGGAAAAAAATGAGGCACCAAGTAAAAATGGCTGTGTCTAATCTTGCTCGCATATGCCATTGCAAACACATATGAACCCCAAAAGGGCTTTGCGTTTGCCTAGGTTAGGATTAGGTTCCATGGCCGCCCTTCATGTCACAAAAAGAACCACATTACATTAAATCGCCAACGTTCCCTCAAAATGTGGCATGGCATCAAATCAAATACTAGGTACTAATACAAAATTGGTTAATAATAAAATAAGCGAAAAGAGCAGAACTTTGAGAGCCATGAATTTTTTTTTTTTATTGGAACTAGGTGTTTGAGAACAGCATCTAGACTAATCTTGGGGGTGCATAGGCCTTCAGCAATGAGTTTTCCACAACTGCACCGCGGGTAATTCAAAGGGAGAATCCCAAGTCCGATGGTCCCTAAGAATTGTTTGCAACCAATAGGATTTGAACACTTCGAGAGCCATGATTATCCTCAGCAATACCATTAGTTGCTCAACTAGAGGAGTGAATGGTTTAGGATTTTCAGATGTTAAATCATCTTCTTATGCCATCTCACCATTTTGGGGAACCTCTCTCCCCAACATCCCAATTTATCATCAAGATTGGAGAAAGAAAGAAAGGACATGAAAATTTCCACATCCCGCAATTCAGGTTGATGAAATTACCTATTCCACCATTTATGCACTAATCACTGCAAAGCCAGAAGCAATCTACATTTTGTCATCATCATACATGCATTCAGTATGGCACATATGCTAGTTCAACAATAAAGCAAACTCAAAGGCAAAAACAGGTCAACATGGGATACATGGGGTCATATTCACTCATGAATATTCTGAACTGGTTATAGCCAAGAAAGTCGGTACAGAGACAGTAGTCTGCATTTGAAAGACTTCCCACCTTTCCCTTTTCAAAGGAGTGACCCAGGAAGAAAATAAAGGAAAATGGTGATGCAAAGAAGGGAACTCAAGTCCTATCTCAAATTTTACCACCACAGACTTACATGAGCTAGCTGGCAACCTGTATGGTAAAATGATAATGTGGAAAAGAAACACACGTACAATCTTCAAGGGCTTCAGGGGTGAAATATGTTCTGGAATTAATTTACTTTACACTTGCTTAATTAATTGCTTTAGTTGGATTACCAAGATCCTAATCATGGAGCACATCAAGATTCCTCAAATCTATTAAACATACAAAGAAGGTTTATCAGAACCACAACTCTGCAAGGTGCTGTCCACATTATTATACTAATTGGAAACTAAAACAAGAACGTGTAACTACAAGAATTTGCCAGCACCCCTAAACATCAGAAATTTAAAACCCATTATATGACTGAAATGTTTAACTTGTTAACATTATAAGCCATCCGCTTGTTTAGAATATGGCACACCAACTGCCACCCTGTAGGCCCAACCAAGAAAGCTTGTAAACTGTGATGGCAACCTATACAGCTCCCATAGAAAATAAACTGTGATGGCATACAGGGTAATATGGGCACATCCTTGGCGTGCCAATATTGAAAGGATTGAGTGCCAAAGTAAATCACACAAAAGACAAAGGAAGTGATCATTCCCCCACCAATCTAGACAAATCCTGGCAAGACGGGTGTCCATGAGAATATTCACCCACATGGGGAACCTCCTACATTTAGAAGGTAAGAGCAATAGATTCAGGTAAGCACGTATCCCACCATTGATGCTAAGATTGTTCCAGAAAGAGAGTGGGAACTTTATTACCCTTTCCTCATTAACTGACTTATCATCAAAGGTTCCCTACTTGGTGAATCACCAAGATCACCTCTCCTTTTTCTTTGTTTTCAAAAAAGCATTCAAGGTACCGGACATTCATCACCTGATTTCAGCCAGGAGACCACATACTGTTTGTTCGATCAGAATACTTTCAGCCAATTTTTAGACAAGGGTTATTACCAATTCAGAACGTGAACATAAAAAGTTGCTTGCAGTTAACATATAAACGTTCAACCTCATCAGGGTTTCCCCTTGACGAAGCTCAATTAAAGGGGAATAGCTCTTTGAACCAAGGGAGAAAGCAATGCCACCAAAAATAAATATTGTATCAAGTAGTGGTTTTGCAACATTTCTACATGATCGATAACGCTCTAAAAAGAGCAAGAGATACATCATACACACATTAAAAATATCCATATTCATTCCACCATATGTTCAAGGCTATAGCTAAAACTACTTACCACATGTAAAAACCAGCTAAACTAGACCCCTGATTATACTCCAAGTGCGCAACACAAAATGATAAAAGAAATAAAGCGCAAAGAAATCAGATCTCTCTGTTCTTTTTTCTTTTTCATTTTCTTCTTTCCATTGATAACTTGATTTCCTCTTTTTTACAAAATGCAGCGCATTATACCTCCAATCAATACTATATTTTGCAGAAGAAATGTCCCTAACCTTCCAAGCTTTTCACAAAATCACGATTTCCTGTGATCATCTACCTCTGCAAAGCCCATCATCAAACTATTAGCTGCCTTTCGAAGCAAATAAGTCTATAATGAACAAGAATTTAAGAATGAATAAATATATTAATAAAACCCAGATTTTCAAGAACAGATTGGAAAAACAAAACTTTCACGCACAGGCACGCGCGCGGGGATACACATAAGGTCTAGACCTTTGTATACGGAATTGAAGCAAGCAGAGTCAGGGGTAAAGGGAATTAAAGGAAACATAAGCGGAGCACATCTACCTCTGCGATAACAGAGAGAGAGACAGAGAGAGAGAGAGAGAGAGAGAGAGAGTCTATTCTGACCTTTGTATCATAAATTTAAGTAGGCATGAGCAAAGCATATCTACCTCTGCAATAAGGAAGATGAGAAATTTTTAGCTTTGAATCACAAAAATCAACACAGACAATTTGATGGTTAACTGGTAACCTTTGCAGGAGCTTCAGTCACCCGATAAGAATCAGCCGTTGTCCCCACCAACCACAGGCCAGGGAAAACACTCTGGAAAAAAAACATGAATTTATCAGCCACCACACCAAAACCCAAGCCCATCAACAGGAATCAAACAGTGAAAGAGATATATGGGGGGGGGGGAGAGAGAGAGAGAGTTTTACGTCGAGCTGCTTCTGGACATTCTTGGGTCGCTTCCTGGGCCGGCGAGCTGGCCTGTACCCAGTCATGACGAAAATGTCCTCCTCTATCTCATCCTTGGATAGCGCGATCCAGAATCTCCTCTTCTCCTTCTTCTCCGTGCTCTGTGATTCCGACACCATACCCCGCAGCCGCAGCGACTTCGGCTGCGTGTTCTCGCTCTGTTGCTGCTGAGCCGCGGGAATCGCAAGCACCGTACTCCCCGTATTCTCGGCAGGCAGCTCCATCATCGCGCTTCTCTGAACAGCCTTCCTCGGCCTCAAGTTCCACGGCTTCTGCGCAGCTTCCTCGACCGCGGCTTCGGCATCGGTTTCAGCTTTCTCCTCCTCCTCCTCTTCCTCTGCAGGTTCCAGCTTCCTCTGCCTTAAGTCGCCATCGCCTTCGGCCCCGCTTTCTGCTCGGTCCGGCTTCTGAGACCTGTCGGCGAGGGAGCAAGGAGAGAAGCCGAATCGATTGCGCGATGAGCGGGATCCGAAGCGAGTGGACGGGTCGAACTCGTGAGAGTCGGAGTCGGGCTCGGATGAAGCCGGGGAGAGGGGACGGCGGCAGCGGGTGGTGGAGTTGGTGTGGCTCTTGCCTCCCCATTTCAAGAATGGAAGGGAGAAGTTGTGGAGCGGCTGAGACTTCACCGGTGCCGTAGCCATTCACATATAACAAAACCTTCCGTCCAATATCTGTCTATATATATATGTATACTTCGTGCAAAAATTTCGATATATATGTGTAACTTGATCCCTTCCCTTCCTCCCTGCGTAACTTTTTCTGTGAAACTCTTGAGGATTAAGCCACGAACATCAACATATATTTCAAGGTGTTCCTCGAGGAAAAAGGAAGAGAGAACCCTAAGGCAGCACACAGACACAAGTAGAGGTGGTGATGGTGGAGACGAGGAGGTCCGCTAGAGAGAGAGAGGGAGAGAGAGTATGTATAATAGCTGAGGCCGGTACCTGCGTATAACAAAGGAGGAGAATGGGAGAGTTGGTTATTTCTACGTCTACGATTTCACTACCATTTTACCCACTCCGCCCCAGCTTTCTTTCTGTATTTCCCTCCATGTCCTTCTGCGGGGACCACTGACCAGCTCTGAAAATGTCCACGCCATGGCTCTCCTAGGGTTTTTTTTTTAATATTTTTTATAAAAAACATTGCCTTTAAAAAAAAAAAAAAGAATTCCATCAGGTCATAGTTAACAAACAGAATTTTCCACTATTTATTAGCATTAATTTATTTAAAAGAAATAATGAACAATATTTTTATAATTTATGAAATAGTTATGAGAAGTATATCATTTTTAAAAAGAATCCTCATTTTATAAAAACTTCTTTTTTTGAAAAGCGAAAAATAATAGTTAATATAATCATAAATTATATAAATATTATACACCCTTTTTAAAAAAAATATAATTTATTATTAAAATATTATTTATATATATCTCATATTTATTTATTTTAAATAAATGTGTGATACTTACATATCTTATAACTGTAAATATAATTTTTCTTTTTATAAATATTAAAAAGAAGTCTATCATGTACCGTCACTTTTACATATTTATTATACATTTTATTAATATAATTAATTACATTATTTTTTTAATATATAATAATTTTTTAATTAATTATATTAATAAAATATACGTAATATACGACTAAATATAGAGTTTTTGCATAAAATTTGAAAAACACAAGAGAATCTGTTCCCAACCAAGCTCTCGTGGCCAAACTACTTTAAATAGAAAAAAAATATATCGTTCTTCCGTCATTTTCAATCGCATCAGTCCATATATTATATTTTAAGTGAATTTTTATTTAATAATCAATATATAAAACTGTTTAAAATGTATAGTATTAAATACGATAATTGAATATGACAAAATTATTATTGGTAATATACTCCCAACAAAATATATCTCAAAAGTTTCTCGGTTTCTCGGTGATTCTAAAGTGACGTTGATAATGAGATGAGATAAAATAATTTTAAATAAAAGTTAAAAATTAAATAAAATATTATTATGATATTATTATTATTTTGAATTTTAAAAAAATTAAATTATTTATTATATTTTATGTTAAAATTTAAGGAAGTTGTAATGATAAGATAATATAAAATGAGATTAAACACTTTCGCTATCCAAATATGGCCTAAGAATCTAAGAACTTTCTATCTCCAAGCACATTTTGCATCCATTTTATAGTCTTCTTGCTTATGTTTCACAAAGAGACTCTTAGTATGCAAGTTTCGTATAAATTGTTTAAAAATAAAATGTAAAAACTATCTAATATTTATTTTTTTTCAAATTTTAGCCTTTCTATAATCAAGAGTGTGCACTCTCATGGAAAAATTCAATTCACTTATGAAATGAAAAATGATAGTTGCAGTTGTGAGTATGCAATTACCACATAATTATTTTAAAAAAATAAATAAATACGGGACCCACATAAAAATTTATATTTATTTTCATAGAATAGATGAGATCACTTGAGATTAAAGTTAAAAAGTTAAATAAAATATTGTTATAATATATTTTTTAATATTATTTTTATTTTGAGATTTGAAAAAGTTGAATTTTTTATTTTATTTTGTGTGAAAATTTAAAAAAATTATAATGATAAGATAAAAAATTTTCAAAGTTTTGGATTTTAGTCTTAAAAGTAAATGAGACCTAATTTTTTAATAGTAGACTCTACTCTTTTTTTAAGACGACTATACTACACTTGTATACTTCACAACTGTATATAATATTGCTCATCGTGAAATAAAGAGATGTTGCTATTATTTGGTAGGAGATCTAAACCAAGGGAGGAGTTCTATCCTATTACTTTTGGTTGGACAATTAAAGTTAAAATGAAGTGTTCAAATAAAAAGAAAATAAAACTTAAGAAATAATTCGTTTAAATTAAAAAATTAAAATTTTTAATTGAAATTATTTTTAAGTTTTTATTTTAATTTATGTTAATATTCATCGAGGCTCGTGAGGCATTTGTTATTAGTGATGACGTGGCTTATATATATGCCATGTGACGAGGATTTCATTACTAAGTCTAAAGAAGGTATTACGGAAAGATTAATCATTGAAGTTGAGAGTATAGGGATGGAGATGTCGAAATTTAAAATTCAGGGAGTAATTTGGTAAAACTAAAGAAAATATTTGAATATGCCACCCTTTCAAAATTAATTATATATTTTTATGTATTCTTTATACAATTTACTGACGTTATTAATCAAAATAATTATTTTATTTTAAAAAAATAACACAACCAATCATATTAATAGAATACATAAAAAATATATAAAAAATAACTACATATCAAATTTTTATATTTTAAATATGTATGGTGATCAGATTAATTATAATATCATAATATGAGAAGTGAGTGCATTTTCTATTAAATATTGAGAAGTGTTATATCTATGAAGAATTTATATAAAAATAATTTTATAAATTGGCAGGATTTTAATTGATTTTTTATAATTTGATAAATTACATTAATCCATGTAGAATTTTTTATATAATTTTGTTTATAACTGAAATATTTTTATAAAAATAATTATATTGAGAACAGTTTAAATTTCAGTACTTTCTCTAAAACATTGGTTTGAAATTCCCAAGTACAGATGAAATTACTTTCGGCTTAGTGCCGAGGAGGCGATGTGGGCCGCAGATGATGAAATCAACACGGTCGGTATGAATTGTAAGATTATATTTTGATGTAGAGAGGTTATTTGACTTTTTTGTATGATTTGGTGAGAAACGTGGGTTTGATGGTAGTTTATTCTTCATTCTTTTATTCGTTTTTTTTTTATTATTATTTTGTGATGTGATACTAAATAATAAGTTTATAAATTAAATATAATAAATAATCTTCAACCATTTAATGTTACATTATCAAATGATCAAAAAAAAAAAAAATGATAAAAAGCATTACTCAATTGGAGGTCTTTGAACTTTGAAGTCATTTTGATAATTTATTTTGAAAATATTATATTTATAAATAAGAGAAATGACATTTGCAGTAATAAAGTGTGCAAGTATCTTTCAATCTCTTTAAAAAAATAAGTAAATATGAAATAATGTTACATACAATTTTGGAGTGTGCAAGCGTTGTGTAGTCATTTTACAAAAGAGCCGGGTCCACCATTGAAAACTTATTTTTTTATGTGGATCTTATATTTATTCATTTTTTCAAAACGATTGCGCGGCGTTAACTATTATTTTTCTTAAATATGGGACTTACATGAAAATAATAATAATTTTTTTAATAGTGGACTCCACTATTTTTCAAAATAATTGTATAGTATTTACGCACTTTATGATTATATGTAATATTATTCTATAAATAAATATTTAATTTTTACATATAAAATAATATGCATGCAACTCTTTTTAGAAAAGGTTTGGATAGTAAATTGAGATGAGATAAAAATTGAATAAAATATTATTATAATATTATTTTTTAAAAATTTAAAAAATTGAATTATTTATTGTATTTTATTTGAAATTTTTAAAAAGTTAAAATAATTAGTAAGACAAGTTGAGATGCTTTCATAACCCAAACAAGGCCTTATTATTCACAATCTTTAACATAATCATGTTAAAAAAAATGATGAGCATTTTTATAAAATAATTTATAAAAATAATATCATTTTATATAAATATTTTCCATTTGAAATATAGTTACATAAATGATTGGAAAATTAGTTATATGTATACAATTATTCTTTTTACATTGTTGATATAAGAAGATTTATTTTACATAATATAATTGTAAGTCTCTTGCTAATATGATATATCTGTACAGAAATTTATGGACTTTTTAATCAACTACTATTTTTTTTATTGTATTTACTCGATATCCCATATATTTGTTTTTAATAAATAATTCTTTGTGTTAAAAGAATTTTTTAATAATTAATCTCACAAATTACAATATAAAACATCTCAAAACATTTTTACTCGAACAACTTTGTTCTACTCAATACCCATCCATTTTTAGAGAAACCAATATCAGCATATATATATTATTTTTATTTTTTAAGAAAAAATTTCACTAAAATCAATTTGGATTGAAAAACTCTTTCAACCCATCTCATCAGATTATTATAATGTTCATAAATTCTCACATAAAATATATTAAATAATTTAAATTTTTTAATTTTAAAATAATAATATTAAATAATATTATTATAATAATATTTGATTCCGTTTTTAATTTTCATATCAATTTATATCATATCCACTCAAAATCAAATCCTAACCTTAGCAGACATGATAAATCTTGTGACGTGTCTTTATCTTTTGGATTCTGTCAGAACAGTTCTGATTTTAGTTGTTTTTTCTTTCGTCGGAATTTAGTCAAACGAGAAAATGAAAATCGACTCCTTAGAAAAAGAAACATTTTTATGTGTTTAAGACTAAAATATTTCTTAAATTAAAAAGAGTTATAAATATAAAAAGATTATATAAAATTAAAATTATAAATTAATATAATTTTATATAATTCGTTAAATTAATTTTATAATAAAAATAATTTTATATTTTTACGTATTAAGTTAAATTACAATTATTTATAAATTTAATAATGTACAATTTTTTTATAATTAAAATATTTATGTAACTTTGAAGTCTCCTCTTGTTGGGGACAGGTGACCCTACTCTACCCCTAGAAGGTTTGACACCACCCACATGAATGTATTATGTATCCCATCAACTCCTTGTCCCTTGGGCTCCATGAGTGGCCCCTACACGGCGGAGGGTCGTCGGTGAACCGTGAAGTTGGGAACTTGAATATAGGAGTAAAAAATTTAATGCTGTGAAAAGACCTGTACCAGCTTGGGTGACGGTTTGGATAATGAAAATATTTTATTTGATGTTATTATTATAATTTTGATAAATTTTGATATAAAATATAATAAATAATTTAATTTTTTTAATTTTAAAATAATAATAATATTTTATTTAATTTTTAACTTTTATCTAAAATGATTTAATTTTATATGATTATCCAAACGACATCTAAATATTTATGTTAGAGAGTTTAAGTTTTACTAAGAGTATTGTTATTAGATTATTCATATGAATATGATAGTTTTGATGAATATAAGACGTATTTAAATATTGACTATTCTATTTACATAAATCTTTATATTGAAATAGTCATTTTTTCATTATATAATAAAATAATATGAGATGAATTTAACTTTGATTATTTCATTTATATCAAATCTTTACATTAAATTATTCATTTATTCATTATATAGTAATAAAATACTATTAACCTAAAAAAATATTTAATTTGGATATTTTTAATTTGTTTAATTTTATCATGAATTTAATTTTAATTAAAAAATATTTAACTTTTTAACTATTTAATTTATTTAGCTTGTGAATTGAAACGGGTGCAAGACGAAATGATATTTTATGGGTGCAAGACAAAATGATATACTGTATTGGATCTGAATGCAAGTCGGAAGAGAGAGAGAGAGAGAGTTACATAAATTAATAAAATAAAGATTTGACCTTTGTACAATATATATCAAATTTGATCATTTCTTTCAAATTACTGTAGCTAAAAGTTACAAAATTTACTTTTACCTGATTCGATGTAGGTGGTATTGATGTCTAATATCCAAAAAACGGCTTTAACTATGCATTTGCATATTCCAATAAGAATGCTCTAAGATTGCATTGCTTGCATGCAACTAATTTCTTTTCCTTATCTATAATGGCTGTAAACTTAATTCTTAAAAAAATAAAAACAAAGTGAGGGCTGTGAAAATTGCTTTATGATATCATGGAGGGATTCTAACCTTTTTATAGCATTCGCAAATGACTAGTTATTGCTAAGTTAAAAATTTAAGTAGAATCTTCTCTTTTGGCCATAATATAAATTTTTAGTTAGAATAGTTTATATTGGACTAGCTATCTTAAAGTTTAAATAATAATATAATATTATATATTTTAATAATATTTGATACGTTTTTTAATATTTTATGAATACACTTCATATATTAATTAATAAATTTATTAAAAAATAAAATTATCATTTTTCAACTACAATAAACCAAAACCTCTCTGCATCAAATGGGAATGGACATTCAATTTCTCAAGATAGTGTACCTAGAAGTAAATCATGAAGTTCATTAATACTAAAATACAGGGGCATAAATCCACGGACGAAAATTAATATTAGTAGTGTTACACATCCAGCACCCTTTTCAGTTTTCCCACAAACCAAACAATAGTAAAGATCACACAATTAGATCAGATAGTGCCCATAGAGAATGCTGAAAAGTTCAGCTAAATATGAGTAAAAATGTCAACTTTTAGCAAGAATAACGCCTAAAACCCCACTAGTAAATTAAGTTTAATTTTTCTAGAATTTAAATAATTCAAGCACAAAGATGCATGTAGACTCGACCATATGATGTAACAGATGTATCATTGGAAGATTGACAGTTAGCCATCTAACTCGATCTGTCATTTTCCTTCACCCAAGTAAAGGTAAATTAACCAAAACGAATTAGAAAATTTAAGGGAAAAAATAAGAAGTATAAAAAAGACTCGAGGACCACCAAAAAGAAGTAAAGAATCAATCAGTGAGCAATCAATTAGATATCCAATTTCTGAACACATTTTATGCAAAAACTCAAATTGATTAATCTACTGCAATCAACTACAAGAGCATGATGAAACTCCAATTACACTAAAACCTGGATCTCCCTCACAAAGCGATAGACATCAAGGAAAACCCAGCACAGATCCATAGCCACAGAACGACTCGGGAGCAAAAAGCAAGTTTAGAAGGTGTAGTAATGAAATTCCGCCGCTAAGAATGCAATGAGGCAAAAAGGGTAAGAGAGAGAAGGCCCGAAAAAAGGAGTACCTGATTGCAAGGTTCACACACTTCAGCAGCTTTGTTGTGGCAATGAAAGCAAAAGAGAAGAGCACTGTCCAAAAGGGGAAAGAGAGTTGTCCTGATAGCTTAAAGCCATCATAGACTAGAAAGAAAAGCTGAAGAGACTAGAGATAGAAGCTAAAGATTAGACAAAAACTACCAAAAAAAAAAAATGGAACTTGAAAAACCTAAGCAGGAGAGCCAAGAGGTAGAGCTGAGAGAAAGAGAGATGAACTTGAAACGAAGCATAGAGAAGAAAGAGAGAATAGGGATCCTTAAGGATGACACAAAAAAGAGGGATAGAAGAGTGATAAAGAGAGACTTACGTTAATGGAAACGAAGACAATGACAACCGCTGGAGAAGGCAACCACTGGAGAGAAATATCCTGTTTACAGGCTGGGTAGAATGGAGCTGAAGAAGAATATGACTTGTTGAATAAGAAAAGGGCGGCGAAGAGAAGGGGATGAAAGAAGGGAGTTTTGGGAGAAAGAAAAAAAAATGAAATGGATGGTTTTTGGTATGAAGATAGAGAAAAACGAGAGAAAGAGCGAAGCGGTTGAAAGAAAAGGAATAAAATAAGATTTTGGTCTTGGAACAGCACCTCACCAGATATGAAGATGAGCTAACATTTACTGTAGCATAAATCTCAAACTTCACTGGTTTAGCTAGTCCAATGTGGATGATTTTTCTCAATTTTTGTTTTATCTTGGACTTGCATTGGCAAATGGCTAGCCCATTGCCAATGCTCTAGATCAAAACACTATCCAAGAAAGCGTAATATTTATTCTTCTCATGAATCATATATTTTTGTTTTATCCATGTGTTTTAGTAACTTGAATAGATATGTGTTAGCTTTAACTATACTAAAAAATATTAAAATCTAAATTATATAGTTAAAAATAAAAAAATTTATAATTTTAAAGCCCAATCTAAATAATTTGGTAGCTAAAAGCTAATTTTTTTTTTCAAAATGACAGTAATTAAAATTAACCAAACTTTAGTGCTGTGTCTTTATTCATCATTCTTTTATCACACATAATTTTTTTATATGATATATTGTGTGTGGGATAATGAGTAACAAAGTTTTTGATAAATGATTAACAATAGATATGAAAAAAAAAAAAAAAAAGAGATAGGAAGGATATTGATCAAGGGCCCAAGACAATCAAAGTGGGTTGGGCTGGATTGGCCCAACATTCTAGCCCATCAGTGTCATCCCTAAAATTCAAGCCGTCCAACTTACAGCCACATCGATGTATGCGATGCAAATGGCGCCCGGACTTGAATTTGGAACCTGAAACAAGAAACCCAGGCCCTCGAAAATATTTCTCGCCTCCTTTTGAAATCTCTCTCTCTCTCGCTGAAGTTTATGTGAGCACCAATGTCGTCCTTCACTTAGCCCTAAAGTTCTCGCCTCGGTTTCTTTTCTCATTTGGTGGTTTTGGAACAATCAGCTCTCGACACTCTCCAAGAAATGGACCGGAGACTCAACGGCCCAACCGTACTTTCCGCTGCCACAAGATTGTCTCCTCCGCAACCTAACTACCATAGTCGAGCTGTTCGGGTACTCATTCTGTTTGACCCTATACATGCTCATATAGATCCACATACTAATATTCTAGCTGTTTGTTTTTGTGAGAATTCTTTGCTTCTCTTTTTCTGGATGTTTTTTTCTTGGGTTTGGAAAAGCAGTAGAAGTTGCTCTAGTTTTGTTTTCTTTTGAGTTTTTAAGTAACGTCTCGGGGTTTTAGAATCAATTATGTGAAAAAGAGCAGCAGAATGGGTTAGCTCGCTGATTGGTGATTAGCGTTTTTTTTTTTTTTTTAATGGGCAAGGGGTGTACAGCGTCCCACCTAATCTCGGGGTGCACAGGCTTTCGGCAATAAATTTTTTGAAGTAGATAATCCACCAGTCCGATGGCTCTCGAGATTATTTGTACGAATTCGAAGCGTAGACTTGGAGAGAGCATATCTCCTAGCCCAAAGGCTCTTACGGTTTACCACTCGAGCCAACTCCTAAGGGCTAGGCGTTATTAGTGGTGCTTTCGTCCAGCGTAAAACAATGATTTCGGCTTAAGTAAATGAATTTGTACCCTTTTGGGTTGTTACCGACATAGCATGGACTAACGAAAAACTTGGCTGAAGCCTGAAACTTTTGGGCTTTCGTGTGCATTACGCCATGGATACGAGTTGGCGGTTGAAAATTCTAGAGTTTAGTAACGTCGCATTTTTCAGTTATTTAGATTCCCATGGTTCTTATAGGTTTGTTTCTAACGTAGGTCAACAGTGGTTGAAATGTTCCTTTATGGAGACCCGTTAAAGTTGGCGGTTGTTACCTGCCTTTTGTGCTTATTAATAAACTCTACTTAAAAAGAAATCTGGCTCTGAAATGTTCCCATTCAAAAGTGGTAGCAGTAAGATGGGTATCACATTGACAGTTTACTATTTCATGTTTCCATGGTATAGATTGGACCATAACATAACACGTGCTGCTACTTCCAAAAATAAAAGGTACACCTATAATGTGATTAATTCATGAGAAACTACACATATCTTCCTATTTCAATTTCAGGAAGCACTGGAACACTTGGCATCCATTGACCTGTTTGAGTTGTGCAATGAAGCAAAAGTTGAACATTGTCGAGCAACTAGAGACTTGAGAAGCTGTGGACGCTACGTACACAATACTTTGATCTCCTGTGGACATGCCTCTTTATGTGAAGAGTGTAGTCAAAGGTGTGATCTTTGCCCCATATGTAGAATCCCACTGCCAAAGAATGGTAATAGACTGCGGCTCCGCCTTTACTATGAGTGCATACAGGCTGGCCTCATCTCCAAAAGAGCTGATGAGAGATTTCAAGAGATGGAAGATGGGGACAAGCAACTAACTGCTGATGTCCAACGCCTCTATTCTTTGTTTGATGTTGCCCTGGAGAATAACTTAGTTTCTTTGATTTGCCATTGTATCCTTCATGCCAGGATTAATATCTTTAACTTTTTTTTTTTCAATAAAGATTATTACTTAAAAAAAAATATATCTTTAACTCTTTTTTTTCATTCTTTCTTTCGTCTTTTCTTCCTTTTCTTTTCTGGGGAGTGAAGGGGGGGGGGGGGGGGTTTAGGGGGTTCTGCAGGGCTTATACAATGGTATAGTAACTCCTTTTTTGTGCCCTTATTTTCTTTACTGGATAATTTTAACAAGGAGAAAAAATGTAGATGGATAACTTGATGTTAAATATTCTCCTCGATAGGCTACAAGCATGTGTAATTTCATAAATTGTACTGTTGTTCTGTTGAAAGTTCACGTTTCTTTAATACAGAGTTCACAGATATAACAGATGTTTGTATGGATGAAAGTGCTGTGTCTAGTGATCCTGTCATTGCTTTCTTGTTGGATGAAGTGGTTGTCAAGGATTGGTGCAAGAGGACTTTCAGAAACATCACAACAGAACTTCAAGAAATTTGTATCCTTAAATGCTTTAACATAGTTTGTTTTTAGGAGCCTATTGTTCTTTCTGCAGTTGCATGCTTTCCATAATTTAAAATGCATGGCTGCATGCACTTCTTAACATTTATGATTAGATAATATTGAAGTGGAAGGTATGAGATCTAGGTTGAGTTTGCTACTTAAGTTTTCTGTCCAGCTGGCTGCCATATGCAATGTGCTTGAAGTTTTGGAGTCATCTTTTAAGGGCACTCTTTCAGCACAGCTTCATGACTTGCACCGCCTTCAAGAGAACATATTAAAGACAAAGCAGGTTTTGGTTGAGATTTAGTTTTAGTGGAGCACATATATCTGCCATTTACATTTTGGTTTAAAGATGCCTGTTGTCTTTGTTACAACAGTGATAACAGATTTATTTCTAACAAAAAAACAATTTTATCAATGTTTGATATACAGAATTGATTTTAGAGTCTATGAATTAATAATTTTATTGGCTAGTCTTCAAATGCCAATATTGAAAAGTGAGTCAAGCTTAGAAGTCACAGCTGATGGGATTGGATAGTTATAGATTATTATTATTGTGTATGGCACACATTGTAACTGGGTATGGGATTGGATAGTTATAGATTATTATTATTGTGTATGGCACACATTATAACTAGGTCCACGTAACCTCTCTCTCTCTCTCTCTCTCTCTCTCTCTCTCTCTCTCTCTCTCTCTCCCCTCCCCTCTTCTTCTTCCTTCTTTTTTTGTTTTTTTGTGTGGCTGGACTGCTGCTTCTACGTTTTTCTGATATTTCTATTTTGCTCCAGTACTTCTTGTAAATGGTTTCATTGGACTTCTTCAATTAAACTGCTGATTACAATTTCTCTATATCTGCCCATGATTGATTTTTTCTCTTTGTACCGGTATTTAATTTTCAGCATATGGAGATAATGATGTGGTGCATAAGACATCAATTTCTGGAGAATGTGAGATCTCGACATACTGATTTCATGTCATGGTGTTCGCTTGTCCGTGAACGGAAATCAGCTGCAATTAAGCGATCGTGGCCTGATGCAGTAAATTACTCTGCAGAGCCTTCTGGACAGGATGGTTCCTTGTTCATTGAAGATGCCTTGCTGAATCTTGATACTGAGCAGGGAAATACAGAGGAAACAGCAGAGGAATTAGAAGCTGCATCATTGCTGAAAAGTGGAGTTTTGTCTATTCTTCAGTGCAAGATAGGGGGGGTGGCTGGTTGCTACCCTTTCGAAAATCTTCGAACTGCAGTTGATATACTCTTTTTATGTGGAAGTTCTGACTTGGTGGTTGCAAAGCAAGCAATTGTATCCTTTCTCTTACTTACATGTATAATGTGTGATTCTGTTGATTGTATAAAATTGTAAGGGTACAGAATCCTTTTTTGTTCCCTTAATTTTTTACAGCTTCTCTATTATCTATTTGATAGACATTGGGAAATGCCCGATGAAACATGGAGACACTTTGTGGAAGATTTTGCTGCCACTTTTAGTATTACCAGGCACTCATTATTGGAATCTTTAGTTTTTTATCTGTTGGATGACCACACAGATGAGGCTCTGCAGGTAACATTTTGAAGATGAGTTTGATTGACCATTTGCTTTCTGTCAAGGCATTAGCTGCATTATTTTTTGTCAAGTAATATGAACACAATAAAAGGCAGTAGCTACGATATTAAATCATTTATATCTTCGGCTGAACCTCACTCTTCAAATTTTGCGGCATAATGAATTTGATAATTCAAATTGTGTGCAGTAATATTGTCATTAGTACTTTTATCTGAGTGATGAGATGGTTTTAGGATGTCATTGATTTTGTATATGATTAGGGTGTGGCACTCTTTCAGGGATGAATCTGAGCAGAAAGGGTCCCCTATGGTGGGGTGGTTGACAAATTTAAGTTTTGAAGGCGTTATATTATTGTCAAAATTTTGGGTTCTGTAGGGGTCCATAGCCCACCTTAACCCTGCCCTTGCACTTTGGGAAGTGGCACTTAAATACATCTCAATTGATTGTCTATGAAGGGGAATTCCCGACTGGTTTTGTTTTGGAAGAGAGTTTGAGTTGGAATGGGGGAGTTGTGACGAAATAATCTAAAAACCCAGCATAACAGTGAGATATCTGGAAATGACGTGTACTTAGCATTATAGATAATTGGAAATAAGCTGCATTTCTACGAAGTTCCTGAATTAGATTTGTGTTCTAGTCTGCTTTGGGTTGATGGCGCTGCTAGTCTAACTCAAATGATTTCATGCTGGGATCTTTATTCCACTCCTAATTTCTTGTAGCATGTTGTGTTGCTTTTGCTCGTACTTTAAGTAGCAATATTTTAAGGTTGTAGCAGGTGAGATTCTGATAACACTATTAAAACACTATTGCCATGGTGTTTTAGTGGCTTGAAATCTTCTGTAAAATGCAGGTGCCTTTCGTTGTTGGAGATGACAATATGGACGTGTTTTTTATTCTCTCTATCATTTGATTGCTAATTATATTTACAAAATCCTATTGCCTAGGAAGCTTGTCGCCTTATTCCAGAGATCTCAGGCCCCACAACTCATCCCAAGATTGCACAAGTGTTCTTAGAAAGAAATAATCCGGATGCAGCTCTGATGGTTTTACGCTGGTCTGGGTGTGATGGTGGATTCCAGATGAAACCGGTTTCACTTAGCGAGGCTGTCACAGCTGTTCAGGTGAGGGTAGAGTGTGGACTTCTGACTGAAGCATTTACACACCAGAGAATGCTCTGCACGAAAGTCAAGGAGAAGAAGTTGAAGCATGTACCTTCTGGGAATGCTTCTGATGATTTTGAAGGTGAATTCAGGAATTGGGAGAAATGGGTGGAGATATTGGTAACTGAAATCTGTTGCCTTTGTATTCGGAGGAACTTGGTAGATCGAATGATAGAGTTGCCATGGAATTCTGATGAGGAGAAACATATCCATAAGTGTCTGTTGGATTTTACTTATGAAGACCCTTCAATAACTACTGGAAATCTTCTTGTTGTATACTATCTTCAGGTATAGACAAGATTTTTTTCTCAGTTTGTGTTGACAAGACTTTAAGTTTGACCTGAAATTGAGTAATTTGGATTAACATCTAACACTATTTTTTTTTCGTTGGTGACCTCACTAATTTGTTTGAATAGACTGCACAATATCCTTCAATTAGAGATATCACGTGGAAGCTCAAGAACTCCATTTTTACTGCATTTGTTATTCATTTGTGTAATCTCATTTATTCGGAGGAAAGACCAAAAAGAAAAAAAATATTAATATTACTACTTTCAAAAAGAATTTACCAATTTTGTAAAAAAAATATTAATATTATTACTTTCAAAAAGAATTTACCAATTTTATCTTTAAAAAATTTTAAAGTAAATTTCAAATTTAATCATTATTGCATGATAACATAAGAATGAAGATTGATGAAAAGGAAGCCATGAGGCATCCTCGAGAAGGAAAGATTATTGCCGTTGTTGGAGTGTCTGCGGAAAGAGGTGCAATTTAAAGATTAATGGATATAAATAAAAGATACATTATTAAATCTTCTATGTGCTCTAGTATTAATTTCTGGTTTCTGAAAGCCCATATGTTGTCATTAATAACATAACTTGTGCCTAACCTATTTATGGGGTAAGGCTATATTGTGGAAATCCTTATGTTTTACTTTCTCTCATTGTGTTTTTGTTATTTTTGTGAATGGCCGTTTCACTGTCCAAGGTTGAGATATCTTAATATCTAATTGTTACTATGAATGTACTGCCAGATGTTATCTATATATCCAATTTAACTCTGGATGATTTGTGAACTCTTTTATTTTGCTTGAAGCTCTCCCTTTTCACTTCTTGAAACAAAATGACATATTATTTTATAATGAATTACTTCTTGATTTTGTTAAAACAAGAGTTGGAAGGATATCTGACTTACAAATTTTGTTTCTTTATCATTTCAGCGCTACCGATATACTGAAGCATACCTAGTTGACCTTAAACTTAAGACTCTGGAGCAGGAGTTCGTTTCAAAGAATTCTGTTGGTGAAGAAGTTTTGTCTAGAATGAGATCAGCAATTGACTGGAGAGGAAGATTGATTGTAAGTTGTATAAATTTTAGGCGTAACTACTTGGATTAAGAATATTGCAAAGCAACTTTAGGTTGAAATTGAATGATCTAGATGTTATTCGAGTTTAGGTGTTGTTTCATCGACATTCAAGTTTAGGTGTTAAGTAACTATCTAGACTCGTCTAAACTCTCCTATAAAAAAATTTCGTTGTAATTTCTCTAAATGATTAGCAACCCAATAGGAGGGAGAAAACATAATAAGTTAGTAGATTTGACTAAGAGCTCTTTATCAAAGTTAACTATCCTCCGTATATAAGTACAACCTTGTTGTTAAGAGTTTAGAATTGCAACAAATAGATCTGTCAATGAGTGCTGTTGGGCTTTCTGAATAATCTGCCAGCAATAGGAATAGGTTGATTTCTCCTGTAAAAACATGCTTGAATGCAACGTTGATTGATTTTTTGATGCATGAATGTTTAAACCGTGCTTTGAAGTCTTGCATTTATGTTAGTAATGTGAAACAAAATTGGAATTTGTAGAAAACAAAATTTTATGATCTGTTTACATATTGCTAACATCGCTATATTAGGATTTCAAAAAATCAACATACTACCTAAGTTGCATAGTTTTTTACCAATTAACTATTTTGCAGTAGCATAAATCACGAATAAGCAAAACTCTGTTCCATAAGACCTAGGATAACTATCTTCCACATCTATTAACTGTTCTTTATTCTCTTCTGTAAGTGATATTGTTTGAGATAAGATATTTATTTAAAATGAACTTTTGATTTGGTTGTATTGCTTCAATATACAGGATAGATGCATGGAGTTGCTGCCAGAAGTCCAGAGGCAACTAGTGAAGTCTGGAAAATTGCCTGAGATTGCTGTTAGTTCTGGTGAAGAAGTTATAGTGCCAGCAAAATCTGATATTACTGATGTACAAGAGCCAACATCAACCAGTATATTGATTCCCTCATTTACCGATTCTTCTCTTTGTCGGGGGATGGACCATATGACTCCTCCCTTGAGGCCATCGGCCTTTGTAACTCCGAGAAGACTCCATGGGTCTTTCAACAATCATCGCTCTGAACTTGTCAAGCATGATACCCCATCAATTCTACATGGAAGGGGATTAAGACCTATAGGTAGCACCAACAAAGACTCCAAATTGGATGTCACAGTCACTCCTGAAACTCATCGAGTTAGTCCCATGAATGTGTCGCCATTGAGAGAAATTAACAAGGCTTACTTTGGCAATCTCCAAGACGCCTCGCCAGAAATGGAACACAGTGTTTTTATTAACCAATTCCAAAATACTTACAGGGTTAGTTCTAATCGAAAGGGCACACCTGGCAGCAATCATGGCTTGTTTAAAGATTCTGCAGGGGGCTTAAACACAAATTTGTCTGGTAAAAGAATCCAATCTGATAGAGATTATAGACTTTGGAATGCAGTCTCTTCAGATGATCAAATGGAATTCTCTCGGAGGTTAAAATCGCTCTCCTAATTCTACCATTTTAGTCTGTTATCCTACTTTGTTGCTCATACTAATTGCAGATGCAAAAAGTTTTTCTTTATGGTCTCCGAATTTCAGCCCCACTGTTATACTGTTATTTACATGATCTCCTAAATTTCAGTCATGGAGAAAAGAGTTTTGCTGCTGCGGACAGGACTATGAACAGTGGACCAAGATGGAGATCAGATGAAACCAGTGACGAGGAAGAGGAGCAGAGTCCAGGAGGAAGTATGGGGATGTCTTATCAAACAACTCCCTCAAGGAGAATTAGGAGAAGCAGACTTACCAAGAGGTGAAGATTGCATCTACCTATTCTGTAACATTGATATCCTTGTCCTTCCATGGTGGCTCCTCAGTCTGGTCCGGGAAAAAGCAAACCTGCAATGCTGCAGACATAGTTTGCCTTTCAAGTAAAGGGGTCGTGCTGCAAACGTAGTTTGAGTTCTGCAGTTTCCATGGATGGGAAGGCTAACAAGTTAAAATAATACCGGTATACAATTGTACTGTCCAAATTCAGCAAGGAGATACAAGCTTTGACCGGATCATTTGGCTAGCGATGGGATTCAGCTTTTTAGGGAGAACAATGTGTGCAGGGTTAGGAACAATTTTTGTATTTTTGTTGAGGTAATTCAAAGGCTGACACAGTCATTTGGTACCTGTAGGTTCAACGTTTTGTTAAAGTATCTAAAACATATTGTTTTTGTAAGATATTGAAAATACAAAAATTTTATGTGCAGTCATTTTGCATACTCCTTACGTATTCAATTAATGTGATTAGCTGTGTAACTTTTTTTTTTTTTTTTTTTTTTTTTTTCTGATTCTTTATATAAGGTATTATTAAATTGAAGTTGTAAAGTAGTTAAAAAAATAAATTGAGTCCAATTTTAGGAAATAGTATCTCTTCATCTTAAGTTTATCATCTTTAATTACACATGTTAGTGTGATAGTGATACATTTTGTCACTGTTTATCTAAATAATGAATATATAAAATTATTTAAATTGTGTTACATGACAAACTTGATTTAGGATGAGAAGAATAATAAGATTGTTTTAAGTGTTATTAACAAAAATGCACTACTTTTGTTTTATTGAAGACTATGCTTCAAAGATATAAATACTCAAATATTAAAATGAATTATGATTTTTGGTCTATTATGGCAATTATGCTATTGAAATGTGATGACTTGCAAAATTTTATATTGCAGATTTTACAAGTTCGCTCGAGCGGAGGCTTTTGGCCGCTCGAGCGAATTCAGGCAGATTCAAACGCTCGACTGCCGCTCGACAGGGAGCTCGAGCGGGTTGCTGAAAAACGAAGATCGCTCGAGCAGAGACATTGGCCGCTCGAGCGAAATCAGACAGAGTCGAACGCTCGACGCGCGCTCGACACCCCGCTCGAGCGAACATCGTATTTTGACAGATTTTAGGTTTTCCGCCGCGGGACCATATAAAAACCATTTTTCACTCTAGAGCCGCGAGTTTTAGACTGGAGAACACTCTTTGGGACAGAAAAACACAGTTAGAAGGATTCAATTCATTTGTTTTGGAGACGGGATTCCAATTATTGCACGTACGTTGGAATCATACACGAGCACGGACGAGAGAAAAGCGTTGAATCGTTCCCCTGAGCTTTTGACGACGAGTTGAGGCTGCAAGGAGGATTTTTCAGTGTTTATTTTCTTCTTCCCATCTTCTCAGAACAATTATGGTGAATTCATTTATGTTGAATTCCATTTCTAGCATGAGCTAAATTTTCTTCATTCTAGGAAACCGATGTAACCTATTTCCGAACTATGCTTGATTGTCTATGCTAATTTAATGCAATTCTCTCTTTGTTTATCTGATTTATCCTGAATTTATTGCTTCTAATTAACTGGCCATTGATT